>NW_027361732.1:21107500-22307500 GCF_039654945.1 Dendrobates tinctorius | reverse complement strand
CTACATACATACTACATATATACTACATTCATACAACATACATACATACTACATACTACATTCATACCACATATATACTACATTTATACATACTACATACATACTACATATATACTACATTCATACAACATACATACATAGTACATGCTACATACATATTACATACATGCAACATACATAAAACATGCTACAGACATACAACATACATACTACATATATACTACATTCATACAACATACATACATACATAGTACAGACTACATACATAGTACATACATACAACATACATAAAACATGCTACAGACATACAACATACATACAACATACATACTACATACAATACATTGATACAATACATACATATAGACATACAATACATATAACACAGAGTACATACTGACCATCACTTGTCACTTTGGTCCCCGAAGCCAGTGTCATCTATGAAAAAATATGAAAATAACAAACAAGCAATATACTCCCTGATCCGCAGAAATCCACGAGTGTCCCACGACGATCTCCCGTGGAGAACAGCAGCATCAGCTGATGCCACCGCTCTCTAGGGGCCCCAGGAATACAATGACGGGAGGTAGGTATCCTTCCGCACTGTATTCCTCCGCCACTGTAAAAAAATAATCCCTAGTCTCACTTTTGGCATTGCTGTGTGAGAACGTTCCCACGCAGCTTTTGCCATAAAGTGAGACCAGTGAACTATAGTAACCTCTCAGTGATGCACTGCAGGAGATCATCGTGGGACACTCGAGGATTTCTGCGGAGCAGGGAGTATATCGGTTGTTTGTTATTTTAATATTTTTTACAGTGAGATGACACTGGCTTTGGGGATTAAAGTGAGAAATAATGGTGAGTATGTACTCTATGTCTATATGTATGTATTGTATGAATGTATGAATGTATTGTATGTAGTATGTATGTAGTATGTATGTAGTATATATGTAGTATGTGTGTAGTATGTAGTATGTATGTATGTATGTTGTATGAATGTAGTATATATGTAGTATGTGTGTATGTATGTTGTATGAATGTAGCATATATGTAGTATGTATGTAGTATGTATGTATGTTGTATGAATGTAGTATATATGTAGTATGTATGTAGTATGTAGTATGTATGTTGTATGAATGTAGTATACATGTAGTATGTATGTACTATGTAGTATGTATGTATGTTGTATGAATGTAGTATGTATGTAGTATGTAATATGTACACTCACTGGCCACTTTATTAGGTACACCTGTCCAACTGTGTGTTAAGACTTAATTTCTAATCAGCCAATCACATGGCGGCAACTCAGTGCATTTAGGCATGTAGACATGGTCAAGACAATCTCCTGCAGTTCAAACCGAGCATCAGTATGGGGAAGAAAGGTGATTTGAGTGCCTTTGAACGTGGCATGATTGTTGGTGCCAGAAGGGCTGGTCTGAGTATTTCAGAAACTGCTGATCTACTGGGATTTTCACGCACAACCATCTCTAGGGTTTACAGAGAATGGTCCGAAAAAGAAAAAAAATCCAGTGAGCGGCAGTTCTGTGGCCGGAAATGCCTTGTTGATGCCAGAGGTCAGAGGAGAATGGGCATACTGGTTCGAGCTGATAGAAAGGCAACAGTGACTCAAATTGCCACCCGTTACAACCAAGGTAGGCAGAAGAGCATCTCTGAACGCACAGTGCGTCGAACTTTGAGGCAGATGGGCTACAGCAGCAGAAGACCACACTGGGTACCACTCCTCTCAGCTAAGAACAGGCATCTGATGGCTACTTTCAGCAGGATAATGCGCCATGTCATAAAGCTCGAATCATCTCAGATTGGTTTCTTGAACATGACAATGAGTTCACTGTACTCAAATGGCCTCCTCAGTCACCAGATCTCAATCCAATAGAGCATCTTTGGGATGTGGTGGAACGGGAGATTCGCATCAGGGATGTGCAGCCGACAAATCTGCGCCAACTGTGTGATGCCATCATGTCAATATGGTCCAAAATCTCTGAGGAATGCTTCCAGCACCTTGTTGAATCTCTGCCACGAAGAATTGAGGCAGTTCTAAAGGCAAAAGGGGGTCCAACCCGTTACTAGCATGGTGTACCTAATAAAGTGGCCAGTGAGTGTATGTATGTTGTATGAATGTAGTATATATGTAGTATGTATGTATTATGTAGTATGTATATATGTATGTTGCATGAATGTAGTTTATATCTAGTATGTATGTAGTATGTATGTATGTTGTATGAATGTAGTATATATGTAGTATGTATATTGTATGAATGTATTATATATGTAGTATGCATGTAGTATGTATGTATATGTATGTTGTATGAATGTAGTATATATGTAGTATGTATGTATTATGTAGTATGTATGTTGTATGAGTGTAGTATATAAGTAGTATGCATGTAGTATGTAGTATGTATATGTGCATGTTGTATGACTGTAGTATATATGAAGTATGTATGTATGTATGTATGTTGTATGAATGTTGTATGTATGAAGTATGCATGTAGTATGTATGCAGTATGTATGTTTTTTTTTTGTTTTTTTTTACATTCAACACATTAGCCAGATTATGGGACTACTACTGTCCCATCATTGGCTAATGTGTCAATCACTGTCATTGTAGCAGGCATAACCCGATGAGACTTGTAGTCCCATCGGATGATGCCTGCACACACACACAACCCCCGGCAGGCCCGCACAGACCCCCGGCAGGCCCGTAGAGACCCCCGGCAGGCCCGTACAGATCCCCGGCAGGCCCGCATAGACACCCGGCAGCCCGCACAGTCCCCCGGCAGGCCCATACAGACCCCCGGCATGCCCGCACAGACCACCGGCAGGCCCGCACAGATCCCCGGCAGCCCACACAGACCCCCGGCAGGCCCGTACAGACCCTCGGCAGCCCACACAGACCCCCGGCAGACTCGCACAGACCGCACATCATGATGACATCGTTTCAGCAGCCAATCACAGCCACAACACTGGCTCATTGCATTATGGGAACTTCCGATTCCGGTATTCGATATTGTAAAATTATCGGTACTCGGTATCGGAATTCCGATACAGCGAATATCGGCCGATACCCGATATTTGCATTATCGGAATGCTCAATACTAGTACTGATATTTAATAAGGGAACGATAATCAATACACGGTCTTAATGAACCATCTTTCTTGGCCACAAAAAACCCCAGCACCTAAGGGTGAAGAGGATGGTCTAAAATGACCCTTCTCCAATGACTTCTTAAAATGGGATCGCATAGCATCATGTTCAGGTACTGATAAGTTGAAAAGCAGACCCTTGGGAAATTTACACCCAGGCACCAACTCAATTGCGCAGTCATAACTCCTATGAGGAGGCAAAGATGCACACTTGCTCTCACTAAATACATCAGAAAAATCGGCCAAATAATCAGGAATATTATGAGACTGAGGAGAGGTGGAGAAAACAGGAGTGTCCCTAAGAACACACTGACAACCCCAACTCACCACAGACACAGATTTCTAATCCAAAACTGGATTATGAATTTGCAACCAGGGAAAACCCAGAACAATAGTATCATGCAAATTAGGCAGCACAAAAAATTTACAATTTTCTTGGTGGTCTGGGGCAACTTGCATTATCACCTGGGTCCAAAACTGAAGTTTATTCTCCGCCAAAGGAGTAGCATCAATACCCCTCAAAGGAATAGGCGTCTGCAGAGTTATCATGGGAAAACCACAACGTTTAGCAAAGTCCAAATCCATCAGATTCAAAGCTGCTCCTGAATCTACAAAAGCCTTAGTGGAAAATGTGGATAAGGAGCAGATCAGAGTAATTCTCCAAAAGAAACTTAGGTTGTACACTGCCCACAGCAAATGTGTGTGCAAAACATTTCTCTCATTTAGGGCAGATAGAAATAGTATGAGAGGCGTCTCCACAGAAAAAACACAGCTTATTACACCTTCTAAATTCCTGACGTTGCGCCCTAGACAAAACCCCATCACATTGCGTAGGTTCAGACATTTGTTCAAAAGGTGGCAACGCCTCTCGTGTAGTTTTACGTTCACGTAAATGCCGATCAACTTGAATGGCTAATGACTAGTGTTGAGCATTCTGATACCGCAAGTATCGGGTATCGGCCGATACTTGCTGTATCGGAATTCCAATACCGACATCCGATATTTTTTCAATATCGGGCATCGGAATCGGAAGTTCAAAGTTGATTGACAGCCGAAATGACGTCATCATGATGCGCGGTGTGTGCGCATCATGATGCGCTGTCATTTCGGGCCTTCCGGGGGTCTCTGCCGGGGGGCTGTGTGGACTGCCCGGGGTCTGTATCAGCCTGCCGGGGGGCTGTGCCGGCCTGCCGGTGGTCTGTGCACCCTGTGGGGGTCTGTACCGGCCTGCCGGGGGGCTGTGCTGATGTCCGGGGGTCTGTGCAGGCATCGTCCGATGGGACTACAAGTCCCATCGGGCGATGCCTGCTACCATGACAGTGATTGACACATTAGCCAATGATGGGACAGTAGTAGTCCCATCATCCGGCTAATGTGTTAAATGTTTAAAAAAAAAAAAATACTACATACATACTACATGCATGCTACATACATACTACATGCTACATACATACCACATATATACTACATGCATGCTACATACATACTACATGCTACATACATACTACATATATACTACATGCATGCTACATACATACTACATACATACTACATGCATGCTACATACATACTACATGCTACATACATGCTACATACATACTACATACATACTACATGCATGCTACATACATAATACATGCTACATGCATACTATATATATACTACATGCATGCTACATACATACTACATACATACTACATGCATGCTACATGCATGCTACATACATACATACTACATGCTACATACATACTACATACATACTACATGCATGCTACATACATACTACATGCTACATACATACCACATATATACTACATACATACTACATGCATGCTACATACTACATGCTACATACATACCACATATATACTACATACATACTACATGCATGCTACATACATACTACATGCTACATACATACTACATACATACTCCATGCATGCTACATACATACTACATACATACTACATGCATGCTACATACATACTACATGCTACACATATACTACATACATACTACATACATACTACATATATACTACATGCATGCTACATACATACTACATGCTACATGCATGCTACATACATACTACATGCATGCTACATACATACTACATGCTACATACATACTACATACATACTACATGCATGCTACATACAATACATTCATACAATACATGCATAGACATACAGTACATATAAGATAGAGTAACATACTTACCAATACTTGTCACATTGTTCCCCGAAGCCATTGTCGTCTACGGAATAAATATTAACATAACAAACCACAAAAATACTCACCCATGATCCGAAGCAGTCCACGAGTGTGTCCCACGACGATCTTGGGTAGAGAACTGCAGCATCAGCTGATGCTGCCGCTCTCTACGGGCTGCAGGAATCCAATGATGGAAGGTAGGTATCCTTCCGCACTGTATTCCTCCGCCACTTAAAAAAAAAAATCCCTAGTCTCACTTTATGGTAAAAGCTGTGTGGGCTTCAAGGCAAGAAATAATTTACAATTATTCTTAAAATTCAAAAATTTAAACCGATCCCCAGAAAACACATTTTTTTAACAATTCTTTCCTGCTTTTGAGTACCCTAGAATCTGCAGTATGGCTGGTGATTCTGTTATGAATGGGTCACCGAGGAGGAAAACAAAAGCAAGCTAAGCCACAGAAAAACCAGAGAGGTTGGTAACTATGCGGATTGCAGACCCCTGATCCTAACCACACAACTAACAGTAGCCGTGGAGCGTACCTACGATGAATCTAGACGCCTCGTCACAGCCGGAGGACTAAATGAGCCTAAAGCAAGAAAAGGGGAAAACTAACTGCCCCAGAGCAAACACCAAAGGAATAGACAGCCCCCACACATGCATTGACGGTGAAACAAGATGAAAGCACAAACACAGGTAGGAAAATAGGCTGAGCAAACTATGGGGCCCACACTAACTAGAAAGGACAGGAAAGGAAATATACTGTCTGCAATCACGTCAAAAAACCCTGCAAATAATGTCCAACACTTCTGATAGCAAAAAAAAAAACCCTGAAGTCACTAGACTTCACCTACTATATCAGCACTCTGGCATATTCTGAGAACAGAGCAAAAAAGAGGCCAATCTAATAAGGGACAAAAGCAAACTGGCACATACAGTAACATAAGAGTGGAAATTCAGCACAGCCTCAGCCGGTGGCTGGTCGACCACACAGAAACTAAAAAGACAAAAAACAAATCAAATGTGGACATTAGCAGACAAAACTTAGTTTGAGATGACAGGAACTGAGCTGGAAGCCAAGACCTCAAGAGGCAGAAAAGATCACCAGTGTGGGAATAGGGAGTCGGCTGCCTTAAATCCAGTCTGAGACTCCAGATGTCCAATCCTCGCCCTCATTATCAGGTGGCAGGTCTCTGCAAATTAAATCAGCTTCACTACCTCCTGCCACCACCAGAGGGGGCCCGGAAAAAGAACTCACGACTGGCAGACCAGAAAATGAATTCACAACAATTGCCCATATCATCTCTAGACTAATATTTCATTACGTAGAAGACAAAAGTGGGACTACTCGCTGAATAAAGTAGAGCTTATTTTCAGCCTCCATTGTCGTCTTGCTCTACACTACTGTAACAATGGCTTGCGATCAATGGAACATCCGGCTCACAGCCCAATGTTGCACTATAGCATTCTAATGGTTTTTCTAAACTTTTTTTAATATCTCAGGTTTGAGATGTGATGTTCATTTTGACTTGCAGTACAGAATGGTTCAATTGTTGAACTTGGTATCACCATTTCTCTAAAGTATCCCAGAAGATATTTTTCAACATGCCATTGCCAGGCAACATGTTTCTCGTGTTATTGTGCAAATGCTGTGTGGTCTAAACATGCTAAAATCTCCTACACTGTCTCTAGCTTGTCTACCATCAAGCACATCTGGTACAACATTTGCTAGCAATTGCAATAAAAGCTCCCAGTAGATGATCTTGATGTTTTGTATTCAGCAAGGTAGAACATAACTGACAACTATTTGGAACCTAAGTGAAAGCATGCCAAGGCATATAAATTATTATTATTATTATTATTATTATTTATTGTTATAGCGCCATTTATTCCATGGCGCTTTACATGTGAGGAGGGGTATACATAAAAACAAGTACAATAATCTTAAACAATACAAGTCATAACTGGTACAGGAGGAGAGAGGACCCTGCCCGCGAGGGCTCACAATCTTCAAGGGATGGGTGATAATACAGTAGGCGAGGGTAGAGCTGGTCGTGCAGCGGTTTATAAATGCATGTACTTCTGCACATGGCACTCATACTTGATAAGTAAATAAAACAGTCTTTTTCAGCTCACCTGTCCACTTTGTGCATGGCTGACATCCCCGAAAAATCTAATCAGTAGTAAAAAATCCAGCACCAAAAGGTTGCACTCCTCAGAACTTTATTCCAAAATGTTCGTATAAAAACATGGACAACCAACAGCAAAAAAATGGCAGAGATAGCAGAGGTCCCAGACACCGGTTTAAGCCTTTCAGGGCTAATTATGCCCCTTAGTCATAACCTAATAACATTTTGTTTTTATTTTTTGCATATTATTAACATTTCTATCAATTGTCATTTCTATCCTGTGATTTCTACAGGTCTTTTTTGTTTTTCGTTGCCTTCTTGGTGTTACAATTTTAAAATGGCTGCTGTATAGACTTTGATAGCCTTTTCTGATTGGCTGTGCTACACCATGTTAGAGCTACAAGCCATTTAGAGGAAGTCTAAGTGGTCATGTCTGTGGTCATAGTCTTCTGTGCTGATGCAACCTTCTTCAATGTGTAAACAGAAGTGATTTTTTTGGCTATTCGCGTTGTTTGAAATCACCAGGAATAGCAAATTGATTTAATAAAATTCAGCTCTAATTCAATTTGTGCCAAATCATATGGCTCAACTCTAGTCTTATTTCATTTTGCCATAGCATCAGTAAGTTAAATCTAGAATATTGTAAAACCTTTATTTCTATAATCTGGAAAAACATTGTTAAACTCTTTCATATTCAGTATTTCATTTTACTTGAAATTTTGTGAAAATAATATAATTGTGAGCTGTGTAAATTTAACTTTATCTCAAATTGCTTGACACTATATGGATTACTGGTTCATACAGCATTAATAATTTTCACAATATATAACACAATATATTTGCAATGACAGTGACTTCTTTATTTACTTTAGAATTTGTATCCTAAAAAGGTTGTCCCACGAACAAACTACATTTTACTCAATATATCATGGAATATTATTAGCTCCACAATTATATGTGTTTAAAAATGTTCCTGTGCTGAGATAATATTATAAATATGCCCCTGCTATGTACCGTGTAATTTACTGTCTCTGGCAGGCAGAGAAGGTACAAGTCATAATCAAACATACACAGCTTCTTGTCTTGGAAGAAAGAATAAGTGAAAATACTGGTGATACATCACATATTCTCATCTGATAATTTCTGTGAAGGAACATGTTACCTTGCCTGTTTGTTTTAACACAGGAGCTAGTACTTATGCTTTCCTCTGAGCTGCAGCAGCTACAGCAGCTACAGCAGCTTTAAGTGGCCATACACAGCAAATAACACAGTACATAGCAGGGGCAGATTTATAAGATAATGTCAGCACAAGAACATTTTTTAAACACATCCAATTGTGGCATTTATTAATACTTCACTATCTATTGATTAAAATGTACTTTGTCCATGGGTAAAGCATTTTACAGTGGTGAAAAAAAAATCAAAAATTTTGCTTTTGTCACCATTTTCTGAGACCAGTAACATTTTCCATTTTTTGGGATATAAAACTGTGATGGCTTTTTTTTGCTGCCATTTTTAATGAAACTATTTTTGGATTCATTTTATTGCAATATTGTGGTGGACAAAAACTCCTAATTTTGTGGTTTTGATTGTTGCTTCATTTTGCCATTTACCAATTTGATTAATTTATTTTATATTTTGACAGATCAGACATTTTCATAGACAGTGATAACAAATATGCATAATTTTTTAATTGTTTTATTTGTAATGGGGCAATAGAAGGGTGATTTGAATGCTTGTATTTTTTTATTTTTATAAATGTGCCTGTAATTCATGGAACTATCGTGATACCAGAAACAGGGTTTTCAGCAGACCCTCAGCTGTCATAAAAATCTATCAACGTCGAACAACATGCACCCCTGACGGTGCATGTTAAATACCACTGTCAAACATTGACAGCGGGATCTAACAGGTTTATAGCTCTGGTTTACCGCAGAGTTCCATTAAATCAGCCATCATGTGCTGGCAAAGATGTGGACTCAGTGTGTGAGCCGAGATCAATGGCAGGAAAACCACATGTGATGTAAGTTTACTTATTTGTCATGAACGGGTTAATCTAGAAAGTAATGTAGAGTCGGTGGGCCTGGCTGGGGGGGTGGTCCCTCTTTATGCCGCGCAGAGATGTAACAGAGACAAGATGGAGGCAGATTCTGGGTGCAACAGGTCCAAGTTTATTTCACTCGCCGTCCGTCTGACGGCCTCAGAGCACACCGCACTTTCTTTACCTCACGGCCCTCCGTTTCCAGGGCCGCTTCTTACACACTGTACTTTATACTGGGGACGTGTATGCACACACCACCCCCTCCTCACTCGTCGACGCTCCTGACAGGTCTGTCACTGTGGTCGCCTTAGGCCCGTAAACCAACAGCGCTTCCACTGATCAGTCGTGTCAAATACGGTGTCTCACACCCAGTGCCTTGTCCCTTCTGCGGTTCTTCCTGTCAGGACCACCCCCCTGATGTTCTCTCTCCTCAGTCCCCCTGGTTTAGATTCTCCTCACAGCGCACAGACTGTCGCAGTCCTCCTGTCACTGGAGCTCTCCCTGGGGACTGGAACCTTCTGGAACCCTCCCTCAGTATTTATAGCTCTCCCGGTCCCATGTCACTGTAACCCCGCCCCCCATGACCAACGGTTTCTAAAGCCCTAAGCTGTTGTCAAGTCCTTTGCTCACACTCCTCCCTGCCATCTAATGGTCAACCCAAGGTACTGCATGTCCACTACACTTTCCTAGCTGTTTCCCCATTGTAATAACTGACACCTACCTACACTGTGCAAACCTTTCCTTCTTCACTCTGACTAGTTCGTACGTCCATCAGGTCACCTTCCCTACACTCCCCTTCCTTTATCCATTGTTGTCCTCAACAATCGTCATCCCTGCCTTCGTCGTTCTGAAGCTACACCTACACTCTGTTGTTGGACCAGCTGTTGGGCCAAACCCACTATCTGCGGGGGCCGAACCATACTGGGAGCACTTTGCTCTGAGCAGCCGACTGCTACTCACAAGCGCACGCCACATGACAACGTCTTTCAAATTGGGCTAGGTACACCCATATTCTCTCTATGGCGTGTACCTTCCCCTACTCTCCCCTACTGTCACCTTCCACTATTCGGTACGCCATGATCGAGGTCTCATACCTTCCAGATCATTACCAGCGCCCGCCTTCCTCCTTCAGGGGTGTCCGTGGTGTTGGGGACCTGACCTAGGACGGCTGTCTCTCTCACGTCTTCCAACTCATTTACCCTTCTTTCAGTTACATGTCATGGTCGGCGTCCCGGTCTCCCAGACCTCCTCAACTCTTAGATCCCTACCGGATCTCACACTTTCCTTTGGTCTGGCAGACCTTCCCTTATCCGGACCTGTTGCATTTTACTTTGGCATATTATACATTAAACAACTTTATAATAGCACCAGTACCCATTTTTATATTTTTTTTTCATTTTCTTTTGCTCATTTTCTTTACTTTTAAAACCAACATATACCAACATAACATTCCAGATCCCCTTTCGTCCTCCCCCCTTCCTTGGACCTGGACACTCCTCCGCTTTTCCGTATCCCCGTTCTGTCAGGCAAACATATTTACGTATACTTTCCATACAATTAACATAGGAAGAAGAAAGAAAGAGAGAAAAATTAGTTGCCTCAGATAAATAACAACAAAAACATTTTTTTTTCTTCTAAACGCAACTGTCCTTATAACCTGCACAATGCTGCTACGAACTCCTGACAGTCCAATCCGCCTTCTAGTGGTCAGTAGTGAGGGACCCCACAGCCGTGGAGTTCCGGGAATACTGAGGGTGTCCATTCAAGTCCTCTTTATGGGGGTTCACTTCCTTCGGGCTCCGCTAGCACTGCCACCGCATAATACCCGCGGGGGCAGTACTCCTTATAGTAGGACACTAAGTCCCCTTCATGTAGAGCCTGACCATGATGAATTGAGGACACAATAATGTAAACCTTCTGGCCTGTTTCATCACGGATAAACCCGTATCCCCGGTCCAGATTGATATAGACCAGCCATCCCCGTGATCTCTTCACCACCATGCCAGCCTCCCCCTTTTCATGCAGCTGTTTCCAAATCGTTTGCTCCCGAGCCTTCTTCCCCTTAATAACCTCCGCAACCCAAACGGAGGGTGTCGCGCCAGTCCCAGAGTCCGGTGGGGGGGACTTTGCCGAAAAAGCGCATTGGGCAGAGGCGGTCGATGATATCTGCTGCCCAGCAGCCGCTGGGGCCAGGTGGCAAATGGGGACAGCCGGGTCCTTGAGGGCTGAAGTCACAGGGCCTGCTAAGTCGTCCGCAGCCAGCTCCAGCGCCGGCATAACCACGGCCTCCGGACAGGCCGCATCCTCTACTTCCAACGGAGCCAGAGCAACGGCCGGTTCCAACGATGCAGCTGCTATCAGCAGGGGGAACGTAGCAGCGTCTTTTGTAGACAGTCTCCGCACCGGCGACACCAGACGTGGCGCCACCGGGCATGATGATTCAAGAACGGTAACGGAGGCCCCGCTCAGCTCAGCGTAAACAGTAAGGGCCTCCTCGGCCAGACTTTCGGATACACAGGGGGCCGCGTTCTGCGGCTGAGTAGCGGGGACTTCTTGCGGAGCCGCTGGCAGAGCCGCTGGCAGAGACGGGGGAACTCTCACCTTCCCCGACGCCGCGGTCTCCGTCACATCTTCCTGCGGCTTCTCCTGCAGTCTCTGTTCTTCACCCCGCCGTCCGGCGGGGCTGGCCTCCAGGCTCAGGGGGTCCGCAGGGAGGCTTCCCGGTGATGTCTTTGGCGGTCGCTCCTGTAGGGTCCGCAACCACTCTTCTCCGCCTGAGATCTGGAAGACTGTCCATGACTCACAGCGGGACTCGATCTCCTGACGCCATCGCCACTCCAGGCGCCCGAGGCCTCCTGGCACATATTGTTTCCCCCAGGAGTACGTTGGAGGAGGCCCCAGTCCATCCGGAACCATGGCAAACACCCGGACCTCTCTCCTGCGTTGCAGTAATACCGCCATCTTGGGCAGAATCAGCTGCTGCCTTGGATCCTCTGCAGCAACGCAGATCCGCCACAGCGTCCCAATTTGTAATCCACAGGTCAGTAACTGGTAGTCCACAGGTGTTTATAATCCAAAATAGAGCAGCCCAAGTTTTTCTCAGTCCTTCAGACGCAGGCCTGCCGCAGAAGTTAGAGTATTAGCGGCGGCGATCCTGCCGACTACGCCAAATGTAGAGTCGGTGGGCCGGGCAGGGGGGTGGTCCCTCTTTATGCCGCGCAGAGATGTAACAGAGACAAGATGGAGGCAGATTCTGGGTGCAACGGTCCAAGTTTATTTCACTCGCCATCCGTCTGACGGCCTCAGAGCACACCGCACTTTCTTTACCTCACGGTCCTCCGTTTCCAGGGCCGCTTCTTACACACCGTACTTTATACTGGGGACGTCTATGCACACACCGTCCCCTCCTCACTAGTCAACGCTCCTGACAGGTCCGTCACTGTGGCCGCCTTAGGCCCGTAAACCAACAGCGCTTCCACTGATCAGTCGTCGTGTCAAATACGGTGTCTCACACCCAGTGCCTCGTCCCTTCTGCGGTTCTTCCTGTCAGGACCACCCCCCTGACGTTCTCTCTCCTCAGTCCCCCTGGTTTAGATTCTCCTCACAGCGCACAGACTGTCGCAGTCCTCCTGTCACTGGAGCTCCCCCTGGGGACTGGAACCTTCTGGAACCCTCCCTCAGTATTTATAGCTCTCCCGGTCCCATGTCACTGTAACCCCGCCCCCCATGACCAACAGCTTCTAAAGCCCTAAGCTGTTGTCAAGTCCTTTGCTCACACTCCTCCCTGCCATCTAATGGTCAACCCAAGGTACTGCACGTCCACTACACTTTCCTAGCTCTTTCCCCATTGTAATAACTGACACCTACCTACACTGTGCAAACCTTTCCTTCTTCACTCTGACTAGTTCGTCCGTCCATCAGGTCACCTTCCCTACTGTAATACCACAAAATATAGTTCTAAAATAGCATTTCCTACAGGTCAATTGTTATGTCAGCATCTTTTTCAAATTAACTTTTATTTTGCTGGCTTGTTAGAAGGGGAAAATTTAACAGCAAATTTCAAATATTTTCAAGGAAATGTATATTTTTTTTTGCTACATTCCTATTCAAATTTTTAAGTCAATTTGAAGAGCATACATATTTTAAAACCCCCAAAAGTAATGCCATTTTAAAACTACTTCTCTCAAATTTTTTAACTGCTAACAGGAACTTTGTAGACCCTACGGGTGCTACATAGGAATTAAGGCAAAGTGAAGTAGAAAAAGAGGTGATAGGAGAAAAAAGGTCCCAAACTGTATTGTATAATTTCTCCTGAACATGGACAATTCCCATATATGATCAAAAACAGCTGGTTAGGCACATATCAGGGAAATTAGGAAGAGCCATTTGGTTTTTGGTATGTAAATTCTGCTGGAATAGATTGTGGAACCCATGTTGCAATTGCAGTGTCTCTAAGGTACCAAAGCAGTAGAAACCCCCATAAGAGAAAAGTAAACCCCTCCAGGAGTTTGTCTAGATGTATGCTAACCATTTTATTTTCAAAGGTGCTGCCCAGAACTTTATAACACCTAGAGAAAGGATGATGTGTGGTGGTGTTTTATAGCTTGGCAAGGTTTCAAAGACAGAAGCAATATTTGCTTTTTTGGATTGCAGATTTTTCTAGAATTTTTTTCATTTTGTTTACACTTTTAACCGTGCAGCATAACTAAATAACTAACTAGATGGCTTTCTTGTCTGCGACAGAAAGATTATATCTATACCACAATTTAAATGTGGTATAGATATAATCTTTCTGTCGCAGAAATATATATTTATTATTTATTTTATTTTTTTCATATTCTGAGAGCTGTCAAATTTTTTTGCCAACCAAGTTTAAGTTTTTATTGGTACCATTTTGGGTTGCATAACATTTTGAATGTACAAAGAACAGCAATTCAGATATTTTTTTACATTGTTCACTACAGTAGAGGTTCTTAGGCGAAGTACGATTATAGTGATGCCACATTCAAATCATTTTCTAGATGTGAGATATCAATAATGTATGTGTATATTTTTTGTTTACTTTTGTTTTACATGAAAGCTGTGTTTTAATTTTATTTCAGTTATTTTTTGTGGTTTTATTTTCTAATTTTAATTATACTTTGAAGGTTTTAAGTAATTTTTTTTGCCTATTTACTCAGTCATATTCTGGGACATGAATATGTTTTGCTTTGATTGCTGATCTCATGCACTGCAATTCTCATGTACTGTAGTACCAGAGACCTGTCAGTTTCTCGCTGATACAACCTGTTAGATTGATGACAGGCTCTAACAATATCATTTGTGATTTGTCCTGAGGAAGGAGTTGGAGTGACTCTGAAACAATTATTCATTTCATCGTGGCCTATAAGCAGTGCAGGATACTTTCATTACCCTTGGCATAAGAGGATATTACACGCAAGCAATTAGCTGCTAGCTCAAAAGAGCGATATCCTGAACGTCCTGTGACTGTGACATCTTTCAGACAATGTTCACATCATTTGTATAATATATAATAATTGAAGGGGGAATAGAGCAATGTGCTTGTGTAATGAAACCTATCAATGGTTGGACCCAGGAAGGATGAGAATAATGTCCTTACCACATCCCAAATTATGCACTGTATGTAATTATTTTTTTCCCACAAGTTGGGGCCCCAAGTGAATTGGACTTGTGCACAAATTCTGACCCATAATCCTGGAAGCAGAACTTTCTATAGGAGGACTGTTAAGTATAGGGCTTTCAATTTTTTTACCTTTTGCTTTCATAATTGTTTTACGTGTGTCTGTTATTTTGAAATTTTTTAATATAGTAAGCACTGTACCTTTTTGTATATTAACATAAGAAAGTCGGCACTTTGTCTTCATTGTTTCAATACTTTATTGGAAATCCATGTGCACAAATGATAAATCACATTATGATTAAGGAATGATATTCTGAAATGCGCAAGATGTGTTGAAGACCACATTGTATGCCATTTGTACATATGGATTTCCAATAAACTATTGGACTAAGGAAAACGTAGTGCCAAATTTGTTCTGCTGATGTACCTCTTTGCCTGCTCAGGCTAGTTTGCACCCAAGATGCAAGTGATGCAGGTATGGTGAGCTGTCATTGTCTGTTTTTGCATATTACAGCTTAAAACTTTAATAGTTTTGCGTTGTTGCCATAAAGATCCTAAGTGTCTCCAAAAATACTAGTTGATAATTGTACATGGAACCTATGTATGGACTGCGAGCAGTGCAGTAAGGACATTGTGTGCCTGACATTGGAACTCACCGCCCTTTTAGTAAGTTGTATCAGCATTGAATGTCATGGGTTTGTGGACTGGTTGAGGGCACATACTGCATTCATCTGGTGCCTGAGCAAGGGATATGTATGAGATTGAGTTGTAGTGTGATGAGGACCCCTTATAGTTACCCCATCCCATGTCACAGAGACTGCCTGAGGGACTGATTGTGACAGATAGCATATGTAAAGATATGTAATAGAAGTAAAAATGTTCATCAGGTAAGTATGCATCTATTAAAAAAAAGATTAAGAAATCATTATATTTGTATATTAATTATTATTAGTGATGAGCGACCATGCTCTGAAGTTCTCGGTGCTCGCCCAAGCATAGCACTGCTCGCGATGCTCGGCAAGCGCAAAGAATTTCTGGGGTTGCTGGATGGGAGCCCGAGTCCCCACCCTGCATGTTTGGTGCTCTATAGAGCGCCAATCAAATGCAGGGATTGTGTGCCACACGCTGTAATGCCACAGCCATGTTGGTTGTGGCACTACAGTGATTGGCTGGCTGCACAGCGTCATCAGGTCTATATTAGACCTGGCACCACCCTGCTTGTCCCAGTCAGTTCTGGATTTAGGCAGTGTAGAGAGAGTTGCTGCAGAGATAGGGACAGATTTGGTGGTGTATAAGTTAGTGTGGGTATACCATATAGAATACACAAATCCAGCTAAACCAACAGTCCTTTTGAGGACTAATTATGGTGTATATAGATATCTGTGCTAGGCAGGCAGTGTATGTGGCATACTTCATTGCATAAACAAATCATGAAAAATAGCCTCACTAAACCTTGTCCAATGACTAATGTATTAGCAAGATGCAGCATGCTCCCAAAGATAAAGGCTGGAGCAGCACAGGTACCCTCCACTGATGAGAACAGTCACCCTATCACTTTAGCAGTGATGATGAAGGTGCTAGCTGCCTAGTGGAAAAAAAGCACAGAGATGGAGCTTGCTTAGGACATAAGTCACACAGGAAAGTGCAATGCACAATGTCTGGACGACAGCCTATTTTAAAACGCCTATAATGGAAAGTGGGCTGTTCAGCACTATATATGCATCACACAGAAAACACAGCCACCGCACTAGTGGTGATAAACACACCAGAAGTTAGGCAGTGCCATGAGGTGGAGGTTATGATTAATTTGTATTATGAAGTGATACTTGGAAGAAACTTTCCTTTATTTTCTGTGCTTTGGCCAACTGTTGTCCCACCCACTGAACAACTGCCGGCACCCGTGGCAACCAGGTTACATTCTCCAGAAGTAGGGCATGAACCTGGTGGCCCAGAGCAAGAAGTGCTGGAGGTAGAGGTAACCATCACCATCACATCCACTTCCCTGTCCCTTGCCACGTGCCTTGCCAATTTTAAATGGACTACAATATTTTCAACGTTTCAGTACAGATGGCTGAATTGGGAGCAAACTTGTATGTGATCTGTTTGCGTGAAAACGACTCCATAAAATATCTGGACTGTAGGTAAAAATTTATTTTTTGTTATCAAACTAGTGTCAATAACTAGAGTAAGACAAAGCAAAAACAGTAGAATATAGGCCTGAAAAGCCACAATTTGTAGCCAACAGATAGATCAGGTGTCTGACGGAGATACCACACTGTTCAATATGTGGCCTGTATTTATTTATTTTTTACCCCAAAATATTGTATAGACCTAGGGTAACAGTAGAATGGAGACCTGAAATGCCACAATTTGTAGCCCACAGAGAGATCAGGCATCTGACGGAAATACCATACTGTTCAATATGTGGCCTCTATGTTTGTTTTTTTTGCAGAACATTACTGTATAGAATTATGGTAAGACACAGCCAAAAAAGGAGAAAGGAGGCCTGAAATGCCATAATTTGGAGCCCACAGATAGATCAGGCGTCTGACGGAGATACTAGACTATTCAATATGTGGCCTGTATTTTTTTTTTTACCCAGCTAAATTGTGTCAACAAGTAGGCACAACAAAAAAAAATTCTATGGAGGCCTGAAATGGCACCATTTTGAGTGCAATGATATGCGATCCGTGGGGCGGACAAAACACGGTGTAAAATATCTGCCCTGCAACTAAATATTTTTTTGGCAGCTAAGTATTTTTTGGGCAGCAAAATCATGTCAAGAAATTCTATAAGACACTCCAAAAAAATTTAACAGTACCACAAAAATGTCAGAAATGTATGCACACTCAGATATGATAGCTGGGCTGGGCAATTCCATTTAAAATAGCTGGATTTTCACATTGTACTATGAAATGGCTCTGTCTGTATTCTGCTGTGTCAACAAGCAAATGGAGAAAAAAAAGGGGACTCTGGATTGGTTTGGAATAAAATAATCAGGATTAAGATGCCAAAAAAATTATTCCTGGCCACTAAGGCTAGTTTCACACTTGCTTTTTTTTGCAGCGCGTTTTTCCCGCAAAAAAATGCATTGAAAAAACGCATACAAAAGCATACAACTGCTGCGTTTTTTTCAAGCATTTTTATGAGCATGCATGAAAAAAACGCAGCGTTTTTATGCGTTTGTATGCGTTTTTAGTGCGTTTTTACCGCGTTTGCGTTTTTTTCCAACATTAGGTGGCCCCTCACACTAACCCAAACCATGACTTTACTAACCCTAACCCTGACCCTAACCCTAAGCGCCATTGGTATATACATATATTTATTGCATTTTCATTTTTCACAACTCACCAAGCGGCAGCAGCTTTTTTTTTTTTGTTTTTTGTTTTTTCTGGTATCCTCTGTTACTCCTAAAACTATAATATGACTAGCTTATGGTCTGATAGGAAAGAAAGATTATGTAATATTCAAAGGTTTTTTTGCTCTCCACATAAAGAACTATCAGTCCCCTATAGTAAAGAAGGTATTAATCTAGGCATCAGCTCTTTGAAAACATTGGAACAGCTTCTCATAAAAGAGATGAGGGACCTATGGGAGATTGCCACATTGGAAAGGTACATTTCTAGGGATATCATCCCTAAGGGACTTGTTGTCTATAAACCCCTTTCGGGGGACATTGGTGATGGGGACACTTTAGCTGAATGGGACAATATGTTCCATGATTTTTCCAAAAAAGCAGTTTCCTTTATCATCAAAAAAAGAAAGGATGGCTTGATTAAGATTAGGGATGAAATCTCCAGTTTATTTGAAGTCATAAAAACATACGAAAAACACACTGATATAATACATCTCTCCGCTAGTATACGGAGGAGGATACATGTAAAGGAAAAGGAGATTATAGAAAGGAAAAAAAAGAAATTTGTGAGAGATTGTGGGAACGATCCAGGCAATCAACATCATTTGACACGCTGGCATCAATCCACTTATTGTAGTAATGATTCACATATTGAGGAAAGCCATGTCCACTCCAGACCATTTAACCCATTGGTGACTCTTGATGAAGTACATGGACAGGAAAATTCTTCTCTTTTATCCTCTAGTGAAAGATTTTCGATCCATTTAACCTCTGGTATGGACGATATCAATGTCAATAATGGACAAGAAACAGCTCATATACAATGTGGGGACTCTAGTATAGATAATATACTACTCGGAGAGACGGCGGTTACTGCATCCACACCCACCGGTGCCCGCTATTCCCACCCAAAATAGATTTTCTCCTCTTGCAAGTACAGTTAACCATCCTTCTACTTCTAATAACAATCCCAATCAATTACCCCCAGCCCTCAATGAGGGTCCTCTTCTCACAAAAAATAAACCTAAAACTAAACAAAGCCATTTGCCGTTTTTTCAGGTGGGTCCAAAAAAATACGGCAGAGGGGATGTAGGGGCGGGAAATTTACCAAAAAAAAAATAAACAACAAATACCAGAGGATCAAGTGAGCCATTCAGAACAAAAAATTTTTAATCTTAGTGACTACAGTTTAAAGGATAATGAGAAAAGATTACTGAGTAAAGGCCTCAAATTTGCACCCAGTGTGGGTTTTAACAAGTTCCAGGCGTTTATTGGTATCAAAACTTTTATGAGGAGATTAGCTATAAAAAAATTCTATATGAAAAAAAGAGTGACTTCTAGCGACGTCACGAATCCGTTTGAAATTATAGACCCTTATCAGTATACCGGTCTAAAGAAGAAATCCAATTTCAATCCGATTCAAGAATACTCAGAAGCCTTTGAGGCATTTCAGAATAACGTGATACAGGATATTAGGAGTATATCTGATAAAAGATGCAGAAAATTTAAATATAATTTATCTAGCAGTGAACGTTCAGCTATTAAACGGCTTCAGACAAATCATGCAATTACACTAAGACCGGCTGACAAAGGGGGCAGCATAGTAATTTTGAACACTTCTGACTATGAGGAAGAGTCTTTGAGGATACTATCGGATTCACGTACCTATGAATTATTGGACAGTGACCCTTCAGAAAGGTACCTTGCAGAAATGCAGGTCCTCATCAAATGTGGTTTCGATAAGGGGTACATTAAGAAAGAGGAATTTGACTTTATCAACACCACTCACCCTAGGATACCATATTTTTATTACATCCCAAAGATACATAAGAGTTTGATCAAACCCCCGGGCCGACCAATAATATCGGCTATTGGCGGCCTGACGGCTAATCTTTCTAAGTTTGTGGACTACCATTTACAGCAATTAGTCCCTGCCCTTCCAGCCTATTTGAAGGACACTACTCATGTTTTACAGGTTTTAAATACTATAGAATGGAAAGATCATTTCATCTTAGGGACTTTAGATATAACTTCCCTTTACACAGTTATTGAACATGAAAAGGGTTGCAAATCTGCAGAATTCTTTATGTCAGAGGCTAAAAGCTTTCCCAGCGACCAAATTGCTTTTATTGTCGATTGTATTTATTTTATACTCACCCACAACTATTTTTACTATGGAGTGAACTGCTACTCCCAGAAGTGGGGGACCGCTATGGGTACCAGATTCGCGCCCAGTTATGCAAATTTGTATGTTGGCAAGTGGGAACATGAAACCATCTTTCCCGAGGGCAGGCTGCGCGCGAATCTGGTACTCTGGCACCGCTTCATAGATGATATTATTTTTATTTGGTCTGGTGGGCCTACTCTGTTAACAGATTTTATTGATGAATTGAATAAAAATTGTTATTTTTTAAAATTTACCGCAACTACTAGTCTCACGGAGATTAACTTTTTAGACTTAAAAATCTTTATTGAGGACAACACCATTCAGACACAACTATTTCACAAACCCACTGATTCAAACAATTATATTTCGCTAGAAAGCTGTCATCTCCCAAGTTGGCTTCTTAATATTCCAAAGAGCCAATTCATACGGGCTCATAGAAATTGTTCCAAGTCACAGGACTATTTAACTGAGGCTGAAACTCTAATCAAAAAATGTTGTCAAAAAGGTTATGATACCCAATCCCTGCTAGCAACCAGGGAATATATTGGACATATACCAAGGGAACAATTCCTCAGACATAAAATAAAAAATAAAGAAAATATTAGTATAGACGAGATCCCTATCATCACCCAGTATAATTCAAATAGTCAAATTCTCAGAAAAATTGCATATAAACACTGGGGTATTTTGAAGAATGATAAAATCATAGGGGAAGTTCTACCAGCCCGCCCTAGGTTTGTCTTTAGAAGGGCAAATAATTTAGGTAACCTGGTAGCCCCTTCTATTTCAATATCTAAAAAAGGCACCTATTCTCATTCACAACAGCAATTAAAAGGTTTTTTTCCCTGCAAAAAATGTGTATCTTGCAGAAAATTAGGCAGTAAGAAACAATTCTCTATTATAAATAAATCCATGGAGATTCAGATTCGTGATTTTATCACCTGTGACACGAAGGGGGTGATATATTGTATCACATGTCCATGTGATAAATTATATATAGGTCGAACGATACGTCCCTTAAATGTCAGAATTGGGGAACATTTATGGAATATTTGTAAGAAATTCACAGGTCACCCCCTCTCTAATCAATTTCTTACACATCATGGGAGCTCCCTAAGGGACACTAAAGTGACTGGGATTCAAATAGTTAAAAGAAGTATCAGGAAAGGTAATTTTATCCATCAGATGTCCAGGGTGGAAAGTAAATGGATATTTGAATTGAATACTCTGATCCCAAACGGTTTAAATAGCGAGATTGAGCTATTTGCTTTTAATGCATAGTATAATGCTCCATTGCTATATACTGGAGGCTATATAAGGGTTCCTCTTGCTCTAGGGGGCCATCCCTGAAGAAGGAATCAGTGAATTCCGCAACGCGTAGGATTTGCCATTGCTTTCTGGCCCCATCAGCGCCCCATAGGCTTTCTTGCCTGTCACGTGATCTATCACGTGACTGTGACGTCACGCAAGGTCCTTCAGCTTTTTTGGACCTTGCAGGCCTGCTTTTGCAAGCGGCGGCTGGTACTCTTACAGCCTGCAGATATACACCTCCAGCTGCGCACCAGTCACCGGCCGGGACGGCGGCATGCTAGGAGGTAGCACCCTTTAGCTCCAGTAACTTTTTATATACCTGTGTCGGGGAGTATTATTGGGAAAGGACCTGGAAATCCACTCTGCATTCTGAAGACCCTTTTCCCTGCCTCGCCAGTTTTTAGCTAAAGTAAAGGTAATAGATTTCTTCATAAGATATCTTTATTTAACCAAGACACATTTAATTAGCGCAAGTTTCTATCAGGTTTATTTATTAATAATAATACTTAAAATTTATATGAAATATATTCATTATTTTTTCATAACTGATTTAACATTGAACTTAAAGCAAATTGTAAACTAAACTTATTTTTTTCTTTAAAAGTATGATCCTTCAATGAATTTTAATATTATGCTCAAAAAATTTCAGACAATGCCATCCAAAGTTTGGAACACAGCCATTTATACAAGGAAAAAGAAGGAGAAGAAAGGATTACATAGAAGCATACTGATTTATTTTTTTTGCAAACAGCATTGTTGTGTTGTTTAGCAGCACACTTGTCAAATGAAATAAAGCAGAGCATAGCAGAATCTTTTTAACATATATATGCATGTCTAAAAGGTCGCTGTGCCACAGAGTAGCACAAGACTCACGAATGCTACAAGTTTAAGCTTTGAGGCATGGTGGTGGTTTGAAAGATAGCAACAGCTTAGAAATCTCTCACTTTCCATCTCCTATTTAAAGTCAAATCATATTTTCCTGGCACTGAATTATATTGTGCTGTGAAAACAAAAGGATGCATTAATGATATTCTTACATACTGCTGCGTTCTGCATACTTGATATTACCTACAGTATCTGAAATTCTTCAAGCCTTTCCATAATCTTCAATATGCTGATAACATGAAGCTAAGTTTTAGAAAATACAGGCACATAGTTTATCTAAATGACACTGGTAAGCTTAGAAACCACTTAGACATATAAAATGTATATCTTTGCTACATAGTAAAGACAAGTAATTTATTTTGATATATAACACATTAACCCCTTTCTGACATTTGATGTACTATCCCGTCCATGTGCCCTGGGACTTAATGCCCATGGACGGGATAGTACGTAATGTGCGATCAGCAACGCTCATGGGGGGAGCGCAGCTGATCACGGCCGGGTGTCAGCTAATTCTCACAGCTGACACCCGACACTAAGTGCCAGTAGCGTTCACGGACCGCTCCCGACACTTTAACCCCCAGAACACTGTGATCAAACTTGATTGCAGCCTTCTGGAGCTGGCAAAGGGGCTGAAAGCTCCTCTGCTTTTGGATCTGAGACCCCGCATCATGACGCTGGGTCTCAATCGTTGCCTTGGAGACCCGAAGTCATCATGACAACATCCGGGTCTCCAGACCTGAGAGACTTCCTCTCAGGCCAGAGTCACACTTACGAGAAATACGGACGAGAGCTATTCGATAAAAAATTTGCATAGCATTCAGACCAATGCTAATCTATGTGGCAGCTCCCGTCATCTGATTTTTTCTCGCCCGTGTTATATGTGCAAGCGAAATCGCAGCATGCTGCAATTTCAAGCGTATCTCGGCTGAGAGTCACCAATGCAAGTCTATGAGGGAGAGTAAAAATTGGATTACACACGGACCATGCGTGTGACTTGCGAGAAATACGCACCAATGTCCTTTAGAAAAGCCGACAATTCGGTTCGCTATACTGTAAAATCACACTGACAGGCTAAAAAAGAATAGATAGAATATACACTCACTGGCCACTTTATTAGGTACACCATGCTAGTAAGGGGTTGGACCCCCTTTTGCCTTCAGAACTGCCTCAATTCTTCGTGGCAGAGATTCAACAAGGTGCTGGAAGCATTCCTCAGAGATTTTGGACCATATTGACATGATGGCATCACACAGTTGGCGCAGATTTGTCGGCTGCACATCCCTGATGCGAATCTCCCGTTCCACCACATCCCAAAGATGCTCTATTGGATTGAGATCTGGTGACTGAGGAGGCCATTTGAGTACAGTAAACTCATTGTCATGTTCAAGAAACCAATCTGAGATGATTCGAGCTTTATGACATGGCGCATTATCCTGCTGAAAGTAGCCATCAGATGTTGGGTACATTGTGGTCATAAAGGGATGGACATGGTCAGCAACAATACTCAGGTAGGCTGTGGCGTTGCAACGATGCTCAATTGGTACCAAGGGGCCCAAAGAGTGCCCAGAAAAAATTCCCCACACCATGACACCACCACCACCAGCCTGAACCGTTGATACAAGGCAGGATGGATCCATGCTTTCATGTTGTTTACGCCAAATTCTGACCCTACCATCCGAATGTCGCAGCAGAAATCGAGACTCATCAGACCAGGCAACGTTTTTCCAATCTTCTACTGTCCAATTTCGATGAGCTTGTGCAAATTGTAGCCTCAGTTTCCTGTTCTTAGCTGAGAGGAGTGGTACCCAGTGTGGTCTTCTGCTGCTGTAGCCCATCTGCCTCAAAGTTCGACGCACTGTGCGTTCAGAGATGCTCTTCTGCCTACCTTGGTTGTAACGGGTGGCAATTTGAGTCACTGTTGCCTTTCTATCAGCTCGAACCAGTCTGCCCATTCTCCTCTGACCTCTGGCATCAACATGGCATTTCCGGCCACAGAACTGCCGCTCACTGGATTTTTTTTCTTTTTCGGACCATTCTCTGTAAACCCTAGAGATGGTTGTGCGTGAAAATCCCAGTAGATCAGCAGTTTCTGAAATTCTCAGACCAGCCCTTCTGGCACCAACAATCATGCCACGTTCAAAGGCACTCAAATCACCTTTCTTCCCCATACTGATGCTCGGTTTGAACTGCAGGAGATTGTCTTGACCATGTCTACATGCCTAAATGCACTGAGTTGCCGCCATGTGATTGGCTGATTAGAAATTAAGTCTTAACACACAGTTGGACAGGTGTACCTAATAAAGTGGCCAGTGAGTGTATATACACATAGTATAGGTGTATATATATATATATACACTGCTCAAAAAAATAAAGGGAACACTTAAACAACAGAATATAACTCCAAGTGAATCAAACTTTGGGTGAAATAAAAATGTCCACTTAGAAAGCAACACTGATTGACAATCAATATCACATGCTCTCGTGCAAATGGAATAGACAACAGATGGAAATTATTGGCAATTATCAACACTCCCTCAATAAAGGAGTGGTTCTGCAGGTGGGGACCACAGACCACATCTCAGTACCAATGCTTTCTGGCTGATGTTTTGGTTACTTTTGAATGATGGTTGTGCTTTCACACTCGTGGTAGCATGAGACATACTCTACAACCCACACAAGTGGCTCAGGTAGTGCAGCTGATCCAGGATGGCACACCAATGCGAGCTGTGGCAAGAATGTTTGCTGTATCTGTCAGCGTAGTGTCCAGAGGCTGTATGCACTACCAGGAGACAGGCCAGTACACCAGTAGATGCAGAGGGGGCGTAGGAGGGCAACAACCCAGCAGCAGGACCGCTACCTCAGCCTTTGTGCAAGGAGGAAAAGGAGGAGCACTGCCAGGGCCCTGCAAAATGACCTCCAGCAGGTCACAAATGTGCATGTGTCTCACTCACAGACCATGGAACAGAGTAACCCCTCAGAATCAGCTTACAAATTTTATCCTCAGACCATGAGGCCTAGTACCCCTACAATAGCAGCTTAAAAATTTCACCCATGGACCATGGAGCAGAGTTTCTCCTAAGTAGCAGCTTACAAATTATACCAATAAAAAAAAGAGAAGAGCCAGCACTGCCAGTGGTCAGAACGCACAACATGAGGTGCATATGCACATATCTTACTGCATTCAAAATGAGACATTTAGCAAAATATTGATCAATATATTGAGCCACCCCGCCACGCCAAGGCAATCTCATATGGGGGGTCCTACTCTACATTTTTATTTATACACTGTGCCATTGCGGCCTCCTAAATGTTTTAAAAGCAAGACCATATCAAATGCAATCCATACCTGAAGCATATCTGCATCACTCCCGTGCAGCCAGATGGAGCAGGTGCAGATAAAGGCCAATCAGGTCTGAACACAGACATCTCAGGTTTGACCTCCACACAATGCCTGACCAGCAAACACAGATGAAGGGCAATGCAGGCTCAGACATGGATGCAAAAATAAATAAAGCCTGGGGCAGGGCGGGGCTGCCGTGAGTGTGCACAGCAGCCTAGATCAATCACAATAAACACAGAAAAGATGGCGAACATGACCCAGCGTGCACGGCAACAGTGGTGGTCAGCCACAAAACCAATTTGCAATAAAAAAAAGAGAAGAGCCAGCACTGCCAGTGGTCAGAACGCACAACATGAGGTGCATATGCACATATCTTACTGCATTCAAAATGAGACATTTAGCAAAATATTGATCAATATATTGAGCCACCCCGCCACGCCAAGGCAATCTCATATGGGGGGTCCTACTCTACATTTTTATTTATACACTGTGCCATTGCGGCCTCCTAAATGTTTTAAAAGCAAGACCATATCAAATGCAATCCATACCTGAAGCATATCTGCATCACTCCCGTGCAGCCAGATGGAGCAGGTGCAGATAAAGGCCAACCAGGTCTGAACACAGACATCTCAGGTTTGACCTCCACACACTGCCTGACCAGCAAACACAGATGAAGGGCAATGCAGGCTCAGACATGGATGCAAAAATAAATAAAGCCTGGGGCAGGGCGGGGCTGCCGTGAGTGTGCACAGCAGCCTAAATATCTCATTTTTGAATACAGCTAGACATTATGTGCATATGCACTCCAATTTATGCGTTCTAACCTTAAGCAGTGCTGGCTTCCCCCTCTATTTTCTACAAATTATACCCACAGACCATATGACAGAGTACCCACTCAGAAGCAGCTTACAAATTTCACCCATAGACCATGGGGCAGAGTTCCCCTTAGAAAGGATCTTACAAATTTCACCCACAGGTCATTTGGCAGAGTACCCCCTAAGAAGCATCTTACAAACATCACCCACAGACTATGGGGTACAGTACCCATACATTAGCAGCTTACAAATTTCATGCACAAACCATGAGGCAGAGTAACCCCTGAGAAGCAGCTTACACATTTCAGACTGCTTGGAAGATTTGAAATGGGGTAAGGTGGAAGTCGGATGACCATGGTCCTCAGGTGCCAACTGTGCATTTTTTGTGCTGGAGCGGGTGGAAGATAAGCCGAAGAAACAGGAGCCACAGGTCTGAAAAATTATTTTTGGTGCCTAAGAATGACAACAACATGGCTGATGTGATATATTGATTTGCCAGAGCGCTACAAAACACATGCTAGGCCTGAAAAGTTATTTTTGGTGCCTAAAAACTGGAACGAGAAGGCAATATATTGATTTGCAAAACTACTAGAAAACAAACACTAGGGATGAAAAAGTATTTTTGTGGCCTGGAAATGGCAGCAACAAGGCTTATGCGATATATTGATTTGGTAAAGTACTACAAAACACACACCAGGCCTGAAAAAGTATTTTTGGGGCTGAGAAATGGCAACAACACAGGTGATGTGATACAGTGATGTGTCAAAGTACTACAAAACAAACAATAGGCCTAAAAAATTATTTTTGGGGCCTAGAAATAGCAACGAGACAACTGATGTGATATATTGTTTTGCAAAAGTACTACAAAATATACACCAGGCCTGAAAAAGTGTTTTTAGTTCCTACAAAGGCCAACAAGATGGCTGATGAGATGTTTTTGATTTGCAAAACTACTAGCAATAAGATGACTGATGCTAATTACCGGTTAGCACAATACCCAAGCCCATTATCCTATGAAGAAGCGGGCTGCACTTTGAATGTACAAATGTATCACAAAGGTCATGTCACTATCAAGTGACGCAATAACCAAGAGTGTCACTCATTTTATGAAATAAACATTTATTTTATTAAACCTTGATAGACATACAACCATAAAAACCATTGCCTCAAACCAACACATACATAGGTAGGAGAAACAGCTGAAAGGCATACAATTCTAGTTGTACAATATATCAAAATTTTGCTTTATTTGATGCTAATTACCGTATATACTTGAGTATAAGCCGACCAGAGTTTTATTATTATTATTTATTATTATAGCGCAATTTATTCCATGGCGCTTTACATGTGAGGAGAGGTATACATAATAAAAGCAAGTACAGTATTTTTAAACATTGCGAGGACTCACAATCTACAAGGGATGGGTGAGGATACAATAGGTGAGGGTAGAGCTGGTCGTGCAGTGGCTTGGTCGATTGGTGGTTACTGTAGGTTGTAGGCTTGTTGGAAGAGGTAGCTCTTCAGGTTCTTTTTGAATTGAAGGTTTTGATGGTAGGCGAGAGTCTAATATGTTGTGGTAGAGAGAAATCTTGTATGTGATTGTGGGATGTGGAGAAAAGAGGGAAGTAGAGAAGGAGATCTTGTGAGGATCGGAGGTTGTGAGCAAGTAAGTACCGGGAGATGAGGTCACAGACGTATGGAGGACACCGGTTGTGGATGGCTTTGTATGTCATGGTTAGGGTTTTGAACTGGAGTCTTTGGGTAAGGGGGAGCCAATGCAGGGATTGAAAGAGAGGAGCGGCCAGGGAATAGCGGGGGACAGGTGGATTAGATGGTCAGCAGAGTTTAGAATAGATTGGAGGGGTGCGAGAGTGTTAGAGGGGAGGCCACAGAGCAGGAGGTTGCAGTAGTCAAGGCGGGAGATGATGAGGGCATGGACTAGGGTTTTGCAGATCCTTGGTTGAGAAATGTCCTGATCAGTGAAATATTTTTGAGTTGAAGTCAGCAGGAAGTGGAAAGTACTTGTATATGTGGTTTGAAAGAGAGATCAGTGCCAAGGATAACCCTGAGGCAGCGAGCTTGTGGGACTGGGGAAAGTGGGCAGCCATTTACTTTAATGGATAGGTCTGTTGGGGGGGTCGAGTGAGAGGGGGAAAGATGATGAGTTCTGCTTTGTCCATATGAAGTTTTACAAATCTAGCTGAGAAGAAGGATGAAAAGGTGGACAGACATTGGGGGATTCTGGTTTGTAGGGTGCTGATACAGTATCTGGTCCAGAGATGTAGATCTGTGTGTCAGCAGCATAGAGGTGATACTGAAAGCCGTGACATTCTATGAGCTGTCGCAGGCCAAAGATGTAAATGGAGAAGAGCAGGAGATCTAGGACTGAACCTTGTGGGACTCTGACAGATAGGTGGCACGGTGAGGAGGTGGTGTGCGAGTGGGAAACACTGAATGTCCGGTCTGTTAGGTATGATGTGATCCAAGATAGGGCCAAGTATGTGATGCCAAGAGATGAGAAGGTACAGTTGTGGCCAAAAGTATTGACACCCCTGCAATTCTGTCAGATAATACTCACTTTCTTCCTGAAAATGATTGCAAACACAAATTCTTTGGTATTATAATCTTCATTTAATTTGTCTTAAATGAAAAAACACAAAAGGGAATGAAGCAAAAAGCAAAACATTGATCATTTCACACAAAACTCCAAAAATGGGCCAGACAAAAGTATTGGCACCCTCAGCCTAATACTTGGTTGCACAACCTTTAGTCAAAATATCTGCGACCACGACCAACCGCTTCCGGTAACCATCAATGAGTTTCTTACAATGCTCTGCTGGAATTTTAGACCATTCTTCTTTGGCAAACTGCTCCAGGTCCCTGATATTTGAAGGGTGCCTTCTCCAAACTGCCATTTTTAGATCTCTCCACAGGTGTTCTATGGGATTCAGGTCTGGATTCATTGCTGGCCACCTTAGAAGTCTCCAGTGCTTTCTCTCAAACCATTTTCTAGTGCTTTTTGAAGTGTGTTTTGGGTCATTGTCCTGCTGGAAGACCTATGATCTGAGGGAGACCCAGCTTTCTCACACTGGGCCCTGCATTATGCTGCAAAATTTGTTGGTAGTCTTCTGACTTCATAATGCCATGCACACGGTCAAGCAGTCCAGTGCCAGAGGCAGCAAAGCAACCCCAAAACATCAGGGAACCTCCGCCATGTTTGACTGTAGGGACCGTGTTCTTTTATTTGAATGCCTCTTTTTTTCTCCTGTAAACTCTATGTTGATGCCTTTGCCCAAAAAGCTCTACTTTTGTCTCATCTGACCAAAGAACATTCTTCCAAAACGTTTTAGGCTTTTTCAGGTAAGTTTTGGCAAACTCCAGCCTATCTTTTTTATGTCTCGGGGTAAGAAGTGGGATCTTCCTGGGTCTCCTACCATACAGTCCCTTTTCATTCAGACGCCGACGGATAGTACGTGCTGACACTGTTGTACCCTCGGACTGCAGGGCAGCTTGAACTTGTTTGGATGTTAGTCGAGGTTCTTTATCCAACATCCGCACAATCTTGTGTTGAAATCTCTTGTCAATTTTTCTTTTCCGTCCACATCTAGGGAGGTTAGCCACAGTGCCATGGGCTTTAAACTTCTTGATGACACTGCGCACGGTAGACACAGGAACATTCTGGTCTTTGGAGATGGACTTGTAGCCTTGAGATTGCTCATGCCTCCTCACAATTTGGTTTCTCAAGTCCTCAGACAGTTCTTTGGTCTTCTTTTTTTTCTCCATGCTCAGTGTGGTACACACAAGGACACAGGACAGAGGTTGAGTCAACTTTAATCCATGTCATCTGGCTGCAAGTGTGATTTAGTTATTGCCAACACCTGTTAGGTGCCACAGGTAAGTTACAGGTGGTGTTAATTACACAAATTAGAGAAGCATCACATAATTTTTCGAACAGTGCCAATACTTTTGTCCACCCTCTTTTTTATGTTTGGTGTCGAATTATATCCAATTTGGCTTTATGACAATTCTTTTTGTGTTTTTTCATTTAAGGCAAATTAAATGAAGATAATAATACCAAAGAATTTGTGTTTGCAATCATTTTCAGGAAGAAACTGAGTATTATCTGACAGAATTGCAGGGGTGTCAATACTTTTGGCCACAACTGTATGCAGTAAAATGGAATAGTCCACTGTGTCAAAGGCAGAGGACAGGTCCAGGAGGAGGAGGACAGAGTAGTTTCGCATGGCCTTGGTGGTTAATAGGTCATTGCCGACCTTAGGGCAGTTTCAGTGGAGTGATGCGGCCGGAAGCCAGATTGTAAACCATCGAAGAGGGAGCAAGGAGAGAGGTGGAAGGACAATTCAAGATGGACGTGTTGTTCCAGTAATTTTGAGGAATAGGGGAGAAGTGATATAGGTCGATAGCTAGATACAGAGGATGGGTCATGAGAGGGCTTTTTGAGTATAGGTGTGATTTGTGATTGAAGCATGTTTAAAGCTTGAGGGGAAACACCAATTGTTAGTGACAGGTGTTGAAGTGTTGGGTTAGGGTTAGGATGAAGACTGTGGTGAGGTTAGGGATGAAGTGGGATGCGATTGGATCAAGTGCACAGGTGGTGAGATGTGATCTTGAGATAGAGCGGAGAGTCGATCTTCTGTAATGGTGGAGAAGTTGGTTTTAGAGGAGGAGGGCTGGGCAGTTAGGAGGAAGGGCTCTGGGGGTTGTCAGCCAAAACTGTCTCTGATGTTATCAATCTTCTGCTTGAAAAATGAGGCAAAGTCTTCAGCTGAGATGAGTGTAGAGGGAGGAGGTGCTGGGGGATGGAGGAGAGAATTGAAGGTGTTGAATAGCTTTTTAGGGTTGTGAGACAGGGAGGACATGAGAGATGAGAAGTGGGTTTGTTTAGTTGTGGTGAGTGTGGCCTTGAAAGTAGTGAGGGAATGTTTGAATGCGATGAAATCCTCATTGGAGTGGGATCTTTACCATCTCTGCGCACCAACCCTGGAAGCCCTTCTCAGTTCTTTGGTCAGGCTGATGTTCCAGGGCTGTCTGTTGATTTTTCAAGCTTTGGTATGTGTGAGAGGGGCAACCGATTCCAGAGCTGCAGCTGTTGTGGTGTTATATAAAGTGGCTGTGACATCTGCATTGTGTAGGGAACTTTTGTCTGTAAGAGGGAGAAGGGATTTAGTCAATGAGTGTAAATCGAGGTGTTTAAGATTTCTGCGAGGGTGTTCAAGTTTGTGGAGTGGGGATTGTAGACCTGGAGAGGAGAGGGAATAAAATGTAAGTAGGCTGTGGCCAGAAAAAGGAAGAGGTGAGTTAGAGAGGTTAGATAGGGAGCAGAGGCAGGTGACGATGAGGTCCAGTGTGTGGCCATCTTTGTGAGTGGCTGCAGAAGACCACTGAGTGAGGCCAAAGAAGGAAATGAGAGATAGAAGCTTAGTGGCAGCTCAGAGGGAAGTGTCAATGGGGATGTTGAAGTCACCCAAGATGATAGTGGGGATGCCAGCTGAGAGGAAATGAAGTAGCCAGGTTGTGAAGTGGTCAAAGAAGGTGATGGCTGGCCCTGGAGGGTGGTAAATGACAGCCAGTTGGAGGTTGGAGGGGGAGTAGATGCTCACAGAGTGCACCTCAAAGGAAGGGAGGGTAACATAGGGTGGTAGTGGGATTGGGGTGAAGGAGCAGTTATCTAACAGAAGAAAATCAACTCCTCCACCATGCTTGCTGCTGGGGCGGGGTGTTTGGGAAAGGTGGAATCCACCATACGAAAGAGCAGCAGGAGAGGTCGTGTCAGAGGGAGTGAGCCAGGTTTCGGTGATGGCGAGGAAGGAAAGTTTGTTAGTAATAAGAAGATCATGGATGTAGGAAAGTTTGTTGCAGACAGAGCGAGAATTCCACAGAGCTCCTGTTAGTGGGACAGAGGAAGTGGGAGCTGGGCAAATGGGTGCAAGGATAGAGAGGTTACGGAAAGTTGTGATAGAGAGTGGATTGGAGGTAGAAATGACTGTGGGGATGTGGTGAGGAGGACCAGGATTTGGAGAGATATCACCAGCAGTGAAAAGGAGCAGAGAAAGTGTTAGCAGGTGGGAGCAGGAGAAGGCATGAGGTGGCTGTCTGTGTTTGGAGAAAGAGGATTATATGTTGAGGAACAGTTTTGAGTGGGAGGTAAAATGGATCGAGAGAATTGAGGAAGAGATGAACAGTTCCTTACTTGATGTAGGGATTAGGGGGGTTAGCAGAATGCGAAGGATTATAGGGTTGAGATGGAAAACTAACAGAAACATTGTTTACAGTGATTGTATCCGGTTACCTTCAGTTCCCTTCTGGTTCAATTCTGGTTTAATTCATAAGTATAAGCCAAGGCACCTAATTTTGCCACGGAAAATTGTGTAAGCTTATTGACTCGAGTATAAGCCGTCTATGCATTGTCCCCTCGTCCCTGTCCTGGTATGCATGGCTCCTCCATTGCTGTCCTGGTATGCATGGCTCCCCAGTCCTTGTCATTGTATGCATGGCTCCCCGGTCCCTGCCATTGCATGACTGTCTCCCTGTCATTGTGTGCATGGCTTCCCGGTCCTTTTCCTGCTATGCATGGCTCCCCGGTCCTTGTCCTGCTATGCATGGCTCCTCCATCCCTTACTGGTATGCATGGCTCCTTATCCCCTATCTACTCACCTTCCAGCATTCCCTGCATCTGGGTGGTCCTGGTGACTTCGCAGCATCTTCATGGCTCTGGCTTCAAGCAGCTCTTCCAGTGAGATCACGTGGCGCCTCTCATTAAGGTAATGAATATGCGCTCCATGCCTATGGGAGTGGAGACAAGTGCATATTCATTACCTTAATGAGCGGTGCCACGTGATCACACCGGAAGAGCTGCTGGAAGCCGGAACCATGGAGATGCTGTGAAGAAGCCGGGACCACCGAGATGCAGGGCACGCTGGAGGGTGATTATGATGTCTTCTGGAAGTCGGCGGCTGTGGGTGTCACTGTGCGCTGCTATTAGAGAAATGAATATTCATTTCTCTTTAGCAGCAGACACAGTTACAGCCACTGGCTCTTGCCTCCTGTTACCCTCTGCTCTGCCACTCCCCCTCCCCCACCAGCTTTCTGGACAATTGACTCATGTATAAGCCGATGGGGGGTGTTTTCAGCACAAAAAATGTGCTGAAAAACTCAGCTTATACACGAGTATATACATTATTTATTTCACAGAGTACACACATCAGCTTCAAGACAGTACTCCCACAGGCAGGGGGTGCAGAGAACACACAGCGGCTTGAAGGACAGTACTTTTACAGGCTGGGGGAGAAGAAAAAACACAGCACCTTCAAGTACAGTACTGCCACACGTGGGAGCATGCAGTGTAGAGATTAGCGAACCTTTCAAGGTTTGGTTCGGTGAACGGCCCGATGGTCGCAGAACATGTTCACCGAATGGTTCATCCAACGTACCTGAACCCCATTGAATTCAATAGGAGACAAAACCAAACTAATAGACAACACCTTAAGGGGGCCAAAAGGCTTCCCAAACTGCTCAAATTAGGAGCAAATACCAGGAAAAGTGGCATCAAAGAGTAAAATTAGTATAATTGAACAGCATGGATGCATTGGACAGGGCTTGGGCCAGCATTTCTAGCTAAAACATTGATGAGTAACACAGGTAATTGACTGATGATAAATTCACCCAAAGTAGAAATTTGATAATGGCATATCAGGAGTCAGCCATGGGCCATGCATGTGGTATCAGGGTATGGGCCAACATTTACAGCTTTGAATTTAATTTAAGTTTTAAATAAGATGAGGTGAGTGAGAGACCGTTGAAAGCCTTCATTGCTGAGGGCCCTGATACCTGATTCAAGACCTCAATTTTTTTTCCCAGCCACACTTAAGTGCCACAAATATCAGTTTTGTAGAATACGTTTACTAGAAAAATGTAAGGACAGTAACACAGGTAGTTCACTGATGATCAATACATCCACAGTGGAGATTTGATAATATTACAGCAGCTGTCAGCCATGAGCCATGCAAGAGATATCAGGGTATGGGCCAGCATTTACAGACATGATTCTAAGTTTTAATTAAGACGAGGTGGGTGAAGGACCAGTGTAAGCCTGCTTTTTTGCTGAGCCCCATTCAGGTGGCACAAATATCAGTTTGTTAGACCACAAATGTTGTAAAAGTTTTAAGAATATTAACACAGGTAGTTGACTGAAAGTAAGTGCAGGCCTGCCGATCTGGGAGCCCTATTGCTATAGTCAACATATATGAAGGAGACCTACCTTGGAGTGCAAACAATTAAAACCATTATTGGCACACATCACTAAAGTGGCATCAATTTACCGAGAATAGAAATAGTATAATGGGTCTCTACCACCCCTTCCACTACAGGCTACCCACCAGATGGGGACCCAACTTGGAGTCTCCACATTTGAAACAATAACTGTCAAATATCACCAAAGTAGAATCAGTTTCCACAGAGTTGAAACAATATAATAGTCCTGTGACACACCTTCTACTAAAGGCATCCGACCAGATGGAGACCCAACTTGAAGTCTCCACATTTAAAAAAAAATTGTTTGTGACATCAGCAGCAGTAACAACAGCAGGAACAGAAGCCATCAAAATGGTGGCACAGACTGCAATAACACAAGGTCAATTCATGACACTAAAAACAACACCATCACCTAGTCTGCGCCGTCTGCTATTGGGGTAAAGAGTAATTAGAGATCCATAACTTGTTCATTTTGATGAAACTTAGGCAGTCTACACTTTCAGAGGACAGCTGGGTGTGGCACACTGTGTGCCTCACTGCTATCTTGGGGAAAATCACTTTCAAGATTGTCTACAAGCATGTTTTGATATTCCAGCATGTGCGCCTCTCTTTCCAGGGAGGGAAAGCTTCTTCGAAAATGCACTCTTATTCCAAAAATCTAACAGAGGCAGTCCAGTAGTCAGCACTATTTTTAATTCTAACATTGCGGCGGGCATCCTGTTGCAGATAGTTCAGCAGGAAGGCGCTCATGTTTCAGGTGCCTCTTTGAAGTCCAAGTCCATGGTGTGTTGTTGGTGGGGTAACACTCAAGCTTGCTTCCTCCATCTCCTGCCATCCATGGACAAAAGAAAGGGGATCTTTATCTTCTTCATCTATTGACTGCTGCATGCCCATCACCTTTTCTTCCTCATATACCTCCATTTGTTTCTCATCTGCTGAACCTCCAGTAATAGTTTGTCTTGTACCATGAGCCCCCCTCGATCGCTGTAATCCTCCCATGGCACTCTCCTGTGTGACGACAGTCCAGAATTTCAAGATATTGTTATTCCATCCTCATCCTCCTCTGCTTCTACCTCTTCCTCTGGGACCACCAACTCTTCCCTCAGACTATTCAAAGTATGCTCCAGCTTGCAGATGACCATGCTAACCATCTTAGTAGCCATTTTGAAACTGTGCAGAAGGGTGCAGAGGTCCTTCACTTGCACCCACTCCTCAAGCGTGATCTTCACCACATTAATACTGCTTTGGCCCAGGCTATGCAAAAAGATACTGCACCAGGGCCAGGGCCGGCATTTGGACCAGGCAGACCAGGCAGATGCCTGGGGCCCCCACCTACAAAGGGGGCCCCCTGCATCTGCAGTCCATTTATGAAGTGCCCAGAGGGTGTACAGCAGTGAATAACGCTGTGCATTGCTCTGAAGTCTTGGAGTGTCTCTCGCAAAGCCCCTTGAGCCCCCCTGTCTCTCCCTGCAGTTAGGTTAAAAGTTGAGAGTGAGGGGGAGGGTCCGATTACAGCACAGCAGATGACTGCAGCTCTATGTCTCCTCCTGTGTCATGGCTGCTCCTAGCACTGACCTGAGAATGGATATGCCTAAGTGAAGCCACAGAACCTGGTAAGAGCAGCAATATCAGGTCAAAGTGCAGTGATTTACTCACTGTGGTCCCAGAGATCTGTGCTGATTGCTGTAGGATCAGGATTCACAGCCACATACAGCAGCGATCAGCATCAGCTCTGACCACAGTCACTTATCACTGCTTGTAATGTGACAGGGCGACCTCCTGTCACTACTGTCTGGATGACACAAGACAGGGATATTGTCTGCTGAATCAGGGGATTTATGATGTAGAAATAAATGACTTCCCATGTGAAATAACAAGGGTAAACCATACATATATATAGTACTAGTACAGGTTTGCATAGGAATCAGCGTTTTTGGTGCCTTTTTTTTTGCAGCCAAAAAATTATTAATGATCTAGTGGATGGCTTACACAGTAAAATATCAGTATTTGCAGATGATGCAAAACTATGTTAGTTAACACAAAGGAGGACAGTTTGCAACTACAGACAGATTTGAGTAAATTGGAGAATTGGGCTGAAAAATGGCAAATGAGGTTTAACACAGATAAGTGTAAGGTCATGCACACGGGAAGGAGAAACTGATGCTACAATTACTTACTAAATGGGAAACTGCTGGGGAAATCAGACATGGAAAAAGACTTAGGCATCTTAGTCAATAAGAAGCTAAATTGGAGTGCCCAGTGTCAGGCAGCTGCCACCAAAGCAAATAGGGTCATGGGATGCATTAGAAGATGCCTGGGGACACGAGATGAAAACATAATTCTCCCTCTGTACAAATCACTCGTCAGACCACACTTGGAGTATTGTGTGCAATTTTGGACGCCGGTGCTCAAGAAAGACATTACTGAACTTGAAAGGGTTCAAAGGCGGGCTACTAAAATGATAAATGGAGTTGGTTTACTACAATACCCAGAAAGGTTATCAAAATTAGGTCTAATTACTCTATAAAAGAGAAGACTTAGGGGAGACTTAATATATATGCACAAGTATATCAGAGGGCAATACAGAGATCTCTGCAATGAACTGTTTGTACCAAGGACTGTGACAAGAACAAGGGGGCATTCTCTTCGTTTGGAGGAAAGACAATTTCTGCACTAGCATAGAAGAGGGTTCTTCACGGTAAGAGCAGTGAGGCTCTGGAATTCTCTTCCTGAGGAAGGAAGTGGTGATGGCCAACTCACTGAATGAATTTAAGAAAGGAATGGATGCTTTTCTTGTGAGTAACAGTACAGAAGGTTACGAATAACAGAATATTATAGGTAGATGGTTGACCCAGCTTAGGGGAAGGAATTTTTTTCCCTATGGAGAAAATTGGCTTCTACTCTGTGGGTTTTTTGCCTTCCCCAGGATCAACAATGCAGAAAAGCTGCACTAAAAATAGGCTGAACTAGATGGACATAGGTCTTCCTTCAGCCTTCAAAACTATGTTACTATGTTAAAGCTGGCTCTCTTGGCAGTAAAAACACTGCTTTCAAAATGCCCATTTTTTAGGGTATGTGCAGACGATCCGGAAATGGCAGCACGGACTTATGCTCCGTCTAAACTGCTGCCATCTTTTGAACGCAGGTGATTCCACATGTGGTCACTGAACCGTGCGAAATCACTGCGTCCAGTACATGGTAGGGGTGAGATTTTCTAAAACTTTTTCATTGCTTTCTACGGGTGCAAAAAATTGCTGAAAGAAGTGACGCTGCAGATTTAAAGAACGCTGCAGTTGTGAAATTCAGTCAGGAGAAAATAAAAGGGTGTGCGGGAGATCTCTGAAAATCTCAGTCTTTGCTTGTGCTGTAAAATGCTGTAAGCTTCTTATTTGCAGAAGAAAAAGCTGCAGAAATTCTGCATATGAACGTGGCCAAGAGCGGTTTTATAAAGTGCCAGCAAAACATATGAGATTTCCGAAATCTCCTGCATGCGCTTGATTTTTTTCAGACTGAATTTCAGAACTGTAGCACTTTTTAAATCTACAACGTGTCACTTCTTTCAGTGTGTTTTCACCTTTAGAAAGCAATGAAAGAATAAAAAAGAAAGCTGCAGATATTGCATCGGTATTTTTTGCTGCAATTTTTGAAATGGTTTTGGTGAATTAAACTATTAAGTGTCATTCACACGTTCAGTATTTGGTCAGTATTTCACATCAGGATTTGTAATGCAGAAACAGCAGTGGAACAATCAGAGGAAAAGTATAACAGAAACAGGTCACCACTTCTGGATTTCTCACCCTCCTGGTTTTGACTTGCACATACTGATGTGAAATACTGACCGAATACTCAACGTGTGAACGTGGCCTTAAACATACTGTAGACAAAGCAATCATCCTCACTTTAAAAAAAGCTGAGAAAAGTGTAAATAACCCCAGAAAACAAGCTGAAAAACAGGTGTTTTGAATGCAACATTTTTACTGCCAATTGAACAGGTTTTGGCTACTGAAAAAAATGCATGTGAACATAGCCATAGCGTTTCAGAGTAAGACTATCTGTGGTGTTACATAGGACTGCAGGTGACATCTACTACATTATCTGTTCTCCAAGAGTTATTACTGCTATCTCTGGTGTTACATAAGATGAGGTCAGAGTCATGTGACTGGTCACATGAGCCGGGGAGGGCTTCTGTTCTGGAGTGTGCTATGCATAGAGGGAATTGTATGGCGATCGGTACGCAGCCCCTTCTGAAATGACAGGTGGGCGTGGTGGCTGATTCGCAGTGCGGGAAAACTGCAATCCCGGCCTGGATATCGGGTGGGAGTGTCAAAATCAGGACTGTTCCGCTGGATCCATGACAGTTGGGAGCCCTGCTGTGTTATCTGCAGTGTTAAAAAAAAATTAAGAGGGGGTTGGGGGACAACTCTTTGTCTTGGGGCCTGGCCCTCCAATCTTTTCTGATCCTAGCCACGCTCCTGTGTAATGCTAATAGTGGCAGACCCATTGACCGATATAAGGCCCCTGAATATGGGGGCCACAGTGCCAGCACTGGCTCCAGGCCCCTCTGCCACCTGTATCCACTTCCTGCTCATGTAATGTAACCTAAATGTGTGGTTTTACAATGTTAACATTTGGGGCCCCACTTTAAACTTTTGCCTAGGGCCCCACTTTGTCTAAAACCGGCCCTGACCAGGGCTCATCGCTGCTGCCAGAGTTGCAACATGTTCAGAGTGGAATTCCACAGTGTCGGCACATCGCAAATCAAACGTTTAACCGGTAGGCCGAAAGACCAGTGGTGTGCGATCAGCGGTAGTAAGCACAAAGCGACGGTGCTTTCTGCAGCATTCATTACAGGAGAGTGGTAGAGAAATTTCTGTACCACCAGGTTGAGTACATGAGCCATGCAAAGCACCAGTATGAGTTTGTCCTAATGTAGGACCGCCACCAAGTTTGCGCCATTGTTGCACACGGCCTTCCCTCGCTCCAGGTGGAAACAGCCATTGCTCAAATTTGGCCTGGATAGCTGTTCACAACTCTTGATCTATGTCACTGCAATCTCTAAGACATATTAATTTAAACACTGGCTTATTGTGGTGAACCCTGGCTGTGCAGTACGTAGCTGGGTGGATTCTCTCTGAACTGTTGGAAGGCATGTTTCATTAAAGGAGGGGTTGAGGATGCAGATGGAGGCCCGAGAGGAGGTAGAGAAGCTAGAAGCAGTGGAGGAAGTGTTAGATGGAGAGGTTTGTCTTGCAAGCCTTGGGGATTCCAAGACTTGTGGAGTAGCCTCTTGACTGTGCCACCCAGTGCCCAGTCAGTGAGATGTAACATCCCTAGCCATGATTGGTCGTTCAGTGGTCAGTGGTGAAATGCACCCTGGCAGACATAGATTTTTTCAGGGAGCAGCTGATTTTGTCTGCAACATGCTGGTGTACCGCAGGCACAGCTTTTTTAGAGAAGTAATGAAGACTGGGCATTTGGGGGACTGCAATAGCCATCAACTTTAGGAAACCATCTGTATCCACCAGGTGGAAAGGCAGTATTTCTGTGGCCAACATATTGGAGATGGTGAATTTCAATCTCTTAGCTTTGGCATGTGTAGGAGGAAAAATTATTTTGTGTGACCACAACTGCGGCACAACTGTGGGATCGAGTGCTGGCTGCTGTGCTGAGATAAGGTGCAGTAGGGTGAAGATGACAAATTGTTGGCCTGTGAGTGAGGTGCAGGTGGAGATATTATGATGGATTGAGACAGATGTGATGGGCTTGGTAAAACAAAAACAGCAGGCATTTCCATTTCCTTAACAGTTGACGGACTCTCACTCACTCTGACGATAGGGGGCAAACAAGTTGAGGTTCTGCAGATGGAGACCTGTGTGAGAACATTTGCCACTGTGACAGAGGAGGAAGCATCTGATGGGGTTAATGGGACGGTCAGTGGTTGGTGAGGCTGACTAGTCTGCATTTTAGCGCAGTGTAATTCCCAAACTAAGACATTTTGATTGCGCATGTTCCGGTTCATGCATATAGTCAAATTATTGTAATTTTTGCCTCTATTGAATTGTTTTTTGTAAAGCTGACAGATAATGTGAGTTGGGCCACCTTTTGCAGCCTCAAAAAAGGACAAAAGAAACTAGGCAATTTATGCTCACCTTGTGAGCTGCAGACTCATGGCCAGGGCTGGTCACAGCCACAGTTGTGGCTGTGGATGCAGTGCTTGTCATAATTGCATCTTTCCATGTCTTTGGGGCAAGCTGCAAAGTAACATCCTCATCTTCCTCCTCCACCTCCTCTGCTAAGCTACTCATCTACATGTCTCTGGTTTCACATCAAGTGGGATCTACAACCTCATCATCATCCTCTCTGTCACCTCACCCCTCACACTTGGAGTCACCCTTCTTCTCTTCCTGCTCTGACAGCAGAGTACAATCCACATTGGCCTCAGGTATGGGAGTCTCATCAGGATCAACTCCATCTTTGGCTAGGATGAGACAGTGTTTGTTCAGTAGAGCTTTCAGTAACATTACTACCTGACCATCTTTCACGTCGAACACAATCCTATTCCCCCTTCCACCACAACGTCACTTTTTCTCACTTATGTTGTATGTACCCTTTCCATTTTTAACCAGCTGTTTAACAGCCCTAGGTCGAGACCTGTCAGTCACCTGTCACTAAATGAACAATCAGTATTTATTTTTTGAGAAACTGTACCAGCACCCCAAAATTAGCCCTAATGATTTTGATTAGAAAATGGGGCCTCCTGACTGCACCCCTATATTAGCCCTAACAATTTTGATTAGCAAATAGGGCCTTGTACCTGCAGCCCAATATTGGCCCTAATAAATTTTATTAGCATACAGGGCCCCCTGGCTGCATCCCAATATTAGCCAAAAAATTTTGATTAGCGAATGGGACCTCCTGACTGCACCCCTGACCCTAATGATTTTGAATAGCAAATGAGGTTTGGTGCCTACACCTCAATATTAGCACTAATGATTTTTATGAGCAAATGGGGCCTCCTGGCTGCACCCCAATATTAGCCCTAACGATTTTGTTTGGCAAATGGGGTCTTCTGGCTACATCTCAATATTAGCCATAACAATTTTTATTAGCAAATGGGGTCTGGTGCCTGCACTCCAATGTTAGCTCTAGTGATTTTGATTAGCAAATGAAGGTTGGTGCCTTCTCATGATATTAGCCCTAATGATTTTGATTAGCAAATGGAGTCTCCTGGCTGCACCCCAATATTAGCCCTAATAATCTTAATTAGCAAATACGGCTTCCTGGCTGCACCCCAATATTAGCCCAAATTATTTTGATCAGCAAATGGAGCCAGGTGCCTATATCCCAATAATACCCCTAACTATCTTGATTAGCAAATGGGGTCTACTGACTGCACCCCAACATTAGCCCCAATGATTTTAACTAGCAAATGGGGCCTCCTGGCTGCACCCCAACATCATGTGCCAGATCACGTGCTGCATCAGCCAATCTCAGCCATGCCAATAATTGGCATGGCTATGATGGCCCCATAAATGTCCACAGTCTGAAAGCTTGTTATTTGATGTGCTACAGCATTTTAACAAGCTTTATTAGACTGGTGAACCCAAACAAGAAACTGGACAAACCGTAAAATGTCCTTGATGGGTATGCGGTACCGGACACTAGGTGCCTCTTATGAACCTTGAACCTTCCGGTTTGGGATTTGCTCATCCCTAATTATATATAATATAGCAGTATAATTCCTATGCCAATGCTGGATAGTGATTTACTTTAAACTAATAGAGATTTTTAAGATCAGAATTATATTTTAAAGGAAATTATATTACCTTGCTGAATTATTATTGATCTGACTGATTAATTAAACCTTTATCTTTTTTATTAATATGCAGAAAAAAAGTCTCCTGATGTAAATTTAAGCTGCTTTTTCCTTATTCTTTATCCCAATTTCAGTATCAACCAAACTAATATCTATCTGTTAAACGCTTATTTGGAAAGTAAATGAACAGGGCAATGGACATTGGCTTTACAAAATTTTTGTGTTAATCATGTGCAGATGCTCTGGAGACTGCAAATACAATTGTATCTATAGTTATTAACAGGGTAGGAGATAAGAGTGTGATTGCAGAGAGATGATTCTATTTTCTATAGGTCTAAGAGGTAAGGTTTCTCCTTGTGGAGAGTGACATAACAGCTCTGGCTTGTCAAGGTAAGGAGGCTTATTCACCGTGCAATGCTCCTCTGGGAAATTTTATATGCAAATTGCCTCGTCAGAAAGAAAGAGGACTTTTGCTCTACAGCGCCATCTATTGGTAGTAGTGATCCTACAAGTCACAATCAACCCTTTAGTGAGTCTTGCAAAATGACTTAGGATAACAGCCAAATCAGAATCTCAATTTGCAGACACAGTGTTTCGAGCTATTGGCTCTCATCAGTGCAAAGTATGAGATCTGATTTGGCTAGGTGAGAGGCTCTGGACTGAGGTCTAAGGGGTAAGGTTTCTCCTTGTGAAGAGTGACATACCATCTCTGGGTTGTCAAGGTAAGGAGGCTTATTTGCCATGCAAAGCTTTTCTGGGAAATTTTATATGCAAATTGCCTCTTCAGAAAGAAAGAGGACTTTTACTCTACAGTGTCACCTATTGGTAGTAGCGATCCTACAAGTCACAATCAACCCTTTGACGAGCCAGAGCTGGTATGTCACTCTCCACAAGGAGAAACCTTACCCCTTAGACCTCAGTTCAGAGCCTCTCACCTAGCCAAATCAGATCTCATACTTTGCACTGACGAGAGCCAATAGATCGAAACACCGTGTCTGCAAATTGAGATTCTGATTTGGCTGTTATCTTAAGTCATATTACAAGACTCGTTAAAGGGTTGATTGTGACTTGTAGGATTGCTACTACCAATAGATGGCACTGTAGAGCAAAAGTCCTCTTTTTATTTTCTTTATTCATCTAAAATGCATCATAAAAGTAATGTTTTGACAAGCAAGGGCCTTTTTCATACATAAGCAAAATGTCAGATGAAGCTAACAAACATGCAGTATACAGATCCATTTTATATCTGCGAACCTTTGGGCCACTGCATCTGACTCCTACGGTAGGTCTCTCCCATGTTACCATGGAGACTCTTGGTCATTAGCCCACATGATGTAATTGAGGCACATGACCTCAATGTTGTGACTCATGATCACATGATATCTGCATCAGAGCACCAGACATACATGCTGCTGGTTAGGAAGAGCTATTAACGCCTAATTGGATACACCCATATATTATGTACCATTGCATGATACACTGATATGGGCAGTTACATCTAAGTTTGAGAGATATTCCCTGATTGGTGTTTCCATAATAGAGGTGCTCCCCCTTCCTCATTTGAATTATATGACCAATATACTACTGGTGCGGCACATCACTGATTCCTTCCTTACTTTGCTATGTGATTTTATGGAAGTGTTTTTAATTGTATTGTGTTTAATGCTATGCTTTTCAATTGTATACAGTCTCCATGGTAACATGGGAGGAACCTGTGGTAAGACTCAGAAGGAGTGGCCCAAAGGTTCCCAGATATAAAATGGCTCTGTATAGTGCATGTATGTTAGCTTCAGCTTCCATTTTGTTTATGCTTGAAAAAGGCCACTTGCTGGCCGAAACATTGCTTTAATGATGCATTTTGGATAAATAAAAGAAATAGAATCATGTCTCTGGTGCCTTGGAAACAATTTGTCTCTGGTATTGAAAAGAAAGCAACATAAATTTCAAGTGTTCTTCATAGAACTTTTTAAAGCATTATTACTGTCATATTTTAATTTGTTACATTATAAACATACATGCCATGTTCTGGTCATTTACAATAGATAGAGAAGCCTATGAGAAAAAAAACGTTTTTCTTTGTTTTGTTTATTTTGTTAAAGAGTAGTGATGAGTGAGTATACTTGTTGCTTGGGTTTTCCCGAGCATGCTTGGGTGTCCTCTGAGTATTTTGACGTGCTCGAAGATTTAGTTGCTTTTTCCTTTGGTTTTGCTTGCTTTTATGGCCAGTGTGAACATGCTTTTACATCATGCATGTCATTTAAGTCTACTCCAGTTCAGTTTTTTTGTGTTTCTTTAGTATTTTTGTATTTAGTACAAATAGGGTGTGGCCTCCCTTCTACTGAGCTGTGTAGTTCATTTATAGTCCCTCTTAAGCTGGGTGTCCATTTGGGACCCAGAGACTCTGCCACTATTCACACTAGGTAGGTTTTACCGTTAGTGTAGTTACTGTCTCAAATGGGTACACCTTGCCGTGGTGGGACAGCTTTATACTTTTTTGATCAAAACAGTGTTTACCAAGTACCCTATGTTATTTAATGCACTTGCTTTTTTACTTATTTATTTTCATTAGGCTATATACACACATTGTTTTTTCCTTTGGTTTTGCTTGCTTTTATGGCCAGTGTGAACATGCCTTTACATCATGCATGTCATTGAAGTCTACTCCAGTTCAGTTTTTTTGTGTTTCATGGAATAGAATGTATGAACAGCTCTGTAGAATGGCCCATCTGTGGTTCACCAGTCCTGTTGGGACCTTGGAAAGTTGTGATGTGGGTGGAAAAAAAGCTAATTGGGGTGCCACCACTGAGGACTGTACTTTGTGTGATGTTAAGGTGGAGGAAGAGGAGCAGAGGCCGCTTGATGTATTGCTTGATGTCTGCTGGAGCACATGTTCTTTCTGGCCTTCATCTATAAAGTGTACAGTTGTACGGCAGCCAGAGAAAGCAAAGAAAGGGAGGGAAGTTGCCAGTCCTGTAACAGAAGTTGTTTAAATGCTGCGCAAATTCTGACTGAAGCAAAACAAACCGATTTCTCATCCCTCATATTATATCTGTCTCACAACCCTAAACAGCTATTCAGTACTCTCAATTCTTTACTGCATTCATCAGTTCCCACTCTCTCCTCACATCTGAATGCTTAGCCTCACCACCACCTGTGAACGTGACACAATAACGTCCCACCTCTTTCCAAATGTTACCACAGTATTCATTACAAGCATAACCCATCTCTTCAAACTGTCACTAAAAACTGGTATCTTCCATCCTGATTGAAACTTACCTCAATCACACCATCCTCAAAAAGCCCACCCTGGACCCATCCTCTGTGTCTAGCTATTGCCCCATATCATTTCTCCTGTATACCACCAAACTACTGGTGCAACATGTTCATTTTTAACTGTCCTCCCACCTCTCATCTTGCTCCCTCTTTGACTGTTTACAATCTGATTTCACACTCCACCACTACACTGAAACTGCCCTGACTAAAGTCATCAATGACCTGCTAACCGCCAAATTAAAGCAACGCAAGTTTGTCTTCCTCCTCCTGGACCTGACATCTGTCTTTGATACAGTAGACTATTCCCTCTTACTACAGATGTTCTGATCCGGTGACATTACAGACTTGACCCTTTGTTGGATCTCCTCGTAGCTAACAGACAGGACATTCAGTGTCTCCAACTCACACACCACTTCCTCATCTCACCCCCTATGTGTCGGTGTCCAACAAGGTTCAGTTTTAGGACTGGGAACTAAGCTTAGAGGGTGCACTCACTCGCTCCCTCCCTCTTAAAGGGACCACACACATCAACATAAGGTATTCCCAACCTATAGCTAGGTGACACCTTCTATTTAAGGCTTCTCCTCCAATATGGAGGTGACTGAGCTATGTTGTTAGTTTGCCTTGCATACCAGCTAGTTGTCAGGTTCCCCAGATCCATCTGCTTGTCTACCCTGCACCCATCTACTCTTGCCTGTCTGCTTGTGCCTATCTGCGCTCTTCTGTCCTAACACCCGGTCCAGCCCACACCTGCCAGTGCTTTTCTGTTCCTCAGTCGGTCCCATCTGCACCCATGGTTCCATAGTCCCTTCAGTGCCTGTCTGCATTTTTCATCCCTCCTTTGGGCCTTACAAGCTTACCCTCTGTAGGGGGTCAGCTGCCACATTCTGTAAGTCAGCCATGGAGTAGCACCAGGTGCAACCTCTTTGTACCTCCTTGTGTCTCAGTTATTTGCCTGCTGCCACTTGTCCAAGTAGGGATTTGGTAGGACACAGAATAACGCCTTTTCCAGGCTTTCAGAGGGATAGGGAACAGTAATTCCACCACCTTGCCTGTTATAGTCTCCATCTGCTGGATTTGGTTAAGTGAAAGACCTATGGGTCCCTATTATCCTATTTCTACTGTGGTGGAACTGATGCCACTTCTGTGGTGTAAGGCCCTCCTTTCTTTAAATGTGAGCACTAGAGTTGAGCGACTTTTGGTTTTTTAGGGTCGCGTTTCGTTTCGTGAAACCCGACTTTTCCAAAAGTCGGGTCGAGCAAGATCGTCCGATTATAGGGAAAAGTCGGGGTCGTCCCGAAACACGAAACCCAATGTAAGTCAATGGGGAATAAAAGTCGGCAGTGAGAGGAGGACAGGAAACACACCTACAGTGCCCATTTGAATGCCAAAAGCATCAATTCTTCTTACTTAAGCTTGTCAACCTTAATTAACTTCATAATATAAGTTACGCACTGAAAAATGGGGGTTATTTGGCTAAAGTTGTGGGGGGGGGGGCTGGCTGCAGGTTTTCATGTGCCCTGGGCGAAAGAGCACCCCTTTAACACATACCACAACTCATCATGCTCCGATACGGCAGATAAATAGCGGTATAGTACAATGAAAAATACCTCACTTTTTACATCTCATGACGAGGCCCATCTATTTCTCCATACAGAATCATTGGTCCCATATAATGTTTGAAACAGTATATGATGAGCTCCACATAATGCTACAGTATATGTTGGTCCCCATGGATGAAGCTCCACTGTCTTATGGGCCCAAATAATGCTCCAAACATAATGGGCCCCATTTCTAATGCCCTAGTGTATAATGGGCATTGTAAATGCTGCTCCAGTGTCTGATGTCCACCTTTGGAATGTTCCAGTGTATGGTGGGCCCCATCTATCATTCTCCAGAGTATAGTGCTCCCCAAAAATTGCTGTCCCAACATTGAAAACAATCAAATAAGTCTCCTCGCTAGGGAATCCCTGTACTTGTCTGGACAGGTGCTGTAGCTTGCTTAACAGCTCGCCAGCCGTTCTCACGCCCAGTATGGATTGCACGTGATTGCACAAAGGTTAGAAAGGGTACCGTATCCCTGGATAACATGTATGGATAGCGTACACATTCAAAATATATGTCTATACAGCATGAGGCAGGCTCAGACGGTGTTAGGCCCAGTATGGATTGCACGTCATTGCACAAAGGTTAGAAAGGGTACCGTATCCCTGGATAACATGTATGGATAGCGTACACATTCAAAATATATGTCTATACAGCATGAGGCAGGCTCAGACGGTGTTAGGCCCAGTATGGATTGCACGTGATTGCACAAAGGTTAGAAAGGGTACCGTATCCCCGGATAACATGTACGGATAGTGTACACATTCAAAATATATGTCTATACAGCATGAGGCAGGCTCAGACGGTGTTAGGCCCAGTATGGATTGCACGTCATTGCACAAAGGTTAGAAAGGGTACCGTATCCCTGGATAACATGTATGGATAGCGTACACATTCAAAATATATGTCTATACAGCATGAGGCAGGCTCAGATGGTGTTAGGCCCAGTATGGATTGCACGTCATTGCACAAAGGTTAGAAAGGGTACCGTATCCCCGGATAACATGTATGGATAGCGTACACATTCAAAATATATGTCTATACAGCATGAGGCAGGCTCAGACGGTGTTAGGCCCAGTATGGATTGCACGTGATTGCACAAAGGTTAGAAAGGGTACCGTATCCCTGGATAACATGTATGGATAGCGTACACATCCAAAATATATATCTATACAGCATGAGGCAGGCTCAGACGGTGTTAGGCCCAGTATGGATTGCACGTGATTGCACAAAGGTTAGAAAGGGTACCGTATCCCCGGATAACATGTATGGATAGCGTACACATTCAAAATATATGTCTATACAGCATGAGGCAGGCTCAGACGGTGTTAGGCCCAGTATGGATTGCACGTCATTGCACAAAGGTTAGAAAGGGTACCGTATCCCTGGATAACATGTATGGATAGCGTACACATTCAAAATATATGTCTATACAGCATGAGGCAGGCTCAGACGGTGTTAGGCCCAGTATGGATTGCACGTGATTGCACAAAGGTTAGAAAGGGTACCGTATCCCTGGATAACATGTATGGATAGCGTACACATTCAAAATATATGTCTATACAGCATGAGGCAGGGTCAGACGGTGTTAGGGCCAGTATGGATTGCACGTAATTGCACAAAGGTTAGAAAGGGTACCGTATCCCCGGATAACATGTATGGATAGCGTACACATTCAAAATATATGTCTATACAGCATGAGGCAGGCTCAGATGGTGTTAGGCCCAGTATGGATTGCACGTGATTGCACAAAGGTTAGAAAGGGTACCATATCCCCGGGTAACATGTATGGATAGCGTACACATTCAAAATATATGTCTATACAGCATGAGGCAGGCTCAAACGGTGTTAGGCCCAGTATGGATTGCACGTGATTGCACAAAGGTTAGAAAGGGTACCGTATCCCTGGATAGCATGTATGGATAGCGTACACATTCAAAATATATGTCTATACAGCATGAGGCAGGCTCAGACGGTGTTAGGCCCAGTATGGATTGCACGTGATTGCACAAAGGATAGAAAGGGTACCGTATCCCCGGATAACATGTATGGATAGCGTACACATTCAAAATATATGTCTATACAGCATGAGGCAGGCTCAGATGGTGTTAGGCCCAGTATGGATTGCACGTGATTGCACAAAGGTTAGAAAGGGTACCGTATCCCTGGATAACATGTATGGATAGCGTACACATTCAAAATATATGTCTATACAGCATGAGGCAGGCTCAGATGGTGTTAGGCCCAGTATGGATTGCACGTCATTGCACAAAGGTTAGAAAGGGTACCGTATCCCTGGATAACATGTATGGATAGCGTACACATTCAAAATATATGTCTATACAGCATGAGGCAGGCTCAGATGGTGTTAGGCCCAGTATGGATTGCACGTGATTGCACAAAGGTTAGAAAGGGTACCGTATCCCTGGATAACATGTATGGATAGCGTACACATTCAAAATATATGTCTATACAGCATGAGGCAGGCTCAGACGGTGTTAGGCCCAGTATGGATTGCACGTCATTGCACAAAGGTTAGAAAGGGTACCGTATCCCCGGATAACATGTATGGATAGCGTACACATTCAAAATATATGTCTATACAGCATGAGGCAGGCTCAGATGGTGTTAGGCCCAGTATGGATTGCACGTGATTGCACAAAGGTTAGAAAGGGTACCGTATCCCCGGGTAACATGTATGGATAGCGTACACATTCAAAATATATGTCTATACAGCATGAGGCAGGCTCAGACGGTGTTAGGCCCAGTATGGATTGCACGTGATTGCACAAAGGTTAGAAAGGGTACCGTATCCCTGGATAACATGTATGGATAGCGTACACATTCAAAATATATGTCTATACAGCATGAGGCAGGCTCAGATGGTGTTAGGCCCAGTATGGATTGCACGTCATTGCACAAAGGTTAGAAAGGGTACCGTATCCCCGGATAACATGTATGGATAGCGTACACATTCAAAATATATGTCTATACAGCATGAGGCAGGCTCAGACGGTGTTAGGCCCAGTATGGATTGCACGTGATTGCACAAAGGTTAGAAAGGGTACCGTATCCCTGGATAACATGTATGGATAGCGTACACATTCAAAATATATGTCTATACAGCATGAGGCAGGCTCAGACGGTGTTAGGCCCAGTATGGATTGCACGTCATTGCACAAAGGTTAGAAAGGGTACCGTATCCCTGGATAACATGTATGGATAGCGTACACATTCAAAATATATGTCTATACAGCATGAGGCAGGCTCAGACGGTTTTAGGCCCAGTATGGATTGCACGTGATTGCACAAAGGTTAGAAAGGGTACCGTATCCCTGGATAACATGTATGGATAGCGTTCACATTCAAAATATATGTCTCAGGAGGCAGGCTCAGACGGTGTCAGGCACAGTATGGATTTGACGGCCCAGATTACACAGCGGAGGAGCAGGGAGAGGTAAAGATTGCAAATGCTGGGGCCCTGCCCAAGCAAGGGGGGCCCACTCTTGGGCGTCGGTACTGGCACTGGGCCCCTCATAGTACAGCGGTGTTTCTGACGGCGGGTGTGCACCACCACCGTCAGAGACACTTGATTGCACTATGAGGGACCCTGTGCCAGTGCCCGCGCCCAAGAGTCGGCCTACCCACCTGTCCAGGGCAACGGCACTCGCACGGTGTCGTGCGCTAGGTGGTTATCACTAACTACCTTGCCTGCCTCAAGATGTACACTGCCCAGCCATGACTCAGTTTGTCGCTTCAAGTACTCGGCCAGCACCTTGGCGGTGTGTCTGTCGCCCAAACACATCATCTGCAACACAGCCTGCTGACGCTTTCCACTAGCTGCTCGATAGGGGGACACATCGTGTGCAACAGTGGCAGCTGCAGATGGAGTGCTCGTACGACTGCGCTCTGTGGACGAGCTTTCGCTTCTGGAGGAGGAGGAGGAGGAGGAGGGTCGAACGCCTACAGCCAACTGTTTCCTATACCGTGGGCTAGGCAGCACTGTCCCACCACCGCTGTCCCCTGCTGGACCCTGCATCCACCACATTAACCCAGTTCGCAGTGATGGACACGTAACGGCCCTGGCCATGCCGACTGGACCATGCATCAGTTGTGAGGTGCACCTTTCCGCTCACTGACTGCTTGAGTGCATGGACAATGCGGTCTTTCACATGATGGTGGAGGGCTGGGATGGCTTTGCGAGAGAAGAAGTGGCGACTGGGTAGGTCATAGCGTGGTACTGCATAGGCCATGAGTTCGTGGAAAGCTGTGCTTTCCACCAACCGAAAGGGCATCATCTCAAACGAGATTAGTTTGGCAATGTGGGCGTTCAAACCCAGTGTACGCGGATGAGAGACTGAGTACTTTCTTGACCTACTCATAGTGTCTTGGAGGGTGAGCTGGACTTGAGAGCTGCATATGGTGGAAGTAGCTGTGGACAGGGCGGACTGAGAGAGGGTTGATGATGGTGATGGAGTTGGTGTTCTTTCTGATGGCCTAGAATCAGTCTTTCGTTGATATAACAGTGGGATTCCCTGACTGCTGTGGCCTTGCAACGACACCTCAACATTTCCTGCTGTGCTAACCGGTGGGCTTACAGTGGGGGAAACAATGTAGCGTTGCTGACTACCTTCGTTGTGATCAGTTGCACATGTGGCACTTGAGGTTTGGTGTTGTGTCCACGCTTGCAAGTGCATGCTGGTTAAATGTCTAAGCATGCAACTGGTATTCAAATTTTTCAGATTTTTCCCTCGGTTAAAGGTCTTTGCGCACTTCTTACAGATAACCTTGGCCTGATCATGAGGATTTTGTTCAAAAAAATGCCACACTGCACTCTTCCTACTTTGGCAGACATTTTGCGGCCTAGCACGCTGTGATCTTTTGACCCTCTGGACAAGCTGTCCAGCAACTCTTTTGATGTTTGGAACCTGTCTTTGGAGTGCTCCGGGCCTGCCAGATAACAGCTGTTGCGATGTCGATGTCTGCTGTGGATGCTCCTCATCTGAGCTATTGGAAGCAGCACCCTCTTCCCCCAATGGATGCCAATCTGGGTCAACAACTGGGTCATCCATCACCTCCTCTTCTATGTCATGTGCACCTTTCTCTGTGTCACCGTGTATGGTGGTATAGTGTGCGGGAAGGGGCACCTGAGTCTCATCAGGGTCAAAATCTGGCTCTGTACACTGCGAGGACAATGTAGTGCTCTGAGTGAATGTACCAGCAGAATCATCCATCAGCGGCTGTGCATCAGTGCACTCCATGTCAGATTCATCTTGGCCTGGGTAATTCACCATTTGACTTGATAATCCAGGCATGGTATGTGAAAACAGCTCCATGGAGTAATCAGTAGTATGGCCTGTGTCATCCTTCAATCTTGGTTGGGGTGAAGGACACAAGGAAAGGTGTGGTTCATGAACATGAGCCTCCAATGACGACTCAGTGCTTTTACTTTTTACAACTGAAGAAGAGGAGGCGATAGAGCTGGAGGCTGAGTCAGCAATGTAAGACAAAACTTTTTCCTGATGCTCTGCCTTTAAAAGCGGTTTGCCAACTCCTAGAAAACTAAGCGTTCGAGGCCTTATGTAGCCAGACGATGACGCAGGGTCAGCACCTCCTGCATTCGGTCCTATTTTGCTCTTGCTACTACCATCAGATCCACCACCAACACCATCATTACCAGCTGCCAACCCCCGCCCAATTCCACGGCCTCTTCCACCAGCCTTCCTCATTTTTGGTAGAAATGTAGACAAAATCCAACAAACTATATAGTAATGTAAAACAAGGTACAAGGTGTCTATAGGACAGGGGAGATTTAGAATTTCTGCACACACTTGTGGACGGTGGACACTTTTGGATTGTGTGAGGCCCACTGATATCTGAGCGCTATGTGACACGCTCGATGGCACAGCTGCCTGTGACCAAAGTGACGAGAGGATAATGGAGATTTTGAATCTCTGCGTACACTTTTGGACACTGGACACTTGTAGATTGTGTGAGGCCCACTGATATCTGAGCGCTATGTAACACGCTCGATGGCACAGCTGCCTGTGACCAAAGTGACGAGAGTATAATGGAGATTTTGAATCTCTGCGTACACTTTTGGACACTGGACACTTGTGGATTGTGTGAGGCCCACTGATATCTGAGCGCTATGTGACACGCTCGATGGCACAGCTGCCTGTGACCAAAGTGACGAGAGGATAATGGAGATTTTGAATCTCTGCGTACACTTTTGGACACTGGACACTTGTGGATTGTGTGAGGCCCACTGATATCTGAGCGCTATGTGACACGCTCGATGGCACAGCTGCCTGTGACCAAAGTAATGAGAGGATAATGGAGATTTTGAATCTCTGCGTACACTTTTGGACACTGGACACTTGTGGATTGTGTGCGGCCCACTGATATCTGAGCGCTATGTGACACGCTCGATGGCACAGCTGCCTGTGACCAAAGTGACGAGAGGATAATGGAGATTTTGAATCTCTGCGTACACTTTTGGACACTGGACACTTGTGGATTGTGTGAGGCCCACTGATATCTGAGCGCTATGTGACACGCTCGATGGCACAGCTGTGACAAAAGTGACTAGAGGATAAGGGAGATTGGATTGCTTTTAAAAAAGCAGTTTGTGGAGCAGTGGGTAAACAGCAATGCCAGCGTGTCAGGAAGCCTTAAAAGGCAGCCCAACAACCAACACCACTGATACACCACAATATAGCCTCCCCTTGCACTGCACACACAGTGACTTGTGTGTTGTGCAGGCCAAATCGCTAGCAGCAGAAGCCGTTTTTTTGTCTTCTCCCCTGCCTAACGCTGTCCCTACAGAATCAGCAGCAACCTCTCCCTATACTAAGGTCGGCAGAAGTAAGATGGCGGTCGGCGTGCACGCCCTTTTATACCCCCTGTGACGCCCACCAAAGCAAGCCAATCACTTGCATGCCCTTCTGAAAGATGGTGGTGACCCGTGCCTAGGTCATCACGTTGCCCACAGTGTCCGTGGATCCTGATTGGCTGAATAAGAGTGCAAAACAAACTTTTGAAACGCGACTTTGGCGCGTAAGTCGCCGACCTCGTGGCCGACCTCATCCTAGGGTCGGGTTTCGCTTCATGAAACCCGACTTTGCCAAAAGTCGGCGACTTTTGAATTTTTTCGACCCGTTTCGCTCAACTCTAGTGAGCACTGCTTGTAGGGAATCCAACACACTTGTCGGCTGCACCCTGTGACTGCTAACAGGGCACAGCATTTCTCTAGGGTTTAATTCCTGGTGCCATGGTAGCGGTTCCCTAAGCCATAGTCTGTGAGGCAAAAGGCTTCAGTGTCTCTTTCTGCGGCTCTGTGCTGTAACAGAGTTCGCTCCTGCGCACACTGGTTCAGCGGTTACTCCGCCGGTGTTCAGCTAGTGTCCGCCATTACCAAGCAGCAGTTTACCATCTCTGCACGGTGGACTCCGGGTTGCGATCGCACTTTATTATATTTTATATTTAGTGAGATCCGCAACCCTAGCTGTAGGCTTCTGAGACCGTCAGGCCTCCACTTCCTTAGACTCAACTACCCATGTTACTATCCTTTCATTTTTCTGAGAATGATAGTCTAGAAAACTGATATTAGTGCCATGAAAGCAGGTAGAGATATTGCATGCGGTGTCAGGGCTCCCAGCAAAGGGGCTCGACACCGATCCCTCACCCACCTTGTCTTACTGTGGCATTCATTGGAAAGTTTTAAATGCTGTCCCAGACCACAATACCTCATGCCTGGCTGATTACTGCAGTTCCATGCTATAATGGTGTTTGGAACACAGAAAAACACAGTAAAACTAATGTATAAAAATACTGTTGTAAAAAAGTAACAGTAAGCAGCAAGTGCTAGTGAAAAGATAATAACAAAACAGGGTATTTGGTTGATACATTTTTTGCAACAAATGTATACTAAGCCACTCTACCAAACGTCAAGGTATACCCATCTCGGAGCAAACCCTAACTGATGTATTTGTATTTGTTTGTGTCTAATTAGTTTCTTGTTTTTCAAGATGGGAAGGTTTCCACCCCTCCCTTATGGGCCATGCACACAAAAGCCGTCTTCCATAGCGTGTCCACATCGGACATTACCTGCCTGAATCCTGCTCATACAGGTACTATACACATGATCAGGTTTTTAAATACTTCAGTTAAGGACTGCTCTGAGATGGGTATACCTTGATGTTTGATAGAGCGGCTTAGTATACATTTTTTGAAAGAACGTATCAACCAAATGCCCTGTTTTGTTATCATCTTTTTACTAGCACTTGTTTACTGTTACTTTTTTACAACAGAGTATTTTTATACATTTGTTTTACTGTGTGTTTCAGTCTTTTGGTGGTGTGAACACTGTCATACAGACTTGTTCACTGTGTACATGGCCCATGTGTTTGTGTCTAAATAGTTTCTTGTTTTTGCAAGACGGGGAGGTTTCCACCCCTCCCTTATGGGCCATGCACACAAAAGCCATCTTCCATAGTGTGTCCACATTTGACATTACCTGACTGAATACTGCTCATACAGGTACTATACACATGATTAGGTTTTTAAATACATCAGTTAGGGACTGCTCTGAGATGGGTATACCTTGATGTTTGATAGAGCGGCTTAGTATACATTTTTTGAAAGAACGTATCAACCAAATGCCCTGTTTTGTTATCATCTTTTTACTAGCACTTGTTTACTGTTACTTTTTTACAACAGAGTATTTTTATACATTTGTTTTACTGTGTGTTTCAGTCTTTTGGTGGTGTGAACACTGTCATACAGACTTGTTCACTGTGTACATGGCCCATGTGTTTGTGTCTAAATAGTTTCTTGTTTTTGCAAGACGGGGAGGTTTCCACCCCTCCCTTATGGGCCATGCACACAAAAGCCATCTTCCATAGTGTGTCCACATTTGACATTACCTGACTGAATACTGCTCATACAGGTACTATACACATGATTAGGTTTTTAAATACATCAGTTAGGGACTGCTCTGAGATGGGTATACCTTGACATTTGGTAGAGCTGCTTAGTATACATTTTTTACGAAAAAGGTATCAACCAAATACGCTGTTTTGTTATCATTTTTTACTAGCACTTGCTGTTTACTGTTACTTTTTTACAACAGAGTATTTTTATACATTTGTTTTACTGTTTTTCTGTGTTTCAGTCTTTTGGTGGTGTGAACACTGTCATTCAGACTTGTTCGCCTTGTACATGGCCTATGTGTGTAATGGTGTTTGGGTATGTTCGATGAATATTCACTGAAATAGTCAGTGAATATGTGTTCATTTGGTGAACGTGACCCTAACTGAATATTGAGATGTTTGCTCATGTCTAGTCATCACCTCTCATTGAATCATAGGGCAGTAGAGATGAAAAACTTGCCTCAAAGGCTGTAAGAGCTGATGACTGGAACAAGGTTCACATTCCACAAAATGGAGGGGCAACATCACTGGTATGCTTTGGGTGCGATCCTATAAGGAAGGCAGCAAGATGAACCCTTCTTGAGGAATGAATGGACCTGGGAGAGGCTCCTTGAGGTAGCTTAAGGCAGTGCTACTAACACTACCCTCGACAGTGTACTTGACTTGGGGTTCCCTGTCTCCTACATGGAAGCAGCAAATGGTGTAGGTTACACAGGCTGCTGTTGCCCATTTCTGTATGGGAATTGAGCTCCAGGAAGCAGGTGGAGGCAATCCCTTCTGCCTCCTGTGGAAGGAGAAAAAGAAGCAGACATGTGAAGAGAATTACTGCAATACCCCCCTTATAATTTTTTACTGCCTTTGCACGTTGTGCAAAGAAGTGTAGGAGTACAGAAAATATCTATGTGGATCTTTCTTATAATTTTTCCTGGCTTTGCATTTGAGTGTAGAAACACATAAACTACACATTCAAAATATCTATGTTCTAAATTTATTTCCTGATTCAATTAGTCATCTATACAATTTAACATGGCAATTGGTATATTATGGTGGTATGTAAAACTGAAAAAAAATTAAAATATTTGAATGGGTTAAATTTCTCATCCATACACTAGTCTGTTGTCTGGGGTATATTTACATTTTACATACCACTCCAAAAATTTCTGGGTCAAGTTTTGCACTAGTAGAGTATTTCCCCATCAGGGGTACATTTCTGTGAGATACACGTTTCAAAAAAAGTGTTAAATAGTTTTGTTTGGTTAAATTTCTCAGCCATACAGTATTCCGTGGTCTGTGATAAATTTCTGTGATATCTAACCCTCCAACGAAAGGTTCAAGAATTCATCTGGATTAAATTAGCTATCCATAGAGTATAACAGGTGCTTTTTGTTAGTATCTAACGCTCCAAAAAATTGATAAAAAAGTACCAGCATTAAATTGCTCACCCATAGAGTATTACATGTTCTAGGTACATTTCGGTGGTATATAACCCTCAAAATAAGTTGTCATTTTTTGCCACTATATTGCTCATCCATACAGTATTATGTGTTCTTGCTTACATTTTGCTGTTATATATAACACTAACACTACTAAAAAAACAGTGAAAAATTTACCTGGATTAAATTACTTATCCATACAATTAATAAAATAAATAAAAGTACCTTTGACAAGTGTCTGCATTTTAAATATCAAGAAAACAGCATAATAATTCAAATAGCAGACAGAAAATAAATGGACGATAAGGACAATCGCAAACTACCTAAAGAGAAAACTGAGCAGAGCTCCAAAAAAAGCGACTATAAGTCCAGAGTAAAGTCAAAAAAGTTTTATTTTAATTAAGACACATCCAGATACAAATGGGGGGGAGTGGGCGATAAAGTGCGAAACCGCACACCGCATGGATATAAAAAGGGTTGCTGTACAACCAGAACCTATGCAGTAACAAGACACACATAAAGTTACTAAATTATCACAGAGTGCATATAGTGCATGGCAATGTATGGCAATTAGGAATAGACCGCCAAACAGTATATATGTAGATATATATCTCTTTATACCAGCTCCATCCATCAAGTAAACAGCTAGATACACAGATCATTATCAGGTAGCAGGTGACCATTCACCATGGTTAGACAGATATATGATGCCTAAGAAGCATAGTAATAAGAGAGGAAGCATAAATTACCTAATGAAATGGCGGGCAGAGGCTCCAGCAGTCAGCAATCCACCCCAACGATCGTTTCGGAGGGTTACTCCTTCATCAGGGGGCGTGATGAGTGAGGGGAGAATCTGTGCTTAAATACCGGCAAGCTGGAAGTAGATGTGGGTGAACTGCTGACCCCGGAGATGACGCGTACACAACCATGACAACCAGGACGCCGAGCAGCGTCGGCGTCATGCAGAGGGGAGTGTACCAGACAAAGTCATGGCAACCCACTCTACATGGAGACGCCGAGAGCCAACCAGCAGCCTGGTCACAAAGCCTGCACGAGTCAGAGGCAGCAGGACAACCACAGCACTGCTTAATCAGAAGCCGTATAACCCAGAGGAAATGTGCAGGAGGCAGTATATGTTGTAATAGCTGCGTCTACCGTATAACTCAGAAAAAATGTGCAGGAACAGTATATATTATAGTAAAAGCACCTAGTCAAATGCACATACCTATGGCATTGCAAGTGCTAAACAACACCAATCATAGCTCCAAAGAAATAATGCCACAATATAATATACACAGCATGTACAAGTTCAAATATATATGTTAGCACGCATATAACTGCATAGGTATAAGCAAAACCACCATGATCAATATACTGGGAAAATATACATATCAAGAATTATTAAAAAAAATAAAAAAAATAAAAAACAAATCTGAACTGAGAAAAGTAAGTTAATGTGTATGCACAATGTAAGTGCATATTAACACATGACCATTAACCAGAGAAAACAAAAAGCAAAAAACACAAATATCCTGAACTAAAAAGTAAAAAATGTATACTGCAAATAATGCATAAAGGTAATAATAATAAGGGTATTTAGTAAACATAATTTTGATCAAAATAATGTACAAGCCATCCCGCCACGTCACGGCAACCCTTGTGGGACAGTCCCTACTCTAGTATTTAAAACCTTTTCACTTGCCAAGTGGCGTGAATGTGAACAAGGGTCGAGCGGCTGAACCACTAGTAACAGTTTAGGCCAGACTGGATGGCTTTCCCAGCTCAGAAAGAGGGCGGTCACACCCATATATGCACTGAATGCACAATGAAATGAATAAAAAACAAATCTGAACTGAGAAAAGTAAGTTAATGTGTATGCACAATGTAAGTGCATATTAACACATGACCATTAACCAGAGAAAACAAAAAGCAAAAAACACAAATATCCTGAACTAAAAAGTAAAAAATGTATACTGCAAATAATGCATAAAGGTAATAATAATAAGGGTATTTAGTAAACATAATTTTGATCAAAATAATGTACAAGCCATCCCGCCACGTCACGGCAACCCTTGTGGGACAGTCCCTACTCTAGTATTTAAAACCTTTTCACTTGCCAAGTGGCGTGAATGTGAACAAGGGTCGAGCGGCTGAACCACTAGTAACAGTTTAGGCCAGACTGGATGGCTTTCCCAGCTCAGAAAGAGGGCGGTCACACCCATATATGCACTGAATGCACAATGAAATGAATAAAAAACAAATCTGAACTGAGAAAAGTAAGTTAATGTGTATGCACAATGTAAGTGCATATTAACACATGACCATTAACCAGAGAAAACAAAAAGCAAAAAACACAAATATCCTGAACTAAAAAGTAAAAAATGTATACTGCAAATAATGCATAAAGGTAATAATAATAAGGGTATTTAGTAAACATAATTTTGATCAAAATAATGTACAAGCCATCCCGCCACGTCACGGCAACCCTTGTGGGACAGTCCCTACTCTAGTATTTAAAACCTTTTCACTTGCCAAGTGGCGTGAATGTGAACAAGGGTCGAGCGGCTGAACCACTAGTAACAGTTTAGGCCAGACTGGATGGCTTTCCCAGCTCAGAAAGAGGGCGGTCACACCCATATATGCACTGAATGCACAATGAAATGAATAAAAAACAAATCTGAACTGAGAAAAGTAAGTTAATGTGTATGCACAATGTAAGTGCATATTAACACATGACCATTAACCAGAGAAATCAAAAAGCAAAAAACACAAATATCCTGAACTAAAAAGTAAAAAATGTATACTGCAAATAATGCATAAAGGTAATAATAATAATACAAAATGTATAAGAAAGTATACAGAAAAAATTCAAGTATACATATACAGATGTGTTATGGCAATAAGATGAAGCGAATTCAGAGCTGCAGGCCGCTAGAAGTTCCCAAAGGATCATCAGCATTGACAGTATCAAGCACAGAAAACGTGAGAAGTGACACTAGATAAAACATAAAAATCAAATGTTAGTTAAAAACAAATAGCCACTTGGTATGCAGATAACAGCACAATAATGCAGCAGCAGGTGGTCACAAGAAAGGGGCGAAACTTATATTTTCATTCAAACCGTGTGGTTGGACAGTGTTTAGTGTCCAAATCCACCGGGTTTCCAGCTGTGCGAGACGTTGAGAGTTTTTTCCTCCACAAATACCCACCTCTAATGTGTCAATGCCCCTAACTCTTAGACCTTTTGCATCACACTGATGGTACAGTTTGAAATGGCGTGGTATTGTCTTAAGTGTGGATGCGTCGTCGTGGCCAGCGGCAGCCTGTATACCCAGAACATGCTCCCTGACACGAACCTTAAGGTGCCTAGTAGTTAGGCCAACATATATCAGGGAGCATGAACAGGTGGCATAATAGATCACATTTTTAGTAGTGCACGTAATAAACTTCCGTATTTTATATTGACGTGATCCAGTAGAATCAATGAAAAAATTACTGCGCTCGATATTGGTACAGGCCACACAGTGGCCACAAGGGACGCATCCACACCTAGGCACAACCTGACTCTGAAAAATAGGGATAGGGTCAACATTGTAATGGCTATGCACTAATTGATCGCATAGATTTCTAGCTCTGCAATACGTAATCAGTGGTCTAGAGGGGAGTATTTGTAATATTGTCTTGTGGCCAAGGACTATGTACGAAACTGAAGTTTTTCGACAATTGAACAACATCACATGTTATAAAAAACTAACATATAACCCCTTGTCCGCTTTTGATGCACGGCTCAGGGAGATTATCAGTAGGGCCACCATCAATGGCATTATAACTAAGGAATTAGCCACGGCTTTAGTTGTTGTTGAACCAACAATACCAACTCTGTATCTACTTCCTAAAATCCATAAAAATGGTACCAATCCTCCAGGCCGCCCAATTGTGTCGGGTGTGGGGGAACTACCTGGAGTGCGTGAATCGCTGGATCGATTCAATGCTCCAACCATTAGTGGAGGACCTCCCTTCATTTTTAAAAGACACCAACCAATTACTTCGCAGGATGGATGGCCTCTCTTTGGATTCAGGGACTCTATTTGTAACAGCGGACGTTGAGTCCCTGTATACAAATATTCGACACACAGATGGTTTGTGTGCCACTAAATTTTTTCTGGGGACCTCTAACCTTAGTCGAGGCATGAAGGATCTTATACTTGAACTGTTGGAATTTACCCTTACCCACAATTTTTTCATTTTTAAGGGGTCCTTCTTCCTACAGCTCCAGGGGACAGCCATGGGCGCGGCCTTTGCGCCAGCCTATGCTAATCTGTTCCTGGGGCTGTGGGAGAGGGACCTCTTCCTGTCAGATCAACAGGGGTTGATGGAGCGTGTCCTCCTATGGACTCGCTACATCGACGATATCCTCTTGATCTGGCAGGATACCCCAATTTCCCTTGATGATTTTATTTCCAAGTTGAATAGTAATGACCGTAACATACAACATACACCTCACGTTTAAATATGACTCCAACCAGATTGAGTTTTTGGATGTCACTTTAAGGAGGGACTCCCTGGGGTATGTACAGACTGACATCTATAGGAAGCCAACGGCTACCAACATGCTATTGCATGCTTCCTCTCTTCATCCTGGCCATATGGTGCGCGAGGTGGCAACAGGCCAGTTCTTTCGTCTACGACGAATTTGTTCCACTGAAATAGATTTTCAGAAGCGTGCAGATGAACTCAAAATACAACTCCTTGATCGTGGCCACAGTAATCGAGCTATAAAAAAGGCCTATCATAAGGCCAAATATAATTCTAGGAACTCATTACTCTATAAACGTCCTGAATCGGATAATAATTTAGAACCTATCAGGTTCATAACTGATTTTCATTGCCAATCAGAGAAGTTACGTACTTCTCTATTTAAATCATGGCCAATCCTTATGGCGGATCCCATTCTGGCTAAAATACTCCCCTCTAGACCACTGATTACGTATCGCAGAGCTAGAAATCTACGCGATCAATTAGTGCATAGCCATTACAATGTTGACCCTATCCCTATTTTTCAGAGTCAGGTTGTGCCTAGGTGTGGATGCGTCCCTTGTGGCCACTGTGTGGCCTGTACCAATATCGAGCGCAGTAATTTTTTCGTTGATTCTACTGGATCACGTCAATATAAAATACGGAAGTTTATTACGTGCACTACTAAAAATGTGATCTATTATGCCACCTGTCCATGCTCCCTGATATATGTTGGCCTAACTACTAGGCACCTTAAGGTTCGTGTCAGGGAGCATGTTCTGGGTATACAGGCTGCCGCTGGCCACGACGACGCATCCACACTTAAGACAATACCACGCCATTTCAAACTGTACCATCAGTGTGAAGCAAAAGGTCTAAGAGTTAGGGGCATTGACACATTAGAGGTGGGTATTCGTGGAGGAAAAAACTCTCAACGTCTCGCACAGCTGGAAACCCGGTGGATTTGGACACTAAACACCGTCCAACCACACGGTTTGAATGAAAATATAAGTTTCGCCCCTTTCTTGTGACCACCTGCTGCTGCATTATTGTGCTGTTATCTGCATACCAAGTGGCTATTTGTTTTTAACTAACATTTGATTTTTATGTTTTATCTAGTGTCACTTCTCACGTTTTCTGTGCTTGATACTGTCAATGCTGATGATCCTTTGGGAACTTCTAGCGGCCTGCAGCTCTGAATTCGCTTCATCTTATTGCCATAACACATCTGTATATGTATACTTGAATTTTTTCTGTATACTTTCTTATACATTTTGTATATATTTTTTTATGCTTTGGAATATGTGCACGTGTATATATTGGGACTCATAATACTTTGTTACAATGTATATACATTTTTATTACTATATAATAATTCTTGATATGTATATTTTCCCAGTATATTGATCATGGTGGTTTTGCTTATACCTATGCAGTTATATGCGTGCTAACATATATATTTGAACTTGTACATGCTGTGTATATTATATTGTGGCATTATTTCTTTGGAGCTATGATTGGTGTTGTTTAGCACTTGCAATGCCATAGGTATGTGCATTTGACTAGGTGCTTTTACTACAATATATAATGTTCCTGCACATTTCTTCTGAGTTATACGGTAGACGCAGCTATTACAACATATACTGCCTCCTGCACATTTCTTCTGGGTTATACGGCTTCTGATTAAGCAGTGCTGTGGTTGTCCTGCTGCCTCTGACTCGTGCAGGCTTTGTGACCAGGCTGCTGGTTGGCTCTCGGCGTCTCCATGTAGAGTGGGTTGCCATGACTTTGTCTGGTACACTCCCCTCTGCATGACGCCGACGCTGCTCGGCGTCCTGGTTGTCATGGTTGTGTACGCGTCATCTCCGGGGTCAGCAGTTCACCCACATCTACTTCCAGCTTGTCGGTATTTAAGCACAGATGCTCCCCTCACTCATCACGCCCCCTGATGAAGGAGTAACCCTCCGAAACGATCGTTGGGGTGGATTGCTGACTGCTGGAGCCTCTGCCCGCCATTTCATTAGGTAATTTATGCTTCCTCTCTTATTACTATGCTTCTTAGGCTAGTTTCACACTTGCTTTTTTTTGCAGCGCGTTTTTCCCGCAAAAAAACGCATTGAAAAAACGCATACAAAAGCATACAACTGCTGCGTTTTTTTCAAGCATTTTTATGAGCATGCATGAAAAAAACGCAGCGTTTTTATGCGTTTGTATGCGTTTTTAGTGCGTTTTTACCGCGTTTGCATTTTTTTCCAACATTTTTAGGTGGCCCCTCACAATACCCAAACCATGACTTTACTAACCCTAACCCTGACCCTAACCCTAACCCTAACCCTGACCCTAACCCTAACCCTAACCCTGACCCTAACCCTTAACCAAATCATACTTAACCCTAACCCAAACCCTAAACCCTAACTAACCCTAACCCTAACCCTAACCCTGACCCTAACCCTAACCCTAACCCTGACCCTAACCCTAACCCTAACCCTAACCCTGACCCTAACCCTAACCCTAACCCTGACCCTAACCCTTAACAAAACCATACTTAACCTTAACCCTGACCCTAACCCTAACCCTAACCCTGACCCTAACCTTTAACCAAACCATACTTAACCCTAATCCTGACCCTAACCCTGACCCTAACCCTAACCCTAACCCTGACCCTTAACAAAACCATACTTAACCCTAATCCTGACCCTAACCCTGACCCTAATCCTTAACAAAACCATACTTAACCCTAACCCTGACCCTAACCCTAACCCTGACCCTAACCCTAACCCTAACCCTGACCCTAACCCTAACCCTAACCCTGACCCTAACCCTTAACAAAACCATACTTAACCCTAATCCTGACCCTAACCCTGACCCTAACCCTTAACCAAACCATACTTAACCCTAACCCTGACCCAAACCCCAACCTAACCCTGACCCTGACCCTAACCCTAACCCTAAACCCCCTTAACTAACCCTAACTCTAACCCAAACCCCTAAATTCCATGGTTAAAAAAAAAAACGCATATGCAAAAAAACGCATACATGAGCATGCCAGTGTGCACATACGCGCATCCATAGGCTATAATGGCCATTTTTAGCGCAAAACGTGCGCATGCGCTTTTTTGCAGGGCCAAAAAATGCAACATGCTGCGTCTGGAAAATACCAACGCACACCCCAAAAAAACGCAGCGCATGAAAATCGCATACATGCGCTTACAAGCGCGCAGGTATGCGCACCCATGTTAAATATAGGGGAAAAAACGCATGCGCACATATGCGTTTTTTTCCAGCGCTAAAAAACGCAAATGTGAAACCAGCCTTAGGCATCATATATCTGTCTAACCATGGTGAATGGTCACCTGCTACCTGATAATGATCTGTGTATCTAGCTGTTTACTTGATGGATGGAGCTGGTATAAAGAGATATATATCTACATATATACTGTTTGGCGGTCTATTCCTAATTGCCATACATTGCCATGCACTATATGCACTCTGTGATAATTTAGTAACTTTATGTATGTCTTGTTACTGCATAGGTTCTGGTTGTACAGCAACCCTTTTTTTATCCATGCGGTGTGCGGTTTCGCACTTTATCGCCCACTCCCCCCCATTTGTATCTGGATGTGTCTTAATTAAAATAAAACTTTTTTGACTTTACTCTGGACTTATAGTCACTTTTTTTGGAGCTCTGCTCAGTTTTCTCTTATCCATACAATTGTAGCGTGCTTTCTGCTACATTTTGGTGCTATATAAAAATTTAAAAAACCTTGTAAAAATGTTTATGGATTCAATAATTCATCCACACACTGTAATGTGGTTCTTGTTGCATTTCACTGGTATATTAAAGTACAAAAACTTCCAAAACTTTTTATGGATTCAAGGATTCATACATACACTGTAATGTGGTACTTGTTACATTTTGCATATATAATAAAGTCACAAAAAACTTCTAAAAATGTTTATGATTCAATGATTCATGAATACAGTTTAACATGGGTAAAATTACCATGGGTTAAAATTTTCAAATATCACTCGGCCTAGTACAGTTTACAAAATATTTTTGGTAAAAAAATTGACTATTGTCATATATGCAGGGTGGGCCATTTATATGGATACACGTAGATAAAATGGGAATGGTTGGTGATATCAACTTCCTGTTTGTGGCACATTAGTATATGAGAGGGGGAAAACATTTCAAGATGAGTGACAATGGGGGACATTTTGAAGTCGGCCATTTTGGATCCAACTTTTTTCCAATGGGAACAGGGTCATATGACACATCAAACTTATTGAGAATTTCACAAGAAAAACAATGGTGTGCTTGGTTTTAACATAACTTTATTCTTTCATGATATATTTACAAGTTTATTACCACTTATAAAATGTGTTCAAAGTGCTGTCCATTATGTTGGATTGTCAATACAACCCTCTTCTCCAACTTTTGACACACTGATAGCAACATCGCAGAAGAAATTATAGCACAGGCTTCTAGTATCCGTTATTTCAGATGCTGCACATCTTGTATCTTCACAGTACAGATAATTGCCTTCAGATGACCCCAAAGATAAAAGTCTAATGGGGTCAGATCGGGAGATCTTGGTTACCATTCAACTGGCCCATGATGACCAATCCACTTTCCAGAAAACTGTTCATGTAGGAATGCTCGGACCTGACACCCATAATGTCTTGGAACACAAAAATTGATGGTATGGTGTGGTATATGGAGGTCAAAGACAGTGGGGCCATTCTTCTTCAATGGAAACCTTAATGCCACTGGATATCTGAAATTGCTACATGATGATGTGTTGCCCTCCTTATGTACTGAAGATGGCACGTTCCCTGAGTTTTTCCAGCAAAATATTGCACCACCACATTATGGGTGTCAGGTCCGAGCATATTTAGAGTGTTAACTGGTTCATGCAGCAACAGGAACACCCGATTCTTACACTATAGCTATTCCAAACAATAAAAGCAATTGCTACCATCCACCTTTCATGTCTCCCCTTTTTCCTTATAGATTGTAAGCTTGCGAGCAGGGCCCTCATTCCTCTTGATATCTGTTTTGATCTATGTGTTTATTGGTATGCGGTAATGTCTATTGTCTGTAGAAGTCCCCTCTATAATGTAAAGTGCTGAGGAATTTGTTGGCGCTATAGAAATAAAATTGTTATTATTATTACTATTATTATTATTAACTCATGAAAGAAAAAAGTTACATTAAAACCAAGCACACCATTGTTTTTCTTGTGAAATTCTCAATAAGTTTGATGTGTCACATGACCCTCTTCCCATTGGAAGAAATAAAGTTGGAGCCAAAATGGCTGACTTCAAAATGACTGCCATGGTCACCACCCATCTTGAAAAGTTTTCCCCCTCCAGTATACTAATGTGCCACAAACCAAAAGTTGATATCACCAACCATTCCCATTTTATTTATGTGTATCCATATAAATGGCCCATCCTGTAGTGTTCTTTTAACTGCAAAACTGGCCCACCCTGTATTGTAGAACCTTATTTGTGTGAAATTTCATTGGTTTGAAATAAAAAACAAAATTACCCTGCTACATTTTTTTAATATTTTAATTAAGCCATCCATTTATTGCCTTCAAGGGTGTATGGAAGACCCTGCTAATAATTTATGAAAGGCTTTACATTCTGCATAACTTTTAGGAATGTAGGAGTACCACAACTATACTTTGCTCACAATATTTGAATATTTGAATGATGCCTTCAAGATTGTATGGATGACCCTGTTTGTAAGTTTTGACAGGCTTTGCACTTAATACATAGTCTTTATGAGTCTAGGAGTACCACTACATGACAATTTGAACAGAATATGTATGAAGCCCTCCTTCATGTCTAATATAGGGTGTAGCTGAGTCCCTCATCACATTTTTGTCAGTTCTTGCATCCTTCATAAATTACAATGAAAATTAAATTTTGGTTTATTTAAAGTATAATTTAAAAAAAAAATATTTTAAATTTTGTATAAAAGTCATTGTACATGAAAGAATGTTTTCTAACATTTTTTTTCACAGAAACTCCAATTTCTTGTTTATTTTGATTTTTTTTGTCCATTTCCATCCATTTCAACTTTTTCACTGCCTCCAGTTCTGTTTGTAAGGTCTTCCTGAAAAATGCTATGGATTTCACGTTGACTCCCATTATACTCGTTACTCGAAACATGCATTAGAATTGCTGGGTTCAAGTTCCTTATTCATGTATATTATTGATTTGTGAAGAATTAAAACGTTGGTAACACTTTAAATATTATGGATCCCAAAGATTCCATACAAAATACCACAAATTAATTGCTTTGTTAATAGTGTATTACATATATCACTACAGATAAAATAATCAACCCAAAGCATATTTACAAATGTGGCGTTTTTTAGCAAAATAGTGTGTGAAATAAGCCGTAGTGTATTTGAACATGAATCCAGACAAGATCATTTAGTGTATTACCTTATTGATCATCACAGTCACTTTGCAATCATCTTCACAAAAGGGAGTTATATGACTCTTAGCTTCAAAATTCTGTTGGTAAATATTTTTACTACTTTACTTACAGAACAATACAAACCTAACGTTCTACTAAGGAAAGCACATTTATCTTCTTGAGAGTATAGACACACAAAAGCAAAAACTCTGCAATAAAAGTTGTAGAAAGGTGAATGTAATTTAGAAACTATTGATTTAAAGACTTTAGTTCAAAGTCCAAAAGGCTGAAGCATATTCTCCTGCCATCACTGTAGGTTTATTGTAGAAAAGAAATCTGGAATCTTGTTCATCACATTGAAAATATTTAAGTCTTAAGCATTACAATACATGTAAATGCATTTGTTTCTCTAAGGCTGATTTCAAACTTAAACACTTTTCTTTTAAATTCAGCATATCACATATACATCTGAGCAATCCAAATTAAAAGAGAAGTTATTTTTTTATTATTATTTATTACTAGTGTTGAGCATTCCGATACCGCAAATATCGGGTATCGGTCGATATTCGCGGTATCGGAATTCCGATACTGATTTCCGATACTTTTTGCATATCAAATACCGGAATCGGAAGTTCCCATAATGCTATGAGCCAGTTTGATTTGATTCAGCCAATGACAATCCTCAGAAGTGTGGGCACATCCTGTTAGGCATGTAGGCATGTTAACTAATGGCATGGCTGTGATTGGCTGCTGAAATGATGTCATGATGCACTATGAAAGCCGCCGCCGCCATTTCGGGTTCACTCTGCTGTGAATTCAGTTAGGGGCAGGCTGCTGTTTAAGACTCTGAGGGACAGTTAGAGATAGCGATTTTCCAAATAATATTGTGCTTTAACCAGGCTACATTATCAATCAGTGTAGCTTTCTTTTACTTTGCAGCTCTGTTCACAGCTGTCTGCAAGGTCTGTGTGAGTGCAGCTCACACTGTGTATTGTGTCCTGCAGCCACGTCTGGTTGTAGGCTGCTCAGTGTGCGTCACTGCCTCATATATATTTTTCTTTTATTGCTGCAAATTTTTCATTAATTCTCCTATTAGTGTGCATCCATCCATATCCATATACATTGGTTGCAAACACTATAGGAGTAGACAGCGGAGCCTTTCTGCAGCCTTTCAGTGCTAGTGCCCAGTTATCTGCACTGTTCACGGCTGTCTGAGAGGTCTCTGTGTGTGAGTGCAGCTCACGTTGTAGTGTGTCCTGCAGCCACGTCTGGTTGTAGGCTGCTCAGCGTGCGTCACTGCCTCACACATAATTTTCTTTTATTGCAGCTCATTTTTCATTAATTGTCCTATTAGTGTGCATCCATCCGTATCCATATACATTGGTTGCTTGCAAACACTATATAGGAGTAGAAAGTGGAGCTTTTTTTCTGGCTTGTGCCCTGCAGCCGCAGCCATATTAGTATTACCCTATTTTTTGGAGCCTCATCTATTGCATTGTAGGTTACCTTCCTGCAATGTAATAGCTCAAAAAAGTTTGTGATACTATCACTTTCACATCTTTGGTCACATCCATTTAGTTTTTTTGAAAAAAAAAAATAAAGTTCACCAAACACTCCAATTGACAGTTGTGTAGGCCACATTAGCTCATGTTAAAGTGTAGTCCACACACTTTATAAAATTAGTGTTTCTTATACCTGTTAGCAGCTGTTCAGGAATAAGCACACTAAGCCCCCCCTTTGTACTGTTCTGCCTATCTTTATCAGTCTACCAAGATGAAGAAGGCAGGGAGTAAGGCACGTGGTCGTGGGCATGGAGTTGCAGCAGGGAGAGGATGAGGGGATTCAGCAGGGAGAGGACGTGGGGATTCTGTGCCTGCTGCGGGCACCAGTGAGTCAGCATCCCCCAGTTTTACCAGGCAACAGTCCTTTTTGCGCAGCTTTGTAGGACCTCGCCGTACCCCACTGATGAAGCCGTTGTCGGATGGATGGCAGCTAACACATCGACTTCAATGACTTCCGCATCCTCCCAGGGCCAGAGTACTGAAGAGCAACCATCTGTCTCTTCACCACCTGCCAAAGTGACCAGGCAGTCAGAGAGCCCTGGACAGGAGCCATCTCAGTCTCTACTTCTGTTCTCTGAATCTGTTGGCTTGGAAAGAGGGGGCCAGCCAAGCAGCAGTCAAGAATGTGAAGAAGAGGGAGTATGCAGTGATGCGCAGCTGCTTTGTCCCTTTGAATCTGAAGAGGTGGGAGGGCCAGTGCCTATGGTCAGCACACCTCAGTACGCATCAGATGATGAGACTCAGGTGCCACTTTCTGGTGCGTATGGTGCTGAGAGGGGAGTGTAGATGATGAGGTCCTTCACCCATCATGGCATGAGGAACAGGAAGGTGGTGGGAGCAGCTCTGAGGAAGAGATTCCCCGAATGGCCAAAACAGGAGGGAGATGGAGGGGGCAGACTTGGTTGCCTGTAGCCTCCACTTCGGCACCCGTTAGGAGCATTTCTCTTCCAAAAGCCAAAATGGGCGCTCCCAAGACTTGCAGTGCGTGGTTCTTTTTTGACACAGTTACAGATGACATTTTCTTTGTCAAATGGAAGCTGTGTCACCAGAAAGTCAAAAGAGGGAAAAGTGTCAGCAACCTCAATACCACAAATATGTGGAAACATGTGCGGACCAAGCACGTGGTGGAGTTACAAAGACACACTGAAGACGCAAGCCAACCTACAGCACCACCTACCACCTCTTCAGCTCGTGTTGTAGCCTCTTCCTCCAGCTCACACACAGCTGGTTCAGCTTCCTCACAGGATCGCCATGGAAGAACCTCTGGCACTGTTGTCCAGAGACCCAGTCACATTCCACCCACAGCACCACGTTCCCGTTCATCCTCACACTCCCAGGACACTCTACAGTCATCGGTAGCACAGGCATGGGAGAAAAGGTGGCCATTCTCAGCAAACCATCCCCGAGCACAGGCTCTGAATGCTGGCATTGCCAAACTACCGGACCTGGAAATGCTGTCATTCAGGCTGGTGGAGACTGACACCTTCCATAACTTCATGGCATTGGCAGTCCCACAATACAACATGCCCAGCCGCTTTTATTTCAGCAGGCAAGCCGTCCCTGCCCTGCAAAAGCATGTGGAGGGAAAAATTAAACATGCGCTACTAAACGCCGTCAGTAGCAAGGTCCACCTGACCACCGATGCGTGGACCAGTAACCATGGACAGGGACGATACCTTTCCCTCACTGCCCTTTGGGTCAATGTTGTGGAGCCAGGTACAGATCTTGAGAGTGGCGCTGTACGTGTTCTGCCAACTCCAAGGATTGCAGGAATCCAGTCTGTACACATTGACTCCTCCTCATACTCCAGTTAATCAGAATCAGCGCTGCAGGAGCCTGTTACGACCGATATGAGCACAGCCGTGGCCAAACGTCAACAGGCCATACTGAAATTAATTTCTTTGGGGAATCGAAGCCACACAGCACAGAAGCTCTGGAATGCCATCAAGCAGGAGATCGATGTGTGGTTTTGTGCCAGCGAATCTCCAGCCAAGCTTGGCAGTGTGTGACAATGGCCGAAATCTGGTGGTGGCTCTGGGCCTAGGCAACCTCACTCACATCCCATGTCTGGCACATGTGCTCGACTTGGTTGTGCAGAGCTTTCTGAGGGACTATTCGGATCTTGATGCACTGCTGCACAAGGTCCGCATAGAGTGCGTTCACTTGCGGCGTTCCAGCATGGCAAGATCGCGCATTGCAGCTCTGCAGCGCCGATTACGCCTTCCGGAACATCGCATCATATGTGACCTACCCACCAGGTGGAATTCAACGTTACATATGTTGGAGCGGTTGTGTGAGCAGCAGCAAGCACTAAGGGAGGAGGTTTTGGAAGAGGTGGAGGATGAGGAGTCACAAATGCCATCTGCTTCTGGACAGTCTGCGCTACGTGACTTCTCACAAAGGCCTAGGCATGGGACACTTTGTGAGGAGGATAAGGAGGAGTCAATGGAGGACAAAGACATCTCTCCAGAGGAGGGGGGTACACAATGCTCTAGTCAGTATATATAGCAAGGGTGGGGTGATGCAGAGCAGGCAGAGATGACGCCTCAAGCAGGGGACAGCGTTTCTTTGGCAGTTGGGAGTCTGCAGAACATGGTTGATTTCATGCTGCAGTGCCTGAGAAACGAATGCCGCATCACCCACATTCTCAACACGGCTGGGTGTACACCCTCCTAGATCCTCGCTACTGGGACAACTTACAAAGCCTCATAACACTTTTGAAGCGGGAGCATAAAATTCGGTGGTAACAAGAGACACTGGTGCATTCCATCATGTTCTCCATTCCACCCGAGAGCAGTGCTGCTAGTGCTTTACAAAGCAGCTCTGTGCGTCGAGGCAGTCGAGGAAACTCTGCACAAAAAGGGAGCAGAGGCAGCGCCTCAGCACAAGGCAAAACCAGTATGGCCCAAATGTGGCAAAGTTTTGTGTGTCCTAGATGCCTCGTCACGGCCGGAGAACTAAGTAAGCCTAAAGAAAGAAAGGGAAAATCTAAACTGCCCCAGAGCAGACCCCAAAGCAATAGACAGCCCCCAACATGTATTGACGGTGAAACAAGATGAAAACACAAACACAGATAGAAAGATAGACTGAGCAAACGATGGGGCCCTCACTAACTAGAAAGGAAAAGAAAGAAAAGCTGCTGTCTGCAATCACGCAAAAAACCCTGCCAAAAAATGTCCAACACGTCTGATAGAAAAAGGCCCTGAAGTTGCTAGACTTCAAATCCCTATATCAGCACTCAGGTATATTCTGAAGACAGAGCAAAAGAAATCAACTGATCAGAGACAAAATGGGGATTCAGCCCAGTCCCAGCCAGGGCTGGCTGAACACAAAAACTAAGTAAACCAGACGAAAACTCATATGAACAATAGCAGAGAAAACTTAGCTTTAAGAAGGCAAGAACCAAGCTGGAAACCAGAAGCCACAGTCATGAGAAATCACCAGCAAGAAACTAGGGAGTCGGCTGCCTTAAATCCAATCAGAAATTCCTGATGTCCAATCACAGTCCTCTTCCACAGGTGGCCGGTCTCTGCCATTTAGATCAGCTTCATTACCTCCCTTCACCAACAGAGGGAGTCCAGATAGAGAACTCACTACTCCTCTGTCAGCACAGCCAGCTCCATAACCCTCACCAGAAGCCAGAGGCAAACCCGAAAATGAGCTCACAACAGTACCCCCCTTGAGGAGGAGTCACCGAACCCTCATCCACGCCACCAGGCCGATCAGGATGGGCCCGATGAAAAGCACGAACCAATCTCTCGGCATGAATATCAGAGGCAGAGACCCAAGAATTGTCCTCCTGGCCATAACCCTTCCACTTGACCAAATACTGGAGTCTCCATCTAGCCAGACGAGAATCCAGTATTTTCTCTACCTCATATTCCACATTACCTTTAACCAATACAGGGTCAGGAGGTGCCGCCATAGGAACTACTGGCTCAACATATCTCTTCAACAGCAACTTATGAAACACGTTATGGATCTTAAACGTAACAGGAAGAGCCAATCGAAAAGAAACCGGATTAAGAATCTCCAAAATCTTGTAATGTCCAATAAATCTTTGCTTGAACTTTGGAGAAGCCACCTTCATAGAGATATTCCTTGATGACAACCAAACCATATCACCCACTTTAAACCAGGGACCAATGGTCCTATGCTGGTTGGAAAATCACTGGGCCTTTTCCTGGGAGAGAGACAACTTATCCACTATTTGGTCCCAAATCTGCTGCATTCTCTCTACCACAGTGTCAACACCTGGGCAGGCTGAAGATTCCACTTGCCCTGAAGAAAATCGAGGATGAAACCCAAAGTTACAGAAAAAGGGGGACATCAAGGTGGCAGAACTAACTCTATTATTTAAAGCGAATTCGGCCAAGGGCAAAAATGAAACCCAATCATCCTGATCAGCAGATATAAAACATTTCAAATAGGACTCCAAAGTCTGGTTTGTTCTCTCCATCTGCCCATTGGTCTGAGGGTGAAACACAGAGGAGAAGGACAACTGAATTCCCAGCTTGGAACAAAAGGCTTTCCAGAATCTGGAAACAAACTGAACTCCTCTGTCCGATATAATGTTCTCAGGAATCCCATGCAACCGAACCACCTGTTGTAAAAACAAGGGTACCAACTCTGAGGAAGATGTTAACTTAGGGAGTGGTACAAGATGGACTATCTTAGAGAATCTGTCACAAATCTCCCAGATAACAGTCATTCTCTGAGAGACAGGAAGATCAGAAATAAAATCCATTGCAATATGGGTCCATGGCCTCTTAGGCACCGGCAAGGGCTTCAACAACCCACTAGAGCGAGAACAGGGTTTAGACCGGGAACAAGTCCCACAGGACTACACAAAATTCCTGACATCACGAGATAAGGCAGGCCACCAAAAAGACCGACTCACCAAATCTCTGGTACCAAAAATACCTGGATGACAAGCCAATGCGGAGCAATGAACTTCAGACATCACTCTCTTCCTCCACTGGTCAGGAACATACAATTTTCCAAAAGGACAACGCTCAGGTTTGTCCTCCTGGAATTCTTCCAGAGCACATCTCAAATCGGGCGAGATGGCAGAAAGAACTACCCCCTCACCTAGGATGGTAGTAGGCTTGTTCACAATAGGAGAATCAGCAAAGAAACTCCTATAAAGGGCATCTGCCTTAACATTCTTAGTGCCTGGAAGAAAGGAGACCACAAAATCAAAACGCGCAAAAAATAAGTCCCACCTAGCCTGTCTAGGATTCAAGCGTTTGGCCGACTCAAGGTAATTCAAATTCTCTGAAGCTTCTACCTCCACCTGAAAAGGAAGTGAGACATCAGGTTGCCACAAAACCAGAGCAGAAGTGAACCTTCGCTTCAGCTCCTGAAAGGCCGAAACAGCCTCTGAAGACCAATTCAGCCCATCAGCACCCTTTTTAGTTAAATCAGTCAATGGTTTAGCAATACCAGAAAAATTAGCTATAAATTTACGATAAAAATTAGCAAAACCCAAAAACTTCTGGAGAGCCTTCAAAGAAGTGGGTTTAACCCAATCATAAATGACCTGTACCTTGGCCGGGTCCATTTCAATAGTTGACGGAGACAAATTAATTCCCAAAAATGAAATCCTCTGTACACCAAAAGCGCACTTCGATCCCTTAACATACAAGGAATTCACTCTCAAAATCCGGAACACAGTCCGAGCATGTTCCACATGAGAATCCCAATCCCTGGAAAAGATCAAAATATCATCCAGATAGATGATCAAAAACTTATCCACAAAGTCCCGGAAAATATCATTCATGAAGGAATGGAAGACAGAAGGGGCATTAGTGAGCCCAAAAGGCTTCACCAGGTTCTCAAAATGTCCCTCCGGAGTATTAAACGCAATCTTCCATTCATCCCCATGCTTGATGCGAATAAGATTATACGCCCCCTGAGGTCAAGCTTAGTAAACCAGCAAGCACCTTTAACTCTATAGAATAAATCAGAAATCAGGGGTAATGGATACTGATATTTAACAGTAATTTTGTTGAGGGAACGATAGTCAATACAAGGCCTTAATGAACCATCTTGCTTGGCCACGAAAAAAACCCCAGCACCTAAGGGCGAAGAGGATGGTCTAATATGACCCTTCTCCAATGACTCCTTAATCTAAGATCGCATAGCCTTGTGTTTGGGCACAGATAAATTGAAAAGTCGACCCTTGGGAAATTTACACCCAGGTCTCAACTCAATTGCACATTCATAACTCCTATGAGGAGGCAAAGACGCAGACTTGCTCTAACTAAATATATCATAAAAATCAGCCAAATAGTCAGGAACATTATGCAACTGGGGAGAGGTGGAGAAAACAGGAGTGTAGCCAAGAGCACACCGACAACCCCAACTCACCACAGACACAGATTTCCAATCCAAAGCTGGATTTTAGGTGTTCTGATATGGCAGACACAAAGACCTTAAGTTAGCTTCTAGCTGCTATGATGGCACCATTTAGTACTCTGACACTTACCTATTGTTACGCACATGATTTTGGAACCACTGTGCTTCGGTCCAGAGAGAGCCTGATGGGCATAACTACTGTAAGTGAACTCCTGGTTCTTCACTAGAACCACACCCTGATGGGGTGATAAGACTTGAACCCAGATGGACGCAAGGTGCTACTCTAGACCGAACTCTGTAGCAGTGGCAACTGACCCCCAAAGGGGAATGGAAGCAGGACCTGCTAGGGACTGGTTTAGCAGGAGGGATTCGGCGGGTAGACAGATGAAGTATCAGTTACAGGACAGGCACAGGCACACAGGTAGGGAATCACAGGTGTAGGTACAGAGTTGCTGATAAGGAACAGGACTAGGCACAGGCAGGATGGGTTTGGAATAGGTATGGCAGGACAAGCAGGATTAGATGCAAACAGAGCTGACTGGGTCAGGAAACTGGACTGAGAGGATAACATGAACATGGAAACAGGAACCTTACTACTAGGTAGCAAGAACTCACTGATACTAATGAAGTTTCTAAGGCACCTTTCTTTTGGTGAAGGTGCTGTAAATATGTAATGTCTCCCAGCAATTGGTTGTGGACATTTTCAGGAGTGCACACACAGCCCCTTTAGGTAGAAAGGAGCACACACTCTAAGCATTATGCCTGAAGACATGGGTTCCTTGCCTGGGAGGGGAGAGGTGATGGGGGAGCTCAGGCAGGTAAGTGAACACTTTGGTGTCCCAGGGAGGAAGGGGACATGTGCAGGGGTGCCAGAGATATTGTATCACTGCTTAAATTAAGTGGTTATGATTAGCCTCAATATTTAAAGATAAACTATGACTTAAAAAAGTTATACCTTGTAGCACACATCTGCAAAGCAGGCTGCAAAAGGACCAGCTCTAGAACCTGCTAAGGTTTGGTTACGTAACAATAATCTATTCTATTATTTCTAAACACTGTTTTTTGGTGATTAATTTGTATCTCCGTTCATACTGCACCCAAACACATAAATGATATACCATTTGAAAGGTAAGCTTACCCGCTTCAGTAAGAAAATAGCCAAGCAAACCATCCACGATTTGATCACAAAATACAGTTTAAACATTAATTTTCACAAACCTGCAGTAAGGAAAAATTACCTGCAGGTTGCAGCACAGTATCCCAAAGCACACTACCACAAATCTGCTTACAGACATCACAAACAAATCCAAACATTTGCCTTGGGGGCTTTCCAGCTTGATGAACTGCTTGCCCAGCTTATTTTAGCCAAATTGGAAGATTGCACATTTCCCTGGCAGTGAGGCACATATGCAAACACATTTGTAAACATGCACTGCCTATTGAATTGCACACTTGCTCTGTTTATACCCCACCCACACAAACAAATTATACACCATTTGAAAGGTGAAATTACCTGCAGGTGTTAGCACACTACCCCAAAGCACAATACCACAAAGCTGCTTACAGACATCACAAACAAATCCAAATATTTACCTTGGGGTCTTTCCAGATTTCTCAACTGCTTGCCTAGCCTATTTCAGGCATATTGGAGGATTGCACACATCACTGCAGGTGAGTCATATATGCAAACACATTTGTACACATGCACTGCTTTTTTGGTGATTACTTTGCCCCACACACACAAATGGTGAGTCACATATGCAAACACATTTGTAAACATGCACTACTTTTTCACTGATTACTTCGCCCCACCCACACAAAAGATACACCATTTGAAAGGTAAACTGGCTCCCTTCAGCAAGAAAAGAGCCAAACCACAAAGTCATGATTTTATCACTAAATACAGTTTAAACATTCATTTTCATAAACCTGCAGAAAGACACAATGACCTCCAGGTGGCATCTCAACCGGAAGATATTTTTTGGCCTCTACTTATCAAACCAATTTATTGTGTTACCAATCTACATATATAAATAACTGTCTGTGTTCATCATCTCATGAAATACATTTACATTTGACCAACTTGCTTTTTCTGAAATTGCCTGCACTCCCGATGATCAATGTACGAAAATTTTGCATGGGCCAAGCTAGTATTAATAATAATAATTAGTGACAATAAATAGCTACTGGATTTGTATAAGGTGATTTAATACATTGCATTAAAAGTGCATAGGGGAACCTAAGTAACAACTAAGAAACAAAAGTGGAACCAAAAGTGTGGTAGTAGAGAGTATTGGAAAATGGGTAGTGCCCAACTACCTGTGTGTGTAATCTTTATTTTACATGTATATATCAGTTCAACACCCAAGCATATGCCATACGTTGCCTAACTCTGTAATATCTACATATAAGAATACTACCTATTCTAGTCACTGAATTTGAGTTCTTCAGAAATAAGAACATGACTAGTGATGTCAACACTCATTTGAAGATAGCAATCTAGGGTACAAAAATGGATTATATTTTCAAGGGTAATTTACTAATAGAATTCAGTGACCATCATCTAACTGTAGACAAATATATATGAATATATCACCAAAAGCATCATTAGCACCAGAATAAAACCTCAGAACCATCATCAGAACATAAATACATCATTAGTGGTGATGAACGAGTACATTTGGCACTATTCATTACTCACACAAATAGTACAGTGTTCGGGCTATTCGTTACTCCTAGGTTTTCACCTCTGTATATTTGAATGACCCGCCCAGCATGTTTGGCGCTTTATTTGCAGCCAATGAACATGCTGGGTTGGCTTGCCCATCACAGTAATGTCGGCGCCATCTTTGGTGTGGCATTACTGTGATTGGCTGGCCTTCCAGCATCATAGGGAATATTTAAAGACTGCTGGCTCCATCTTGCGCACATTGCAGCTGGAAACAGTGTCGGGAAAGTGTAGTTTGAGTGTAGGGACAGTGAAGGTAGTGTAGGGAGAATGATAGGAGTTTATACTGAGCATTTATTAATTCCAAAAAGCTCTTTTAAGACCTGAAAATTGTGATGAGATTAGGTGAGATTAGATTACTTGTTTGTTTGGCGGGGATTTCAGTAGTAGTGAGAGATTTAATAGAAGGGAGGGAAGGTGGGTGAAAGGCAGGCATCTGGGTGGGTGTTCTGATCATTGCAAGTACATGCTGCAGATCTCTGCTATTTTCCCCTGTCATATAGTAGTTATTATTAGGAACAGACTGTGTGATTAGGGTGAAATAGGGAGGGTTTCGTCCACTACCATAATATACAAATGAGCTATTTGTAGAGGGAATAAATATTAGGTAGCAACAAGATATACAAAACAATTTTTTGGGGAGCTACATAATATTCCTCTCTAGCAACCTATTTTTTTTTGTGCAAAATAATACTCATCAGTGCCAGCATATAGTAGCATCCATTCTTTAATCTAATTGCTGAATAATATTCCTTGTCTACTGCTTAAATACTTAATATTTGTCTAGCAGTTGTGTGACTGGCTCAAAACCTCTTGAGCGTAAAAGTCACTATTTCCCATTAATTTCCCTGAGTCTGCTGTTGGTGTGCCTCATAAAGGAGATTTAAAAAATCCTCCCCAAAAATGTATTTGCTTAAAAAATAGTGATTCTTTAACTAGAAGTTGTGCGACTGGCGCAATCTGAGTAGAGATAATCTTAAATGACAATTTAGCAAGGGCAATAATCTTCATTACTCCACATTTGGAGTGTGTCAGTAAGGCAATTGAAAAAAAAATAATAATTTTCTCTTGCCTTAAAAAACTGTGTTTCTTTTTCTAGCAGTTGTGCAACTGGCACAATCTGGGTAGAATTAATTTTACCTCACAATTTAACAGAGGCAATAATCGTCATTACTCAGCATTTGGAGTGTGTCAGCAAAATGATTGCAAAAAAATTCATAATTTCTATTCTTTTAAAAAAACTGTGTTTCTTTATCTAACAGTTGTGCGACTGGCGCAATCTAGGTAGAGATAATCTTACGTGGCAATTTAGAAGGGGCAATAATCTTCATTACTTCAAATCTCCATTACTCCGCTTTTGGAGTGTGTCAGCAAAGCAATTGATAGGGAGTGCAAGTTTCACCATTGCACAATGTACCAAGTTTTCACAAGGTACAAAACATTAGCCACGTGGAGTATACATACATGACCACTAAGTACTTGCAGAAGGAGGAGGAGGTGATATCATGAACAAAATGATTTTGGATGGTAAGGGACTGATGTTAAGACAACTTCCCCCAAAAAATATTTGGGCTGCTTTTACATTACGCTGCTGTCATCTGTAGGGCTCACAAAAATGCAGTAAATCCAGCCCTTGTTCAATTTTAGAAGAGTCAGCCTCCATTTTCCTTTGACAGCCATGTGTGCCTATCCGTTATGATTGCATAGACTAAAAAACAACAATTATATCGTGATTAAGCAGGCAGTTGGCCTCAAATGCTATAGTCTGTGCATTTATGGGGTCAAAAACAGCAGTTGGAACTCAGTTCTGAAAGATCCTGTAAGGGTGCAATCAAACAGCAGTATAAATTGAACTTGAATCGGAATGCAGTACACGGATTGACTGGCGGCTGTCCAGGCCCAAGCTTGACAGCTGCATAAAAATACGTGAAGATGTAATGCTCGGGTCGGAAACGCCACGAGCCAGTTTGTGCACTGCGTTCCGATCTCTGATTTATACAGCTCTCTGACTGCTCCCTTAGAGGCAGATGCTGGCTTTGCATTAGAGAGGTATGGTGCAGGGTCAGGTCCTGAGCCTGCTCTATACATGGAGAACCAATATTGGATATACCAATATATCCAATGTCAGGAAGAAGTTAATAGGTAAGAAAATATATTTAATGAAACCAATATCTGCATACATTCTTGCATTAAAATACATGTTAATCAGAATTTGGACTAAACATAATTTACATATTAACTGATTAATGGTTTTATTTCCTATGTGACTAGAATAAATATTTTTTGGAGGAAAAACAAATGACACTACTAGTTTTGCTGACTAAGATTTATACTATTCACTTGCATTAGCTACTAACCCCTAACATGAAATTATACAGGGGAGAGTAAAATCTTCAGTGGAAGCTACAGCCAATATTTATTTCATTATCAAAGCAGTCATACTGCAATGAATACATGATATAGTACTAGCATTGCAAACCAATTTCCTCTTGTCTATATTACAGAATAAAGCCATAAATCCGAAAGTGTATGTTTTTTTATTGAGAAAACATAAAACGAACTGCAAACGTGAAATTAAATTCCTTAAATCAACTGGTTTAATGGACATGGAATTATTAGTTAACTGTCATAGTGTCTGAAAAAAATATGAAGCTTACATCACAGTTCCTTATAGACTTGTAAAAATAATTCTCAACATACAAGAGAAGAATGATGATATTAATGGTTGCTGTAATAGATATAGGATAATATTCACTCTAGATTGTATGAAGCTTTCGAAGAGCATTAAAATTATATGAAATAATATATTGTATTATACTTTTTTTAATTAGCTATAATCTTGATGAAAAGCTGGAATAGAAAGGTGTAATTTAATAATGGTAATATGGTACAGTCAAAGACTGTAAAAATCGCTCGGTTCACAGCATATAAAAGTACAACATTACTTGTTAATTGGATTAAAATAATTTTAATACTTTTAAACTAATCTTATAATTTTAAACAAAATTATTTTATTAATGATACTATATTTTTAAATCAAATATGATTTATTGTTAGGAACGGCGGAACACACTAAATAAAATAAACAATAAAGTGCATTCGCCGCTCAGGGTCAACCAATGATATAACTGCTGCTGAGTAGTGGCAGACGTGCTATATGTCGGTATAATGCGCACAGAGTTAAACGTCACCCAGCTGTGCAGAGCAATCACTGTTAAATCACAGAGATGCCAGTAGGGGTAAACACAAAAAAGGCTGAGCCTGTTAGCGTCACAGGTCTCAGGTAAATGCACACACGATATCAGGTCACAGGTGCAGAACCCAAGGCAGAAGGAACTGCATCTGTCTAGACCTACTGTGTGTGTGGCGTCGCTACTGCGGGTGCCAAAGAGAGCTGCAACTGCAGCGCGGCGTAGGACACTGCCGTGAGACGATAGTGCCATGAGGAGTAGCACAATCGGATGCTAGTGAAGAGGCGCGGTGTGCACAGTGGCCTAAGGCTTGCCACTGACTGGCGCTGACTGCTGAACTAATTCCCTATCCACAAGCGTAATATCAGAGGGAAGGGGTTTCAAATGAGTCAGTCACCAGAATCATACATCCGTCACCATTCACACATCTAGCAAGTAATGTCTATACTAGCGCATGGCCGAACGGCCATGCAGGCCTTTTATAGCCGTGCGCTGCCGGGACCTTCCAGATCTCTGAGATGGACCAATCAGATCAGGGGAAGGACCTGATCATGTGACTCCCGAGCTCCAATGGGAGATCATCTCATGAGCATGCTCAGTGGAGCGGCAGCAGGACTTAGCCTCCGGAATGACTTGCTGCAAAGGAGTATGTGAGGTTCTGGACTCCTGATGTGTATCTACAGGAATCCGATGCCTAACATTTATTTTATTGATAGTAATATCTTTTATTAGAGATTATTGAACCCTTGCAATTGAAATTTGCTAGGTTCAGCAAATTTTTTATAAAAATTCGATTTGCAGTAAACAAAAGTGGCACTAATTTCAGGTAGCATAATTGTACTGAAATTGTGTATGTTGCTTGCTTTAATATGGTATTGTGACCAAAGTAAGTTGAAAGTGTGATGTAGGAGAGGCCGGCACAGTTCTGGCATAGGACAATGTGTGGTAGTCATGATGTTTATCGAATTGACAAGAAAGATATATATCTTTGTACCGTATTAGGACTCTCAATTCTAAATAGTCAATCAAAAATTATAAGTTAAACCGCACCTCATATTGCCAGAGTCCTATAGGACACTAAGTAAGACGTACGTCACATCTAGGGAGTTCATCCCGGAAAAAAGTCCATACCAAATAGTAGAAAAAACAGCTCCTCAAACGTTGGTGAAAAAGTATTCAAATTTTATTCTGCCTCCTATGGCAACGTTTCGATCCAAAGATCAATAAATATTCTCATATCAACAAGTGAATTCTGTTTCTGTTAGCTGACGTCATTACTTTAAATGTTAGACTTTTTACATAATTCGAAATTAACTGTAAAATGAATGAAAAATGATAAAAACAGACAAAGCTAAATATAAAAAAGGATAAGCTAGTTATAAGAAAAATGTTAGTGTGGAATGGACTGTGTGATCTGCTCATTGAGCTGTGTTTCCTATGTTTCCTAATTCTTAGCAAGCATTCTGTAGGAGTGACAGAGAGAGAGAGTTGTTGGAGGAGCTGATGCAGCAGTGTGTGACACATACAATCTACTATATGTAAAAGGTTAAAGTTTTAGAGAGCAAATTGAATACCACATTATTCAAAGTTGTTGTGAGCTGCAGATTTCAAGATATTTAAATTGAATTTGATATGTGTTGAATCAATTTGTTCACCTATCATTTTAATTTATTTATCATTTACATTTTGTATTTAACTGTGTTTATTGATTTGGAAGGTTTAATAAGGGGAGGAGTGAGAAGGGAAATATAAGATTTTAGGAAAAGGGGGAGGGGGTACAATTAGGAGAGGGGAAGGAAAGGGAAGGGAAATGGGGTGACAATAAAAACTAGAAAACTCCAAATATACATTTCCACAGCTTTGCATATGAAATTAATGCAGATGTAAGCTTAAATTTATTGTTGACCAGATCTGTGGGAGTATTCCATTAGCCGTACTGTAGCACAGATGTTGTTTATTATTTGTTTTCCAAAGTCTTATTCTTTTTCAAAACAATTTTAGTGGGGAAGGGAAAGCAAAGTTGAAAGAAATACAAAACACTAGTCAAAACAAAACAAGACAATAACATCAAGTCGCATAGCGGCATAAATTGATGCAACAAACGTTTGACCATACGGTCATACTATGTTGAAATCAAGTGCAAGCACAAACTAAAATGTAAGAGGCATCTATTGCAGTCATAGCAATAGGAGTAATGTATATAATAGAATAAACGGTTTATCACAAATCAAACTGAGGGGCCACTTTGTTAAACAAAAATCCAACCAAACTCATACTAACGGGGGAGGAAAAATGTCATCCCATTCAGACCATTTCCTGAAGAATTTGTTGAAGTGATCATTGTGAAGAGTGAATTGTAGCTCATGTGATCTATGTTGATTGATCAGTTTAATTATGTCATTAGAACTAGAGAATAAATTGGATTTCCAGTGATATGCTATGGTGTTCTTCATGAAGAGACACATATGATTGAAAATAGGTCTCAGAGAATGATCTATTTCATCCAAATTTAATAGAAGCAGGGCCATGCAGGGTGTGAGGTTAAGAGGCTTTCCAATTATTTTATTGATTATAGATGAAGAGATTTGAGACCATAACAATTTTGTCTTTGGGCATTCCCATGCAGAATGTCCCCTTTTTGGCCGCATCCTCTTCAACAAAGTGGGGAGTTTGAGGAACCTATGTGAGCCAATCTGTTGGGAGTGTAGTACCATCTGGAGAAAGTTTTATAGTGGTTCTCTTGTAGTGGGATGGACATTACAGACTGGTAAACTGAAGATAGAGCCTCCTCCCAACTTTCAGCAGAGAATTAAGAGTTGAGATCCTTCTCCCAACTCAACATTGAGGGATTTTTAATGTGTCGCTATTAAAATTATCATATATGAAGCTGTGGCTCCAAAAGATCTGATGTTCATGATTGTTCAATAACTTTACAGATTCTTCAGAGAAATTGAATTTTAGGTCCAAAAAGGATTGTATGGTGTCTTTAAGAAATTGGTACTCTAGGAAAGAGGATGAGGAAATATTATATTTTCACTTGAGAAAAAGAAAACTTGAAAATTTGTTTTCGTGGAAGATGTCTCTTAGTTTGAAAATATTGGAATCTGCCCAGATAGGAGACAAGGTACGGTTGACGAGATTTGCTACGAAGGTAAGGGGAAGTTTTTTTTGGATTTTAATTTGCTGAATTTTTAGTCTTGTTTTCGAGAACTTATTCCAGGCCATAGCAATGGCTTGGAAGATTGGAGGATTGGGTGAGCATTCATGTTGGGGAGGTTATTGGTAATGGCTTTGATAAGTATGGCTTTGGGGTGTACATTGTTATTCAGAGTAGCTTCCATATCAAGCCAGGCTGGGCTGTGAGAATCGATTAGCCAGTGAGCACTCTGTTTGATTAAAAGTGTGTTATAGTAAGCTGTGATATTTGGTATGCAAATGCCTCCGTGTATTTTCTTTTTATATGACATTCTTGTTGCAATTCTTGGCTTCATATGGCCCCATATAAAGGAATTTATCTGTGATTGCATGTTGGTAAGGTGAATAGAGAATATTGGGAGAGGAAGACATCTAAGTATGTGAAGAAGTTTTGGTATAGTGAATATTTTCATTGTCAAGACCTTCCCCCACCAAGTTAAGTGTTTGGTTTTATAGGTGGCATTATCTTTATTAATGATTTCAGTCATTTTATTAAGATTAGATTTGACCATCTGTGTGAGGTTTTTAGAGATGAGTATACATAGGTAGGGAAGAGATTTATTGGTCCAATTAAGAGAAGTAACTGTTTTGATATAAGAGACTGATTCTTCATTAACGTTAATCGGGAGAATATATACATAGTAACATAGTAACATAGTTATTAAGGTTGAAGAGAGACTTTAAGTCCATCTAGTTCAACCCATATCCTACCCTAACTTGCCCTAACATGTTGATCCAGAGGAAGGCAAAAAAACCCCATGTGGCAAACAGTAAGCTTCACATAGGGGAAAAAAATTCCTTCCCGACTCCAGATACGGCAATCAGACTAGCTACCTGGATCAACGCAATATTAAGGAAACTAGTGTATATACCCTGTAATATTATACTTTTCAAGAAAGGCATCCAGTCCCTTCTTAAATTTTAGTAGGGAATCACTCATTACAACATCACATGGCAGAGAGTTCCATAGTCTCACTGCTCTTACAGTAAAGAATCCGCATCTGAGTATGCTTAAACCTTCTTTCCTCCAGACGTAGAGGATGCCCCCTTGTCCCCGTCACAGGTCTAAGAGTAAAAAGATCATTAGAAAGGTCTTGGTATTGTCCCCGCATATATTTATACATTGTAATAAATCACCCCTAAGACTTCAATTCTCCAAACTAAATAACCCCAAGTGTAATAACCTGTCTTGGTATTGCAGACCCCCTAGTTCCCTAATAACCTTGGTCGCTCTTCTCTGCACCTGCTCCAGTTCAGCTATGTCTTTCTTATACACCGGAGACCAGAACTGTACACAGTATTCTAAGTGTGGTCGCACTAGTGACTTATATAGAGGTAAAATTATGCTCTCCTCATGAGCATCTATGCCTCTTTTAATGCATCCCATTAATTTATTTGCCTTTGCAGCAGCTGCCTGACACTGGCCGCTAAATGTGAGTTTGTCGTCCACCCATACACCCAGGTCTTTTTCAGTGACAGTTTTGCCCAGTGTTTTACAATTAAGCACATAATTATACATCTTGTTCGTTTCAACCCAAGTGCATGACCTTACATTTATCCCCATTAAAGCTCATTTGCCATTTATCAGCCCAAGCTTCTAGTTTACATAAATCCTCCTGTAATATAAAATTGTCCTCCTCTGTATTGATTACCCTGCAGAGTTTAGTGTCATCTCCAAATATTGAAATTCTACTCTCTATGCCCCCTACAAGGTCATTAATAAATATGTTAAAAAGAAGCGGGCCCAAAACTGACCCCTGTGGTACCCCACTGCTAACCGTGACCCAGTCCGAGTGTGCTCCATTAATAACCACCCTTTGTTTCCTATCCCTGAGCCAGCTCTTAACCCACCTACACATATTTTCCCCTATCCCCATTGTTCTCATTTTATGTATCAACCTTTTGTGTGGCACCGTATCAAAAGCATTTGAAAAGTCCATGTACACCACGTCCACTGCATTCCCTTGGTCCAGTCCAGAACTTACCTCTTCATAAAAGCTTATCAGATTAGTCTGACAGGAACGGTCCCTTGTAAACCCATGTTGATATAGGGTCATAAGGTTATTCTTCTCAAGATACTCCAGTATAGTATCTCTTAGAAAACCCTCCAGGATTTTACCCACAGTTGAGGTTAAATTTACTGGCCTATAATTTCCAAGTTCAGTTTTTGTCCCCTTTTTGAATATTGGCACCACATTTGCTATACGCCAGTCCTGTGGTACAGACCCTGTTATTATGGAATCTTTAAAGATTAAAAATAATGGTCTATCTATGACTGTGCTTAATTCCTGCAGTACTCGGGGGTGTATCCCATCTGGGCCCGGGGATTTGTCAATTTTAGTGATTTTTAGACGCCGCCGTACTTCCTGCTGGGTTAAGCAGGTGACATTTATCGTAGAATTTTTATCCCTGATCATGTTATCTGTCATGGGATTTTCTTGTGTAAATACTGTTGAAAAAAAGTCATTTAGCATATTGGCTTTTTCCTCATCCTCATCCACCATTTCACCTAGACTATTTTTAAGGGGACCAACACTATCATTTTTTAGTTTCTTACTATTTATGTAGTTAAAGAATATTTTGGGATTATTTTTACTTTCTCTGGCAATGAGTCTCTCTGTCTCAATCTTTGCTGTTTTGATTTGCTTTTTACAGAATTTATTTAATTTAATGTATTTATTTAATGCCTCATCACTACCTACTTGCTTTAATTCTCTAAATGCTTTATTTTTATCTCTTATTGAACCCCTTACAGCTCTATTTAGCCATAGTGTTTCCTCCTATTTCTAGCATGTTTATTCCCATACGGTATATATTGTGCACAGGTCCTTTTCAGGATGCAAATAAACGTCTCCCATTTTCTTTGTGTATTTTTATGTCTCAGGATATCGTCCCAGTTAATTGCACCAAGATCATCTCTCATCCGTTGGAAATTTGCCTTCCTGAAGTTTAGTGTCCTTGTAACCCCTCTACTACACATCTTATTAAAGGATACATGAAAACTTATTAATTTGTGATCACTATTACCCAAGTGACCCTCAACCCTTACATTTGATATGCGGTCTGGCCTGTTGGTTAATATTAGGTCTAACAGTGCCCCCCCGCTTGTTGGGTCCTGAACCAGCTGTGAAATTTAATTGTCTCTCATAGTTGTCAAAAACCTATTACCTTTGCTGGAACTGCAGGTTTCGGTTCCCCAATGTATTTCAGGGTAGTTGAAGTCCCCCATAATAATGACTTCTCCTTGAGTCGCAGCTTCATCTATTTGCTTTATGAGGATATTCTCTGTTGCTTCCATTATTTTTGGAGACTTATAACAAACCCCTATCAGTAATTTAGTATTTTTCCCCCCTCCCCTTATCTCTACCCACAGGGACTCTACATTTTCATTAGATTCATATATATTATCACGAAGGATGGGTTTTAAGGATGATTTTACATATAAACACACGCCTCCCCCTCGCTTATTTGTTCGGTCATTTCAGAACAGACTATAGCCCTGTAAATTAACCGCCCAGTCATAGCTCTCGTCCAGCCATGTCTCAGATATCCCCACCATGTCATAATTATGTTCCAACAACATTAACTCCAATTCCTCCATTTTGTTGGTGAGGCTTCAGGCATTAGTATACATGCACTTTATGTATCTCTCTGTACCTGTATTCTTTCTTAAATTATTAACTGTTCTAACCCCACCCCCCATGCCTCCCCCACCCCCAATGTCATTATTTGCGCCTAGGTCTCTATCTGCACTGTCTTCCCCTCCTATAAAAGGAATACCCTCCCCCCATTCCTAGTTTAAACACTCCTCCAACCTTCTAGCCATTTTCTCCCCCAGCACAGCTGCACCCTCCCCATTGAGGTGCAGCCCGTCCCTAGCGTAGAACCTGTAGCCAACAGAGAAGTCGGCCCAGTTCTGCAGGAACTCAAACCCCTCCTTCCTACACCAATTCCTGAGCCACTTATTAACCTCCCTAATCTCCTGTTGCCTCTCTGGTGTGGCACGTGGTACAGGAAGTATTTCCGAAAATACCACCTTGGAGGTCCTTGCTTTAAGCTTACAGCCTAATTCCCTGAAATCATCTTTAAGGACCTTACACCGACCTCTAACTTTGTCATTTGTGCCAATGTGCACCATGACCGCTGGATCCTCACCAGCCCCTCCCAGTAATCTGTCAACCCGATCAGCGATGTGTCGGACTCGAGCGCCAGGTAGGCAGCACACTGTTCGATGATCCCTGTCTTTGTGACAGATTGCCCTATCTGTTCCCCTAATAATTGAGTCTCCCACTACCAGAACCTGTCTGGCCTTCCCTGTTCTCCTATTTCCCCCCTTACTGAAGCAGACACTCCTCCGGCTTTCAGAGGACATGCCTTGCTGCAGCAGTGCTACTCCTGCACTAACACTCCCCTCATCTGCCAACTTAGCAAACTTATTGGGGTGTGCCAGATCAGGACTAGCCTCCCTGGTGCTCTTCCCTCTACCCCGCCTTCTAACTGTCACCCAGCTAGCTGCTTCATTGTCCTGCAGCTCCAACCTAGCATCCCCCCCTCATCTATCCCATTGAGCGTCTGCTCAGTGAGCAGAAGACTCCTTTCCATATTGTCTATGGATCTCAGTGTTGCCAGCTGCACATTTAGATCCAGTATCTGGGCTTCCAAATGCACAACGTGCTCACATCTCGCACAGCAGTATGCACCCTCGACCGGCTGTTCAAGGATTTCATACATGTGGCAAGACGTGCACTGGATGGCATTGGCAATAGTGGAGCACATCCTAATGGTGATTGCACCAGACAGAAAAGATAGGCAAAAATAAAATAAATAGTATTAATAAAATATAACAGTAATACCTCCCTTGGAAACGCCCTGAATCCAAAGTCACTGAATCTCAAGTCACACACTTACCACAGTTCGCACTTACAGTCAGGTCACACTCAGCTCGTTCACACTCGCTCAGGCAGAAGATTTAAAAGATTTTTTTTCCCCTTTTACCAGCACACCACCTTGCTGCTCAATGCACTTCCAAATATGATTTTTGGTGGTTAATTTTAAAGTTAGATATGGCCGAGAATTGGTCAATTTCAAGGATAGTTTCAGGGATGGAGATGCAGGGGTCCATAAGAGTAAGGAATAATTCGTCGGCATAGAGGCTAATTTTAAATTTGTGGTTTTGCGTGTCTTTACCTTTGATAGAAGGATGGTTTCAAATTCGCTCTGCTAGGGGCTCCATGGCAAGATTGAAAAGGAGAGGAGAAAGGGGGCAACCTTGCCTAGTGCCGTTTATGAGGAATGCGTCAGATACATGGTTATTACAAGCTACTCTGGCTTTGGGGGATGAGTAAAGAGCCATTATGGAGGTTACTAGTGAATCATGAATCCAAATTTAGTTAGGGTTTCTCGAAGGAAGGGCCATCTTAATCTATCGAACACTTTTTCTGCGTCGAATGATATTAGAGTCATGGGATGTTTGGTAGCATTAGCCCATTTTTTGGAGGTTATCAGTCTCCTTGTGGCATCCGCTGGTTGCCTTCCTTTGATAAAGCCTATCTGATCATTGTGAATAAGCCTAGGGAGAATGGAGCTAAGTCTGTTCGCTAGAATTTTAGAATATAATTTAACATCAGTGTTAAGGAGGGATATCGGTCTAAAATTCTCGATAGCCTCTGGATCTCCTTTGTTTTTAGGTAGAACTGAGATGGAAGCTTCCAACAACTCAGAGGAAAATTGACATGTATTGGAAGCTTGGTTAAAAGCCAAGGTAAGGTGGGGTGAAAGGATAGTGTTGAAAGTTTTATAATACGTTGTTGTGAGTTCATTTTTCCCTTCACTGTTGAGGTCTGATGAACTCCCTCCTCTGGTGAAGGAAGGTAGTGAGGCTGATTACTAAACACCTGGGCAGCTAGATGATGACTGAGTGGCTGGAATTGAGGACTGGATATAAGGCAGCCGACGCCCTTCTGCCTTGCTGGTGATCCTGCTGGATTCTTGGAGACCAGTCTGATTTCTGCATCTCAAAGCTAAGTTTTTCTGCTCTGCTTTGTACTCTTCAGTTTTGTTTTTGTTTTGCCTTGTTTTTTTGGGAGTTCTGCCATCCCCGGCCGGGGGTGAGCTGAATTCCATTTTTGTCTCTGATCTGTTGATCTTTTGCTCTGTCTTCAGAATATACCTGAGTGCTGATATAGTCTTTTGAAGCCTAGCGACTTCAGGGCCTGTTTTTCCTATCAGTCGGTTGGCACATTTTGGATAGGGTTTTTGCGGATGGCAGACAGCAGCTTTCCTATCCTGTCCTATTTTAGTTAGCTTGGGCCCCATCATTTGCTCAACCTATCTTTCTATCTGTGTTAGTGTTTTCATCTTGCTTCACCGTTATTATATGTTGGGGGCTGCCTATTGCTTTGGGGTCTGCTCTGGGGCAGTTTAGTTTTTCCCTTTTTTGTCTTTAGGCTATGTAGTTCTCCAGCTGTGATTGAGGGGTCTAGGGCACCGTAGGAACCCCCCACGGCTACTGCTAGTTGTTGTGGATAGGTTCAGGGGTCTGCAATCCGATAGCTGCCAACTTCTCTGGTTTTTCTGGACTTAGCTAGTATTTTGTTTTTTCCTCCTTCGGTGACTCATCGTAACAATTCCCTATTGGTGAACCCAAAGGGGCCTGGAGATTTGTGGAGGTCGAGCTTGTTGATGGCTTCCTCAATTTCTGATTTGTCTATTGGGGCGGATAAGAACGAGAGGTCATTTTCAGAAAGAAGGGGGAAGTTAATAGATGAGAAGTAATTGGCAATTTCTACTGTACTCTGAAGCGAAGATGTGGGGTTGGTATTTATGTTGTAGAGATTGGCATAAAATTTTGCGAATTCATTTGAAATCTCTTGAGGATGAGAAATTTTGGAGTTTCCTACAAGAGATTTGATTCTGTTTATTTTACTTTGAATTCTACTATTTTTAATTTTGTTTGCCATGTATTTTGTGGGCTTGTTTAGAGAGGTATAGTAATTGAATTTGGATGATCTCACTGCGGCTTCGTAGGGGGCCTGAATTAGATTCCTAAGGTCAATTCTGAGTTTTGATAGGTCCGATTGATGTTGTGGTGATGGCGATGGCAAACCAATTATAATGTTCTCTATTTTCCGAATTGATTTTTGGATATTGGAAATTTTTAGGTTATTTTCCTTTTTGTTCTTAGAGGAAATCTCTATTAGAATACCCCTTACCACCGCCTTGTGGGCGCACCAATTTATTAACGGACTGGTGTCTTCTGGCTTGTTCTCACTAAAATAGTTGTTGATAGCATTTTGTAAGGTAACTTTATGTATGGGGTTGTTGACAATGTTGGCGTTACATCTCCAAAGTTTGGCATTTTTTAGCAGAGGACCTAGAAAAATTTTACCAATGACCGGTGCATGGTCGGACACTGCTCTGTGGCCAATAGAGACATCTTCAAATCTGGTAAGAGAAAAAACATCAGAAACAATGAGGTCGATTCGCGACGTGGATTGGTGGGTGTTGGAGAAATGTGAAAATTCTACTGAAGAAGAATTTAGGCATCTGTAAGTATCGAACAACTCATTTTTATCAAGCCAAGTGTTTAAATTATCAGTAATGGGTCTGGATAGTGAGGATGAATATATCGTGCTGTCTGGGGTGAGGTTAAAATCGCCCAAGAGAAACAAATCTCCTCTCCTCACAGATGATACCTTTTTCAACAGCTTATTGAGAAACTTATGTTGGCCTCGATTGGGTGCGTACAAATTGACTAGTGTGCAGACCTGATTGTTCAATTTGCAAACTAATATGTGGAACCTACCCTCCTCGTCACCATGTTCCTCTAAGGCCTTGAAGGGGATAGATCCACTAATCAGCGTTATAACCCCTGCTTTCCTGCTAGAATTTCAAGACTCATAAATATGAGGATACTTGCTGTGTTGAAAGTATGGATGGTTATCCCTAAGGAACTTTGACTTTTGAACACATGCAATGTCAACCGGTGCATTTATCAACTCTCTCCAAAAAGTGTGTCTTTTCTTAGGGCTGTTTAAGCCTCTGACATTGTAAGATAAAAATTTAAGACTCATATCTGAGGAACAACAGGAATGGACCACTGATATGAGGAGGGAATTGGTAAGTGATTTAGGTTGGAAGCTAACAAAGCAACTAGATCAATTAATGAAAAGAAATAACTATCAAATGTTATTTCAACTTTTGCTTCAAACTAGATATAACGGAACAATTTAAACTGTGAAGCTGGTCAAGTAGTTCAAAGCAAAGAAACTACCTCTATAATATCGGGGTAAGTCTGTGAACTGCAATAGGAGGGTAAGTGTCCATTACAAGAGACTACAGGCCTGAGTACCTGTGGAAGAAAAGGTTAATAAGCAGGCAGGCTATGCATAATTAAATCAGTTATTATGCCTGGGATGACTGTTGCTAATTGAATCCAAGAAATCGGCTCCTTCCTCTGGAGTGAAGATGGGGGTCGTACTCCCTCTATAGCTCACCAGCAGTTTGACGGGAAAACCCCATTTATAGGGTATGTCCTTGTCCAGAAGGGCTGTAGTTATATTGTGAAAGGACTGACGTAATTCCAGCGTCTCCTTGGATAAATCTGGGAAAACTTTGAGATCTTTGTATGGATCAGCGAAGGATTTGTTGATCTTGAGATAATTTAGGATCCTTTCCTTAGTCTGATAGAAATGGACTCTGAGAATTGTGTCTCTTGGAAGTTCCTGAGAAATTTTTGGCGGGCGAGGAAACCTGTGTGCTCTGTGTATTATCAAGTCCTATTCAGATAGGTCAGGGATGGTTAGCTTGAAAATTTCTTGGATATGACTTGTGAGATCTTCTTGGAGCATGCTTTCGGGGATCCCCCGGATTTTAATATTATTCCTCCGTCCCCTATCCTCTAAGTCGGCCATTTTGACTTTCAGTTTTTGTACTTCGGCTGATAAGTACTGAATGTCGATTGAGGACTTCTTTGACTTTCGTTCAAGTTTGCACAAACTTTCTTTATGATTGGCTAGTTGCCTGTCGATGGTCTCACAATATTTTTTAAAGTTATTGTCCATTTTTGGCTTAATAGCTTGAAATTTTTGTTCATAGATTTAAACAGTTTACTGAGCATGTCTTGGCTGGGGTCTTGAGGGCTAGCAGATTGCTGAGATGGTGGGTGGTCAGATCCTGGATCCAGATCAGATTTTCCAGGTCTAAATTTGGTTTTAGCAGGAGTTGGATTAGGTGATGTGTCGCTTGACACTCCTTCGGAATCTGAAATCTCCTCTTGATTTGAGCAAGATTCGGCCCATGCTCCTGGAGTTCTCCTTTTTTTATTGTAGGAGGTATCCATAGTTTCCGCTGAATAATATGTTGATATCTGCTTCGAATTAGGGGTATTGAATTGAGAAGACAGATTTGTTCTTCTAGTTTGACCTGAAGTAAGAAGAATGTCCCTTGTAGGAGACCTGGATCTCAATCGGCTTGAGGTATTATCTTGTGGTCCAGTTAGATGCCTGTTCCAGGAGGAAATTATCATCTTTCGTTGATTTTGTGACTTGGGAAGAGATGGGGTAAAGAGTTTACCTATGGACTTGGAATTGCTCATAATGGTAATAAAATTTCGTTGAGAGTGAGAAACAGAAATAGAAAAGATTTGCGGCGTCACGGTAGCGATCTCAAATGGAGTCGCACAGAAGTTGTAATGAGGTAAAGACTCCGCGGGGGTTTTTGGTGCAATGCCGAAGTATTGCGATGTGAATGGAAGACTTAGTAAAGTCCTGTTTAAGGACGCCCGGTTCCACAGCGTCACGTTAGGGAGCTTGCGAACAGAGACGGGTCTAGTGGAGACCAGATAAGGACACTTGAATCTCCGGCAGTAAGATAAATCACAGGGGGATCGCGTAACCTCACAAAGGTAGGTCGCAGCTGCGTCCCAATTCGCTGATATCTACAAAAGGAGGTCGTAGCTGCGGCCCGATTATGGAGCTTGCAGAAGGTCACAGCTGTGACCCGATTCTTTGTGGCAAAAGAGGGCTTCTCTGCTTACCAATCAGTCCCGTTCTGTGTCCGCGGTCCTGGTGTGTCTATGAGATGTTGATGGCGTGTGGTCTGGATCAGGAGGGCCTGCATTTTCGGCTCCGGTTACAGATACGATGAGGCCGGCAGCCCTGGAAATGAAATTGGCCGCTACCAGCTACTTTAGCCCCTGATATGCGGCCTAGCAGCCGTTTTAGGCCTCAATCCTCTGTAGTGCCCCTAAAGGTCTGAAGTCGATTTTTACCGGGCCTGAAGTGATCTCTTGGGTGTCAGAAGTATGTCATGCACAGATTTAGTGGTGAATGGCCTGTTTTAGCCGCTGTGTAAGTCAGATTAGGGAGGTATACTCTCCAGAGCTCCAAAACCTGCATCCATCTCATGTGGGATCTAGGCCACTGTCGTTTATTATTTGAACAATAAAGTATATCTTTGGTTATCAGTTACATTTTAACCCCTTAGTGACAGAGCCTAATTTTTGAAATCTGACCAGCGCCACTTTATGTGGTAAAAACTCTAGAACGCTTCTACAAATCCCAGTGATTTTGAGATTGTTTTTTTAATGGCACATTATAATTTATGATTATAATAATTTTAGGTCAAAATGTTTTGTGTTTATTTACAAAAAATATCAGAAATTTATCTCTTTTATCCGGATAGTCATACCATGGAAAAGCCTTAATAGATAATATTTCCCTCATGTCTGCTTTACATCAGATTCAGCAACATTTGAAAAAAAATTCTTTTATTTTGATAGCATTTTAGGAGGTTTAAAAATGTAGCAGTCAGTTTTCATTTTTTCAAGAAAATTTTCAAAAATTTTTTTTAGGAGCCTATAAATTATTGAAGTGACTTTAGGGGTCCCATATATTGGGAAACCCCACAAAGTTTTACCATTTTAAAAACAGTATAACATATTGAAAACTGCTAAAACATGCAAAACACAAGCCGCGGAGACACCATCACATGTTTCTCAACGCAAGCAATGACTAGCCAGGTCTTTCCCTGGGAAGGAACAACCACGGGAAGGGCAGTCTCCAATGAAGGAAACCACCTATGCCAAAACATGGTATCTATCCACAGACAGCTGTTTCGGGGTATTGCCCCTCATCAGTGTGGAGTAGGAAACTGGCTAGTAGGAGCAATGCCTAATAAAAGACTGTGAAAATAAGGATGAGTGACCTCATGGAGATCAACATCCAACACTGCGGAGACACCATCACATGTTTCTCAACGCAGTGATTCTAGAGCAATGCCCCCATCCCTTATGGGAAATATGCAAAAACATGCATATGAGTCCCTTGGCAAAGTAATTGTTACTGATGGTAGCCTTTGTTACAGTGGTCCCGGCTCTATGTAGGTCATTCACTAGGTCCTCTCATGTGGTTCTGGGATTTTTGCTCACCGTTCTTGTGATCATTTTGACCCCAGGGGTGAGATCTTGCGTGGAGCCCCAGATCCAGGAAGATTATCAGTGATCTTATATGTCTTCCGTTTTCTTATTATTGCTCCCACAGTTGATTTCATCACACCAAGCTGCTTTCCTATTGCAGATTAAGTCTTCCCAGTCTGGTGCAGGGCTACAATTTTGTTTCTTGTATCCTTCAACAGCTCTTTGGTCTTCACCATAGTGAAGTTCAGAGTGAGACTGATTAAAGTTGTGAACAGGTGTCTTTTATACTGATAATAAGTTCAAACATGTGCCATTACGGCAGGTAATGAGTAAAGGACAGAGGAGCCTCTTAAGGAAGAAGTTACAGGTCTGCGAGAGCCAGAAATCTTGCATGTTCTTAGATGAACAAATACTTATTCTCCACTATAATTTGCAAAACAAATCTTGCCCAATCAGACAAGGTGATTTTCTGCATTTGTTTTCTTGTGGTCTACCTATGATGTCAATTAAAGACCTCTTTCATCTTTTTAAGTGGGAGTGTATATATATCTAATATATAAAGCTCAAAGTGTGTATGTATGTATGTATGTATGTATGTGTGTATGTCCGGGATAGGCATCCGCACCGTCGCAGATACAGCCAAAAAATTTGGCACAGTCACACGTCTGGACCCCGAGAGCGTCCTAAGCTATGTTGTGAGGCGAAATTTTAACCCCGCGCGTTCCAATTTACAAAACAATTTTCCCCTATTTACATACTGGGGAAAAAGTGTGTGTGTGTCAAGCCCCGCCCCTCATTATGATGTCATAATGGTTGCCATGGAGACGCTGATGTCATCATAGATTGCAAGGGCTTGGATATGTGGTTTGAAAGAAAGCGCAGAGTCAAAGATCACCCCAAGGCACCGAGCGTGCGGGACTGGGGAAAGAAAGCAGCCAATGACATTTATGGATAGGTCTGGTGGAGGGGTAGAGTGAGATGGGGGTAAGATGATGAATTCTGTTTTGTCCATGTTCAGTTTGAGAAAGCGAGCAGAGAAGAAGGCTGAGATAGCAGACAGACATTGTGGGATTTCAGTCAGTAAGGAGGCGAGGTTAGGTCCAGATAGGTAGATCTGCGTGTCATCGGCATAGAGGTGATACTGCAAACCGTAGGATTCTATGAACTGCCCCAAGCCAAAGGTGTAGATGGAGAATAGTAGGGGTCCTAGGACAAAGCCTTGAGGAACACCAACAGACAGGGGGCGAGGTGAGGAGGTGCTATGTGAGAGGGAGACACTAAATATAATATGTAATAATAATAATATAATGTGTTTTCCAGGGTGTTTTACACTACCTTCTTCTAATTTTTGGCAGTTCTTGTATTTAGTGCAAAGGCTTTACAATTCTAGGAGTCTCTCTTCCTAACAATTTTAACAGAATATGTATGAGGCCCTACTTTGTATCTAATATAGGGTGTATCATAGTCCCTCTTTCTTCTAATTTTTGGCAGTTCTTGCACTGTCAGCATAAGCTTTGTTAGTTTCAGAGTCCCACCAGGATTTAGAAAGGATGAGTGACCATGTCACACAGACCACAAAAGTAAAGAAGGAAGTAAAATGTTAAAATTATACAGTTGGGGGAATAAGTATTTGATCCCTTGGTGATTTTGCAAGTTTGCCCACTGATAAAGACATGAACAGAACAGTCTATAATTTTAGTGGTAGGATAATTTTAACATTGTGAGATAAAATATCAAAAATAAAATCTAGAAAATCACATTGCATAAATTATATAAATGTATTTGCATTTTCTAGTGAGAAATAAGTATTTGATCCCTCTGTCAAACAAGACTTCATTTCTGGTGGCAAAACCCTTGTTGGCAAGTACAGCAGTCAGACATTTTTGTAGTTGATGATGAGGTTTGTGCACAAGTCAGGAGACATTTTGGTCCACTCCTCTTTGCAGATCATCTCTAAATCATAAGATTTTAAGGCTGTCACTTCGGAACTCGGAGCTTCAGCTCCCTCCATAAGTTTTCTATGGGATTAAGGTCTGGAGATTAGCTAGGCCACTCCATGACCTTAACCTTAATGTGCTTCTTTTTGAGCCACTGCTTTGCAGCCTTGGCTGTATGTTTTGGGTCATTGTCTTGCTGGAAGACGCAGCCAGAAACCATTTGTGATATCCTGATGGAGGGACGGAGGTTGTCACTCAGGATTTTATGGTACATAGCTTCATCCATTCTCCCATTGATGAGGTTAAGTAGTCCTATGCCATCATCAGAGAAACACCCCCAAAACATTATGTTTCCAAATCCATGCTTGACAGAGGGGAGGGTGTTCTTTGGGTCATATGCAGTATTTCTCCTTCTCCAAACATGGAGAGTTGAGTTAATGCCAAAGACCGCAATTTTTGTCTCATCTAACCACAGCACTCACTTAATCATCCAGGTGTTCATTGGCAAACATCAGACAGGCCTGCACATGTGCCTTCTTGAGCAGGGAGACCTTGCGGACACTACAGGATTTTAAACCTTCACGGAATATTGTGTTACCCATGTGTTATGAATGGGTCACCGAGGAGGATGGCAGGAACTGGCAAAGCCACCAGAAAACCAGAGAGGTTGGTAACTAAGCAGATTGCAGACCCCTGATCCTATCAACACAAGAAGCAGTAGCCGTGGAGCGCTCCTACGATGCCCTAGACGCTTTGTCACACTAAAGCCAGAAAGGTGAAATCTAAACTGACCTGGAGCAGAACCCCAAAGGAATAAACAGCCCCTAAACAAATATTGTCGGCGAGACAAGATGAGACACAAACCCAGGCAGATACTGTCTGCAGTCACGCACAAAACCCTAAAAAAATCCATCACTTCTGATATACAAAAAACCTGAGGCCACATGACCTCACCCCCGCTAAATCAGCACACTGGTATAAACTGGAAGCAAAGCAAAAGATAGTAACATAACAGGGGACTGAACAAACTGACACAAGCTGTAACATATGGAGCAGGGCCCAGCACTGCCCCCAGCAGGGATTATGCTGAACCCTAGCAACAAAGCAGAAAGCAAAAAAAAAGGCACAACCAGATTAGATGCAAAGGATTAGCAAAAGAATCACTTACCTGAACCATGCAGATCAGGCAGGGGACAAAAGAACTCCAAATGCACAAGGAGGAAAATCACCAGCAACCTCCAAGAGCAGCCAGCTCAATTATATGCTCCCAGCCAGTAATCCCAGGTTCCCAATTACCGCCGTCAGGTGGGGAATTTCAATCAACCTGGCCAGCTCCACTAATCTCAGTAACCACCAGAGGGAGCTTCGGCTCAGAACTCTGAGCATGGGAATTCACAACACCCATGGTTTTCTTGGTGACTGTGGTCCCAGCTGCCTTGAGATCATTAACAAGTTCCCCATATAGTTTTAGTCTGATCTCTCACCTTCGTCATGAATACATGAATACATGAGAGATGGCCTGTCTATTAAGGAGAGGAGTAAATGTTTTTTTCTTTTTACTGTTGCCATATATACAAGTGATTATACAGGAAAGAACAATTCCTAACATTTTTTCTTGTAAAATCCATTTTTTCTTTGATTTTGTATTTTTTTTTGTCTGTATTAGCAAGCTAATACTCTGACAACATTGTTTCCAGCAGAAACATGGAAGTCAGAGATGCCTTCAGGCATCTTCTCCATGCAGTGCTCATTTCATTTGGGTGCTGTTTTCATCCATTTCAGTTATTTTCCGGCCTCCCCCAGCCCTTCTGTTAAGGCTTTTAGGAAAAATGCTCTAGTTTTCCATTGACTTCCATTATACTCATTAATCGAGTCTAGTCCGTCTGAGTGTCCGACCTGCTTGATGCGAGTACCGAACACTCAAGCATTTTAGTGCTCAATCATCACTAATATAAAAATAAAAATGTGTTGTTGTTTATTCAAACCTCTCTAAAGATGCAACAAAAGCAGATGAAAACAATATAAATAGTAAAAAATTGTATCAATATAACCATCAGCTCATCACGCAAAAAACAAACCCTCACCCAGTGCAATCATTGGAAAATCAATAATGTTATGGGTCTCAGGAAATAGTGACTCAAATATCAGATTTTTTTTCTCTAAATATTTTTTTTTTCTAAAAAAGGACATATTGTTATCATTGTTATCACAGAGACCAGGAGCATTATGAGTCATAGAAAATTTTACTACAAGCACAATAAAAATTGAGGGCATGGAGATCAGCAGCTATCTTTAGATTTTAGATATATGAGGTTAAGGCAGAGCTCATCATTACAGATGAATATTGACCTTTCTATCTCAAAGGGTGCAGTCAGAATGCTGTATTACTCACGCGAGGATCACATTGCAATCCTCGGACTGGCCATTGGCTCTCCTGACTTGAGTGTAACAGCTGCATAGAAATACATGATGTTACTCTCAGGTCTGGAGGGCTGATGGCCAGTTCAAGAATTGCGATGCAATCTTTCCATTAGTCATACGTCAGTCTCACTAAACCCTATATGTGGTGTACTACTACATGGCTTATGAACACAGAAAACAGAAGTAGTAGTCTAAATCGGAACAATATTACATAAACTTAAGTTATAGGCAGGTGCATGTGGAGCGCCCCGCAGGGACTTAGGTTACTCGGTACCTGGCCCATTAACTTCAGTGGGGGATGTCACGGTGGCAGTGACCCGGTCTGTGGCCCTGGGTGTCCAGTAATAAAATAGAGGAAAGTTGTGTGATGTTAAAGTGTGACACCACCCATGGTGTTCGGCAATGAGTGGCCGACGCTGCGGTTTTGGTCCTCTGGGGCTGATGGTGAAGCAGCAAAGAATGGTTCAGCTCCCCACGGGTAGAGTGGGGGCCCCAGGGCAAAGATATTTGAATAATGGTTCAGACGGCGGTGAACGTTGGGGTGCAGAGAAATAAGAGAAGGGCACAGAAAGGTGCAGGTTTCTTTACCTTTTACTTGCAAGTCGTTGCAATCCGGTGTACCATATACAGGTGATGGCTTGAGTCCGGCTCGCCTGGAGGCATTCAGGGGATCCACCCTGCTAGGTGGGGTTTGGGACCTTCCTTCTGCGCTTTGTTTTCGGGCCCCTGCTGTTTGTAACTAAGCTGTGACCCTCTCTTCCGTGATGGTTTCTAACCTGTATGGCTGACAGGGTGAGCCTATATCATGGGTACTGTCCTTTTCACCGTCAGACCCAGCTCTTGATCTGCTGCCGTGCCTTCAGGTGTTCAATGTCGCTCAGGAACTTGCAGTCCCCTGTACTTCCAGATTCGGCTGTAAGGGCATACAGCTCCTGTTCAACCTAGGACTCTGGCATCCTCTTTTTATATCAGTGCTTCGCTCTGGGGTCAGCTATACGCAGTTTTAGCTTCACCAGAGCCTCTCGTCTCCGCTCTTGTCCTTTCCCTCTTCACAGATCAGCTCCTCATCGCCAACTAACTGTCGTATCATGAGCTCAGCTGCTCTCATTTCCATGACAACTCCCTTGTTTTCTCTCTCAGCTGACTTCTTGCTGACTCACTAACCCCATCTGCAGGCCAGAATTTATAAGGACGCTCCCCTTTCTGACCTGCAGCAGGAATTGTCATGCAATCTATGTTACCTGGCATGGGGGCCCCCCTCCTGCCTCCAGGCATGACTTTACCCCTTAGAGGGAGGCAATGTCACTGTGACAACCGGACTCTGGGGTGTCACACATGAACTACAGAATCTGTGTAAATATGAATTGGTTCATTCATGATATATTGCAGTACATCAGCTTAATAATAGTAATTCACTTAATCCTTGAGTCATCGCAAAAAAAATGGCAAACTATATCTTCTCAATCCAATTTATAATTTTTTTCATTCTTTACCCATAGCACACAAGAGGCAAAGAAAGGTGTTTCACAAGAACAACGATTTCCAGTTGATTTTTGGCTGAGATGTTCAGCCAGTCTTTGTTCTGGGGTAATATGGGGCAGGAGAGCTACACACCTGTACCAGGTATTCTGGGATCGATTCTCTTCACCTGAGTCTGCTGCCCTCTCTTGTGCTGAATGTTGGAATTTGCATGTTGCTTATCATGGCTCAGTGACATAATCTCTCTAGGCCTTTTAAGGCTGATTAGGACACATACCTCTGTCTTTAGATTGTAATTCAATACTATAGTTTGGTGAGCTCCACCTCATGTGCATACCATGCTAACCTGCTTCTATCCTTGCTGTCTTGCTGATTTCACTCGGTTCATTCTGCTGCTCCCAAGGTTACTGAAGGTGTCTCATCTTCGCTCCGCATGTGCCAACCTACCAAGCAAAATCTTTTCTGGTAACTTTCAAATTATCAAGTTGTGCTTAAAATGAACTCTTTACTTACTTCTGCCATACATGTCCTACACATAGTTCTTAATGCCTCATTTACATATTGGAAAAACATGGATTTCTCTAGTATAAGAATTTGCATTGCAAATATGAAGGTATAATTTTATTCAGTTTCCTATGACCTATGTGTCCATGAAGATGACTGAGGTGGGTTTATCATACTGACCAATTGTTTTTTATGCTTTGATTATATAGTGCCATCTTATTTTGCAGTGCTTTGCAAACATAGTCATCACTGTCCCCAATGGGGCTCAAAATCTTAGTTCCCTATCAGTATGTCTTTGGAGTGTGGGAGGAAACTGAAGAACCCAGAGGAAACCAACACAAACATGGGGAGAACATACAGATCTTTGCAGATGTTGTTCTTGGTGGGATTTTAACCCAAGGCTGCAGTGATAACCACTGATCCACCATGCTGCCCAGATTCCCTTTAAAGGAAGCATTAACTGATTTTTTGTACAGTGTTTTCCATTGAATGATTACATAGCAAAATATTACACACATTCTTTTATTTTTGCTGTATAATGTTGCTAGTTTACATAACAGGACTTTGCAAACAGAATGACAGCTTAAAATTGATATGAATGTCAAAAGCATAGCAGATTTTTTAAGGATATGCAAAATTTATTGGCATTCTATCTACAGTAAATGAATGACATTTTCTTCCTTTCTGCTGCATTACTTGTCTGTTCAACATGAAACATTACAAATTAAAAGTTACAGTACTCAGCACTATAATTTTAAAAACATGTTCTGTACATGTTGTGTTTAAGTAAAAAGAAAAATCCTACATAGAATTGGAAATCATTTATCTTCATTATCTTTCTTGTTTTGTCAACTTCCATTTGTTTAAAATGTGCACATTAGCCAAAATGTCTCTTGCAGAAGTCCCAGTCTGATATAATTATTGTGAATTATTGGGAAGGTTAATCAGCAAGTGATCTTTTGGAATGCTAACAACCTGTACTTTCTACACTTGTGTAATATGCAGGATTATGAAGGTTTAGCTGTAAAATGGATACAGAGATTATTGCACATAACAACCATACTACAATTGAAAAAAAACCCAGTTTGGGAGAGAAGAACAGACAATTTGCGGCGCCCTAAGTGCGTAAACACAATATTGTAGTCTTTAAAGGGTGCACAATTTTATGCACTCACCTGATAGAAGACTAATATAGCTTTGGATTATGTATCCTCAAAAATCCTTCCTTTTGGGATTCTTCTCATAAGACAGGGCTTGCAGCTTGCCTCGGGTGGATCGAAGTGACAGAGCCAGGTTCAGGCTCACACAGGATGAGTAAATCAAGAAAAACACATCCAGCCCATAAACGGCAGCGCTTCCCAGGACTCACATCCAAAGATAATATTCCATATTTTTTTATTTCATAGGTTAAAAAAGACATACAACGCGTTTCGGATACAGTGTATATCCTTCATCAGGTATCATAAAAACACAGTACAAATCCTAATAGTATAAAATTCAGTTACACTTATATATAGTAGCAAACTTTTATCCCAGTCTCAGAAACTTGGTTTAGGCTGTGTGCACACGTAGCGATTTTTAAGCGTTTTTGCCGCGATTTTCGGCGCGAAAACGCTGCAAAAACGCTTAAAAATCGTGTACAGAACGCCCCCCATGCATTCCTATGGCATTCCGCACATGCTGTGCTAATGCTGCGCTTTTTTCCGCGGCGGAATCGCATCGCGGAAAAAATCGCAGCATGCTCATTCTTTGTGCGGAATCGCAAAGAATTGCTGCGATTCCGCACCCATAGGAATGCATGAGAATCGCTTACTTCCCACATGTGGCTATGCCCACCATGCGGGAAGTTAAGCGTCTCATGTGCGGTTGGTACCCACGGTGTGGAGGAGAGGAGACTGTCCTCCAGGCCCTGGGTACCATACCCCTGTAAAAAAAGAATAAAAAATAAAAAATCGGGGTATATTTACCTTCCGGCGTCCCGCGATGCATTCCCGGCCTAAGCGTTCCCAGTAATGCCTTGCGGCAAGGTCCTGTGATGACGTAGTCTCGCGTGACTCTAGCGGTCTCGCGAGATCGCTATAGCAATGTGAGACTACCTCATCACAGGTCTCGCAAGGCATTACTGGGAACGCTGAGGCCCAGGAATGCATCGCGGGACGCCGGAAGGTAAATATACACCGATTTTTTTTTTTTTTTTTTAGCATTTTAACATCCTATCTTTTACTATTGATGCCGCATAGGCAGCCTCAATAGTAAAAAGCTGCTCACACTTGTCAAACACTATGTTTGATGAGTGTGACCAACCTGTCAATCACTTTCCAAGCGATGCTTCAAATCGCTTGGAAAGTGCTTGAATATCGCACGCGAAAATCGCGGCAAAATCGCGATCATAATCGCGGCAAAATCGCGGTGAAATCGCGCAGAAAAAAACGCGCGATTTCTGGGAAGGAGTCCGGTTTTTAGTAAGCGTTTTAAAACGCTACGTGTGCACATAGCCTAAGGGTGTGGACCAAGTTCAGGAACACAGTTCAGGAACACACCCACTGATTGATCCAACCTTGACAACATGGATGCAAGACAGAAAAGAAAAAAACAAAAAAACCCAAAAGGAAAAAAAACCCAGAGAGAAAAAAAAAAGCAACGTTCAAACTCTCTCTATGATATCATTCAATCCATGTGGATATAATGTTCCCAGACGATATATCCAAAACGTTTCTTTCCGGTTTAAAAGAGCATTCCTATTTGCAACACCAGAGGGTATCTGCTCCACCGGAGTTACTTTTATGTTAAAAATTTTGTTATGTTTAATTAGTAGATGCCTTGAGAGACTATGTTTTAAAAAGCCGTTTTTTGCTCTATTTCTGTGACCATTAATGCGTGACCGCAGTGTCTGCACAGTGCGTCCCACATATTGCAAACCGCAACTGCATGTAATTACATATTGTCAGAGACACCGCACTGAACATGCTCACTGAGCCAGTGCGCGTGCCCTGAGTAAAGCGAAAGTGTGCTCAAAGCTACCTGTGGAGCGGGCAGCAACCGAATAGAAGCGTACTTCAGAGCCGCAGGACCTAAAGCACGTGACTGCTAGAGGCGTGGCCTAAACTCCACAGAGCTAGGAGCTGCAAGACAATTCCTAGCAGAGTAACTGCGAAACAAAGTTACCCAGGGGCAAAGACAGTGAGAATAGTCAGGACGTAGAAAATGAGTCACACACAGAGATAGCTGCAAGATACCAAAGAGGGCGAGCAGAGAGTAGTCAGGTCACAGGCAATGAGTCATACACAGATAATAACGCAGTACAAAATCAACAGGCAAACTCACAACGGGAAACAGAGTGGGGTCAGAACCATATAAACAAGCAATAGCAACAAACAGGCACACGGGGGTCAGCACACTAGACCAAAGGCAAAAGTATAACTGGCAGGGATTGAAGCTACCCAGAGGTTTATGAAGCTCTCCCAGAACCAGAAAGAGGCCACAATCATTAACCCCAAGTGTGCAGGTCAAAACCTGCACAGAGCTCCAGACATTAACCCCCGGTGTGCAGCTCAAAAACCTGCACTGGGATCATGACAGTATCCCCCTCTCAACGGGGGGCCTCTGGACCCCCAGGCTTCCCCGGGTACTTGGCATGGAACGCCTGAACCAGGCGATCTGCATGTACCGAACGAGCAGGGACCCATGAGCGCTCTTCTGGTCCATATCCCTTCCAGTGGACCAGGTATTGCAAAGAGCGGAGCACCCGCCGAGAGTCCACAATATGTCCGACCTCATACTCCAATTGACCCTCCACCAGCACTAGAGGAACAACAGTCTCAGAGTTCTCTTTGACAGATCCTGCTGGTTTCAACAGAGACTTATGGAACACATTAGATATTTTTAAGGAGGCGGGGAGATGCAACCTATATGCCACAGGGTTGACTATCTCTATAATCTCGTACGGACCAATGAACTTTGGTCCCAACTTAACTGATGGTACCTTTAAGTTGATGTTATGCGTGGAGAGCCAAACCTTCTCTCCCACCTGAAACATGTCTCCCGAGGCTCTCTTTTTGTCCGCAAAATATTTGTATCTCCCCTGGGCCCGAGAGATATTACGCTGGACTTCAGCCCAGAGGTTTTTTAACCGTTGAACGGACCCCTCTGCTCCTGGACAACTGGAATCCACCCGAGAAAACTCTCCAAAATGCGGATTAAAGCCATAGTTAATCAGGAATGGGGACATGTTGGTGGACTGACTCACCCGGTTGTTAAAAGTGAATTCAGCCAACGGTAACGCATCACACCAATCCTCCTGTCTGGCGGAGGTCAGACACCTGAGAATTTGTTTCAGGGATTGATTGGTGCGTTCCGTCTGACCATTGCTCTCCGGGTGATATGCCGACGAGAAGGAAAGTGTGATGCCCAATTTCATACAGAACGCCCTCCAAAATGTGGCCACAAACTGCACACCTCTGTCAGACACCACATTCAGGGGTACCCCATGCAATCGGACCACATGCTGCACAAACAACCTTGACAATGTTTCTGCTGAAGGTAATGCTGCCAAGGGAATGAAATGGGCCTGTTTAGAAAACCTATCCACCACCACCCAGATCACGGTATTGCCCCTGGAAGGTGGAAGGCCGGTAATAAAATCCATGGAAAGATGAGTCCATGGCCTATCAGGAACCGGTAAAGATATGAGTTCCCCAGCCGGTCGGTTATGCGAGCTTTTGGAATGGGCACACATGCCACAAGCAGAAACAAATTCCTTGACATCGGACCTTAATGAAGGCCACCAAAAACCCCTGGATACTGCCTCTCTAGTGGCCGTGATACCTGGATGAGCACTCAGCCTAGAATCATGAAATTCCTGCAGAAGTCTAGGCCGCAATGAATCTGGAACAAACAGTTTATCGCTTGGCCTGGCTGCCGGAGCTAGGGCCTGAGCCCTTAGGATTTCTTGTTCCAACTCAGTTGAGACCCCCGCCACTACCACCCCTGGGGGAAGAATGGAGGACGGCGGCTCAGGGGGAGACACTGGATCAAAACTTCTGGACAGGGCATCTGCTTTAACATTTTTGGACCCCGGTCGAAAAGTAATTGAGAACTGAAATCATGAAAAAAAAGTGACCAACGGGCCTGTCTAGGAGTAAGCCTCTTAGCAGATTCAAGGTATGCCAAATTTTTGTGATCCGTGACAACCGTGATAGGGTGAGCCGCCCCTTCCAAAAAGTGCCTCCATTCCTCAAATGCCAGCTTGACCGCAAGAAGTTCTCTATTGCCTACATCATAGTTTTTCTCAGCTGAAGAGAACTTCTTGGAGAAGAAGGCACAGGGTTTGAGATTGGTAAGGGTGGCCGGATCCTGGGACAGCACAGCCCCCACCCCCACTTCAGAAGCATCCACCTCCACAATGAATGGTTTGGACGGGTCAGGTTGCACCAACACCGGGGCAGACATAAAACATTTCTTAATCGCTGAGAAGGATTCCTTAGCGAGTACAGACCAATTTTTTACATCAGCTTCCTTCTGGGTAAGATCCGTGAGTGGTTTAACCACTTGTGAGAAACCTTTAATGAATCTCCGGTAATAGTTCGCAAATCCTAAGAAGCGCTGGAGCCCCTTGAGATCTCGAGGCTGAACCCAGTCAGCGATCGCCAGCACCTTCTTAAGATCCATACGAAACCCCTCACAGGACACAATCAACCCCAAAAAAGACAGCTCCTGTACAAAAAACGAACATTTTTCCAATTTGGCGAACAATTGGTTCTCCCTGAGTCTCTGGAGAGCAGTCTTTAGATGTTGCAAGTGAGATTGACTGTCCGGGGAATACACCAAAATATCATCCAAATAAATAATAACAAAACGGCCTATCAGATCAGAAAACACAACATTGATGAAATTTTGGAAAATAGCGGGTGCATTAGTTAACCCAAATGGCATTACCAGGTTCTCAAAGAGTCCTTCTGATGTGAGGAATGCCGTTTTCCACTCGTCCCCTTCCCGAACCCTTATCAGATTGTAGGCCCCCCGCAGATCTAACTTGGAGAACCATTGGGCCCCAGCTAACTGGTTACATAAGTCTGGGATGAGGGGAAGCGGGTAAGAGTTCCTAACCGTTATCTTGTTCAGTTCCCGAAAGTCGAGGCACGGCCGCAAACCACCATCTTTTTTCTTCACAAAGAAGAACCCTGCTGCTACAGGTGACACAGAAGGCCTGATATGCCCTTTGTGGAGACTCTCGGCTATGTACTCCTTCATGGCTTGGTGCTCAGGCCCAGACAAATTGAACAATCGAGCCTTAGGTAACTTGGCTCCGGGTACTAAATCAATGGCACAATCATAGGGTCTATGTGGTGGCAGCGCCTCAGCCTCACTTTCGGAAAAAATGTCTTTGAAATCTTTCAGGTACTCCGGAATACCTTCCAGATCGACAGACGACACAGACACAGATTTAACAGCGTTAACAAGATGTCCCCGGTTACCACATTTGCTATTGTATCCCCATTGAGTGATTTCCCCTGTAACCCAATCAATGGTAGGATTATGGCGTTGAAGCCAAGGCATCCCCAGTACCAGTCCTGCAGGCAAGTTATCTACCACCAGACAACTTAGTTTCTCCACATGAGTGGAACCCACTTTTAGAGAAAAAAGTTCAGACCTGCAACAGATACTGTCTTGGGTAAGAGGAGATGAGTCAATTGCCACAAGTTTAACAGGATCGTGAAGCCTGACTGTCCCTATCTTATAAAGAGTCATAACCTTGGTATCAATCAGGTTCACAGCCGAACCGCAGTCAATAAAAGCAGTAGTCTGAACAGGACCATAACCAAGTTCCAGTTCCACCTGCGGCACCATTTTTGCACATGAGGAAAATTGTACCTGAAGGTCTGGGTAGCCTCCTCGATTACTACCCAGACCTAGTCGTTTCCCGCCATCTTGGAGGATGACGGACAGGAGGGGCAGTCCTTCTTCCAATGTCCAGATTTCCCACAATAGAAGCACAACTGCTTTTCCCGGCGGCGTCTTCTTTCCTTTCCCTCACAGGTGACAGCGCTCACCTCCATAGCCATAGGAAGAGTCTGGGTCTCATCTCCACTGAAGAATAGGGGCGTTTCCCGTTGCATAATGCCTCTAGCCCGCAGCCTGTGATCCATGCGAACCGCTTGGACCATGGCATCCTCCAGGGAGTCAGGCGGAGGATGAAGTGCCAAAGCATCCTTCAGACGTTCACACAGGCCTCTGTGGAACAGCCCCCGCAGGTGGGCTCAAACGGCTTTTTAGATTTTAACAGTGCACATTACAAGAAGTGGAAGGTTAATATACCCCACAGCCAATTTTTTCGTATAAGAAAGAATTGTACGAGAGAATCTGATTATGTAGCTCAGTCTAAAATTCTAAAAAGAAAATTTAAGGAAAAAAGATACCCAAAAAACTTGATAATTAGTGCATGTAGGGATAACAAAGTAAAAACACAGGAGGAATGTTTAAAAGGAAAAAAATAGGAAGGGGGATAATTTGACCATTGGTAAAGAAAAAAGTGATGATCGCTGGAAATTGAATTTTGTGACCACATTCAATAGGGGAAATAAAGTAATAAGAACTGTGCTTTCAAAATATTGGTATATCTTGAAGCGTGACCCTGTTTTGGGAAAACATCTCCCTGATAAACCAGGGATTACATATAGAAGGGGGAAAACTTTGAAAAATTTGGTGGCCCCCAGTAAATTAAAAAAACAGTTGGATTCAAAAGGAAAAAACTGTAAAAAAAAAAAGTATGGATCAAATTTTATGTGGTGTTTTTGAAGGAACCGGAGTTTTTAAATGCACCTCTAAAAAATGTTGTACCTGTGGGATCCTAGATCATGGGGCTAAAACCATCAAATGTAATAGTACTGGTGAGGTCTTTGAGATTTCACAAAGTCTCAGCTGTAACAGTGATTTTGTTGTATATGTAATCACATGCAGTTGCGGTTTGCAATATGTGGGATGCACTGTGCAGACACTGCGGTCCCGCATTAATGGTCACAGAAATAGAGCAAAAAACGGCTTTTTAAAACATAGTCTCTCAAGGCATCTACTAATTAAACATAACAAAATTTTTAACATAAAAGTAACTCCGGTGGAGCAGATACCCTCTGGTGTTGCAAATAGGAATGCTCTTTTAAACCGGAAAGAAACATTTTGGATATATCGTCTGGGAACATTATATCCAAATGGATTGAATGATATCATAGAGAGAGTTTGAACGTTGCTTTTATTTTATTTTTTTTTTTCTCTCTGGGTTTTTTTTCCTTTTGAGTTTTTTTTTTTTTTTTTTCTTTTCTGTCTTGCATCCATGTTGTCAAGGTTGGATCAATCAGTGGGTGTGTTCCTGAACTGTGTTCCTGAACTTGATCCACATCCTAAATCAAGTTTCTGAGACTGGGATAAAAGTTTGCTACTATATATAAGTGTAACTGAATTTTATACTATTAGGATTTGTACTGTGTTTTTATGATACCTGATGAAGGTTATACACTGTATCCGAAACGCGTTGTATGTCTTTTTTAACCTATGAAATAAAAAAATATGGAATATCATCTTTGGATGTGAGTCCTGGGAAGCGCTGCCGTTTATGGGCTGGATATGTTTTTCTTGATATACTACAATTGAAGGAAACATGCTAAAGTAAAAAAGAAAAAACCATAAAAAATGGCTACTTAAAAAAACTTTTCATTTATACACCAGTCAAACAGTTGGACGCCATTAACTTTAATCTATAACTCCGTTGTCATGTACAAAAAAATTAGAATTTTGCCTGTGTCTGCACCGAACCTGCATATACAAAAAGCACACTTTATGGCATATACACTTATCAAATGTACTTACATAATGATGTTTCTTCTTTATCAAATAATAGTTCAATTAGTAACAAACAATTAGTAAACCCTTATGTAAAATATTTCAAGCATATGTCCAAAGGTATAACCAACATAGCATCCTAATCTCAATACTCCGTCCTTTTATACTTACTATGTGGAATCTAGACATCATTATTAAGTTGTCTACTATACATTTCACATTAATAATTGTTGAAACCTAAATTCTCAGATATAGTCTCATTAGACTAAGGAAAATATTTATCATTGTCTAATGCCTATTGTATATGTCACAATTCCAAAACAAGTCTTTTTTTCAAACAATTCCTTTTGTGGCTCTGTCTTTTTATCAAGGTCACAATAAATGTATACACTACTTTAAATTTAAGATAAACTATTTTCATGTGCTGCATACCACATACTGTTTCTTTCTCTTCTTTAGTGGCTAACCTATGACAATAGATTTAATAGGGTGGTCCAAAACACAAATTCATTTTAATCTTATTTGCCTATATATTTGATGCCCCTCAATGGAGGTCACCCTGATGCTTCATTTCAGGCAGAGGGCAGAAGCTGTGACAGTAACCTCTACCCTCTGATGATAATTAATTTGAGTATCCCAGCATGCACTGGGATTTTCAAGCGACGCATCATCAAAGAGGAAGTAGAAAAAAAAATAAAGCTTTTAGATAGTGTAGAGAAGAAAGTAAAGGGAATTTTTACATATACATGTATTAGAAAATAGATTGGATTATGACATCAAATAGATTGAAATTTATCATTAAAATTAATATGTGTGTTGTACCATGTCACAAACTGGGGGCGTTTGGTTGCCGCCAGTTCTTCATGAGGGATTTGTTTATCCCACTTTCCAGTTTCAGTTTGGAACTTCCATCCCTCTGGCACCCCCTTCTCCTCAGGTCAGTCAGGGAACTGCACCTAGGATAAGTAGTTGCCGAAAGGCTGCCTTACTGTGTACTGGCTATTGAGTCCACTGCAGTGAAAGAACTGACTAATCCCGGTCCCAGGCGGGGTATACACTTATCAAGCTCTGTCTGTTGCTGCCAGGGTCTCCCCAAAAGCCCAGAACACACTTCGCTGCCACCAGCTCCTGGTTCTAGAATATGGGGGCAGGATCCACCCCAATAGTAGCATTAATTTAATTTGGAGGTCATGGGGATATGTATTAGAGCAAGGAGAAACAAAACTAGTAATGTTATATTTTACTCCAAAAAGTAGGCAGTGTTTACAAAAAGTGTATGATATATTATAAAGGGAGACAATTACAATATGTACAAAGCAACTACAAAATAAAAGGAATGAAAGTAGGAAAAAACTTACAGTTTTCTTATATCATTCCATGGTAAGCCATGCGGCAGGGAGGAGGAAATATGTCCCAATTCATCAGTCCCAATGCATATGTTCCAAAGCATCAGGCACAGTATCTGCTAGGTGACTTCCCAGGCCAAGAGCGACAGAGAAAGAGAGGTCTCTAGTCCCAACTCTGTGTTTTATACCTGTATTCAAACTTAAGGCACTCCCAGGATGAATCTGCATAGACATACGATAAAAAATGAGCTGGACACACCTGTAGGGATACACTTCTCTAGACCTGGACACAGCTTGGCAGATCTAAAAGTCCTAATATTGAAAGGTCATTTTAATAGTGACAGAGAAAGGAAGATTTGCGAGTTTAAATTTATAAATATGTTCCAATCGCTAACAATAGGACTGAATTTGACACCTGGGTTCATGACTCATTACATGAACACAGTTCACACCTCCACAAGAAGGTCTTCAGATCTCTAATAGAACACTTGGTCCTCATCTGCATGTGTAACAAAAACCTTAATTTGATTTCCTTGGCCTGTCTATAGCTAGCATCATCTCATGTCCTGTTGTAATTCCTATTTAAAAGTTGCCATCTTTTCTCAGTAATTCACTTGTAATCTCGCCTGATGAAGGGGCCTTTTGAGCCCTGAAGGCTTGCTTGCAAATATAATTTCTCTGGTTAGCCAATAAAGGTATCACACCTTGAATACTTTTCTCAATTTTTGGGGGGGACATAAGTATTTACACCTAAATGCAAAGTGAAACAACTTTCTAAATATTCATTAATGTGTTGCTGTCTTCGAGTTTAAGTCCTTTATGTAGCTGAATGCTTCAAAAAATGTCAGAGCTTCTGGTCAGTAATGCCAGCTTTCTATGCTCATCCATACTTTATCTTGATTTTAGTATTAGCTGTAGAGCAAGAGATGTACAGTAGGTACAGAAAGTATTCAGACCCCTTTAAATTTTTCACTTTTTCATTGCAAGCATTTGGTAAATTCAAAAAAGTTAATTTTTTTATCATTAATGCACACTCTGCACCATATCTTGATTGAAAATACCATAAATGTAGAAATTTTTGCAAATTTATTAAAAAAGAAAAGCTGAAATATCACATGGTCATAATTATTCAGACCCTTTTTGCTCAGTATTGAGTAGAAGGACCCTTTTGAGCTAGTACACTAATGAATCTTCTTGGGAATGATGCAACACGCCTTTCACACCTAGATTTGGGGATCCTCTGCCATTTTTTTCTTGCAGATCCTCTCCAGTTCTGTCAGGTTGAACGGTGAACATTAGTGGACAGCCATTTTCAGGTCTCTCCAGAGATGCTCAGTTGGATTTTGGTCAGGGCTCTGACTGAGCCAGTCAAAAATGGTCACAGAGTTGTTCTGAAGCTACTCCTTTGTTATTTTAGCTGTGTGCTTAGGGTCATTGTCTTGCTGGAAGGTGAACCTTCGGCCAAGTCTGAGGTCCAGAGCACTATGGAGAAGGTTTTCATCAAGGATATCTCTGTGCATGGCCACATTCATGTTTCCTTCAATTGCAATCAGTTGTCCTGTCCCTGAAGCTGATTAACACCCTTATAGCATGATGGTGCCACCACTATGTATCACTGTTGGGATTGTATTGGGCAGGTGATGAGCAGTGCCTCGTTTTCTCCACATATACCGCTTAGAATTATCACCAAAAAGTTATATCTTTGTCTCATCAGACCAGAAAATCTTATTTCTCATATCCTGGGAGTCCTTCATGGGTATTTTAGCAAACTCTATGCGGGCTTTCATATATCTGACACTGAGGAGAGGCTTCCTTCAGGCCACTCTGCCATAAAGAACTGACTAGTGGAAGGCTGCAGTGATATTTGACTTTGTGGAACTTTCTCCCATCTCCCTACTGCATCTGTGGAGCTCAGCTACAGTGATTTTGTGGTTCTTCTTTACTTCTCTCACCAAGTCACTTCTCCCACAATTGCTCAGTTTGGCTGGATGGTCAGGTCTAGGAAGACTTATGGTGGTCCCAATCTTCTTCTATTTAAGGATTATGGAGGCCACTGTGTGGAACCTTGAGTACTGCAGAAATTCTTTTGTAACATTGACCATATCTGTGCCTTGCCACAATTTTGTCTTTGAGCTACTTGGCCAGTTCCTTTAACCTCATGATTCTCATTTGGCATGACATGCATTGTGAGCTGTGATGTCTTATATAGACAGATGTGTGCCTTTACAAATCAATTCGGATCAGTTTAATTAAACACAGCTGGACTCCAATAAAGGAGTAGAACCATCTCAAGGAGGATCACAAGGAAATGGGCAGCATGTGACTTAAATATAAGTGTCCGAGCAAATGGTCTGAATGCTTATGACCATGTGATATTTATGTTTTTCTTTTTTAATAAATTTGCAAAAGTTTCTACATTTCTGTTTTTTCAGTCAAGATGGGGTGCAGAGTGTACATTCATGAGAAAAAAAATGTTTTTTTTTGAATTTACCAAATGGCTGCAATGAAACAAAGTGAACATTTTAAAAGTGCTCGAATACTTTCCACACTCAGTGTACACAGTTTTCATATCATGGACAGAGGAGACAGTATCTTAGGGAAGGTAGCTAAACTAAGATATGGAAAAGATTGAAAGCACATTAAAGGGAAATAAGTGCAAAATAGAAGCTGTTCTTATACATGAAAGAAAGTGAAGAAAACAGCACCATGGACAGAGACATAGCTTAAATGCAGCCTTTAATGCTGGGATTGACTTTCCCAAAAGAGAATATTATAAAACTTGGTTTAGGCTACAAGCTGCATTTCAGTGATTGTCTGAAAATAAATTCTGGATTGAAGAGCGTATCCTAAATCGTACTGCAGTTTTATCAACTAATGAAAATCACTAAGGCTACTTTCACACTTGCGTTTTTTTGCGCTGCGCTGTGTGCGCAGTGCAAACACGCATAAAAACGCATCATGCGTTTTTTAATGCATTTTCTTGTTTTTTGCGCATGATTTTTGCAAAAAGCGTTTTTTTGCGCTGACGTGTACGTCAGCAGTCCCATAGACTTTAATGGGTTTTGGGTGAATTTTGTACGCATTGCGTGCATATCCATTTTTTTCAGACAGGTCGGACGCACAAAAAATGCAACAGGATGCATTTTGTGTGCCCGGGCGCACACTACAAAAAAACGAATGCGCGTACAAATACGTACAAACGCATGACTATGCGCACCCATGTTAAGTATAGGGAAAAGTGTGAAAGTAGCCTAACATAAGAAAAAAAATATTTTTTTTTACTTTGTCAAAATTGTCCATAACTCATAAAGACAACATTGCTCATATACCATATTAATCAATATAAACATCTTATACAATTCAATCACTCAAGGTTCATTTCCATAAGCCAAAAGTGTGTCCCGTTCTAGTGAACTTCAGCCAACCCTGTATTACATGTATGGCCATTTCACTGAATGGTCAACATTTAAAACTGGATTTCACATTCAATGGTCACTGCTGTTTAAAAAGCCTTGCTGTCATCAACCTTTTCTTTCTAGTCAGTTGTTTGCTAAGGAAGCCAAGAGTAGGATCTGGGTCTCTCAGCTATATTTGCAATGTGTTTGTCTCTGATGAGACAACTTTTTTTAGCTTCAAAGATTTCAACTATACTAACAAACATTGCATTGCAAAGATAAAAGAGATTTCCTACCAGAGATAAATAAATAAAAATAAGTTCCACAATTGGATGTGTTAAAAAATGTTCCTGTGCTGAGATAATCTTATAAATCTGTCCCTGTTGTGTCCTGTGTAATAATAATAATAATAAATAATAACAATTTTATTTCTATAGCGCCAACATATTCCGCAGCACTTTACATTATAGAGGGGACTTTTACAGACAATAGACATTACAGCATAGCATAGCATAGCAATAAACACATAGATCAAAACAGATACCAATAGGAATGTGTTACGGGCTGGCGAATACCAAATAATAAAGATGGTATTTAGGTGCGTTCGCAGCCCGGGGTCCAACATGCAGAGGTGTTAACTGCTGCTTGGTAATGGCGGACGCGATATGGCGGTATAATAACGGAACACGGGGGGTTACCCTCACCCAATGTGTCCAGAGGTGGACTCTGTTAACTCACAGAGCCGCACAACCACCAAATAATCAATGCCATAGCCTGTGATTGCTCACAGAGCTCTGCAGTGTGAGCACTAGCGTATAGTCACAGAACTCGGACCTTAGACTGCAGGACTGAAATCCCTCTAAACCGCTAGCGCTAGGCACTGGGACTGCGATGCCAGCAATGGTTAAATAAGTTACGTGTGCAAGTGTGCACAGTGCCGCTCAGGTGGACACCACCAATCGCCCTGGGTTGGGCCAGATAAGTGCTCAGGTTGTGCAAGGCATTGCACCAGCGTGGCTGCCACTTGCCGTGGTTTGATAGTGCCCTGCAGTAGGCGACACCATCGAACGCTAGTGTGCAGATGGCTGGTATGCAATGTGGCCTATAGACTAGCAACTGACAGGTGCTGACTCGGACTCTAAACCCTATCAACATACCTATCAAAAGGGAAGGGGTTTCATAATAAGTCAGTCACCAGATACATGCATCCATCATCATACACTCCAAACTATTTGAGTCTATGCTAGCACATGGCCGAGCGGCCATGCGACTCTTTTATAGCAGCGTCCTTCCGGGACCTTCCTGACCTTCTTGATGGTCCAATCCGAGCTGGAGAAGGACCTGAGCATGTGACCTCCGATCTCCAATGAGAGATCGTCCCATGGGCATGCTCAGTGGACCGAAAGAAGGACTTAGTCCCTGTAGTAGCTAGCTGCTGACCAGCCTGCGTTGCTATAGCTGGACCAGAGGTGGCAGCAGCAACTAAACCTACAGAGCTGGTCTGAGCAGAGTGCCTGGATCGACAAGTCTGCTGAGCAGCCTCCGGTGCGGCCGGAGAAGAATGGGAGACTGCCGAATGCAAGGCTCAGGATTCCTGCTGTGCAGCGACCGGAACCCGACGCCTAACAGAATGAGGGCCCTGCTCGCAAGCTTACAATCTATTAGGCAAAAGTGGAGACACGAAAGGTGGGTGGTAACAATTGCTTTTATTGTTTTTATTGTTTGGACCATCCCTAGTGTTCCTGTTGCTGCATGAACCAGTTAACAGTCTAAATATGTAATAGTACAGACACAGAGGGCTATTAGCTGCAAAAAGTGTGTGAGAACATGACGCGAGGAACCCGGATATGGTAAAAAATTTTGAAATGAATGAGCCACACAGGAATATTTAGGTTAGTGCATGGAGGCGATAGGCCAGTCTGAACAAGTGCATTTTTAAGGCAGGCTTAGAATCATAGAATCCTAGAGTTGGAAGGGACCTCCTGGGCCATCTGGTCCAACCCCCTACTCAAAGCAGGATTCGCTAAATCATCCCATGCAGATGCCTGTCCAGCCTCTGTTTGAAGACTTCTATTGAAGGAATACTCACCACCTCTCGTGGCAGCCTGTTTCACTCATTGATCACTCTAACTGTCAAAAAGTTTTTTCTAATATCTAATCTATGTCTCCTCCCATTCAGTTTCATCCCATTGCTTCTAGTCTTTCCTTGTGCAAATGAGAATAAAGATGATCCTTCTACAATGTGACAGCCCTTGAGATATTTGTAGACAGCTATTAAGTCTCCTCTCAGTCTTCTCTTCTGCAAGCTAAACATTCCCAAAACTTGCAACCTTTCCTCATAAGACAGGGTTTGCAGACCAGTCACCATTCTGGTCGATCTTTTCTGAACTTGCTCCAGTTTGTTGATGTCTTTTTTAAATTGTGGTGCCCAAAACTGGACACAGTATTCCAGATGAGGTCTGACCAAATAGGAGTAGAGGGCAATAATGACTTCACGTGATCTAGACCTTATGCTTCTGTTTATACATCCTAGAATTGCATTTGCCTTTTTTGCTGCTGCATCACACTGTTGACTCATATTCAGTCTGTGATCAATTAGTATACCCAAATATTTTTCACATGTGCTGTTGCTTAGCCCTATTCCTCCCATTTTGTATGTGCTTTTTTCATTTTTTTTTGCCAAGATGTAGTACTTTGCATTTTTCCCTGTTAAAAACCATTTTGTTAGTTGCTGCCCACTGCTCCAGTTTATTTACATCTTTTTGAATCCTCTCTCTCTTCTCTAGTATTAGCTATCCCTCCTAGCTTTGTGTCATCAGCAAATTTAATCAGTTTACCCTCAATTCCTTCATCTAAATTGTTGATAAAGATGTTGAACAATACAGGGCCCAGGACAGAGCCTTGTGGTACCCCACTTGAGACATTCTTCCAACTGGATGTGCAGCCATTTACGACCACTCTTTGTGTCCGATCACTAAGCCAGTTATGAATCCACCTAACAGTTGCCTTGTCCATTCCATACTTAGCCATTTTTTCAATAAGGATTGTGTGAGATACTTTGACAAATGCTTTGCTGAAGTCAAGATATACTATATCTACAGCATTTCCCTGATCCACCCAATCAGTGATTATGTCATAGAATGAAATTAAGTTAGTCTGACATGACTTATTAGTTACAAACACATGCAGACTCTGTTTAATCACTTCATTCTTGTCCAGGTACTTACATATATGTTGTTTAAGAATTTGTTCAAAGATCTTTCTTGGTATAGAAGTCACTCACCGGCCTATAGTTCCCTGGGTCCACCTTCTTCCCTTTGTTGAAGATATGAACAACATTTGCTCTTCTCCAGTCTTCTGGGACTTCTCCTGTTCTCCAAGAATTTTCAAAGATTATGGAGAGGGGTTCAAAAATTTCTTCTGCTATCTCCTTCAGAACTCTGGGGTGTAATTCATCTGGACCTGGAGACTTGAATTCATTTAGGTTAGCTAAGTGTTTCTTCACTATCTTTCTGTCTATAGATATCCTGGATTCTTCTATTCTCAGGACAGTGAAGAACCATTGATGTTACATTTCCTTTCTGGGAGAAAACAGATGCAAAATAGAAATTTAAAAGTTCGGCCTTCTCAACATCCTGTCTTACCATTTCATCATTTTCATCCTGTAAAAATCCTATAGCATCATTGACTTTCTTTTACTTTTGACATATCCCCAAAATCCTTTATTATTGCTTTTGACATCTCTTGCAAGCCTCAATTCATTGTCAGCTTTAGTAATCTGATTGGTGCCCTGCAATTTCTGCAGACAGCATTATATTCTTCTTTAGATATGCCTCCCTCTTTCCATTTTGTAAACATTTATTTCTTCCTTTTTAGCATGTGCTTAAGGCTTAAAACTGTGGGGATTAATCATATTAGCCTGGGTAGTGCATTCCAAAGAATCGGTGCTGCACGTGAAAAGTCTTGGAGACGAGATTGGGAGGTTCTGATTAATGATGATGTTAACCTCAGGTCATTAGCAGAATGGAGGGCACGGGTAGGGTGGTAGGCTGAGACTAGCGAGGAGATGTAGGGTGGTGCTGAGCCATGGAGTGCTTTGTGGGTGAGGGTAATAAGTTTATACTGAATTCTGGAGTGGATGGGTAGCCAGGGTAAGGACTGGCACAAGGTAGAGGCATCAGTATAATGATTGGTGTGATGTCTGTGTCTGACCGTACAGGAACATGGTCTGATTATACCGCATCTCCTGGGCAGGGGAGGGAGAAAAAGAGCATACAGACATTACCACATGTGGTTGTAGCTGATTCTTTGCTTGAGGTAAAACATTGCATAAAAAGGCAGGGAAATCTGTAAATGTTTTACCTAACAAAACGAATCAGCTGTGATCCCATGCTGATCTGTATATTATTTTTGCTTCCTCCCCTGCCCAGGAGTTGTGGCATTTTCAGACTATGTTTCTGCATGGTCAGAAAGTACACAGCAGTGGTACATTTATAAGATTATCTTGAGGCAGCACCATTTTTTAACACATCCAAATGTGGAACTTATTTTTATTACAAGCTCTATTGATTAAAATGCACTGTGTTCATGGGATAAACACTTTATGAGGGGGTTAAAATAAATTAAATAATACAATATACATTGTGCAGAGGTTAAGAATATTTGAGTACTAACATTTTCTTAATTTTGTTTACAGTTGTGTGCTTATATTTTTTGTTATCATTTTATATATTATTTACCTTACCTTCAATAACAAATGATAACCTTGCTCAATATGCAATTGAAAGAAAATGAAATAGCTTAAAATATTAAATACAAAATAAAATGTGTCTAACTAATATATTCCAAAATGTTACATTTCAATTACTTTTGGATGGAAAAATTCTTGTGCTATTAGAGCTTAATCTGTTAAACTTGGTTAGTATGGTTTATACAGTATGTTCTGGTAGATTTGCTCTTGGTGTAATGAAAAATGTCTCTTTAGAAAAAAAAAAACTCGTTGACATGATAAATCTCAATCTCTTATAAGTATTCATCATTTACACCAAAATTGCAAAGATGATTGAAAACAACAACTTTTTTTTATCAGATCAGATCATATTGAGTGACAGCAAATTTCCTGCCTGACCTTTGGGTCTTGACATAAAAAGTACAATATCAAATTAATCAACATTTGATATTTTTGTGACATTTTCCTCTTAAATGCATGAATTCCAATTCATATAATTTTAGTTTTAACTCCATATTTGTTATAGCACTTTATTAGAAGTGGCAAGATATATTTATTGTGTCAATATAAAAGTGAAAATAAAAAGGCTTTCCTATTCCTGAAAGAAAAAATTAACAAATATGCAAAAAAATAGACATTATTCTGTAGACATGAGCTAATCAATTACGCATGAAACTCATCAAAGTTTCACATTTTTTTTAATGAATTGCATAAAATGGCAGTCACTATGTTACAAATAGCATTGGAGGAGAAGAGTCACATCACCTCAGGTATGGTTAGCTTAAACATTATCATAAGCCACTTGAGGCTTGCAACTCTCACAGAATGATTGTGAAATCAAGTTTCATTGATCCATCATTTCCATTTGCACAATGCTCAAATGTGTTCCTCCTTAGGCTATGTACGCACGTTGCGAATTTGCGTGGGGAAATTTCTGCGCGGATTCTGCATCTCTTGGCAGAAAACTCAGTAGAATTTCTGCATGGTTTTTGAGCGTAATTCATGCGATTTTATGCAGATTGACATGCAGATTTGGGTGTGGCTTTGTCTGTGGATTTGTTAGCTCAATAAAGATGTACTACTGTAAAAAAATATATACAGGGTGGGCCATTTATATGGATACACATAAATAAAATAGGAATGGTTGGTGATATCAAATTCCTGTTTGTGGCATATTAGTATATGGGAGGGGGGAAACTTTCTAGATGGGTGGTGACCATGGTGGCCATTTTGAAGTTGGCCATTTTGGATCCAACTTTATTTTTTTAAATGGGAAGAGGGTCATGTGACACATCAAACTTATTGAGAATTTCACCAGGAAAGCAATGGTGTGCTTGGTTTTAACACAACTTTATTCTTTCATGAGTTACCTACAAGTTTATGACCACTTATGAAATGTGTTCAAAGTGCTGCCCATTGTGTTGGATTGTCAATGCAACCCTTTTCTCCCACTCTTGACACACTGAAAGCAACACCGCAGAAGAAATGCTAGTCTAAGGGGGTCAGAATCATTGTAGGAATGCTCATACCTGACACCCATAATGTGGAGGTGTACCATCTTGGTGGTGTGCTGGTGTGGTATATGGGATACAAAGATAGTGGGGTATTTCTTCATCAATGGAAACGTAAATGCCACTGGATATCTGAAATTGCTACATGATGATGTGTTTATGCACTGAAGATGGCATGTTCCCTGAGTTTTTCCAGCAAGATGGTGCATCACCACATTATGGGTGTCAGGTCCGAGCATTCCTACAAGAAATCTGACCCCCTTAGACTAGCATTTCTTCTACGGTGTTGCAGAAGAAGAGGGTTGCATTGACAATCTAAAACAATGGGCAGCACTTTGAGCAAATTTTATAAGTGGTCATAAACTTGTAAATAACTCATGAAAGAATACAGTTACATATTAAAACCAAGCACACCATTGTTTTTCTTGCAAAATTCTCAATAAGTTGGAACAGCATGTATATCTTGAACTGTCCTCCCACCTCTCCTCCTGTTCCCTCTTTGACCGGTTATAATCTGGCTTCCGACCATATCACTCAACTGAAACTGCCCTAACTAAAGTCACTAACGACTTACTAACCGCCAAGAGCAAGCAACATTACTCTGTCCTCCTTCTCCTGGACCTGTCCTCTGCCTTCGACACCGTAGACCATTCCCTCCTGCTACAGACTTTCTCATCTCTTGGCATCACAGACTTGGCCCTATCCTGGATCTCATCATACCTAACAGACCGAACATTTAGTGTCACCCTCTCACACACCACCTTCTCACCTCGCCCCCTGTCTGTTGGTGTTCCTCAAGACTCTGTCCTAGGACCCCTACTTTTCTCCATCTACACCTTTGGCTTGGGACAGCTCATAGAATCCTACGGTTTGCAGTATCACCTCTATGCAGATGACACGCAGATCTACCTATCTGGACCCAACCTCGCCTCCTTACTGACTGAAATCCCAAAATGTCTGTCTGCTATCACAGCCTTCTTCTCTGCTTGCTTTCTCAAACTGAACATAGACAAAACAGAATTCATCATCTTACCCCCATCTCACTCTACCCCTCCACCAGACCTATCCTTCAATGTCAATGGCTGCTTTCTTTCCCCAGTCCCGCACGCTCGGTGCCTTGGGGTGATCCTCGACTCTGCACTCTCTTTCAAACCACATATCCAAGCCCTCACCTCCTCCTGCCGCCTCAAACTCAAAAATGTTTCCCGGATCCGCTCATTCCTCAACCACGAAACCACAAAAACACTAGTGCATTCTGTTATCACCTCCCGCCTCGACTACTGTAAACTCCTACTCTCTGGCCTCCCTTCTTGCACTCTGGCTCCGCTCCAGTCCATCCTACACTCTGCTGCCCGACTAATCCACCTGTCTGCTTGCTATTCCCCAGCCTCCCCCCTATGCCAGGCCCTTCACTGGCTTCCTATTGCCCAGAGGCTCCAATTCAAAACCATGACATACAAAGCCATCCACAACCTCTCTCCTCCATACATCTGTGACATGGTCTCTAGGTACCTACCCGCATGCAACCTTCGATCATCTCAAGATCTCCTTCTCTACTCTCCCTTGTCTCTTCTTCCCACAACCGCATACAAGACTTCTCCATGCTTCCCCCATACTCTGGAACTCTCTGCCGCAACACATCAGACTCTCACCATCAACGGAAACCTTCAAGAAGAACCTGAAGACCCACCTGTTCCGACAAGCCTACAACCTGCAATGATCCTCGGTCTACTGAACCAATGCACGACCTACTCTACCCTCTCCTACTGTATCCTCACCCATCCCTGTAGACTGTGAGCCCTCACGGGCAGGGTGCCCTCTCCTTATGTACTTGTGTGTCCCTTGTCTTACACATGTTTATTATGCTTGTCTATATTTCCCCTTTTCACTTGTAAAGCGGCATGGAATAAATGGCACTATATAAATGCATAATAATAATAAGTTTGATGTGTCACATGACCCTCTTCCCATTGGAAAAAATAAAGTTGGATCCTAAATGGTCTACTTCAAAATGGCCACCATGGTCACCACCTATCTTGAAAAGTTTCCCCCTCACATATACTAATGTGCCATAAACAGGAAGTTGATATCACCAACCATTCCCATTTTATTTTGGTGTATCCATATAAATGGCCCACCCTGTATATATCCTTTTTCATGTCCTACCTCCATTGTTGTTGCCTTTCAAACAAGACTGGCTCTATTTTTGATTCTCCGCCCACACATACTTCCTCCTTCTGATTTATTTGCATTTTAAAAATCCTCAGCATTTTTTCACCCAAATCCCATGAAATTCGCATGAAATCCGCAAACATTTTGACACCTGTGGATTTGTTGTGGATTTGAATGCCTCAATGAAAGTCAATGGGGGAGAAACACTGCAGATCTGCAAAAAGAACTGACATGCTGGAGAAAATAAAATTTTGTGATTTAGGACTGAATTTTCCGCAGCACGAGCATACCAATTCTGGATTCCCATTGATTAACCTTGCTTGAGCAATCATTTGCAGATTTGGGGCAGTTCCACGCAGGAACACCGTTGCAGATCCGCAACAAATCCGCAGCTGTTACATATAGCCTTAATTCTAACAACCAAGCCAATACTAGATGTTCTAACACTATAAGGGCCATTTTGTTTTGCTCCCTATCTAGATTTGAAAAATTTAAAAAGAAACCAGTACCCTTTGATAAAGAAAGTTGGTGTCTGCTCCAAAATGAAAGTCACTTTCATGGCATTATACTACCTAACTGGTGGCACATTAACCCCTTAATGACCGCCGATATGCCTTTTAACTGCAGCAGTTGAGAGTATTTATTCTTCAGCGCCGCTTTTTAACGGAGCTGAGAAATAAGTGTAAAGCTCCCTTCAGAGTCAGAATTTCTCTGAGTCTCGGCTACCGTGGGTAGCTGAGACCCCAGAGAACATGATTAGGGTTGGTTTTTACCGAATACAGTGTTGCAATCAGAATAACGGCGACAGCAAAAAAGTCTGATTTCCCATTTAATTTCCCTCTCCTATGATGTGATTATCCCCAAAGAAAACCCCGTTACCTCTGTGTCCATGTACGCTCCTGCATCCCCTATGATGTCCCCCGTCAGCGGCATCTTCTTTCAGGAAGAAAATGGCGGGCGCATGTGCATTTCCTATTGGTTCATTTTGATCACTGTGATAGACCCTATCACAGTAATCAAAATAAGAAAAATAGTAAATCTAACCTCCCTTTATCACCCCCTAAGATAGGTAAAAATAATTAAAAAATGTATTTATTTCCAGTGTTCCATTACGGTTAGGGTTGGGCTAGGGCTTAGTTTGGGCTAGGGTTAGGGTTGGGGCTAGAGCTCGAGTTAGGGTTGGGCTATAGTTAGGGTTGGACTAGGGCTAGGGTTGGGGCAAGGGTTAGGGTTGGGCTAAAGTTAGGGTTGGGCTAGGTTTAGGTTTGTGGTTAGGGTTGCGGTTAATATTGGGATTGCGGTTAGGGTTGAGATTAGGGTTAGAGGTATATTAGGGATAGGATTGTGGTTAGTGTTATAGTTAGGTTTGGGATTCGGATTAAGGGGTTTGTTGAGGTTAGAGTTCTCATTAGGGTTAGGGTTGGGATTAAGGTTAGGAGTGTGTTGGGTTTAGGTTTGGAGTTAAAATTGGGGGGTTCCACTGTTTTAGTACATCAGGGGTACTTCAAAAACAACATTGTTTCCAGCCAATTTTGTATTCAAAAAGTCAAACGGTGCTCCCTCCCTTCTGAGCTCTGCCATGCACTCAGTCTCTTTCCCCCACATACACTGTATTGGCATGCTCAGGAGAAATTTTGTGGTCCATGTTCTCCTGATACCCTTGTGGGAAAAAAATGGTTTCAAAGTAAATTTTTTGTGAAAAGAGTAAAATGTTTTCCTTCCATATTGCTTTAGTTCTCGTGAAGCAACTGAAAGGTTAATAAACTTCTTGAATGTGATTTTGCGCACCTCAAAGGGTGCAGTTTTCAGAATGGTGTCACTTTTGGTTATTTTCTTTAATATTGACCCCCCCAAACTCACTTCAAATGTGGGGTGGTCCCTAAAAAAATGGTTTTGTAAATTTTGTTGGAAAAATGAGAAATTACTGGTCAAATGTTAACCCTTATAATGTCCTAACAAAAAAGAATTATGTTTCACAAATTGTGCTGATGTAAAGTTGACATGTGGGAAATGTAATTTATTAATAGTGATGGGCGAGCACTGAAATGCTCGGGTGCTCATTGCTCGGGTCCAGCAAATTGGAATACTCGGTTACTCGGACAGAAAAACGAGCCCAATATAAGTCTATGGGAGACCCGAGCATTTTTACCGTTATCCCCCCCCGGGGTCCTTTTAACGTCTGAAAACATCAGAAAATTATGGAAACACTGCTCACATGACACAGGAATATCATGGAGATCGCCCCTGGAAGCATTCCTGACTCCTAGTTCAAAGTTTTAAACAATGTAGTCAGAGCTTCATGCCATTTTTACCGCTGCACCAAAAAACAAACCAAAACGAAACCAAAACAGATTTTGTTGGGAAATATGTTATGGTACATCATTTCCAGGTTAATGACTTGTATATAAGGCAAAATAATTAACCTCAGACTAAAATGTTCCTCCACCACTTGGGCTATGTTCAGACACAGCGTTTTTGAAGTGTTTTTCAACTTTTACATTGCTTTCAACTAGAGATGAGCGATTTTGCCTTTCTTAGGGTCGAGTCAGGTTTCATGAAACCCGACTTTCTCAAAAGTTGGGTCGAACAAAATCGGCCGACTATAGGGAAAAGTCGGAGGCCGACTGAATCACGAAACCCAATGCAAGTCAATGGGGAAGCAAAGTCGGCAGGGAGTGGAGGACAGTAAACACACCTACAGTGCCCATTTCAATGCCAAAATCATCAATTCTTATTACTGTAGCTTGTCAACCTTAATTTACTTCATAATAATAGTTACGCATTGAAAACAGGGGGTAATTTGGCTAAAGTTGTGGGGGGTAGGGCTGGCTCCAGGTTTTCGTGTGCCCTGGGCCAAAGAGTGTCAGTGCGCCCCTTTAACACATACCACAACTCATGATGCTCCGATACAGCACAGAAATATAGGTATAGTACAATGACAAATACTTCACTGCTTACATAACATGACTGATCTATTTTAAATTGTACAATAGCTCAAAAAAGGACAGTATATTACTCCATACAGTATTATGGACACCACATTGTGCACCATACAGAATAATGAGCCCCATATATTTCTCCATACAGAATAATAGGCCAAATATAATGTTCCATACAGTATATGATGAGCTCCACATAATGCTACAGTATATGATGGTCCCCATGGACGATGCTCCAGTGTGTTATGGGCCAAAATAATGCTCCACATATAATGGGCTCCATTTCTAATGCTCCTGTGTATAATGGGCCCCGTAAATGCTGCTCCAGTGTCTGATGTCCCCCATCTGGAATGCTCCAGTATATGATGGACCTCATGGATGATACTCCAGTGTATAATGGACCCTAATAATGCTACATATATAATGGGCTCCATTTCTAATGCTCCAGTGTTTAATGGGCCCTGTAAATGCTGCTCCAGGGTCTGATGTCCCCCATTTGGAATGCCCCAGTATCTGATGGGCCTCATGGATGATGCTCCAGTGTCTTATGGGCCCTAATAATGCTCCATATATAATGGGTCCCATTTCTAATGCTCCAGTGTATCATGTGCCCCATAGATGCTGCTCCAGTGTCTGATCTGCCCCATTTGGAATGCTCCAGTATATGATGCGCCTCATGGATGATGCTCCAGTGTATGATGGGCCTCATGGATGATGCTCCAGTTTCTTATGGGCCCTAATAATGCTCCATAAATAATGGGCCCCATTTCTAATGCTCTAGTGTATCGTGTGCCCCATAGATGCTGCTCCAGTGTCTGATCTGCCCCATTTGGAATGCTCCAGTATATGATGGGCCTCATGGATGATGACCCAGTATATGATGGGCCTCATGGATGATGCTCCAGTGTCCTATGGGCCCTAATAATGCTCCATATATAATGGGCCCCATTTCTAATGCTCCAGTGTATAATGTGCCCCATAGATGCTGCTCCAGTGTCTGATCTGAACCATTTAGAATGCTCCAATATATGATGAGCCTCATGGATGATGCTCCTGTATATGATATTCCCCATTTTGAATGCTCCAGTATATGATGGGCCCCATTTTTAATTAACCCAGGCATGGTATGTGAAAAGAGCTCCATGGAGTAATCAGAAGTGTGTGCCGCCGCATCCTTCACTTTTGGTGTGGGTGAAGGACACAAGGAAAGTGGTTGCTCCTGACCAGAAGACTGCACTTACGACTCAGTGCTTGCATTTTTTTAAACTTCAGAAGAGGAGGCGATAGAGCTGGAGGCTGTTTCAGCAATGTAAGCCAAAAACAGTTCCTGATGCTCCGGCTTTAAAAGCAGTCTACCTACTCCCAGAAAACGGAGCCTTACAGGCCTTCCAGAGCTATACCATGACGCAGGCTCAACACCTCCTGCCTTAGCTGCTATTGTGTTTTTGGCACTACCAGCAGATGCACTACCACCACCATCAGTACCAGGTGGCCCCCCACGTCCATGTCCTATATGGTACTCTATCAGAAGCATACAGCTCTATACAGTCTAGGGATAGCAGTAAATCTCTGTATATATTTCATGAGTCATACACAGGTGCTCACAGGTTCAGTATGGATTACCCAATAAAATAAAAAGGTGAAAAAGGGTACAGTATCACCAGATACAAGGTATATATAGTATAGTGTAAACATTCTGAATCTCCATATACATTTCAGGAGGCAGACACAAACGCTCTCAGGCCCAGTATGGATTACACAAGAATATGAAAAGCTGTAAATGGGTAATGTAACACAAGCGTACAGCTGTATACAGAGTTGGCCAAATTTGAAATCTCAGTATACAACTCCGGAGTCACCCTCAGAAGCTCACTCAGTCTGGGTTTGACCATAATAAAAAAAGTTGCAAAAAAGGTACTGGATAACAAGATAGCAAGTGTATATATTATAGGGTACAATTGAAATCTCCGTATACATAGTCCCGTAGTCATTCTCAGACACTTAATCAGTTTGGATTTGACCGTAATACTAATTGCTGAACAAAGGTACTGTCTAACAAGATACAAGCTGTTTAAGATTAACACACTGGCGCCACTCCACTTGGACAGAGAAGGAAGGTCCACTATTCCCAGATGCAGCTGGTGAATAACAGGCTCTGTGCTGGTGCCTGTTTAAAAGAGCTAAAGCTGATAAGAAAAGAAATACACCACGCTATACTGGGAAATGAAAGAATAATATAACTGAGTACTTACTTGCTGGTGTGTGAAAAAATCACGTGATGGTGGATGTATAGCAGTATTCTGAGACTATTCACCTTGTCATAGATGTATATTGCCTTGCATTTGGATGCCAAAACTGCTGAGTAGATAATATAGGGTTAAATGGGGATGAGCCCGTTAGTGTGTTTAAGAGGGAAAAAAAAAGATACAAGCTGTATCGAGTATAGGGTAGAAATTGATATCTCCGATTCACCGTATATATAGAAGGCGCAAACCACACACGCTCACTCGCTATGGATGATACCGTAATACCAAATTTTGAACAAAGGTACTGTATCAGCACATACCATGTGTATCCAGTCTAGGGGTAATTGTAAATTTCCGTCTATACTTCCGGAGTCAGACACAGACACTCATAGGCTCAGTATGTATTACACCAGAATTTAACAAGTAGAAAAAGGGAAAGGTAGTCAAAGCGTACAACAGTATACAGTGTTGCGGTACTTTTAAATCTTTGTATATATTTCAATCTCAGTAAGCCAGTCCAGACTCTCCGCTACTGGAAACTAAATGGATACAAGTACAGACGGAAAGTCGAGTGTTAGCAGAAATTTGGGAATTACTCATCGCGGGAAAATCTCCCGGTAGATGTTGCAGAGGTGATGCAGACCCTCAATTACTGTGTCTGTGGAGACAGTGAAAACGGTTCTTTGCTGAAGAAAGGATTGCTTTATCGCAGTAGCGTGGATCACATCACCGTTGCTCATCTCCACCAAATTGTGATCACAGGGAGAGATGCAGACATGGTCCTCACTGCCTATCATGATGTGTCTGGTCATTTTGGAGTGCAAAAGAAAGAATCCACAGACCATAGGCGATTCTATTGGATTGGCATGAGAGGAGACATTGAAAAATGGTGGCAGGAATGTCACACGTCTGTGACTATCACAACTGTGAAAGGTGATCATAAAGCACCACTGCATCCGCTTGTAAGTTGACGTCCATTACAAATGGTAACCATTGATCATCTGAAGGTAGAGGCCAGCAGGAGAAGGCATAGCTACATCTTAACCATCATCGATCAATACACCAAATTTCTAGTGGCCGTCCCAGTGAAGGATTTAACTGCCCAGATTACACAGCAGTGGAGCAGGGAGAGGTAAGTATTGCAACTTGCAAGTGCTGTGGCCATGACCAAGCAGGGGGGGCACACTCGTGGTCAACGGTACTGGCACAGGGCCCCTCATAGTATGCTGTGTGTCTGACGGCGAGTGGGCCCCCCCACCATCAGAGACATATTGTACTATGAGAGGCCCAGTGCCAGTGCGGTCGGCCATCTGTAGGCCCATCAACCTGTTCAGAGCAACGGCACTTGCCCGGGTGCGACAGGTGTTGACCCCAGCCATTGGGGGGTGGGCAGCCCACCTAGGGAGGTTAAAAAAATTTCATATGTTGATGTGTTGGCTGGACATTCAGCTGCTGCAAAGGGCGGAATTGGGCAAGTCCGAGGAAGAGGAGGACAAAATCGAGGCAGTTTTCTGGCAACCTATGTGTCATCAGGGGAAGGTGGGACAAAATCCTTTGAAACCCAAGCATGGTTCATTTTAATGAAGGTTAGATCATCCACATTTTGGGTAGAAAGACATGCCCTTTTTTCTGTCAGGATTGATCCAGCAGCACTGAAGACTCTTTCAGATAACACACTAGCAGCAGGGCAAGCAAGCTCCTGTAAGGCATATTGTGCCAATTCAGGCCAGGCGTCCAGTTTAGAGGCCCAATAGTCAGAGGAATGACATGTGAGGGAGAATATCAATATGGGAGAAGTAGTTTGTAACCATAGTTGACAACTGCTGTCTCCTGTCACTTTTAATCGATGCAATATTAGCAGTCATGTGAGCGGTACTTGAGAAATCATTCCACAACATGGTCATTAAACCCCTGTCTCCAACGCCACTTCGGCTGTGTGCACCATGAACACCTCTTCCATTGTGCCCACTACGGCTCATGGGAGAACCAGCACCGCTGCTGTGTGCTGGGAAAGCCTCAAACAAACGGTTTACCAGAGTTGCTTGTTTGTTAGCCAATATTATCTCTAGGCTCTCCTGTGGCATAATGTTGTGTAATTAGCCTTTGCAGCATGGAATGAGGATGCTGGCCAGCCAGTAGACATCATCCCTCATCATTTTGGCAATGCGGGGGTCTCTTTTTAGGATCCGCAAGGCATAATCGCACATGTGGGCCAATGTTCCAGTTGTCAATGATGCACTGCCAGTGGTGGGTGGGGGAGCACTTTCTGGCAAATCCAAATGCCAACAGTCATGCACAAACACTGTACCTGACCTTGGACCACCAACATTTTCTCTTGCCCCTGAGAAGCATCCTGAGAAGATATTATGACTAAGGACATGTAATATCTGTCTGAAACGCGTAAGTAGCCTTGCCTGTTATGGTGGCTTATTAATATGATTTTAAAATGTGAGTTTTATCTTTTTTCACTAATTTTGATGCTGGAGACCCCCCTTTTTCCTTTTGGATTTGGATTTGCATTTGAGCGCCAGTTGAACCACACTGGACATCTCCTGGCATCAGACCGCTCATTGACTATATGGACACTGAAACACGGTAGGCAGAATTATTTTTCCTTTTTTGCTACATGCTTATGATGGCATCGTCTGTGCTTACCAGCCGTGTGCATTCCTCAAAACACTGAAGGACTTTACAGAGGTCTTTCAGCTTTGACCACTGCACACTCAACAATTCCATGTCTTCCCTCAAACTTCCTGCCCGTGTATCCTCCCACAAATGCATTACAGCCTGCCTCTGTTCGCACAGCCTCTCAACCATGTGCAGGGTGGAGTTCCATCTTGTTGCAATGTCTATAATTAGGCAGTGCTTGGGGAGGTGGAGCAATTGCTGCAGCTTCTGCATATGAGTGGAGTGGACGTTTGAGCGACGGATGTGCGAGCACAGTCTTCACATCTTATGGAGCAGGGATGTTAACTCCGGATAATTATTAAGGAAGCACTGCACCACCAGGTTCAAAGTGTGAGCCAGGCATGGTATGTGTGTGAGTTTTGCACGGGTTATGGCTGCCACAAAATTATGGCCGCTTTCACTGACTACCTTGCCTGCCTCAAGAAGTAGACTGCCTAGCCATGACTCAGTTTGTCGCTGCAAGTAGTCGGCCAGTACCTCCACGGTGTGTCTGTTGTCACCCAAAGACATCATCTTTAACACAGCCTACTGACGCTTATGACTAGCTGTTCAATAGTGGGACACCTTGTGTGCAACACTGCCAGCTGCGGATGGAGTGCTCATGCGACTGAGCCCTGTGGTGGAGCTTTTGCTGATAGAGGAGGAGAAGTATCGAAAGCCTACAGCCAACTGTTTCCTATACCGTGGGCTAGGTAGCACTGTTCCACCGCCGCTGTCCCCAGTGGAGCCTGCATCCACCACATTAACCCAGTGCGCAGTGATGGACACGTAACGGCCCTGGCCATGCCTACTGGTCCATGCATCTGTTGTGAGGTGCACCTTTCCACTCACTGACTGTTTTAGTGCATGGACAATGCAGTCTTTCACATGCCGGTGGACGGCAGGGATGGCTTTTCGAGAAAAGAAGTGCCGACTGGGTAGGTCACAGCATGGGACAGCATAGGCCATGAGGTCACGGAAAGCTTCGCTTTCAACCAAACGGTAGGGCATCATCTCTAATGAGATTGTTTGGCAATGTAGGCGTTCAAACAAAGTGTACACGGATGAGAGGATGAGTACTTTCTTATCCTACTCAGAGTGTTTGGTAGGGTGAGCTGGATTGGAGAGCTGCATATGGGGGAAGTAGCGGTGGTCCGGACGGAGTGAGAGGGGGTTGGTGATGGTATTGGTGGTGTTGGCCTAGATTCAGTGTTGTGTTGCAAAACCATTGTGATTCCCTGAGTGCTTTGGCCTTGTGACCACACCTCCACATTTGGTGCTGGTGGTGTGCTTAATGGTGGTGGTGGTCTTACAGTGGGGGAAGCAATGGAGCATTGCTGGCTACCTTCAGTCGGAGCAGGTGCACATGTACTACCTGAGGTTTTGTAGTCCGTCCACACTTGCAAGTGCATGTTGATTAAATGTCTAAGCAAGCAACTGGTATTCAAATTTCTGAGTTGTTTACCTCAGCTAAAGGTCCTTCCTCAATTCTTAAAGGTAACCTTTGCCTCATCAGTAGGATTTTGGACAAAGAAGTGCCACACTGCACTCTTCCTACTATGGTATACATTTTCTGGCCTTGCACGCTGTGCTAAGTTGACCGTCTGGCAAAGGTGTCCTGCAACTCTTTTAGTTTTTGTTCCATGTTTTTGGACAGCTACGTGCCTGGCAGATCACCGCTGCTGCGATGTCAATGACTGCTGCGGATCCTTCTCCTTATCTGAACTATTGCCAGCACCACCCTCCTCCCCCAATGGATGCCAATCCGGGTCAAGAACTGGGTCATCCATCTCCTCCTCTTCAAAGTCATCTGCACCTTCCTCTTTACCTTCCTCTATGTCACCGTGGAAGGTGGTATAGTATGCAGGAAGGGGCACCTGATTTTCATCAGGGTCAGATTCTGGCTCAATAGACTGCGAGGGCAATGTAGTGCTCTGGGTCGATGTACCAGCAGAATCATCTAGCAGTGGCTGTGCATCAGTGCACTCTATGTCAGATTCATCTTGGACTGGGGAATTATGGATTTGACTGGATAATCTGAAGTGTGGGCTGCCGCATCCTTAACTTTTGGTGGGAGTGAAGGACACAAGGAGAGGTGTTTTTCCTGACCAGAACCCTGCACTGACGACTCCGTGCTTGCAGGTTTCGAACGTTCAGAAGAGGAGGCAATAGAGCTGGAGGCAGTTTCAGCAATGTACGCCAAAACCTGTTCCTGATGCTCCGGCTTTAAAAGCGGTTTTCCTACTCCAAGAAAAGGGAAACTTACAGGCCTTGTTGGGCCAGACGATGACGTAGGTTCAACACCTACTGCCTTAGCTGCTATTGTGCTTTTGCCAGAACCAGCAGATGCACCACCACCATCAGTACCAGCTGTGCCCCCCTGCCCACGTCCATGGCCTCTTCCACCATACTTCCTCATGTTTGGGAAAATGTACCAAAAATACCAGCAGAGAGATGGTACTGTTTGAGGTGCGTCCAGCTGTGTAAGGTGTATTAAAAAAGATAAATCTACATATATATTTTGTTAGTCACAGACGCTCTCACAGTATGTATTTGACTGTCATCCTACAAGCAGATATACGGAACTGTATCAGAAGTGTACAGCTGTATACGTTTTTGTATAGCTGTATATGTCTATTTGTATAGGGACTGACACACGCTGTCTCTGTCTAGTTTTGACTAGAGTTGAGCGAAACGGGTCGAAAAATTTCAAAAGTCGCTGACTTTTGGCAAAGTCGGGTTTCATGAAACGAAACCCGACCCTAGGATGAGGTTGGCCACGAGGTCGGCGACTTACGCGCCAAAGTCGCGTTTCAAAAGTTTGTTTTGCGCTCTTTTTCAGCCAATCAGGATCCACGGACACTGTGGGCAACGTGATGACAAAGGCACGGGTCACCACCATCTTTCAGAAGGGCATGCAAGTGATTGGCTTGCTTTGGTGGGCGTCACAGGGGGTATAAAAGGGCGTGCACGCCGACCGCCATCTTACTTCTGCCGATCTTAGCATAGGGAGAGGTTGCTGCTGATTCTGTAGGGAGAGCGTTAGGCAGGGAAGAAGAAAAAAAACTGCTTCTGCTGCTAGCGATTGTGCCTGTACAACACACCAGTCACTGTGTGTGCAGTTCCAGGGTGAGGCTATATTGTGGTGTATCAGTGGTGTTGGTTGTTGGGCTGCCTTCTAAGGCTTCCTGACAGCTGCATTGTTGTTTACCCACTGCTCTGCAAACTGCTTTTTTAAAAGCAATCCCAATTTTTTTTTTTGTCCTGCTGAGGTACTGAGCTGCAAACTGCTTTTTTAAAAGCAATCCCAATTTTTTTTTTTGTCCTGCTGAGGTACTGAGCGTGCATTTTTTCACACCATACAGCGGTGTACGCTCCTCATACAGTACCGTGTAATGGCTGTTATCACAGCCACAGTGAAGCTATCTGTGTCACTCTGTGAGAATAAGTCAAGGACATGTTCCGTTCTTACAGACCTGCACTCTAGGGAGATTCCTACTCTGCCCAATTCTACATACACCTTGTAGTTTGTGACACACTAGCCAATTTCTGCCTGTGACATAGCGCTGTGATATTCAGTGGGCCTCACACAATCCAAAAGTGTCCAGTGTCCACAAGTGTCTGCAGAAATTCAAAATCTCCCTTATCCTCTAGTCACTTTGGTCACAGCTGTGCCATCGAGCCTGTGACATAGCGCTCAGATATTCAGTGGGCCTCACACAATCCAAAAGTGTCCAGTGTCTGCAGAAATTCAAAATCTCCCTTATCCTCTAGTCACTTTGGTCACAGCTGTGCCATCGAGCCTGTGACATAGCGCTCAGATATTCAGTGGGCCTCACACAATCCAAAAGTGGTCAGTGTCTGCAGAAATTCAAAATCTCACTTATCCTCTAGTCACTTTGGTCACAGCTGTGCCATCGAGCCTGTGACATAGCGCTCAGATATTCAGTGGGCCTCACACAATCCAAAAGTGTCCAGTGTCCACAAGTGTCTGCAGAAATTCAAAATCTCCCTTATCCTCTAGTCACTTTGGTCACATCTGCGCCATCGAGCCTGTGACATAGCGCTCAGATATTCAGTGGGCCTCACACAATCCAAAAGTGTCCAGTGTCTGCAGAAATTCAAAATCTCACTTATCCTCTAGTCACTTTGGTCACAGCTGTGCCATTGAGCCTGTGACATAGCGCTCAGATATTCAGTGGGCCTCACACAATCCAAAAGTGTCCAGTGTCCACTAGTGTGAGCAGAAATTCAAAATCTCCCCTGTCCTATAGACACCTTGTACCTTGTTTTACATTACTATATAGTTTGTTGGATTTTGTCTACATTTCTACCAAAAATGAGGAAGGCTGGTGGAAGAGGCCGTGGAATTGGGCGGGGGTTGGCAGCTGGTAATGATGGTGTTGGTGGTGGATCTGATGGTAGTGGCAAGAGCAAAATAGGACCGAATGCAGGAGGCGTTGAGCCTGCGTCATCGTCTGGCTCCAAAAAGCTTCTAAGGCTTAGTTTTCTAGGAGTTGGCAAACCGCTTTTAAAGCCAGAGCAACAGGAAAAAGTTTTGTCTTACATTGCTGACTCAGCCTCCAGCTCTATCGCCTCCTCTTCTTCAGTTGTAAAAAGTAAAAGCACTAAGTCGTCATTGGAGGCTCATGTTCATGAATCACACCTTTCCTTGTGTCCTTCACCCCAACCAAGATTGAAGGATGATGCAGGCCATACTACTGATTACTCCATGGAGCTGTTTTCACATACCATGCCTGGATTATCAAGTCAAATGGTGAATTACCCAGGCCAAGATGAATCTGACATGGAGTGCACTGATGCACAGCCGCTGATGGATGATTCTGCTGGTACATTCACTCAGAGCACTACATTGTCCTCGCAGTGTACAGAGCCAGATTCTGACCCTGATGAGACTCAGGTGCCCCTTCCCGCACACTATACCACCATACACGGTGACACAGAGGAAGGTGCACATGACATTGAAGAGGAGGTGATGGATGACCCAGTTGTTGACCCAGATTGGCATCCATTGGGGGAAGAGGGTGCTGCTTACAATAGCTCAGATGAGGAGCATCCACAGCAGACATCGACATCGCAACAGCTGTTATCTGGCAGGCCCGGAGCACTCCAAAGACAGGTTCCAAAAATCAAAAGAGTTGCTGGACAGCTTGTCCAGAGGGTCAAAAGATCACAGTGTGCTAGGCCGCAAAATGTCTGCCAAAGTAGGAAGAGTGCAGTGTGGCACTTTTTTGAACAAAATCCTCATGATCAGGCCAAGGTTATCTGTAAGAAGTGCGCAAAGACCTTTAGCCGAGGGAAAAATCTGAAAAATTTGAATACCAGTTGCATGCTTAGACATTTAACCACCATGCACTTGCAAGCGTGGACACAACACCAAACCTCAAGTGCCACATGTGCAACTGATCACAATGAAGGTAGTCAGCAACGCTACATTGTTTCCCCCACTTGAAGCCCACCAGTTAGCACAGCAGCAAATGTTGAGGTGTCGTTGCAAGGCCACAGCAGTCAGGGAATCCCACTGTTATATCAACGAAAGACTGATTCTAGGCCATCAGAAAGGACACCAACTCCATCACCATCATCAACCCTCTCTCAGTCCGCCCTGTCCACCGCTACTTCCACCATATGCAGCTCTCAAGTCCAGCTCATCCTCCCAGACACTATGTGTAGGTCAAGAAAGTACTCAGTCTCTCATCCGCGTACACTGGGTTTGAACGCCCACATTGCCAAACTAATCTCGTTTGAGATGATGCCCTTTCGGTTGGTGGAAAGCACAGCTTTCCGCGAACTCATGGCCTATGCAGTACCATGCTATGACCTACCCAGTCGCCACTTCTTCTCTCGCAAAGCCATCCCAGCCCTCCACCATCATGTGAAAGACCGCATTGTCCATGCACTCAAGCAGTCAGTGAGCGGAAAGGTGCACCTCACAACTGATGCATGGTCCAGTCAGCATGGCGAGGGCCGTTACGTGTCCATCACTGCGCACTGGGTTAATGTGGTGGATGCAGGGTCCACAGGGGAGAGCGGTGGTGGGACAGTGCTGCCTAGCCCACGGTATAGGAAACAGTTGGCTGTAGGCGTTCGACCCTCCTCCTCCTCCTCCTCCTCCTCCAGAAGCGAAAGCTCGTCCACAGAGCGCAGTCGTACGAGCACTCCATCTGCAGCTGCCACTGTTGCACACGAGGTGTCCCCCTATCGAGCAGCTAGTGGAAAGCGTCAGCAGGCTGTGTTGCAGATGATGTGTTTGGGCAACAGACACACCGCCGAGGTGCTGGCCGAGTACTTGAAGCGACAAACTGAGTCATGGCTGGGCAGTGAACATCTTGAGGCAGGCAAGGTAGTTAGTGATAACGGCCGTAATTTTGTGGCAGCCATAGCCCTTTCAAAACTCAGCCACATACCTTGCTTGGCTCACACCTTGAACCTGGTGGTGCAGTGCTTCTTCAAAAATTATCCAGAGTTAACAGCCCTGCTCCAGAAGGTGCGAAGACTGTGTGCGCACATCCGCCGGTCGCCTGTACACTCCGTTCGTATGCAGAAGCTGCAGTGATTGCTCCACCTTCCCAACCACCGCCTCATTATCGACATTGCAACAAGGTGTAACTCCACCCTGCACATGGTGGAGCGGCTGTGCGAGCAGAGACAGGCCATAATGCATTTGTGGGAGGATACACGGCCAGGCACTTTGAGAGCAGACATGGAGTTGACAGGTGTGCAGTGGTCGAAGCTGAAAGACCTCTGTAAAGTCCTTCAGTGTTTTGAGGAATGCACACGGCTGGTAAGCGCAGACGACGCCATCCTAAGCATGAGCATCCCACTTATGCGTCTGCTCATTCAAACTTTGACGCACCTTAAGGAGCAGACTTCTGCAGCCAATGTTGATGAGGAGGAAGAGGAGGAGGGAATCCTTGATGACATTCAGCCATTGTCTGCTCAGGGACCTCTCCTGGACGAGGTGGAGGAAGAAGAGGAGGAGGAGGAGGAGGAGGAGGTTGATGGGGATGATTACTTAGGGGAGGAGGATGCATCTCGTGGGGCAAGTGAAAATGTAGGCGTGGCAAGGTCTGGTACAGGGTTTGTGCGTGACTGGAGATATGTGGATTTGCCAGAAAGTGCTCCTCCAACCAGCACTTGCAGTGCATCATTGACACCGGGAACATTGGCCCACATGTCAGATTATGCCTTGCTGATCCTAAAAAGGGACCCCCACATTGCCAAAATGATGAACGATGACGACTACTGGTTGGCCAGCATCCTGGATCCACGCTATAAAGGCAAATTACAAAACATCATGCCACAGGAGAACCTTGACCTAATATTGGCTAATAAACAAGCAACTCTGGTAAATCGGTTGCTTGAGGCATTCCCAGCACACAGCAGCGGTGATGGTTCTCACACGAGCCGTACGGGCCGGGGGCAGCTTGCCAGAGGTGTTAGTGGTGCACACAGCAGAAGTGGCGTTGGAGACAGGGGTTTCATGACAATGTTGTGGACTGATTTTTCAAGTACCGCTCACACAACTGGTAATACTGCATCGATGGAAAGTGACAGGAGACAGCAGTTGTCTACTATGGTTACAAACTACTTTTCCTCCCATATCGATGTTCTCCCACACAGGTCATTCCCCTTTGACTATTGGGCCGCTAAACTGGACACCTGGCCTGAATTGGCACAATATGCCTTACAGGAGCTCGCTTGCCCAGCTGCAAGTGTGCTAACAAAAAGAGTCTTCAGTGCAGCTGGATCAATCGTGACAGAAAAAAGGACCCGTCTGTCAACCCAAAATGTGGATGATCTAACTTTCATTAAAATGAACCACGCATGGGTTTCCAAGAATTTTGTCCCACCTTCCCCTGATGACACATAGGGTGACAGAAAAATGGCTTGCTTTGGTCCACCTCTTCCTGGGACTTGACCTATTTCACCTTTTGCATCAGCTGAATGTCCAACATCAACATATGCCACTTTCTAAAACTGTGCTGTCTCCCCCCCCATGGCCGGCGTCACCACCTAGCGCGCGACACCGTGCAAGTGCCATTGCCCTGGACAGGTGGGTAGGCCGACTCTTGGGCGCGGGCACTGGCACAGGGTCCCTCATAGTGCAATCAAGTGTCTCTGACGGAGGTGGTGCACACCCGCCGTCAGACACACCGCCGTACTATGAGGGGCCCAGTGCCAGTACCGACGCCCACGAGTGGGCCCCCCTTCCTTGGGCAGGGCCCCAGCATTTGCAATCTTTACCTCTCCCTGCTCCTCCGCTGTGTAGTCTGGGCCGTTAAATCCATACTGTGCCTGACACCGTTTGAGCCTGCCTCCTGATGTATAGACATATATTTTGAATGTGTACGCTATCCATACATGTTATCCGGGGATACGGTACCCTTTCTAACCTTTGTGCAATCACGTGCAATCCATACTGGACCTAACACCGTCTGAGCCTGCCTCCTGATGTATAGACATATATTTTGAATGTGTACGCTATCCATACATGTTATCCGGGGATACGGTACCCTTTCTAACCTTTGTGCAATCACGTGCAATCCATACTGGGCCTAACACCGTCTGAGCCTGCCTCTTGATGTATAGACATATATTTTGAATGTGTACACTATGCTATCCATACATGTTATCCGGGGATACGGTACCCTTTCTAACCTTTGTGCAATCACGTGCAATCCATACTGGGCCTAACACCGTCTGAGCCTGCCTCCTGATGTATAGACATATATTTTGAATGTGTACGCTATCGATACATGCTATCTGGGGATACGGTACCCTTTCTAACCTTTGTGCAATCATGTGCAATCCATACTGGGCCTAACACCGTCTGAGCCTGCCTCCTGATGTATAGACATATATTTTGAATGTGTACGCTATCCATACATGTTATCCGGGGATACGGTACCCTTCCTAACCTTTGTGCAATCACGTGCAATCCATACTGGGCCTAACACCGTCTGAGCCTGCCTCCTGATGTATAGACATATTTTGAATGTGTACGCTATCCATACATGTTATCCTGGGATATGGTACCCTTTCTAACCTTTGTGCAATCACGTGCAATCCATACTGGGCCTAACACCGTCTGAGCCTGCCTCCTGATGTATAGACATATATTTTGAATGTGTACGATATCCATACATGTTATCCGGGGATACGGTACCCTTTCTAACCTTTGTGCAATCACGTGCAATCCATACTGGGCCTAACACCGTCTGAGCCTGCCTCCTGATGTATAGACATATATTTTGAATGTGTACGCTATCCATACATGTTATCCGGGGATACGATACCCTTTCTAACCTTTGTGCAATCACGTGCAATCCATACTGGGCCTAACACCGTCTGAGCCTGCCTCCTGCTGTATAGACATATTTTGAATGTGTACGCTATCCATACATGCTATCCGGGGATACGGTACCCTTTCTAACCTTTGTGCAATCACGTGCAATCCATACTGGGCCTAACACCGTCTGAGCCTGCCTCCTGATGTATAGACATATATTTTGAATGTGTACGCTATCCATACATGTTATCCGGGGATACGGTACCCTTTCTAACCTTTGTGCAATCACGTGCAATCCATACTGGGCCTGACACCGTTTGAGCCTGCCTCCTGATGTATAGACATATATTTTGAATGTGTACGATATCCATACATGTTATCCGGGATACGGTACCCTTTCTAACCTTTGTGCAATCACGTGCAATCCATACTGGGCCTGACACCGTTTGAGCCTGCCTCCTGATGTATAGACATATATTTTGAATGTGTACGCTATCCATACATGTTATCTGGGGATACGGTACCCTTTCTCACCTTTGTGCAATCACGTGTAATCCATACTGGGCGTGAGAACAGCTGGCGAGCTGTTAAGCAAGCTACAGCACCTGTGGTTTGCACAAGTAAGTTTTTCATTTTTTTAGGAATGACGGTTAGGCTTAATTCCGGAACTGCGGTTGACCTGCACTTACTGGGAAATCATTGTTCGCGGGTAATAATTGTAATCAGTGATCCCCATCACTAACGTTGTTCAGCGGGTTATCTGCACCTGTAAGCGACAAACGCTGGCCTTTTCAGTGTAGCGCACATGCAGCCACGGACATGTAAGGGCATGACACACCAGTTATTGGCCAATCTCATGTGCCAGAGCCTCACGTGTCCCTCTAGTAAGCCGGACTCGGACCGCGGGGCATGACGGAGTCTCGTTCATTAACGGAATTAAGCTTGCAATGTGTGCATCTGTTCTGTAGCTGGCATGTTTGAAGTTTCCCAGGTGGAGTCGAATTTAACCGTAGGCTCCACTCCTGGTGGTGCCCTTCTGGACATTCCTTTAAGGTTCAGCTTTGCAACCATACTGCCCACGTAAAACAAACACTTTGCCTTCATGAACGCTGTTTGGAGGGTCATGACTCGTGGGAATAACGCCGCCCAATCAGTTAACCTGCTAGAGAGATCGTTCGTTGCTCCCAAGCATGACATCACACTCCCTAGGAGGAAGGTAATGCCACTGTGGCGACCGTACTCCTGGGGGCGACACAAGTGCACTGATGCCCAGCCACTGCTCGATGAATCTGCTGGTACATTGACCCAGACCACTACATTCCCCTCGCACGCTACACGGCCTGAATCTGACCATGATGAAACTCAGGTTACCCTTCCCATATACAGTTCCATCTTACACGGTGACAAAGAGGAAGCTGCAGATGAAAGTGCAGGTTCGGCCCACCCGCCATCAGACACACCACCGTACTATCAGGGGCCCTGTGCCAGTGCCATCGCCAACGAGTGGGCCCCCCCCTGCTTGCTCAGGATCACAGCACTTGCAAAGTTGAAATACTGTGCAGTGAGATGGAAGATGGGGACGACGAGGAGTCCAGACAAGTACAGGGATTCCCTAGCGAGGAGACTTATTTGATTGTTTTCAATGTTGGGACAGCAATTTTTGGGGAGCACTATACTCTGGAGAATGATAGATGGGGCCCACCATACACTGGAACATTCCAAAGGTGGACATCAGACACTGGAGCAGCATTTACAGGGCCCATTATACACTAGAGCATTAGAAATGGGGCCCATTATGTTTGGAGCATTATTTGGGCCCATAAGACAGTGGAGCTTCATCCATGGGGACCAACATATACTGTAGCATTACGTGGAGCTCATCATATACTGTTTCAAACATTATATGGGACCAATGATTCTGTATGGAGAAATAGATGTGCCTCGTCATGAGATGTAAAAAGTGAAGTATTTTTCATTGTACTATACCGCTATTTCTCTGCCGTATCGGAGCATGATGAGTTGTGGTATGTGTTAAAGGGGCGCTCTTTCGCCCAGGGCACATAAAAACCTGGAGCCAGCCCTCCCCCCCCACAACTGTAGCCAAATAACCCCCATTTTTCAGTGCGTAACTTGTATTATGAAGTTAATTAAGGTTGACAAGCTTAAGTAAGAAGAATTGATGCTTTTGGCATTCAAATGGGCACTGTAGGTGTGTTTCCTGACCTCCTCTCACTGCCGACTTTTATTCCCCATTGACTTACATTGGGTTTCGTGTTTCGGGACGACCTCGACTTTTCCCTATAATCGGACGATCTTGCTAGACCCGACTTTTGGAAAAGTCAGGTTTCACGAAACGAAACGCGACCCTAAAAAACCAAAAGTCGCTCAACTCTAGTTTTGACCATTATCAAACAGCAGATATATGAAACTGATTGAAAAGCGGACAGCACTCTAAGGTGTAGGTCTGGAAAAACAGAAAAACTCCTCGGCTTTTTTTTCCAGAGTCACACACAGATAGCTTCTATTTGTCCGTGATACAAGGCGGTGCACGGTAGTGTGTGAGGAGCGTACACCACTATACGGTGTGTGTATGGAAAATTGTCAATATCCATCTATTTGTAAAGGGACTGACACACGCTGTCTCTGTCTAGTTTTGACCATAATCAAACAGCAGATATACAAAACTGTTTGAAAAGTGGACAGCAGTCTAAGGTGTAGGTCTGGAAAACCGGAAAAACTCCTTGGCTTTATTTTCCAGAGTCACACACAGATAGCTTCTATTTGTCCGTGATACAAGGCGGTACACGGTAGTGTGTGAGGAGCGTACACCGCAATACGGTGTGTATGGAAAATTGGCAATCTCCGTCTATTTGTATACGGACTGACACACGCTGTCTCTGTCTAGTTTTGACCATAATCAAACAGCAGATATATGAAACTGTTTGAAAAGCGGAGAGCTCTATAAGATGTAGGTCTGGAAAAATGGAAAATCTTCTCTGCTTGTTTTTCCAGATTCACACCCAGATAGCTTCTATTTGTCCATGATACAAGGCGGTACACGGTAGTGTGTGAGAAGCGTACACCGCTGTACGGTGTGTGAAAAATTGAATGCTCAGTAACTCACCAGGACAAAATAATAAAAGTTGGAGTGCTTTGAATAAAGCAGTTTGAACAGCAGTGTGCACACAGCAATGCAGATAGCAGGTACCCTTAAAAGGCAGTTTAATCACCACCAGTGCTGCTGCCCACAACAAAAATCCTCCCCTTTCACTGCACGCTAACTGTACAGTGAAAAGTGCTATCAGCAGAAGCAGTTTATTTTTTCTTCTTCCCTGCCTAACTCTCTCCCTATTCAGAATCATCAGCAGCAGCACCTCTCCCTATTGTAAGATCGGCAGAAGTAAGATGGCGGTCGGCGGTCACAGCCTTTTATACCCACTGTGACGCCACACAAAGCCAGCCAATCACTTCAATGCCCTTCTCTAAAATGGTGGTGGCCTCTGCCCATGTCATCACTTTGCCCGCAGTGTGCGTGCTCCATCACTGGCTGAGAAATGGCGCTGGAAGCATTATTTGAAGCGCGACTTTGGAGCTCTGATTGGCGACCTCATGGCCGACCTCACGCTATGGTCGGGTTTCGATCGACAAAACCCGACTTTAGCTAAAGTCGGCTACTTTTGAATTTGACTGACCCGTTTCGCTCAACTGTACTTTCAACCAAAACAAATGCATTCACTGGGAGATATCATTGTAACATTTACCAACCCTAGCTGGCCATGTGGTGTGTGACACATAGGCAGACATATCTTGTTTCATTTATGAAGGAGGGACTCTTAAAGTCACAGAGCCTATTTTTACAGGGGCATAAGGTAGCATTAATCTGCTTAAAGGGCTATTGTTAAACAGTGGGCCTCCTAAATTGTTATAGCCTATACAGTGAGTGGATGGGCTGACAAGAATTACGACGCACCCCAATACCCCTTTCACGAGATGTCCAGGCGGGCTTCCCTAAAAAATATTGCATTGAATGCAAGGCCTGCCCTTCTACCAAGTCATATGCACCCCAATATGCCTTAGACCGCAGGTACTGGATGGGCCCAGGAAAATCCACTTCACATTATTCATTTTGTGCTCCCATTCTGTTTTCTTATGCATTGACAGCAAGGCCTGCCCTGCTGCCAAGTCATATGCACCCCAATAAGCCTTTGAACGCAGGTACTGGATGGGAAGAGGAAAATCCAATTCACATCATTCATTTTGTACTACCATTCTCTTTTCTTATGCATTGACAGCAAGGCCTGCCCTGCTACCAAGTCATATGCACCCCAATAACCCCAATCCCCTTGAAAGAAACATAGAGGAGGGTCTCAACAAAAAATGTCCCATTAAAAATGAGCGTGTTTCCTAGACTTGTAATGCCCATGCCATACACTAAGTGGTTGGCTGCTCATCGCCCATATGTAGCACCGCCGATCAAGGGTGGCATGCTTGAAGCATGCCAAAAGTATAAAAAAGTGATTAAAAATTAAAAAAATTAAAAAAAAAAAGTTCAAATCACCCCTCTTTTGCCCCAATCAAAATAAAACAATAAATAATAAATCACACATACACATATTTGGTATTGCCACGTTCAGAATCACCTGATCTATTAATAAAAAAGGATTAACCCAATCGTTAAACAACGTAGCGATAAAAAAATTCAAAACGACAGAATTACGTTTTTTGGTCGCCGCGACATTGCATTAAAATGCAATAATGGGCGATCAAAAGAACATGGTATCATTAAAAATGTCAGCCCAGCACGCAAAAAATAAGCCCTCACCCGAACCCAGACTTGAAAAATGGAGATGCTATGAGTCTCGGAAAATTGTGGAATTTTTTTTTTTTTTTAGCAAACTTTGGAATTTTTTTTTCACCACTTAGATAAAACAGAACCTAGACATTTTTGGTGTATATGAACTTGTAATGATCTGGAAAATTATATTGGTTGGTCAGTTTTAGCATTTAGTGAACTTAGCAAAAAAGCCAAGCAAAAAATAAGTGTGGGATTGCACTTTTTTTTTGCAATTTCACCACACTTGGAATATTTTTCCCGTTTTCAAGTACAAGACATGGTAAAACCAATAGTGTCGTTCAAAAGTGCAACTCGTCCTGCAAAAAATAATCCCTCACACAGCCATATTGACAGAAAATAAAAAAGTTATGGCTCTGGGAAGGGGAGCGAAAAACGAAAGCGAAAAATCGAAAAAAGCTCTGGGAGTTAAGGGGCTAGTCTCATACTTAAAATTTTTGGTGGAAAATAATTTCCCCACTTATAGCTTGTGTATGTTTGGAATTATGTTACATCATTTGTGTGATTAATTATTCATACCTATTTGGCTCACAATATATTCATCTTTTTTTCAAGGTTTTGGAATATAATGTTGTAAGAGTTAAAGGAACTTGTTGTGTGTTTTACCTCAAATGTGAAACTACTTGTCAATTGTCATCTTTACTGTTTCTCCATTCTGTGTACGGCTAACCACCTCATTGATGTTATTGAGTTTCTTTGTCAAGAAAACAACAGCTACATCAATACCACATGCATTTCCTATTAATTCATCATGTTGCTGAAGTAGAGGTGAGATTAGGGACCTGCATAAGATCTGGGGACTGTAGTCAACCTGACACTGTGCCAACACCCAGTGGGGTATAGTTACCAAGTTGACATAGTTTGTGCCCAGCTGAACAGAGTTGTCAGAAAAAAAAATCCTTCAATAAAAAGTTTGATAGATTGTCTAGTGGAAACACCCATAGTATTATTTGTGGGGATGTGGCTCGCTTAGGTGCAGCGGGAGACAAATATGAGACAGGTTCTTCAACAGTGCTTGCGGTTTATTCACGGCATAAACGCACAAGGCAACGTAACACCAAACAAATAGCCTTTTAGCTCAGGCAAAATAACACAAAATGTCCGTAGTTGTAGACTCAGAGCAGGAGTCTCAGCACACATGGGAGGCTTAGTCCTCCCCACACACAACTCCCTGGTTCAGGAGCAGGCCACATTATAAGGCTGTAGCCACACCCACAAACTCAGCAGCTGACTGGTCACCTGACTGTGACCTCACCACAGGTCCTTCAAACAACCACAATAATAATATCTGGTACGCTTTACTTATGCCTTACATTATAGAGACAAGCCATTTATGAGGCACATATCTCCCATCAATTACACGACCCTTAGCCCTGCCACATACCTCCCCCCTCTGCCTAAAGCCGTGGGGCTTGGCACTTTCACCTACCAGGCAAGCGATTCTGGAGAGGGCATCAGCATTCCCATGTAGCTTCCCGGCCCTATGCTCTACATGGAAGCTGAAGTCTTGTAGGGCTAAGAACCAGCGGGTGACCCTAGCATTCTTGCCCTTTGTTTCCCTCATCCACCTGAGTGGGGCATGGTCGGATATTAATCTAAACTTCCGTCCCACCAGGTAGTACCGTAATGTGTCCACTGCCCATTTTATGGCCAAACACTCCTTCTCTACAACTGAGTAATTTCTCTCACAAGGAGTCAACTTCCTACTCAAGTAGAAAACAGGATGCTCCTCCCCACGTATCTCTTGGGAGAGGACTGCTCCTATCCCGACATCTGAGGCATCTGTCTGGAGGACAAATTCACGTTTAAAGTCTGGGGCCACCAAAACGGGTTGCTTGCAAAGAGCTCCCTTCATTTCTTGGAAGGCTGACTCTGCTTCTTCGGACCAGCTGACCATCACTGACTTCGTCCCCTTAAGCAGATCAGTTAGAGGTGCAGCCATTGTGGCGAAGTTTGGGATGAACCTCCTGTAATATCCCACAATCCCCAGGAAAGCTTTAACTTGCTTCTTTGACAGAGGTCTCGGCCATGTCTGAATTGCTTCCACTTTATTGATTTGGGGTTTGATCTCGCCACGCCCCACTACATATCCGAGGTACTTGGCTTCTTCTCTCCCCAAGGCACACTTCTTCGGGTTTATTGTAAACCCCGCCTCTCTTAGAGCATCAAACACTGCTTGGACCTTCTCCAGGTGAGTCTCCCAGTCCGGGGTAAAGATGACGATATCATCTAGATATGCGGCAGCATATAGCTTATGAGGCGCAAGGATTCTATCCATCGCCCTCTGGAAGGTTGCTGGAGCTCCCTGTAGGCCAAACGGCATCCGGACATACTGGAAGCACCCGTCTGGTATGGAGAATGCCGTCTTCTCCTTGGCTTCCTGTGCCATGGGAATCTGCCAATATCCCTTTGTCAGATCCAAAGTGGTTATGTATCTGGCCGGTCCAAGTCTCTCGATGAGCTCATCAACGCGTGGCATAGGATAAGCGTCGAACTTGGAGACCTCATTCAGCTTTCGGTAATTGTTGCAGAACCTCCATTCACCATCAGGTTTTGGGACCAGGACAATCGGGCTCGATCAGCCGCTCTTGGATTCCTCAATGACCCCGAGCTTCAACATACGCTGCACCTCCTTGGAGATTACCTCTCGCCGGGCCTCAGGAATACGATAGGGTTTCACGTTCACCCGCATATGTGGCTCGGTCAGAATTTCGTGCTCCACCACCTTCGTGCTCCCCGGCAACTCTGAGAACAGGTCGCGGTTTTTCTGGAGTAACTCCCGGCACTGCTGTTTCTGGGCCTTCAACAGAGTCTCCGCTATGGTAACGGCTCCAACCTCCCCTTCTAGGTTGCCCAGCAAGCACGGAGTTACCCCTGGCTCTCTATCTTGCCATGGCTTGATAAGGTTAATATGGTAAACCTGGTATGGCTTCCGTCTTCCGGGTTGGTGGATCTTGTAGTTTACGTCTCCCAGCTTCTCCACCACCTCATATGGCCCTTGCCACTTGGCCAAGAACTTACTTTCCACCGTCGGGATTAGCACGAGAACTCGGTCTCCCGGATTGAACTGCCTCACTCTGGCTGACCGGTTGTAGACCCTGGCCTGAGCCTCTTGTGCCTGGCGGAGATGTTCTTTAACAATGGGCATCACCTTTGCAACCCTCTGCTGCATCAGTGCCACATGCTCAATGACGCTTCTGTGGGGCGTGACTTCGGCTTCCCAGGTTTCCTTGGCTATATCTAGGAGACCTCGTGGATGCCGGCCGTACAGAAGCTCGAAGGGGGAGAACCCCGTGGAGGCCTGGGGAACTTCACGGATAGAAAACAGTAAATACGGTAGGAGACAATCCCAGTCTCTACCATCTTCCTCTATGACTTTTCTCAGCATGCTCTTCAGTGTCTTGTTAAACCTCTCAACAAGGCCATCTGACTGCGGATGGTACACTGAAGTCCTTAACTGGGAAATTTGCAAGACTCTGCACAATTCTCTCATCACTTTGCTCATAAAAGGTGTCCCCTGGTCGGTCAGGATCTCCTTCGGCAAACCCGTCCGGGAAAACACATGGACCAGCTCACGGGCTATACTCTTTGCGGAGGAGTTTCTCAGGGGAATGGCCTCAGGATAGCATGTGGCATAGTCTAGGATGACTAATATATACTGATGCCCCCGAGCTGATTTAACTAAGGGACCGACCAAGTCCATGGCAATTCTCTCAAATGGCACCTCAATAATGGGCAGTGGCACAAGAGGGTTCCGAAAATGAGATGTGGGGGCAGTTAACTGACATGTCGGGCAGGACCTGCAATAGTTTACTATTTCCCAGTGACACCCAGGCCAATAGAACCTCTGTACAACCCGTTCCTGGGTTTTTTCCACCCCCAGGTGTCCCCCCAAGATGTGTGAATGGGCCATGTCCAACACTTTTCGTCTATAGGGGCCTGGTACTATTAACTGCTCTGCCACCTCCTCCCTTATTTTCGTGACCCGGTACAACAATTCCCCACTCAACATAAAATGGGGAAACCTTGTGTCTGCTCCTGGCTCTTGTGCAACCCCATTAATGACGGTGACATTGTTAAAGGCTTCCCTTAGTGTGGGGTCCCTATGTTGGGCAGTCCCAAAATTCTCCCCGGCCACCCCTAACTCCGGGATGTCAGGTACAGGGGACCCTTCCTCTTCATCCCCAACAAGGACACATAAAGGAAAGTCGTCTGCCTCTGGTGGTGGCGATACCTCAGTGGGTTGGATTGGTTCCCTGCTCTTGCTAGCACACTCAGAACCCCTCCCCCACAGATCCCAAAACAGACAGAAATCCCGGCCAATAATTATGGGATGCAACAAGTCTCGAACAACACCAACTTCATGCGACTCGGTGCCATGCGCCGTTTCAATCTTCACCCTAGCCATAGGGTAGTCCTTTGCATCGCCATGTATGCACCGAACACCAATCTTTTTACCCGGGAGTATGATTAGAGGAAAACTGGCCCTCACAAGGGTCACCAAGCTCCCGGAGTCCAGAAGCGCCATTGCTGCTCGACCGTTCACCTTCACGGGACACGCTTGTGGCCCCTTGTTAGGTAGCGAGTTCACACTGCAAGCTGGATATGCGTAGTATGAACTACGGCGTCCCATGCTGCAGTCCATCTGCTCGGTGGTCTGGGGACAACGGGCCGCTATATGTCCTGGCTCATGACATTTCCAGCAAATAACACCCGAGAGGACCTTGGGCACCGCCTCCCCCACCCCTTTTGACCTTGGACGCACCACGCCTTTTTGTGACTCCGCCCCCTGCTGGGACCCCCAATACGGAATGGGCTGCTTCCCCAGGGAACCTTCCATCCCCTGGTATCTCTCGACCAGCCCAACCAGTTCATCAGCATTTTGGGGATCACCCTGGGCAACCCAAGTCTGTAGAGGTCTCGGCAGAGAATGCACAAACCGATCCATCACAACTCGCTCTACCATCTGTGCCGGGGAAGCCGACTCTGGCTGCAGCCATTTCTGGACCAGGTGCAACAGGTCAAACATTTGGGAGCGCGGGGGTTTGTCCCGGTGATAGGCCCAACGATGCACTCTCTGTGCCCTGGTAGTCATTGTTACCCCCAAGCGGGCGAGAATTTCCGCTTTTAATTTGGGATACTCTCTGGCATCTTGTACCGTCAGGTCAAAGTACGCCTTCTGGGGCTCCCCCGTTAGGTATGGGGCCAGTACCTCCGCCCACCGCTCTGGCTGAAGTTTTTCCCTCTCAGCCACCCTTTCAAACACCGTCAGGAAGGCCTCAACATCATCCTCAGGGGTCATTTTCTGTAATGCGCGTCTTACCGCCTTCTCGACGTCGGTGGCATCAGCCCGACCTGGGGTTGGGGCGCTCGTCCTGCCCTCCTGGATGGCGGTTGCCAGAAGCTGCATCTGCTGCCGTTGTTCCTGCTGGCTCTGCTGGAACTGCTGCCACTGCTCCTGCTGGCCTTGCTGGATCTGCTGTAACAACAGCTTGTTGGTTTCCTGCTGCAGTGCCTGGGACTGGACCAGGTGTTTCAGCAGGTCCTCCATGATTCCCGGCAGTACTTGTTGCCCCGCTGCAAACTTCACCCAGGACATGCAGCAACTGTCTCAAGTCTCTGCTGGGACCGCTGCCCGCACGTGTACCACCAATTGTGGGGATGTGGCTCGCTTAGGTGCAGCGGGAGACAAATATGAGACAGGTTCTTCAACAGTGCTTGCGGTTTATTCACGGCATAAACGCACAAGGCAACGTAACATCAAACAAATAGCCTTTTAGCTCAGGCAAAATAGCACAAAATGTCCGTAGTTGTAGACTCAGAGCAGGAGTCTCAGCACACATGGGAGGCTTAGTCCTCCCCACACACAACTCCCTGGTTCAGGAGCAGGCCACATTATAAGGCTGTAGCCACACCCACAAACTCAGCAGCTGACTGGTCACCTGACTGTGACCTCACCACAGGTCCTTCAAACAACCACAATAATAATATCTGGTACGCTTTACTTATGCCTTACATTATAGAGACAAGCCATTTATGAGGCACATATCTCCCATCAATTACACGACCCTTAGCCCTGCCACATATTATAATTATTATTTAGTTATTTATATAGTGCCATTAATTCCATGGTGCTCTACATGACAAGAAGTTACATACATAATAATTGATATTGTTTACCCCCAAAAAATTATAATGACAGACTGTTGCAGAGGGGCAAGTACCTTGTCCTTGCTGACTTTCATTCTGTGGGAGAATGGGAAAGAGACAGAAGGTGGTGGGAGCGGCACCTTGGGTGGTGGAGAGGCGGCAGCTCATGTGGTGGTGTAGAATTCACATCTACGACCACCACGCTCTCCAATTGACATTTCTGGGAATGCATCAGAAATGTCAAAATCTCTTGCTTCAGTTATAGAGAATGCATGGGCTCCTTTAAACATCATCGTCCAACCAGTTCAGTATTAGTAGGTGAGGGCTTGTCAGAATCCTGCCCAGGAACACCAGGCTTCAGTAGTTGCGAGTCCTGTCCCCATGATCTTCAACATTATCTTGCTATGGCTCTTCCAGGCATGATTTCATCAAGAAGATTCAGCTTTCGTAATACAGAGACAGCGTACAATACAGAGTACAACACCGCCTAAGCGTTCACCCTCTGCTACTTCTATCTGCGCAGTGACCACCTCTAGGCTGAAGATGATGGTGGTAGTAGTTGGAGCATTTAACACAGTCATGAAGCTGCCATAAGAACTTCAAACAGAAATCTTTTTACCGACATACCCCACAGTGCTGGATATAACGAGAGTGACAGACTGCCCAAAAAATGGAATTTAGGCCTAAAATGCCTCAATTTTTGGCACAAGGATGTATGAGGCATGTCAGAGATAGACCCCACTGTAAAATGTGGCCTGCTTTTTAAAATATTGCAACATAGCGCTGTTTATAACTTGAGTACCAGACAGGAAAGCACTGGAGTACCGGCCTAAAATCCACAAATTTTTATCACACGGATGTATGAGGCATGTCACAGATATATTATCATCCGAGTCCCATTCAAAAGGTTTAATCACAGATATACCACACTGTAAAATATGATTCTTTGTTTTTTGGTGGATGCAAAAGACTGCTGGATATGACGAGAGTGACAGACTGCTCAAAAAAGGGAATTTAGGCCTAAAATGCTTCAATTTTTGGAACACGGATGTATGAAGCATGTCAGAGATAGACCCCACTGTAAAATGTGGCCTGTTTTTTAAAATAATGCAACATAGTGCTGTATATAAGTACAGTTTCACCCAGGACAAAAAAATAAAGCTGCCGTTGATTGGCAAAACTTTGAGCACACACAGATATGAGCTGGCACGGAGATACCACTATGACAAATGTGTGGCCTGTATTTTTTTTTGGCTAAATACTGCTGTATTTAACCAAAAGTGACAGCCAGGCAAAAAAAGAAAACAGCCATAAACTGGCCAAACTTTGAGCACACACAGATATAAGCTGACACGGAGATACCACAGCAAAAAATGTGTGGCCTGCATTCCAATTACACCTGGGGCTAGCTATATACGACTACTATATCCTACAGGTAGCAGCACCAGCACCAGAACACAGGAAGGGAATGGACCCTCTTGTTGTATGCAATGATCTATATACACACATACAGTGTTTGCAGGCCTTGTACTGATCTCTATAGAGCGATGTACACTACCCTGCGTGCCTAACACTGGAACCTATATACTCTGGAATTAGTCCTTAGAAGGACTGTTGGTTTAGCTGGATGTGAGAATTTAGGATGGTAGACCCCACACTAACTAATAAATCCCCAATTCTGACCATATCAAGGCAGCCACTTTCCCTACACTCTCTGAATCCAGAGCTGAATGCGCCGAGCGGGGCGGTGTCCGTTCTCTTATACCCCTGATGATGCTGTGTGGCCAGCCAATCACTGCACGACCACAACAAAGATGGCTGCAGCATTTTATAGCCTGGCAGACAATCCCTACAGCGTGACTGGGCCTCTAAAGTCCGCCAAAAATGCTGGGTGGAGACCCGAGTTCTGCACGTTCGCTCATCACTAATAATTATTTATTTATTATGCTTTGCTTATACAGTAAGCCATGTTATATGCTAAATGAGACACACGATTTAAGGTTTTCTAGCAGCAGAGATAATTGACATAGCTCATGGAATACTAAAATTTGTTTTACACTTTATTACAGAATTGGAAACTCAGTTTTAAGCTCACCTCAAAAGCTACTACTGGGGACTAAGTTAAATGGTCTTTTTTTAAAAAGAGAACTACAAGAAACAAAAAGCGCTTGAACAATTTTTGTTTTTTTGCATTTTGGTCTAAACAAAACCCTATTGTAAAGATAGGCACCACATGTCATTCTTCCCATCCTAAATTTATCGTAAGTTCATTGACATTGGCATTTTACTTGATTGTTACTTTGCCATGTCTGATGTTCTGTAGAATAAGATGGCAATAAATAAAAAAATAGTTAAATGACACGTCAGACATGTCATTTAAACATTATATAAGCTAGAAGCTTTGTTGCTTGGCACAGCATGACCGCTTTTTTATTTTACTGATAATAAAAATAGTATGTCTTTTTAAAGTTGTATTATTGCATTATAAATCAGGTCCTGTGTTTACCCATGGTACACTTTAAAAAATGAAATTTTTAATTAACCTACAAAAATATATAATTAAGAAGATAGATTTGATTAGATATTTAAACATCGAGATCGTTCTTAATTCCAAAAATACAAAATCTAATAGATAAAATAAATGATTACTCATATTTAACTCTTGTGAATAAATAAAACTGAAACCAATGTTCTAAATGTTTTATGAAACCAAAGTATAAATAAAAGAATTTGTATGCCTTTACTTAAATGTGAAAAATTTAATTCGGCGGCATTAAAGATAGGAAAAAATGTAATAATCTGATCATTTATTTAATAATCTTTTGATGGAATCTCAATGATTTACAAATCCAATTGTGTGAAAGGAGTTACATTTTGTTAACTCAAACAAAACGGTACCCTAAAACAATTTTTGTATTAAGTTTTGAAAATGTAATTCAATGCAATAATGATAATTGCCTAACCTTGTAAAGTGAATGGAAGAATGATACTGAAATGTTGTAATTCTCATGCACTACAGGAGGCATAGGGTTATCCAAATCCCACCGGCACTCAAATGAATTGATGAAATGACTGAGAAGGCCTAATTAAAGCTGTTCAGCTCAAATGTATTGATGTATTACATCTATTACGGCTCGGTTCAATAGGTCTCCCAGTGAATACTGCCACAGTCGGTATAGCAAACTAAACAGACTAAATAAATAATGCACAGAATACGAAGGAATCCAACAAAATAAAGAATATAGGAAATTACTTGACTTAAATGCCTTTACTGATAAAAATATACACATATGCAAGAACATAAATAATCAGAGGTGCATTTCATTATATGATCTGTTATAATTAGAGTTGAGCGACTTTGGTCGGATTGGGTTTCATGAAACAAAATTTGTTTCAGATGAAACTGGTCCGACTAGGGCAAAAAAAGTCGGAGTTTGGTCCGAAACCCGACCCCAATGCAAGTCAATGGGAAATAAAAGTCGGCATTGAGCAGATGACATTCATCCACTCAATGCCGACTTTTATTCCCCATTGACTTGCATTGGGGTCGGGTTTTGGACGAAACTCCGACTTTTTTTGCCCTAGTCGGACCAGTTTCATCTGAAACAAATTTTGTTTCATGAAACCTGATCCGACCAAAGTCGCTCAACTCTAGGTATAATAGTAGGGGAGCAAATTCAGAAAAAACAACGCTTTTGGCACTGGGAAAGTGAAAAATAATTAAGAATGTGAATAACTGGTATCAGATGAAAGTTTATCTGTTTTTGTGAATTATGATAGACTTACTCAAAATTCGTCTATATGTCTGTTTAATGTTCTTTCCAGCTATAAAAATTGAAAGAATTAGTTGTAGTGGTATTTTTGTTTAGAATCTGAATTTACTAATAAAGTAAAAAGAAGGGAAGTACTTGGCTATAAGAAAGAGCACACAAATTATCAGTCCTGTTGATCTACATCCAATTAGCATTTGATCCTAAAATAGTTTCACACAAGTTTTTTTGTGAATGCAATGTCATGATACATAAAATAATCCCATTTAATCCCATTTATATCTGTTATGATAATACAATTTTTCAGTAGACATGTTCATGATAATCTTATAGTTAAGGAAAGCAGACACATGTATACAAATGCAAAACAACCTAGAATATTTTAAAGGGGTTTTCCCACAAAGTTAATTTTAATCAACATTTTAATCAAACAGAACTTTGAACAATAATAAATTACACAATTGGATGTGTTTAAAAAATGTTCCTGTGCTGAGATAATCTTATAAATGTGCCCCTGCTGTGTAATGGCTGTGTATGACCGTACAGGAACATGGTCTGATCATACCACATCTCCTGGGCAGGGGAGGAAGCCACAGAGAGTATATAGGTATTACAGCATGGAATCGCAGCTGATTCTTTCTTTTCGGTAAAACATTGTTTAAAAACAGGCAGTGAAATGTTTTAACTCACAAAAAGAATCAGCTGCTATCCCATGCTGTAATGTCTTTATACTGTTTTGTGTCCATACCTGCCCAGGAGGTGTAGTATAATCAGACCATGTTCCTGCAAAATCAGGCACAGATATTACACAGAACACAGCAGGGACACATTTATAAGATTATCGCAGCACAGGAACATTTCTTTTAAACACATCCAATTGTGGAAATTATTTATATTCCAAGATATTTAAATTAAAATTTACTTCATTAATGGGTAAATCCCTTTAAATTAAAATATGTAAAATAAAGTAGAGAAGCAAAGTATTTTTACTAGCCAGCATTATTAACAAGTATTTTTCTGAATACTGTAACATTGTTTTTGCCTGATAATATTTTTTTAATTCTATATCGCCTACATTTTCTGTAGCACTTAACAATTCAGAGGGGACATGTATAAATAAAAAAATACATTATATAATAGCACATAAGTTAACAGATACCAAGAAGAGTGAGGGCCCTGCTCAAAAGCTTAGAATCTGTGAGAAAATAGGAGTGACACAAAAAAGTAAAATAGTGCATATAGTGTATGGTTCAGCCATGTGGGCTTCAGTTCTAACATGAAAACCACAGAAGGAGGAAAAAAATCCTCCAATAATCAGAAAAAAAAACAGAAACAGGCAGATATGCTTATCTGTATGAACAGGCTTCAATACATCTGTACTAAACAGGGTGCAGCGGACCCAAGTAAAATGGCAACTGCACAGATGCAATAATACCTAATGAGACAGCAAGCCTACAATCAGGGATTGGCTGTGTGGCACACCAGTGCAAAAAAATAATCTGTATGTGGCAGTGTTCACACAGGGAATGCAGAGCATATGGTTCACAGCCTTTTAGTAACATCATATAGGGGGGATGCCCAGTGCTAACTATAATGCATCCCGTGTGAACAGAGGCCACAGTTTACAGAACCATTTGGGCCCAACTGCACCATGAAAAAGATATAAAGTGCATAAAAACATAAATATATGTAAGGTATTGGTTGATATTCTGGCCATAGTACGTAAGCTGGCAACCCGCGTCAAGGTTCCTTACACTTGCCAGTCCTACTCTAACATGAAAACCACAGAAAGAGGAAAAATCCTCCAATAATCAGGAAAAACACAGAAATAGGCAGAGATGTTTACCTGTATAGACAGGCCTCAATACATCTGCACTAAACAGGGTGCAGCGGACCCAAGTAAAATGGCAACTGCCAGGTGCAATAATACCAAATGAGACAGCCAGCCTACAATCAGGGATTGGCCGTGTGGCACACCAGTGCAAAAAAATAATCCGTATGTGGCAGTGTTCACACAGGGAGCACAGCCAATCCCTGATTGTAGGCTGGCTGTCTCATTTGGTATTATTGCACCTGTGCCATTGCCATTTTACTTGGGTCCGCTGCACCCTGTTTAGTGAAGAGGTATTGAGGCCTGTCTACACAAGTAAGCATCTCTGCCTGTTTCGGGCTTCAGTTCTAAGCCTGCATCCTTCCCCAGTTCCCCAGCACATGACAGCTAGTTTATTCAGCTATCATGCGACTGAACAGCCATGAATGGAATTTCAATGTGCTGCTAACATGTTAAATTCTGCTGTCAATCTCTGAAAGTACATCATAAGACCTGCTCATTGACACCCCTGCCACTTGATCCCGAGGTGCCAATGGGTTGTCATGATAGCCCAGTGTCAGTAAAACACCCTGTGCTTGTCATTGTACATCTCTTATGAATGCTAGAAGATCACAGATTCTCCTTAGAGGACCTAGGAAGCAAGTAAAAAGAAAGCATAAAAGTTGAAATCAACCCCATTTTGCCCCATTCAAAATCAAGCAATAAAAAATACACATATTCGGTAACTCTGCCTTCAGAAATGTCCTATCTGTAAAAATAGATTTTGGTCGCTGCAGCATTCCAAAAAAAATGCAACAACAGGCCATCAAAACACTGCATTTACTCCAAAATGGTATCAATAAAAATGACAGCTTGTCACTCAAAAAATAAGCCCTCACCCAGCCCTAAATCACTAAAAATGATGATGCTACAGGTCTCAGAAATGGAATTATTCTTTTTCATACCAATTTCGATATTGTTTTTCACCACTATACATGTTTGATATCTATGCACTCATCCTGAGCTAGGGAATAATACTGCCATGTCAGTTTCACTATATAGGCAACATGGTACATAAAAAATAAAAAAAAATTGTGGAATTGAACTTTTTAAAAATGTCACCTCACTTGTCATTTATGTCCTGTTTTCCAGTACACTACATAGTAAAATCAATTATGTCTTTCAAAAGTACAACTTTCCCGCAAATAAAAGCATCATATGGCTATATTGAAGGAAAAAAAAGTTATAGCTCACAAGGTGGGGAAGTGGTTAATATAATAAGCAAATAAGAAAGCATTTGTATATCAGTTCAGGAAGTTATGTATATAAGTGGTGCAGAAAGTGATCCAACTTCTTTAAATTTTTCACTTTTTGTTTCATTTCAGCCATTTGGTAAATTCAACAAAGTTCATTTTTTTCTCATCAATGTACACTCTGCACCCCATCTTGACTGAAAAAAAACAGAAATGTAGAAGTATTTGCAAATTTATTAATAAAAGAAACACTGAAATATCACATGGTCATAAGTATTCAGACCACAGCTTTCTGCCTGTCCTTTGCTGGTTATTAGTTACAGTGCCTTGCGAAAGTATTCGGCGACCTGGAACTTTTCAACCCTTTTCCCACATATCATTCTTCAAACATAAAGAGACCAAATGTAAATTTTTGGTAAAGAATCAACAAGTGGAACACAATTGTGAGGATGGTTATTATAAATTTTTGTAGAAATTCAAAAACTGAAAAGTGGGGCGTGCAATATTATTCAGCCCCTTTAACTTAATACTTTGCTGCGCAACCTTTTGCTGCAATTTCAGCTGCAAATCGCTTGGGGTATGTCTCTATCAGTTTTGTACATAGAGAGACTGAAATTCTTGCCTTGGCAAACAGCTCGAGCTCAGTGAGGTTTGATGGAAATCATTTGTGAACAGCAGTTTTCAGCTCTTTCCACAGATTCTCGATTGCATTCAGGTCTGGACTTTGACTTGGCCATTCTAACACCTGGATACATTTATTTGTGAACCATTCCATTGTAGATTTTGCTTTATGTTTGGGATCATTGTCTTGCTGGAAGACAAATCTCCATCCCAGTCTCAGGTCTTTTGCCTACTCCAACAGGTTTTCTTCAAGAATGGTCCTGTATTTGGCTCCATCCATCTTCACATCAATTTTAACCATCTTCCCTGTCCCTGCTGAAGAAAAGCAGGCACAAACCATGATGTTGCCACCACCATATTTGACAGTGGGGATGGTGTGTTCAGGGTGATGAGCTGTGTTGCCTTTACACCAAACATATCATTTGGCATTGTTGCCAAAAAGTTCGATTTTGGTTTCATCTGACCAGAGCACCTTCTTCCACATGCTTGGTGTGTCTCCCAGGTGGCTTGTTGCAAACTTTAAATGGCACTTTTTATGGATATCTTTGAGAAATGGCTTTCTTCTTGCCACTCTTCCATAAAGGCCAGATTTGTGCAGTGTATGACTGGTTTTTGTCCTATGGACAGACTGTCCCACCTCAGCTGTACATCTCTGCAGTTCATCCAGAGTGATCATGGGCCTCTTGGCTGCATCTCCGATCAGTCTTCTCCTTGTTTGAGTTGAAAGATTAGAGGGATGGCCGGATCTTGGTAGATTTACAGTGGTATGATACTCCTTTCATTTTAATATGATCATTTGAACAGTGCTCCTTGGGATGTTTAAAGTTTTGGAAATCATTTTGTATCCAAATCCAGCTTTAAACTTCTCCACAACAGTACCATGGACCTGCCTGTAGTTTTCCTTGGTCTTCACGATGCTCTCTGTGCTTCAAACAGAACCCCGAGACTATCATAGAGCAGGTGCATTTATACGGAGACTTGATTACACACAGGTGGATTAAATTTATCATCATTAGTCATTTAGGACAACATTGGATCAGAGATCCACATTGAACTTCTGGAGTGAGTTTTCTGCACTGAAAGATAAGGGGCCCAATAATATTGCACGCCCCACTTTTCAGTTTTTGAATTTCCACAAAAATTTAAAATAACCAATAAATTTTGTTCAACTTCATAATTGTGTCCCACTTATTGTTGATTCTTCACCAAAAATTTACATTTGGTATCTTTATGTTTGAAACATGATATGTGGGAAAAGTTTGAAAAGTTCCAGGGGGCTGAATACTTTCACAAGGCACTGTATATTGGGACCCTACATCATTTTTTGGGAGGTTCCCCATTTTAATAGCCAGTAAAACTAAGTATATAGCTGTGAGCTGATATTAATGGCAGGAGAAGATCCTTGGGTATTACCTCCTTCCCAGGTTATAAACATAAGCCCCAGTTGTCCGCTTTTCCTCTGTTGGTTATTAAAATGTAGGGGGATCTCACACCATTTTTTTTCAGAAAGTTAATTATTTTTTAATTAAAATCATGTACAGCAAGCTACACATGCACTGTTATAATTATCTATGTTACTGAGATCCTTATATCTATCTATTCTATGTATATATATTTATATATTCTATTTTGACTTGTCACACTATGATTTTACTGTATGCAGCAGATGAAATGTCAGGTTTTCAAGGACATACGTGTGCAAAAATTGAACAGCACTCACATCGTCCAAGTGCCTCACACCAATTGACTTGCATTGGCGAGTCTTGTCCAAGATACGAGGATAATCACAGCATGCTACGATTTATTTCTCAGTCCAATCTTAGGCCTGTTTCACATTTCTGTTTGTTGCCATCAGTCAAAATCTGACGTTTTGCAAAAAAACGTATCCACCTTTTTTTTGGCGGATCCGTTTTTTTCTCATTGACTTGCATTAACGGCGGATTTTGACGGATGGTCAACCTTTGTATCCATTTTTTGACGGATCCTCCAAAATTTTGACGTCCGCTGACTTGAGGGGACGGACAATGAAACGTTTCTTGTCTGCATCAAAATAGTGGATAGCAACGGATCCGCCGCTATCCGCCAATTGTTATAATGGTCGCCTATGGACGGCGGATCCGTTGCCAACCGTTAATTGATGGAATCTGGGAATGGATCCGCTTTTTAATACTGAGCATGCCCGGAAGAATTTCCTTCCCAGAAAATTAACCTGAAATTCCGTTCTGGCGGCAGAAAATATCTCTCTCTCTCCTTTTTTTCCAGACTCATGTTCCTTTAAATTTCCAGCAGTACCTGATAAAACCGATCCGTTGGCATCCGTTTGTGCAACAATGTAAACGGATCTGTTTTTTCACATTCTGGCGGATTTGGACTGACGTCAAAAAAGGAAATGTGAAAAAGGCCTTAGCTGATAAAAAAAATTACAGATGAGCAGAGACTCATAGATTAATATCGGTCAGAGCGTAGTCCCATTTTTTATTGGATTGTATTTGTCTGTTTTACTTGCAAATGAGTATGAACGCTTAAACAGAATATTGTGAAATAAAAAAGACATGATTGCTCTTTAAAGGGCAGGTTAGTCAATGCTAAAAATTACAAGAACTTGAGAGATTCTTTAACACCTTCACGACATATGACATACAGTACATTTACAACATACTTTGTGTCCCTGACTTTTATGCAGGCTGAGCCCCCATCTTTTCCAGTGCATGACAGCTTATTCAATCAGCTGTCATGTCTCTTTAATGACCAGGGGTGGATAAAAGCTCCACCTGTGGCTGTTAACTAGTTAAATCCTGCTGTCAATCTGTGAAAGGGGATTTAACATGCATCAGCCGAGAGTGCGTAACAAATCCTGCTCAATTGTGCATCTGTCATGTGATCGGGGGGGGGCACCAATGGGTTGTCATGACAGCCGTGGGTCTGCAGAAGACCACCGTGCCTTTCATTTTGATACTCCTATGAAAGCTGGCACATAGCCAGCGTTCATAGCAGGATGTGATTTTTTCAATACATAGCAGTGTTAAAGCACTGCTGTGCATAGTGCAGGCGATCAGATGATCATAGCTTCAGGTCCCTAAGGGGACTATTAAAAAAGTTAAAGTAAAAAAAGTTTTTAAAAATATGAAAAAATGCAAAAAAATACAAAAGTTCAAATCACACCCCTTTTGCCCCATTAAAAAACCTTTACAATATATATATATTAAAAATGTAATATGTATTTGGTATTGCTGCTTTCAGAAATGTTTGATCTTTCAAAATATAGTAAATTAGTAAGATGGATAAACAGCTTAATGATAAAAAAAAATTGAATCACCAGAATTATGTTTTTTGGCTTAAAATACAATATGAGGGGGTGTGGTTTGCAGGGGATGGGAGCAGTCCTGTGTTTCAGGAGCTCCTGAAAATTCCCCTATTTTAAGCTACTAAAGCTTACAAAAGGTGGATTTATTGGACCCAAAGAACTTTGAATATGTCTGGATCCAGCCACAAGAAGATGGGACCCAATCCTGTGAGAAAAAATCTCCTCCCAGGACAAAGCAGCAGGGAGCATAATGGTGGACGCTCAGCCTCTGGAGGCAAGCAGAGGAGGTCTGCAGCTCAAGCGCCGACTCCTGGCCGAACTGCAGAGAAGCCAGGGCTATCTAATTTACAGCTGACCCGCCGGACTCATACCATGAAGAGCTCTCTCCCCATCGCGTCCCCTGCATCAGCTGATTGCAGCGTGGTGAAGAGCAGAGAGGCCGAGGTGAGTTGTAGCTCCAGAGCACTGAGGAGAGGGGCCAAGAATGACTCAGCAGTCTCGCAGCAGCAGGAGCTTGATGGGACTTCCCCAGACAAGCCAGGAAGAGCCAGAACCTGGAGGAGTGAAGCACTGCCTGCCTGTAGACCACCTACAGAAAAGAAGCCGACACTGACTGCAGCTTCACCGCCAGATGACAGCGGTGTGGGGAATCTCCCTGGAGCCATGGTGACTTCAAAGGAGGTGAGGAAGCAGGCACAGCTGAGCGGGGACACTGATGATTCAGCAGTCTCTGCAGTGCCAGTGCTGGCCTGCAGGGGCTGCTGTGGCAAGATGCGACATGGGAGATCGCTGTGGAACTGTGCTGGGACCAGACACAGGAGATCAGCTGAGGAAAGTCAGCGGGGACTCCGCGGCCTCTGTAGTACAGCTGCTCACTGAGTCCTCCTCAAGGCAAAAAGGGGCAGAGGGAATCCTCCATTCAGATGCATCGGTTTTCATCCCCAGACCTGCATGCAGGGAGGGGGGCTGGGCACAAGATACACAGTGGAAGAAGCAGGAGGGTCTCCTGCAGCCACTTGACACCAGGGAAGTTTTGTATAGCTGTAACAGGGAGGAACATTTTGACAACACAATTAATAGTCAGTTTATGGGGGAAGAAGCCCCTGTCCATATAAAAAATAAAGGCAAATGTCCATTCCAACGAAATAGGACTTGCACCATGCCAAAGGTGATAAGGGGTGGTATACAGCCTTCTGCCCCCATTGCAATGAAGGGGGAACCTGAATACACTATACATAGTGATGACAATTTACTTGAAGGCAACCCTAATATCAAAGGAGATGATGAGTGTGTAATTAATCAGCCGGGGGACCCCTTTAAGCAGCTGTTTGATGATCAGAAGGCTTGGATAGAAGCCTTTACAGAAAGGAACAGGCTTTTTTATGCTAATCTATTTGAAGGTCCTAAGAACGAATCTAATACCACTGCTATTAAAGGGGAAGTGTTCCAAAATATAGATGAAGGGTCACAGCTGAACGGTGGTACTTGCATAAATGACGGCGGATGTTTTGAACCTGCTCTATCACTCCATGATAACAAAGAGGCCATGGACGATCGATTGAGTCACCCAAAGGATGATTTAGAAAGTTTTTACTCTGGGGAGTCTTTTGGGGAGATTGATTCATATAAAGAATATGGGAGTGATTCCTCAGTTGATAAAGTCTCTGATGAGACTTCGTTTTCATACTCTTCTTCTGAGGAGGATACCAGGTGTGAGATAACTACCTCACTAATAGACGCTATACCTGCCTCAGATGACTGCCCAACAGAAAGTTTTTTGGCCAAGATGTGTGGAGCCCTTCCTTTTGGAATCATTGGATGTTCCTACTAAGAATCATATTACTCAGGGAAACCCTTCCAAACAACAAAATGAATCTAGGGCATCTGAAATTTTTGTTAAAAATCTTTTTAAAGATACCCTGCTGCGTATAATGGACGATTCATATCCAAATTCTAGAAAGGATTCTGACAGTGTTACAAAAAACTTAAAGATATCTGACCCTCTTAAAAATCATGAGACCCTACATTCAAACCATTCCCAGAATTTTTCGACATTTTCAGATTCCATGGATAAAATAAAATCTGACATTATCACCTTTAAAGATTCTCTGGCTAATTTTGAGGACTATAAAAGGAAAAACAATCTAAAGATCAGAGGTATCCCTGAATCAGTACAGCCCTCACAATTAAAGGAATATATCTCCTCGATGGCTTTTCATTTGATCCCAAACCTTAAGGAAACCAACTTGAAAGAAAAGGTCTTCAGGATACGCAGACCACCCTCTTTACCATCAAATGTGAGCAGAGATATTATTGTCTCGTTTTACCCGAACTGGATAAGGAATACTTTCTTGGGACTCTCAAAAGACCCTCTACTCCTACAGTCCCCGTATAACCACCTGACGTTCTTCAAGGACCTATCTAAAGCCACTCTACAAAAGCGCAAATCGTTTTACCTTATTACCCGTGAACTTTTGCACAATGGAATTTCCTATAATTGGACTCAATCCTCTACTCTGCAAGTGAATCACGCATCTAAAATAATCTCTGTTGCCTCTCCAAAAGAAGGACTCAATTTTTTAAAATCCGCCGGAATAATCTCCACTGGGACCTCTTTTGTACATTTTTTACGGTCTAATTCAGATCTTCGTCCAAACTGAACGGCTTGAAATCTATCACAGCTTTGCTTTTGGCCTTTTATATTTTAATCTTTTCTGTCGGAACTATTGTGTCTGAATAACTATATTCCACTTTATGGCCTTTAAATGAACCGGACTCTGCCTCCACAAGGTCTCAGGGTCACACTGTAGTGCACCCGGACACAACAGGTCTACATATATTTGTTAAGAGTTAACTATTTTGCATAGTTGTGTAGCTTTGCGATCTTACTCATGTATTAATACTTTTTTCCCTTTTAGGTGCAGAAAATAAGTAACTTATAAAGATTCATATATCATTTATCAGTATAAAGCTACACATGTATTCTTTGTAACTTAGGGTTATGGACATGTATGTATGCCTGTATTTCCCCTATCTTTATAGGGGTATTCTTTTATTTCTTTCCCTATCCCTTTGTCCCTTAATTTTACCTCCCTATTACCCTTTTTTTCCTACCTAGTCCCTCATATTTTACCCACACCCTTTATAAAAATTTAAAATACCAATAAAGATTATTGAAAACAAAATACAATATGAGGCAATGAAATCATTTCTGTCACAAAATGGTATCAATATAAACATCAGCCCAGGGCACAAAAAATAAGCTATAACTCAGATCCAGATCTCAAAAAATGAAAATGATACATGTCTTGGAAAATGGTGACAAATGCAAAAACTTTTTTTCACACAAATTTGGAATTGTTTTCACAACTTAAATAAAACATAAACAATAAATGTTTGCAATCTTAATACTCGTTCTGATCTGGGGAATTATATCAGGTCAATTTTACCATATGGTGAACATGGTAAATAAAATAAGCCAAAAAACAATTGCAGAATTGTACTTTTTTAATTTTACAGTACATTTTATTCCCATTTTTCAGTACACTATGTGGTAAAATCAGTGGTGTCATTCAAAAGTACAACTTGTTCCTGTCACGCTGCAGCTCTGCAGGTAAATGCAAACTCCACAAGATGGCAGCAGAGTGGAGGGAAGGCTGAAATACTCTACAGCGCAGACCAGCAGCACTGCAGCGAGGCTACCACCAGGTGGCAGCAGAGTAGTCAAACAAGCTGGGTCAATACCAGTAGTAGAGTGGAGCAATACCAAGGGAAATACCAAATCACAGAGTCAGAGGAACGCCAGTACCAGTACTGGTCAGAAGCAGAAATACCAGAAGCAAGAGACAGGAGCAGGTCAGGCCATAGCAGAGTCAGGTACCTGGGAATCCAAACACACAAGGACACACATAGATGGGATAGGCAGGGACAGAAAACACAGACACAAACAAAGTCAGCTAAGTGCAGCAGGACAAACCAGGGGTTCACCAGAGTCAGCTACACAAGTCCTAGGCAGGAATTATAACTGACACTGTCTGTAGGAAGCAGCGCAGAGAAATAGCTGACCTGACACCAGAATGAGGCAAAGAAAAGTTAACCCTTGAATGACCAGACTTGGAAACGGAGAGACAGGAAAAAGCCAGTCTGGATCACATCAGTTCCACACAAAACAAGCCCTCATACAGTGGAGAAAATATTTATTTGATACGCTGCCAATTTTGCAAGTTTTCCAACTGTGGTGTGACGGGTGGTCGCTTGGTTACTGGGAGGTATATTTCACATGGATGGATGCTCCCTGCGATGCCAGACTATTTTGTCTCTAGTGTACATGAGCACTAAAGATGTCATTTAGTGCACTGAGTCCAGGTTACGGGTAGCTATGAGAGATGGGAGGCTTTGGTTACCCATATTACCTCACCTTTAGGTGAGGGTGCAGACGGTAACCCATTTTGCCTGAAGATATGTGTGTGATTGTGAATTTTGAAGACCTGTGATGAGGTCATGATCATGTGACTAGCCATGTGATAGCTGCAACCACACCCAGTTACCTATCTAAGGAAGGTGTGCTGCATGTGTGAGAGAGTGGGTTGGAGTCTGGCAGTGTGCACAGACTCCCATGTGTCCTGGTGGGACACTGTGAGAGTGGTTTCAGTGCAGAAGGAGAAGCCCTCCTGTATGTATGGCTCAAGATGGAGCCTCCGGGCTGGACATTGCCCTGGCCTGTGTGCACAGGGCCTGAGGGAACAAGACCCAGTTAAGGACTGTTTTTGTGTTGCTGTAAGACTGTTTGCCTTTTGTTCATGCTTCCATGGATTATGGAGAAAATAAACCGAATGGACTCATTTTAACCCTGAGTGTGCCAGTGTTTACCTCCAAGATCTGCAACGTGAGTAATCCCCATCCACAGACAGTGTGGAACGTTACAATTGGTGCTAGACTGCGGGCAACGATCCAAGAAGCACATGTGGCAGTGCTGGCGACTCTGAACCAGGAGAACGTACAGCCAGACAACCGTGAGGAATACTTACCAGGGTCAGTGAGAGCTAATTTTGGGATACCTCTGCAGATAAGAGGGATCTGAGAACCTGCATGGCCAACAGGTAACGGAACGGAGTTCGTGTGATACTGACCGGGGTCAGAAAGAGACTGTGTGTGAATGGATATTTATCAGATACCTCTGAGGATAAGAGGCATCCGAGAACCTGTGTGGCCGATCCAACTGGTAACGGTCTTGACAACCTTGTGTTATACTGACCGGGGTCAGTGAGAAGTATTGTTCAGGAAAAGACTGAATTTTGATCCATGTTTATGGATACCTCTGAGGACAAGAGAGATCCGAGAACCTGTGTGGCTGACACCAGCAGGTAACGGACAGGAGTCCGTGCTGTGCTGACCGGGGTCAGTGAGAGACTGTTTTTTTTTAAACACTTGTGATGTGTTTGCGGTGGCTCGGCGGGGCCACAAAGGTGACAAACGTCTGGCTGTAACTCGGCGGGGTTACGAAGCTTGCGATGGATCGGCGGGTCCACAAAGTCTGCGATGTGGAGTCATGCAGAAAATTGTGGCAGCGGGAACTGCAGTTGCAAGTTGCAGCAAGAGGTTCTGCTGCAGCAGGAGCTGCAGTGGCAGCAGCAGCAGCATGTGAAAGGCAGCCTGAGAAACAAGAGGTTTGTGACTACAGCAGGAGCTGTGGCAGTGCCAGTTGGAGCTGGGGAGGTGCCATAAGGACATAAGAGGTCAAGAAGGGGTGACCTCTTAAAGGGCCAGTACAAGCCTAGAAAGACCTAAGTGTGCTGTGGTACTGTTGGGGCAGATAAACTGCCGTGTACAGGTCGCTAGAGGGGACATGGGGAAATTCCGAAAGGGGGTCGTGGCCCAAAAAGGGGTGGAGTCCCAGAGGGAGGCAGAGACCCAAAAGGAGATAGTGGCCCAAAAAGAGGTGGAGCTTACAAAAGGGGTAGCACTGGTTACCTCAGTGGACATTAAAAGCACAAGAGAAAAGTCCTCCAAACAAAAGTTTAAAAATTTGTAAATTTGTAAATGGGTAAAACCAGTAACACCAGCATGGATTCATTTATATGTCTAGACTTTTGAAAGGATATTTTTGTATTAAGCACTTTATATATATGTATACAATTGTCTTGATATTAATTTTCTGTGCTTCCACATGTGCTATTTATAATGTAATTTATTTTCAATTATTTATGGAGTCACCCAGTGTGCTTACCTTTTGCTATCTTATTTCTGTATGGTTTGCTTAGTCTTATTTTATATTGCATTTACCTGATCAATAAAATTTACACATTTTTAAACTTTTTTTTTGGAGGACTTTTCTCTTGTGCTTTTCATATCTGGTTTCACCCTCCTCCGTGTTATGACCTTCTTTTGACTTATTTACCTCAGTGGACATGTCTGGGGAACAGCAGTGTTTGTATCAGATTTATTCTGAGTGCGGCATAGACTTTCCGTTTGATGACAAGCCGCAGGTGTGTACCGTGATGCTACACCATGAAGGAGTCTCTGGATGGTTGGACTCAAAGAGTCAGGTGACTCTGACAGGAACTCCTCTTGTTTTCTGTCTAACTGAGAAAAAGGTCAAGGTTCACTGCAACCATGGGGTCACTGTGGACTATACTGTTGTCAGAGTGATGATTGAGTTGTCCAAAAGTGTTGAGTGCCAAGGTGGCAGTATACCACCGAACTTATTATACCCCTTTGAAAGGGGCCAGGACTTTGTGTTGTTTGAAGATGCATGGGAAGTTGATGAAGTGTCGGGTGGCTCAAAGGAGGAGGTGGCACCCCCTAAGGTCGATAGTCCAGAGTTCCGGGTGACCGGGAGAAAGTGTGGGTCTGACGAACTCGGGGACTTAGCTGGGGTGACCAAACGTGTGACCGTGGGAAATGGAGTACCTCCAGGAAAGGGGTCCGACACCTGTTTGAGTGGGGACTTGCTGTTCCAGGATGACAGGGTGAGTGGGGGTAACTCCAAATCAAACTTTGACTCGAACTATGAACAAAGCTATAGTGAAAGATATGGAGGTGCTCAGAGAGGCCCAAGAGAAGTGTCAGCAGGAGCATCTCCAGAGAGAGAATGAGTGTCGCTGCATGGCAGAGGAGCAAAAAAAAGTTCTTAGCTCATGACAGAGAAGGAGACTAATGCCCAGCTCCAGAAATCCACGGATGACCGGGAAATCAAGCTATCATGCTCTCCCAATCTGATTGCAATGAAGGAGAGTGAGCTGGAGAGGTTGACCAAAGAAGGGGCCTCCACTGAGGAAGAAATCCAGCAGTGGAAGTGCCACGCAGATGGCCATATAAGGGACGTCGATGTCTTGGAAAACTGCGCTGATGCTCAGGACGAGGAGGTCCAACAGTATGTCCAAGAAGGGGAGACTTCGCTTTTCAAGTGTATAATAGAGGTACCCGAAGACATGCAAGAAGCGTTTGCCATTGAGGATGTGCATGAGGCCTTTAGAAAGGCTATAGAAGCATGTAGTGTGAACTGGGCACCAGAAACAGTTGGTCATACTGTCAACTAGGGAAGTCACAGTGAAGTGAGTGGCTGTCCTGAGGGATATGCATCTACAATGCCTCCGAATGAAGTAGATGATCCTGTTGAGGAATAAGGAAGCTGCTCGACATTTAGAGCATGCGAGGAAAGTTCACAGTCAGCAGGGCATTGCAGAACACATCATTCAAGTACCCAGAGGTAAGGTGAGGAAGGTTTTGGAAAGTGATGCAGGAGATGGTGAATAGGTCCAGTGTGATGAGAGTGAGGATTCCGGCTGATGACGAAGCCCAAGATATGAGTGAAGATGGGATGGTTCCATTCCTCGTTGTCGGATCCATGGAGAGCCTTGGGAATATCCGGATGCTCCTGGAGTATCACGTGGCCTATCTGAAAGAAGTAGAGCAGCTAAAACTTGAGAGGGAGCAGATCAACAGAGAGCTGCAGGAAATGGAAAGAAGATGGTCGCCACCTTCAACTTGCGGTATAGAGAGGCAAAGAGGTTCGCTTAAGACTGGAAGTCCTCAAGCTGGAGATAACATAAGACATAGAGATAAATGGAAGGGCTGCTCTCAGGACCATATAGACCATAGAAGAAATGGCCAGCAGAGAGATGACAGTAGGTGGCCTGACGGAAGAGGTAGAAGTAGTGAGGCCTCAGTTAGCTCAGGACTGAGTGACCTAAGCAGAAGACCCTGTAGTGGTCATGGTGACAAAGAGTCAGACCAGACAGATGGTATGGGTGCAAGAGAATTGCGATGCCGGATTGACCGTCGGGGGTGCGGGTGGTCTGACAAGGGGTCATCTCTATTAAGAGACGTGATGGATGATGGGTATCTACAAAAGGGTTCAGTAGCAGAGCCCGACTTTGACAAATGGTTTGACTGTCAGAGTCGACTGAGATGGATCTCTGGTCGAGTAATAAAAAGTGCCAAGCTCCACGACTTTAAGCAGAGGGGGGGAATATGTGGTGTGACGAGTGGTCGTGTGGTTAATGGGAAGTATATGTCACATGGAAGCTTCCTGCGATGCAACCCAGAGTATTTTGTCTCTAGTGTACATGAGCATTAAAGATGTAATTTAGTGCACTGTGTCTGAGTTGCGGGTAGCTATGAGAGATGGGAGGGTCTGGCTACCCATATTACCTCACCTTTGGGTGAGGGTGCGGACTGTACCCAGTTTTGCCTGAAGATATGTGTGTGGTTGTGAATTTTGATGACCTGTGATGAGGCAATGATCATGTGACTAGCCATGTGATAGGTAACTGGGTGTGGTTACAGTTATCTAAGGAAGGTGTGTTTCACATGTGAGAGAGTAGGTTGGAGTCCATGTGTCCAGGTGGGACACTGTGAGAGTGGTCTCTGTGTGGAAGAAGGAGAAGCCCTCCTGTATGTATGGCTCAAGACAGAGCATCCGGGCTGGACATTGCCCTGGCCTGTGTGTGCACAGGGCCTGAGGGAACAAGGCCCAGTTAAGGACTGTTTTTGTGTTGCTGTAAGACTGTTTGCCTTTTGTTCATGCTTCCATGGTTTATGGAGAAAATAAACCGAATGGACTCATTTTAACCCTGAGTGTGCCAGTGTTTACCTCGAGACCGGCAACGTGAGTAATCCTCATCCACAGACTGTGTGGAACGTTACACAACCTACAAAGAATGAAGTCTGTAATTTTTATTGTAGGTACACTTTAACTGTGAGAGACAGAATTCTTACAAAATATCGAGACAATCACATTGTTTGATTTTTATGTAAATAATTTGCACTTTATTGCATGAAATAATCATTTTATACATTAGAACTTAATATTTGGTGCAGAAATCTTATTTTGCATATACAGAGATCAGGTATTTCCTGTAGTTCTTGACCAAGTTTGCACACACTGCAGCAGGGACTTTGGCCCACTTCTCCATCTTTCTGGTTTTGAGGCTGTCTCCGACCAATTTTGAGTTTTAGCTCAATTTTCGACTGAGTTAAGGTCTGGAGACTGGTTAGGCCACTGCATGACCTTAAAATTCTTCTTTTATAAGCCTACATTTCTCAGCCATATATAATTATGTGATCTGGGGTACATTTATGTGATTTATAACACTCCAAAAAGTAATATTTTTTTTTACTGTATTCAGTTAGTTATCGATAAAGTGTAATATGCTTAGTGGGTGATAAAGATGGCAGAGGGAGTGACTGGAGGAATATTGAGACAGAGGGAGCTGGTGCAACAGAAGAGGTGACAGTAGCCTGTGTTCATGATTCAGCAAATATTCTGGACCCACAAAAGCCTGAACCCAGATTGGATGCTGCAGACTGCAGACTAGAGAGCCAAGATTGAGGAACTGGTGAGTGAATTGTGGGTCCTAGGCTGGTTGGAAGAGATAAGGAGGCAAGCCAGGGTCAGGTCTGTACAAATGTTATTGGGCCCACAAGCCATAAGGTCCCAAGAGTTGGAATCTCGGAAAGTGATAGTTACTAGTGACCGTTAGCAGAGAAGGGGTCCATTGAAGAGTTTGTGACAGAATGGGGGCTATTGAAGAGTTTGTGACCTGTTATCACATCTCATTTAACCACAAGGTAGTGGAGACAGAACACTTGCCTTGAAGGCTGCAATAGCTGACGACTGAAACTAGAGTAATGTTCCTCAAATGGAGGGGCAACATTGCTGGTATGCATGGACTGTGATCCCAGAAGGAAAGGAGCATGATGAACCTTTCTTAAGTAATGAATGGGCCTGTGAGATGTTCCTTGAGGTGACTTGAGACAGGGCTACTACCACCCCCAAGAGATTGCACTGTTCTTGGGGTTCACCACCTCCAATGTGTGAGCAGCTAATGGTGCAGGTGATAGGTGGTTGTTGCCTATTTCTACATGACGGGGGCTCAGGCACTACCTGGAGCTTGGTCACTTACAGCCCAGGCACCTGGGAATCGGGCTCCAGGAAGCAGGTGGAAGCAGTGGACACCTAAAGAGGATTACTGTATTACGCTGCTGTGAGGGACGATGGAGGTGTCCCTCCTGGAATGTGCCCCCACCATGGCATTTCCCAGGCCATATAAAGTCATGCAATGTTTCTCTGTAATTAAAAAACCAAGAACAAACCCTTTGCCAAGTGGTGGCTTTGTCTGTACACCACAGTGCACTTTGTCTGCACTCCACGGCAGCCAGCGTCTATTAGTGGCGTCCGCAGGTGCGATGCTGAACGCTTAGTGGGTCTAGAGGGACTCTGACCCTGTGTCCTTGGGGCAGAGTTCTGTGACATTATACTAAGTGCTCACTTTGCCAAGCTCTGTGGGCTTTAACAGGCTACGGCATTTATGTTCCACAGTATTGCGGTTCTGTGAAGGACAGAGTCCGCCTCTATACACACTGGGTGACGTTAACCCGCGTGTGCTCTTTGTTAGACCGCCATATAGCATCAGCCATTACCAAGCAGCAGTTTACATCTCTGCACGGTGGACCCTGGCATGCGAATGCCCCTGTGTACTACCTCTTTATTGTTTGGTGCATTCTGCCAGCCCTAGTGCACAGATGATTCTATGATTCTATGATTCTATGAGTGCAGTTATGTGACATTAATTCAGCACAATAAAAAAATGTAATATCACCTAGTCTGTAGAGTCTGTGATTGGGGTGCAAATGTCCATGGAAATCCATGACTTGTTCATCTTGATGAAAGTTAGTCAGTCTACACTTTCAGGGGACAGCCATCTATGCTTATCCATCAGGATACCACCAGCAGCACTGAAGACACATTCTGAGAAAACGATGGTGTGTGAGGTGAACTCAGGCCACTCATACATTTTGAAAGACCTGATGATACTGATCTTCAGTTCTAGATACTCCTGCACCATCCTCTACATTCGTTCACCACGTGTTAGGCTGTGTGCACACGCTGCGGATTTTGCTGCGGTTCCGCAGCGGTTTTGGCCGCTGCGGACCCGCAGCAGTTTTTGCTGCGGTGTACAGTACCATGATTCCCTATGGGAATCAAAAACCGCAGTGCAGACGGTGCGGAATTTTCCGCGCGGATTATCTGCGGTTTTCAATCCGCAGAAAGAATTGACATGTCAATTCTTTCTGCGGATTCCCCTGCGGTTTGCCATCTCCTCCATTGAGGAGATGAAAAACCGCAGGGCAAAACCGCAGAGCAATCCGCAGGTAAAACCGCAGGTCTTTTGACCTGCGGTTTCACCTGCGGATTGTACAAAATCCGCGCGGATGAATCCGCACCTAATCCGCAGTGTGTGCACACAGCCTAAGACTTATATTCTGTTTTGCTGGTGCATGGACTGGTCTAAAAAAGTGTCAAAGGACTCACAGAAATTGCTTCTTCCACTGCTGCTGCTAATGTTTTGACGTTGACGAATTGACATGCTGGAGGTTGGAAGTCTAGAGCTGTGATGCAAACCGTGTGCTTCACTGCTGTCTTGGGAAAAAGCTCCTTTGAGGTTGTGTTTCGATACTCCAGCATTCGCAGGTCCCTTTACAGGGAGGGAAGCATCTGGTAAAAAAATTTTTTTTATTGTGGATCTAACAGAGTGGCAACCCAGTAAGCAGCAGTATTCCTAATCATAACTATACAGGGATCAAGTTGCAGATAATGCTGCAAGAAGGTACTCATATGTTATGCTCTACCATGAGGTCCAAACCCATGCTTTGGTGGCTAGGTAACAATGATGCTTTTTTCCTCTGTCCCCTCCCACCAACCATGAACAGGATTATCTTCATCTGACAGTTGCTTGCCCCTCACCTCTTCCTCCTTTACTTGTTCCTCAGATATTGCACCTTTGATAGCAGCTTGTTATCACCCGCCCATCTCAATCACAATAATCCATCCTTCCTTGGCACCCGCCTTTGTGACGACACTCTGGAACTTAGAGACAATGTTGTCCATTTCGCATCTTCTTCTGCTTTCTCCTCTTCTTCTAGTACCATCATCTCTTCCTGCAGGCATTTGAAAGTTTGTTCCAACATATAAATGACCAGAATAGTAATGCTGATGAGGGTGCTGTCAGTGCTAACTGTCTTAGTAGCCATTTTGAAACTGTGCAGAAGGGTGTATAGGTCTTTAATCTGTGCCGACTCCGAAAACATGATATGCGCCACATCCATACTGTGTTGGTCCAGGCTATACGACATGACATACTGCATCAAGTCTCATTGCTGCTGCCAAATCGCTGCAACATGTGCAGAGTGGAATTCCACCATGTTGGCACATCGCATATCAACCTGTTAACTGGCATGGACAAAGACCTCTCTATCGGTTCAAGTCGATGAGCAGAGGTGTGTGAATGGCGGAAATGAGCGCACAGCTTCCATGCTTTCTGTAGCAGCTCACCCAGACCAGGATCATGGTGGAGAAATTGCTGCACTATCAGGATGAGGATGTGAGCCATGCAAGCCACTTGTGTGAGGTTTCCCTGGCATAGATCCTACACCAGATTAGCACCGGTCCCCTTTGTAAACCAGTTAACCCCTTCTGGTGGATTGGAGTGGAGGATGTGACTGAGCAGCGGAGAGGTAAGGATATTTAAAAAAAAAAAGTTTTATTTTTGTTACAGGTCGATGGTTTCGTTTCAGATTAGCAGAGGAATAAATCTTGTCAAAATCTTGGTGTATTTGTTTCATTAAAATAATTTTTCATTAATGTCTGTGTGTGTTTTTTAACCGTTTAATAGTCTAGGGTTAATAATGGATGTGTCCAATTGACACCCCTATTATTAATTGGCTTAATGTCACCTTCCAATAGCAAGGTGACATTAACACATTAATATTAACCCATTATCCACCACTACAGGGCAATGGGAATAGAGAGGATAAGTGCCAGAAAAGGCGCATCTTACAGATTTTTGTATCTGGGGGTGGGGCAAAAACAATGGTCCCTTTCAAGGCTATTAAAATCTGCCCTCACTCACCTGCTTTACCTCTCTGGTTGCAATTTTACCGTGGGAGCCCACATATTTTTTAAAACGAATTAACCCCTTAATTTAACACCTAGATGTACCAAATTTTACACACAAACCATAATCTAATTATTAGTCAGGGACATATAAAAAATACATGAAATGAAATGGTTTACTTTATGTAAACCATGTGTCATTTCATGTTGGGTTTAGGAATGATTTTCCAGGAGCCGGCAATTGAATTAGCGGCTATTCTGCTATGTAGAACACTATGAAATATAAATATATATATATATATTTTAAAAAAAAGGCCAGCACTACCAAAATTCTACAATTTGTGCAAAACCTATTCAGCTGTGTCCAAACAGCTGAGTTAATAAAATAAAAAATAGGCAGCACTCCAAATTAAATGTGAAAAAAGTGGACATATAGCCATCATACATATCCTCCATCCCATAGTCGAGTGCCCATATACCCATCACACATCCTCCATCCCATACTCCCATGCCCATATACCTATCACACATCCTCCATCCCATAGTCCCATGCCCATATACTCATCATACATATTCGCCATCCCATAGTTTCATGCCCATATACCCATCATACATATTCGCCATCCCATAGTCGAGTGCCCATATACCCATCACACATCCTTCATCTCATAGTCCTGTGCCCATATACCCATCATACATATCCTCCATCCCATAGTCCCGTGCCCATATACCCATCATACATATCCTCCATCCCATAGTCCCATGTCTATATACCCGTCATACATATCCTCCATCCCATAGTCCAGTGCCCATATACCCATCACACATCCTCCATCCCATAGTCAACCATTATGACATCATAATGAGCGGCGGGGCTTGCAACCTATGATGACATCAGCGTCACCATGGCAACCATTATGACATCATAATGAGGGGCGGGGCTTGATACACACACACTTTTTCCCCATTATGTAGATAGGGGCAAAATTGTTTGGTGAATTGGAACGCACGGGGTTAAAATTTTGCCTCACAACATAGCCTAGGACGCTCTCGGGGTCCAGATGTGTGACTTTGTGGCTGTAGCTGCGACGGTGCGGATGCCAATCCCAGACATACATACATACACACACTTGAGCTTTATATAATAGATATGTGTCTCAATGACATGTATATATATACTAACTGAAGAGCCCGGCACTGCCCGGGCACAGTAACTAACTGTGGTTAGTTATAACAAATTATAATTATCCTCCATCCCATAGTCCTGTGCCCATATACCCATCATACATATCCACGATCCCATAGGCCCGTGCCCATATACCCATCACACATTCTCCATCCCATAGTCCCATGCCCATATACCCATCATACATATTCGCCATCCCATAGTCCCATGCCCATATACCCATCATACATATTCACCATCCCATAGTCAAGTGCCCATATACCCATCACACATCCTTCATCTCATAGTCCCATGCCCATATACCCATCATACATATCCTCCATCCCATAGTCCCGTGCCCATAAACCCATCATACATATCCGCCATCCCATAGTCCCGTGCCCATATACCCGTCATACATATCCTCCATCCCATAGTCGAGTGCCCATATACCCATCACAAATCCTCCATCCCATAGTCCCGTGCCCATATACCCGTCATACATATCCTCCATCCCATAGTCCAGTGCCCATATACCCATCACACATCCTCCATCCCATAGTCAACCATTATGACATCATAATGAGCGGCGGGGCTTGCAACCTATGATGACAACAGTGTCGCCATGGCAACCTTTATGACATCATAATGAGGGGCAGGGCTTGACACACACACACACTTTTTCCCCTTTCTGTAGATAGGGGGAAAATTGTTTGGTGAATTGGAAAGCGCAGGGTTAAAATTTCGCCTCACAACATAGCCTAGGACACTCTCGGGGTCCAGACATGTGACTGTGCCAAATTTTGTGGCTGTAGCTGCGACGGTGCGGATGCAAATCCCGGACACAGACACACACACATACATACACACAAACATACATACACACCCACATTGAGCTTTATATATTAAATATATATATATATATGTATTCTATGTGTACATATCTATTCTTTTGTTTCTTTATTAAACATGTCAGTGTGATTTTACTGTCTCACAAAATGAATTGCCGGCTTTTGTTAAAGGACACCGGGTGCGTATTTCTCGCAAGTCACTCGTCTGGTCCGTGTGTAATCCGTATTTTTTGCGCCCCCATAGACTTGCATTGGCGTATTACAGGTGTAAGACGCTGACAATCGCAGCATGCTGTGATTTTCTCAGCCCGTAAAACACGGCTGATGGGAGCTGCCCCATAGAGAAACATTGGTCCGAGTGCAATGTGTGGTTTGTACGCCTCTCACTCGTCCATATTTCTCTCTAGTGTGACGCCGGCCTTAGGTTTAAAAACTGAATCCAAAATCGCAGGTGTACAGCATAGTTACATCCTTAGGCCGGGGTCACACATGTGAGAAAATCACACAAGTCTCGCATCTAAATACCTGGCACTGGCGCCGGCAGTCGGGACCAAAGCGCTCAGCTGCATAGAAATACATGCAGCTGGGCGCTCCGGTCCTGAATGCCGGCGAATGAGATGTGAGACTCGTGCGAGTTTCTCGCATGTGTGACCCCGGCCTTAAATTCTTAACAGGAGTAGAAGACTTACCTTTATAGAACCATGATATTGATATCTTGAGCTAATGAAGTCTAAATCTAGATTCACAGGCAATGTTTTTGCAGTGTATTTGTTTCTGCAGCCAAAACATTCCCTCTTGGCAGTAAAAAGGCTGTGAATAAAATGCAGCTAATTGCTACCTTTTTGCAGCTTTTTTTGCTGTGGATTATGTGTGTGATTTACCTACAGCACATGTATAAAAAATATGTATTTTAATCACCAAAAACAGCAAAAAAGCTGAAAGAAAAACACAGCAAAACCTGTTTTTTGCTGGGTTTTTCCCCTTTCTTATTGATTTCTATGGGTGAAAAAATGCCTCAAAAAATGACAATATTAACTTGCTGCAATTTCAAAACACTTCAAAGATCAAATTTAACTATAAATATAAAAAATGTGTGCATGATTTCTCAAATTTCATAGCTTTTGCAGGTACTGTAAAATGCAGGTTTACTAATGCAGAAATAAAGTGCTGCACGTGAACATAACCTAAGGAGCCTCAAGTTGCTGAATGTAATTTGTAATGAAATGCGCTCTACTCATTAGGCTAGGTGCACACGATTGTAGAGTCTCTTGTCCAAGAGAATGGAGTTGATTATGCAAATGACAATCTGATCAAACACTTGTTAGAATTTGATCAAATTGTCAGCGTAGTGTGATCCAATTCTCATGGGTGAGAGAACCAAAGGCGAAGATGAGAATTAAATTTCTTCATCTTTTCCATTGTGTCAGTGTGATATCATTCGATGCAGTCCAATGATAGTTACCCATTCATTGACTGGTATGGCTATGTGTGATCCAAGTATGAGATCAAATTTGAACATTTGTATGGATAGAATAACATTGGTCCGCATGAAATTCCATGTGTTAGGTGATGGGATGCTGCGCAGGATGGATCTCAGGCCTTGTCTGGTGCTTTGGTCTCCCATTCAGGCTCAGCTGCTGGGATGACTGCTCAGCACAAACTCCAGTCTCAGTGCCTTGCCCAGGATCGTGCTGCATGTTTATTTACTGCTGTCTCTCCAGCTAAGCCTATGGTGACTACTTTTATACACATGCTGCATTGCACTCTGGAGCCTAAGTCCAGATTTCACTATACTGAGCAAGTCCGTGATGTAGCGCCTTCTCATTGCTGCTCAGATGTTAGCTGCTCTAGTGATGTGGCAGCTTCAGATTGGTCCATAGGCAAGGTCCTGTCTGTCTGGACTTGAGATTAAGGTATAAATGGTGCACGCCTGTGTGCTAGTATCATTTGCATTTGTGATTGTGTGTGGATATACTACCACTCTGTGAGCACATGTGTGTTGGCTGCTCTTATAGCAGTGATTGTGTGTCTAGGCAGGCAGTGTAGGGTGGGAACGCCCGCTTGGCTTAGCGGGCGTTCTAAGTCGAACAGGCAGTTGCACAACTGAGTGTCAAAGCGAGCACAACTACCAGCCTAGACTACCCTGGGGGGAGCGATAGGGACCCCACCTAGCATCATATTTGCTGTATCCCTTTGATGGTTAACAGGGTATAGCACTCAGTGTTCGGCTGTATGTTACTGCTCTGTGAAGAAACAGAGCTTGGAACTAAGTTTTCTGTTCACACAGTGTGATGGTTAACACTGTGCATTTTGTTTGCTGCTTCGCTGCCTTTAATTCGCCATTGTTCACATTAGCTGTAGTTTTACATCTCTGCATAATGGACCCCGGGTTGTGAACGCACTTTATAATTATATTTAATTTAGTGCGTTCTGCCAGCCCTAACAGTATACTAGTGCCAGGGTCTGGCTAGCAATGGTGGATGATCATTGTTTTCCGCAGTACGTCCAGCAGCTTGAGAGTAGGTTGGCCACTCTTGAGCGGGCTTATTCAGCTGTGGACCTCGCAGCAATGATTGCACAAGCAGCCATCAAAGCTGCTACTAAGGTTATTGCTTCGGCTTCTGTTTCCTCTGTGCCGCATTTTTTGCTGCCCAAAAAGTTTTCAGGGACAGCAAGGCTTGTAGAGGGTTTGTGAATCAGTGCTCAATCCACCTGGACTTAATGTCTTCACAATTCCCAACAGAGTGTACCAAGGTGGGATTTATAATTTCCCTTTTGTCAGGTAGGGTGTTGGAGTGGGCTACGCCATTATGAGAATGAGAATATCACCTGATCCTTAGCGTCTCTCGTATTCTGAGTGTACTGAAAGAGGTTTTTTGAGGGCCACAAGTAACTCATGATACCGAACTCCAACTCCTGGCTTTAGCTCAGGGTTCGTCCTTGGTTAGCCAGTTTGCCATTTAGTTTCATACCCTGTCTACCGAGTTGGAGTGGCCTGATAAGGTCCTAATACCTATCTTCTAGAGGGGATTAGCAGATCATGTCAGGGATGCTTTGGACACTAGGGCGATTCCAACTACCCTTGAGGAATTGATATCAGTGTCCACCAGCATAGATCTGCAGCATGTTGAGCATGGTTTGAAGCAAGCTCATACTAAATGTAGGGTTCTGTTGGCTCCAAACTTCGCCAAGATTATGTGCCCCCAACTCTGGTTGATGACACTGTAGGGCCCATGGACGTCTCTCGAGCGGACCCAATCTCCCGCTCTATACATCCGCAGCCGACTTGTTTTGCCTGCTTGCGAGTCAGTCACTTTGTCAATAAATGTACCAAGCATCAGAAAGAGTCACAGCCTCAAGTGGCATTGGGGAGAGGTTCACTAGTTCCTGTTGAGGTGTCACCCAAGTTAGGTATTGGGGTTTATGTGATGGGTTTCACTTAGTATCATATTTGCTGTTTCCCTGTACCGGTTAACAGGGTATAGCACTCAGTGTTCTGCTGTACGTTACTGCAATGTGGAGTAACCGAGCTTGGAATTTAGTTTTTTGCTCACACATTGTGATGGTTAACACTGTAAATTTTTTTTGCTGCTTCGCTGCCTTTAATTCGCCATTGTTCACATTAGCTGCAGTTTTACATCTCTGCACAGTAGACCCCAGGTTGCGAATGTACTGTATTATTATATTTTAACACCATGTTTTGACGGATCGCACCTGGATGGAAAATAAGGTGTTGTGATCAAGCCTTTAGAGTGCTCTCTTTTAGTGTATTTCCTTTGGAGACTTAACAATGACATTTTAAGTGGTTGCTAACTCTTTTCCCAATCCAGTATACTACTTCAATATACACAAGCTTGCAAAAATACTCAACCCCTTGCCATTTTCTGTGTTTTGCTACTTCACAACCTGGAATTTCACAGTTTTTTTTATTTAGGGTTTCCATCAGCTCATGTAAGGGCTCTCATACATGTGCTACTATTTCCGGTAAAGGAAAAACCAGTACCGGAGCTATGCATTTCCATGTGTTACAAACATGTAGCATCCGTATGCCCTCCGTATGCCCTCCGTATGCCCTGCATCATTGTGACACGTACCAGCACCTGGGAAAAAGCAGTACAGTTCACGTTGCTCCCAGGTGCTGGGTGCTGAAGGCAGTGTGGATCATCGTTACCTAGTCTCCCTGAGATCAGTGTGACTGTGTGACAATGATGGGAGTTGTATTCAGCACCCGCTGTGTACATCATGTGTAACATAAAGAATTTTAAAAAAAATTGGCGTGGGCTCAAATATTTTTACAGTAATAAAGGGGAAAATAATGGTGGAGAGTGATTATTTCAAATTAAGAAGTATGTGTCTTTCTTTGAATTAAAGGACTTTATTCTTGCTGTGTATTTTTTACAATATGACAATGGGGTTAGTAATGGGGGCTTCTTATAGACACATCTCCATTACTAATTTCTTGGCTTGATGTCAGCTGACAATACAAAGCTGACATCAACCCCAACCCTTTAACCCCACTTGTCATCGCACCAGGGCAAATGGGAAGAGGGAGGCTAAGTGCCTGATTTGGAGCATCTTATGGATGTGCTATTTCTGTAGCAGTTGAGGGATAATATTGGTTGCCTGGGTGGGGAGTCAATATCCTTGACCCCTTCCCAAACTATTAATGTCAGCCCAAAGCTGTCTATTAAGCCTGTGCTGGTAAGAAATAGGGGAACTCTACTTCATTTTTTCATGGGTTCCCTCTGTAAACAAACCAGTAAAGGCTAAGCAAAGAACTATGAGCTTTTATTAATAGCCTGAGAATATTTGGGATATTTTGGGATATTATTCCCTTTTCCAGATTATTAACATCAATCCACGGCTGTGGAATTTCCCTCTGCTGGTTATTAAAATTATGTGGGAGCCACACCATTGTTTTAATTAAACTTTATTCGACACATGATATACACAGTGGGTGCTGAATACAACTCCCATCATTGTCACCTGGTCATGCTGATCTCAAGGAGACCAGGAGACAATGATCTGAACTGCTTTCAGCACCCGGTGCCTAGGAACAGCGCAAACTGTACCACTTTTTCCAAAGCAGCGGTACGTGTCATGCTGATGACACACGGATGTCATTCATGTGTCATTACTGTGCATGTGTGTGGAACATTTTCCAGCCTGTGCTGCCGATAAAAAATGGACATGTCAGAGGGTTTTGCTTACAGACACATGGTGTGTATGTTAGTGCACACTGGATGCGTGTGTTCTCATCTTAATTGTCTGCAGCCAAATTGAATGTGAGGTTTTAAGGCCAGAGAAATCAGATACAAATGCAAGCAATTGTGTCTCAAATGATTTCTGGTTTTATTGGCTGAAATGCAGAGTATTTAAAGAGAAAACAAGGTGTTTGAATATTACCTTATCTAACACTTATAGCTAATGGTGTTTGATTTCTGTGGGAAATGACAGTTGTGGAGACTGATACCCCCAGTACAGGTGCAGTTTCCATTCATAGATTAATCATGTCAGAGTCTACTGAAGGTTAGCTTATTGGCAGGATTAAATTAAAGAACACATAAGCATTTAATTTGAAAAGCATCCATATGGATGTTATAAGCTTGATTTTAGCATATATTCATATGCCATACATTCTCTCCTTAACATGTGGAAACACACTGACATGCACAGACCCATTTATATGAAAACAGTCACCACATGTACCAGAGACACTGACATGCAAAGGAGGCCTAAAGAATGTCTATATCTGTGAACATTTGGTTTTCTCTTTATTATGATGCAACAACAAATAGAAAAAAATAACTAAAAACGTCAGCATGCATAATTATTCACCCACTAAATTCAGTACTTTTTAAAGCCTCCTTTTGCAGAAATTACAGTTGCTAGTTGCTTTTTATAAGTCTCTGTGCTTTCTACGTCTAGACATTTGAATTTTTGACTCAAGCTCCTTCAAGTTAGATGGTTTCCTCAGGTGAACAGCAAAATTCAGTTCTGACCACAGATTATCAATTAGATTAATGTCTGGACTTTAACTAGGCCACTCAAAAACATTACATGCTTCACCTTAAACCACTCGAGTGTTGCTTTAACAGTATGCTTTGGATCTTTGTCTTGTTGGAAGTTGAATCTCCGCCCCAATCTCAAATCACTGACAGACTGATGCAAGTTTTGCTCAAAAATATCCCTGTATTTCACAGCATTCATCTTCCCCTTGACTCAGAGCAATTTCTCTGTCCCTGCTGCCAAAAAACATTTATACAGCATGTTGCTGCCACTACCATGTGTCACTGTGGGGATGGTGTTCTTGTGGTGATGAGCTGAGTTGATTTGGCTTCAGACATAGCATTTACCTTGGCAACCAAAAAGCTCAATTTTGGTCTTTTCTAACCACAGCACCTTTCTCCATACACTTGGGAGTCTCTCACATTTCTTTTTTACAAACTCAAATGGAACTTTACAATTTTGGGTTCAAGTAAAGGCTTTGTCTGTCCACTATTCCATTAAGCCCACCTCTGTGAAGTGTATGAATTGTTGTGGTTGTATGGACAGATACTTCAAGTTCTGCTTGGAAACTCTGCAAATCCTTCAGGATTACATTTGAGGTCTGTGCCTTTATGACTAATGCCCTCCTTGCTCGGGCTGAGAGTTTTGGTGAGTGGCTCTCTCTTGCCAGGTTTGATGTAGTACCGTGTTATTTCAAATTAATGATAATAGAGTTGATGAGGATCATCGGAGATTGGAATATTTTTAATAGCCATACCCTGACTTGTACTTTCAACAGCTTTGTCCCGAACTTGTTTGGAGATCTCTTTGGTCTTCATGGTGTTGTTTGGTTAGTGGTGTATCTTGCCTAATGGTGTTGCAACCTCTGTGGATTTACAGAAAAGGTGTGTATGTACTGACAGATCATGTGACACATAGATTGCACACAGGTGGACTTCCTTTCATTGAGCATATGACTTATGAAGGAAATTGTTTGCACCAAAAAATCTTAGAGGCTTCACAACAAAAGGGATGAAAATATATGCACATGCCAATTTATAGTTATTTTGTTCCATAAATTTAATTTATGCTATATTTTTCTCACTTCACTTCACCAGCTTAGACTATTTAGTGCTGATGCTTCACACCCAAATAGGACTACAAAAATATTTTAATTGAAGTGGTAATTAGTGTTGAGCGATACCTTCTGATATCGGGAAATATCGGATCGGATTGGATCAGATCGATATCGGGTATCGCCGATTCCGATACCAGAAACCCATGCAAGTCAATAGGGCACAACTATCGGAATTAAAGTAAACCCTTTCTTTACTTGCACATCCAGTTCGGGAGGGGGGAAGAGTGTGGGCGGTGCATGGGCGGACACTGTGCGTGTCTGTGTGTGCGGGCGGGGTCTGTACGGGCCTCTCGGGGGTCTGTGCGGGCCTGCCGGGGGTCTGTGCGGGCCTGCCAGGGGTCTGTGCAGGCCTGCCGGGGGTCTGTGCGGGATGCCGGGGGTCTATGTGGGCTGCCGGGGGTCTGTGCGGGCCTCCCGGGGGTCTGTGCGGGCTGCCGGGGGGTAGTGCGGGCCTGCCGGGGGTCTGTGCGGGCCTGCTGGGGGTCTGTGCGGGCTGCCGGGGGTCTGTGCGGGCCTGCCGGGGGTCTGTGCGGGCTGCCGGGGGTCTGTGCGGGCCTGCCGGAGGTCTGTGCGGGCTGTCGGGGGTCTGTGCGGTCCTGGTGGTATCGGGCTATGCCTGCTGCAATGACAGTGATTGACACATTAGCCAATGATCGGACAGTAGTAGTCCCATCATCCGGCTAATGTGTTGAATTGAAAAAAAAAAAAACATACATACTATATTCTACATACATACTACATATATACTGCATTCATACAACATACATACATACATACATAATACATACATACTACATATACACTACATTCATACAACATACATACATACTACATACTACATAAATACTACATATATACTACATTCATACAACATACATACATTCATACAACATACATAAATGCATACATACTACATATATACTACATTTATACAACATACATACATACTACATACATACTACATATATACAACATACATATATACTACATACATACTTCATATATACTACATTCATACAACATACATACATACTACATACGTACTACATACACTCACTGGCCACTTTATTAGGTACACCTGTCCAACTGTGTGTTAAGACTTAATTTCTTAATCAGCCAATCACATGGCGGCAACTCAGTGCATTTAGGCATGTAGACATGGTCAAGACAATCTCCTGCAGTTCAAACCGAGCATCAGTATGGGGAAGAAAGGTGATTTGAGTGCCTTTGAACGTGGCATGATTGTTGGTGCCAGAAGGGCTGGTCTGAGAATTTCAGAAACTGCTGATCTACTGGGATTTTCACGCACAACCATCTCTAGGGTTTACAGAGAATGGTCCGAAAAAGAAAAAAAATCCAGTGAGCGGCAGTTCTGTGGCCGGAAATGCCATGTTGATGCCAGAGGTCAGAGGAGAATGGGCAGACTGGTTTGAGCTGATAGAAAGGCAACAGTGACTCAAATTGCCACCCGTTACAACCAAGGTAGGCAGAAGAGCATCTCTGAATGCACAGTGCGTCGAACTTTGAGGCAGATGGGCTACAGCAGCAGAAGACCACACTGGGTACCACTCCTCTCAGCTAAGAACAGGAAACTGAGGCTAAAATTTGCACAAGCTCATCGAAATTGGACAGTAGAAGATTGGAAAAACGTTGCCTGGTCTGATGAGTCTCGATTTCTGCTGCGACATTCGGATGGTAGGGTCAGAATTTGGTGTAAACAACATGAAAGCATGGATCCATCCTGCCTTGTATCAACGGTTCAGGCTGGTGGTGGTGGTGTCATGGTGTGGGGAATTTTTTCTGGGCACTCTTTGGGCCCCTTGGTACCAATTGAGCATCGTTGCAACGCCACAGCCTACCTGAGTATTGTTGCTGACCATGTCCATCCCTTTATGACCACAATGTACCCAACATCTGATGGCTACTTTCAGCAGGATAATGCGCCATGTCATAAAGCTCGAATCATCTCAGATTGGTTTCTTGAACATGACAATGAGTTTACTGTACTCAAATGGCCTCCTCAGTCACCAGATCTCAATCCAATAGAGCATCTTTGGGATGTGGTGGAACGGGAGATTCGCATCAGGGATGTGCAGCCGACAAATCTGCGCCAACTGTGTGATGCCATCATGTCAATATGGTCCAAAATCTCTGAGGAATGCTTCCAGCACCTTGTTGAATCTCTGCCACGAAGAATTGAGGCAGTTCTGAAGGCAAAAGGGGGTCCAACCCCTTACTAGCATGGTGTACCTAATAAAGTGGCCAGTGAGTGTATGTAGTATGTATGCAGTATGTATGTATGTATGTTGTATGAATGTAGTATATATGTAGTATGTATGTATGTATGTTGTATGAATGTAGTATCTATGTAGTATGTAGTATGTATGTATGCTGTATGAATATAGTATATATGTAGTATGTATGTATTATATAGTATGTATGTATGTTGTATGAATGTAGTATATATTTAGTATGTATGTAGTGTGTATATATGTTGTATGAATGTAGTATATATGTAGTATGTATGTATTATGTAGTATGTATGTTGTATGAATGTAGTATATATGTAGTATGTATGTAGTATGTATGTAGTATGTAAGTATGTATGTATGTATGTATGTATGTTGTATGAATGTACAAACCCAACCTGACCAGAACACCAATCACAACAACCTGACAAAAGCCGGAATCAGGAAGATGGTAGATGAAGGCCAGGAGAGGTACGTAAGTGACTGGAAGAATGACATCATCAGCTCACAGGAACTGACCATGTACCGGAGTCTACAGAGAGACTACAGACTGGCCCCATACCTGGAGAAACTCCCGGACCCCGGAGACCGCAAGATCCTGAGCCAGTATAGACTCAGTGCCCACAGTCTGGCTATCGAATCCGGTCAACACAGGCAGAGCTACAAGCCCAAGGAGGAAAGACAGTGCCAGCACTGTGACCAGGAGGCCCTGGAGGATGAGACTTACTTCCTGCTACACTGCCCCAAATACTCAGCAGTGAGGGACACTCACTTCAGGAGACTCTCACATCTCTTCCCGGATTTCATCACCATGAAGGAGGAGGAGAAAACATATATCCTGTTGGGGGAAGAAGAGAGAGCAGTGGAGATAGCAGCGCAATATGTGAGCGAATGTCATAGACTGCGAGAAAGAAAACTATGATATGTCATGGACTTCTATGGCCCCCACCCTGGATCTGCCCCATGCCCCCCATTCACCTTCCCTATGCCATGGACTTCTATAGCCCCACCCTGGATCTGCCCTATCCCCCATCCACCTTCCCTATGCCATGGACTTCTATAGCCCCATCCTGGATCTGCCCCCATCCACCTTTCCTACAGCCCCTACCCGACATCCCTACAGTCCCTATCCCTATTCCCTTTTGTACACTTGCTTTGGCAAAACTAATGTGTATTTAGTCCTGCCAATAAAGCTTCTTTGAATTTGAATTATATATGTAGTATGTATTATGTAGTATGTATGTAAGTTGTATGAATGTAGTATGTATGTAGTATGTATGTATTATGTAGTATGTATGCTGTATGAATGTAGTATATATGTAGTATGTATGTAGTATGTATGTATGTTGTATGAATGTAGTATATATGAAGTATGTATGTAGTATCTAGTATGTATGTATGTTGTATGAATGTTGTATATATGTAGTATGTATGTTTTTTTTTTTTACATTTAACACATTAGCCGGATGATGGGACTACTACTGTCCCATCATTGGCTAATGTGTCAATCACTGTCATTATAGCAGGCATAGCCCGATGGGACTTGTAGTCCCATCAGACGATGCCTGCACACACACACAACCCCCGGCAGGCCCGCACAGACCCCCGGCAGGCCCGTACAGACCCCCGGCAGGCCCGCACAGACCCCCGGCAGGTCCGCACAGACCCCCGGCAGCCCGCACAGACCCCTGGCAGCCCACACAGACCCCAGGCAGGCCCGCACAGACCCCCGGCAGCCCGAATAGACCCCTGGCAGCCTGAAAAGACCCCCAGCAGCCCACACAGACCCCCGGCAGCCCGCACAGACCCCCGGCAGGCCCGCAAAGACCCCCGGCAGGCCCGTACAGATCCCCGGCAGCCCATGCAGACCCCCGGCAGGCCCGTACAGACCCCCGGCAGGCCCGCACAGACCCCCGGCAGGCCCGCACAGACCGTGCATCATGATGACATCATTTCAGCAGCCAATCACAGCCATGCCATTAGTTAACATGGCTAACACAACTGGCTCATTGCATTATGGGAACTTCCGATTCCGGTATTTGATATTGTAAAAATATCGGTACTCGGTATCGGAACTCCGATACAGCGAATATCGGCTGATACCCAATATTTGCAGTATCGGAATGCTCAACACTAGCGGTAATGTAACAAAATATTTAAAAAGCCAGGGGTGGCGAATACTTTCACCAGCCATTGTATTAGGAAATAGATATAATAGTATACTTCTTGTGTTTATTTACTACCTTATTTAATGAGAACAAAAGCAAGGATCTTTCTTTTACTTTTCTTAGTATTTTCCTGTTCTTTTGCTACAAGCTTACTTTGTCCATCATTTAAAAGTACTAAATGTAATAGATGTATATTAAACTAGAGAAACTAATGCAGGGCATTTTCTTGAAAGCTGCATTTGCAACATGGCATGATTATAAATGACTGAATGTGCGCCTTTGGTTGTTGTCAAGTTCTGATGTCAGAAGTGGCCATTCATCATCCTACAAACATCTGACACTAACAGAATAGAAAATGACTGATGTATGACTAAACAGCTTGGAATGCCAAGTTCATTACTTGCTGAAAGACTTGCTATGCATTGCCATAAAATACATAACCTTACAGTTGGGCTTTTCCAGCTAGCATTATATATACTCCATGAGATTGAACAGTATCATAGCTTAAAATGAACAATAGTTTTCATGCAAGGGCAATAACCTACCAGTTTGTAAGTAAATTAAAAGTTTGAATTTTTTATTAATTGTTAAATTATGATCATTTTCAGATAATGCTTGCACCTTGCTGTGTATAAACCAGTGAATTAACTTGCAGTGCTTGAATTTTTACAGTATGATTTTTTTGCTAAAAACTTGAGGCGGCGCCTATAATTTAGTATTTCCTTTTTCTTTTTCTCCAATGCCCAAAGCCTTCATATACTTTTTGTAACTTCTTCACTAGTATATAGTGCATGATTAAACCTGGATATAATTGCCTAATTTTAGCCTTTAGGTATCATAAACTTAATGACCATGTTTTAATTCATTCATATCAAAATATGAATATTTCAGCTAAACTAGAAAAAAACATGTCTGTATTTGCAATCTAGCTTTTTTATGAGTTTATACAGTAAAATATAAATATCAGAATTGATCATTATATTATAATGGTGAAGTGGTGAATTTTGCTACCACCACCAAATAACTGCATGCCAGGAAATCAGCACTCGAGCAAGAGCTACTGTGTTTCCCATTTTTACATAGCAATGACTATCTGCATAAATAAAAAAGCTAAAATATTTTACACTAAATAAATGGTGTGCATATAGACAGCAGAGAGTGCCCTCACAGCACACCATATATTTTTGAAATAGTTGATTGTTCTGGTGTCAAGAGTTGGACCTCTACAGACCTGAAATTGGTCACCTATCCTATAAAAGAAAACTGATGTACAGTTGTGTTAAAAATTGTTTGCCCCTTGCTGATTTCCTCTTCTTTTGCATGTTTATCACACTTAAATGCTTCAGATCACCAAACAAATAAAAATATTGGACAAAAATAACACAAGTAAACACAAAATCCAGTTTTTCAGGAATCCAAACCTACAGGGCCCTGTGTGACAAAATGATTGCCCCCTTAAAACACCAACTAACTGTGATTTATCCCATCTTTGTGAAGCTCAGTTCAAATTCCCTAGCCACAACCACACCCTGATTGCTGTCACACCTGTTCTCAATCAAGAAATCACTTAAATAGTACCTGCCTGACAAAGTGATGTAGACCAAAAGATCCTCAAAAGCTAAACATCATACAGGGATCCAAAGATATTCTGGAACAAAAGAGAAGCAAAGTGATAATTTCTATTGGTCTGGAAGAGGTTATAAAGCCATTACTAAAGCTTTGGGACGCCAACAAACCACAGTAAGAGCCATTATCTACAAATGGCGAAAACATAGAACAGTGGTGAACCTTCCCAGAAGTGGCCAGCAGTCCAAAATTACCCCAAGAGCTCAGTGATGACTCATCCAAGAGGTCACAAAAGACCCCACAATAAGATCCAAAGAACTGAAGGCCTCACTTGCCTCAGTTAGAGAAAGAGAATAACACAGCGAGTCTGGATCTGGAAAATGACTAAGTTAGCCTGCTCTGTGATTCTACAGCAGTGTGGGAATTGATGAATGGTACATTTTTCTTTATGAACCAAGAATTGAATCATAGAATGTTCAAATTTGCGTGAAGTTGCTAATTTCAGAAAATTTGTTTCGAACACAATCCTCCACAGATCGATCCACTCATCTCTAATCTCTTCTTCTTCCCCCACCTGAGCAATAAATTCCTCCCACTCTACAATCAGAATATTAGTCTAAACTAAGCTCACATAGGCTTATAAAAATCATTTCATTTTCTTCCTGAATAACTTGTAGCAAATTAAATTATTGTTATACTGTTTTTTAACTATAGATAACCATTTATAATTCTCATTTGAAAAAGGAGAATGTGCATGAAAGTAAAAAAAAAATATATTAATCATTCAAAAATGCTTGTAAAGCTGCAAACTTTATGGTTTTTCACACTGCAGATTCAAAATGCTATAAATGTGTTAGCCAAGAATTCCTCCAGACATTTTGCTGCTTCAGAACCACCTACAGTGGCATGAAAAACTTTGGGCACCCCTGGTCAAAATTACTGTTTTTGTGAACAGTTAAGCAAGTTGAAGATGAAATGATCTCTAAAAGGCCTAAAGTTAAAGAAGACACATGCTGAAATAATGCAGAGCAACCCTCACAACACAACATATATAAGCCTTAAATGCACATACCACAAATTCAATCCCAATGGACTACGTGCCCCTAAGGGGTCCCTACACGTGGTCCTTTGGGATTGAGTTTGTGGTATGTTTATTTAAGGCTTATATATGTTATGTTGTAAGGGTTGCCCTGCACTATTTCAGCATCATTACAATACACTATTTGCACTTTAAATTTACTTGTTCTGTGATGCACTTTATTGTTATTTAATTATGGCTATATATAAACACTAAATAGTGATTGGTACTCTCTGCATCGCACATATAATGAACTTTAGTGGGGACTTCAAAGTGGGAATTGCTCTATTAGTGTTGATAGGATAACACCCCTGTTAGGTCCAAAAGATGGCGGTTAAATGAACATATTTGAACATCTAAGCAATATTTTGCACACTTGTATGGAGCATATTAATTGAGATATATAAATTAAAGCTATTTATTTGGTATAATTAGGCCTCTCTTTTTTCTTTTATTCTATGTTGAGGGTTATCATGTGAAGTTCCATATATAGACTAAAGTTAGTTTTTTCAGATAAAAAAATGCGCCATAAAGAACTTTTTTGAATGAATTGACACCTCTTCTTTACCTAAATGTACCATATGTTGTCTAATCATGTACTACCTTAGAACCCTTGTGTTTTTTTATAATAAATTTGTGTAATAAAGATTTGTCAATTATTTTCAAATAAGAGTTTCAAAGTCAGATAAGCCGGTTCGCCAGTGAGGCTGAATTAAGAGATAAGGCCCCAAATAACAAGCGCTCAGAGAAAAGAATACACATTTGTTGTGAAAAAGTCAATCTTCTGTTCATTCACACAAGAATACTGGCTTTTATACCATTTTATACCATTTAGAATCATAGAATCGTAGAGTTGGAAGGGACCTCCTGGGCCATCTGGTCCAACCCCCTGCGCAAAGCAGGATTCGCTATATCATCCCAGACAGATGTCTGTCCAGCCTCTGTTTGAAGACTTCTATTGGAGGAGAACTCACCACCTCTCCTGGCAGACCATTCCACTCATTGATCACTCTAATTGTCAAAAAGTTTTTTCTGATATCTAATCTGTGTCTCCTCCCATTCAGTTTCATCCCATTGCTTCTAGTCTTTCCTTGTGCAATTGAGAATAAAGATGATCCTTATGCAATGTGACAGCCCTTGAGATATTTGTAGACAGTTATTAAGACTCCTCTCAGTCTTCTCTTTTGCAGGCTAAACATTCCCAAATCCTGCAACCTTTCCTCATAAGACAGGGTTTGCAGACCGGTCACCATTCTGGTCGCTCTTTTCTGAACTTGCTCCAGTTTGTTGATGTCTTTTTTAAGCAATGTAACTCAATTTAACTCATGTTATGTACCCATAACATGTTTTTGCAGAATCTTAAGAACATTGCATATGAGATAAGAAATAAAAAATCCTTGACAATCAGACTTTAAGGCTGGTTAATATAAAAGCAAAATCTAGAAGAGAGAAGAACAACATAAAGCATCATCAGAAGAAAACCTCTCCTGTGTCCTCACTATAAAATTTAGCATCCAAAGTATGCAAAAGAACATCTAAAATGTCTGATGCATTTTGGAAACAAGTCATGTGGAACAATGGGGTTAAATAAAACTCCTTGGCCACAATGATCAAAGGTTTGCATGGAGATAAAAGGCAAAGCGTTTTAGGGAAAAAAACATCTGACCAACCATTAAGTATGGGGCTGGATCAATCATGCTTTGGGGTTGTGTTGCAGCTAATGGCACGAGGAACATTTCACTAGTAGAGGGAAGAACGAATTCAATGAAATTTCAACATATTCTTGATGAAACATAGCACCATCTGTAAAAAAGCTGAAGTTGAAAACAGGATGGCTTCTACAAATGGATAATGATCCTAAACACACAGAAAAATCCACAATATGCTGCCTCAAAAGTTGCAAGATAAAGACTTTACAATGACTCTCACGGTTTCCTGATCTGAATATCAACGAAAATCTGTGACTAGACCACAAAATAGCAGTGCATGCAAGGCGACCCAGGAATCTCACAGAACTGGAAGAATTTTCCAAGGAAGAATGGGTGAAAATCTCCCAAACAAGATTTGAAAGACTCCTGTCTGGCTGCAAAAAGTGTTCACAAGCTGTGACACTATTAAAAGGGGGTGCTACTAGGTACCAACCATACAGGTTGCCAAAACTTTTGCATATGTCCATTTTATTTTTTTAGGATTTTTAAAATGTATTAGATAAAAATATACTTTTTGGGGATGAAATACAACAGAAATATGCCATCTTTACCTTTAGACATTTAAAAGATAATTTTATCTTCAACTTGATTAACTGTACTGTATATCAGAGGTGCCCAAACTTTTACATGCCACTCAAACACTTTGCTTTCCATAGAATTACAGCTTCAAAGTACTGTGTAATATTTACAATGACAGGCTTTTAGAATTTAATAGTGTAATGTAAAGCGCACTGTTATCAATACTTTTTCACAGGATATATGACAGCAGCTCAGGAAAAACACAACAGTTTACATAATATGATATATTTTTTGTACAGCATACTTTTTGACGATTTTGTACTATGTTTTTTTCATAATTTATTGTACAACGACGACGACGACGAGGACCAAATAATCAATAATTGATGGCCTCTTTCTTCCTAATATGTTACCTCCTTCAAAAAAAACTTTTGTAGTGCAGCATTTTCTTTTGAATTGGATTTGTTAAAAGCATATTTGAAAATGCAAAATCTCTAATCATTGTTCTTGACCATAAGACATTGTAAATGGTAAACTTTTCAAGAATGAGATGGTATGATAGCTCTTAACTTGATGAAAATTGTTCCTGTCAGATGGCTTTCTGTACAAATCAGTCTCAATTTTATTATTCATTTGAGTAACCATAAATGCCTGATTAATGTTGTGATGCAAAGAGAATCGAATATCCCCAGCAGTCCAACTTTTATATTTCTCTAATGCTTCCAGGTGATCAATGTCAGTTTAATGTTGACTTGTCATAAATGTTCCAATCCCTACAGTGCTTTTTAGAAATATAAACTACATGTTCGGTGTCAATCTAAAATCTTTAGTGATAAGCAAATACATTATACAGTTGTCGATTCTTTTGTCAGCCTGTAGAAATAAATGTCAACTTGGAGATGTATAGATGAGAAGCCTGGAATGGCCTTGTCTTTACCACAGTTACCTTAGACTTTTGGTGCTAATTTCACTTTAGTAAGATGCATGTAAAATCTTAGGTATGAGAGTATTATTGAGATTACTATGTCAATGGTTGTGCTGTAAGTAGTACCTCAACATATTGGAAGATTTTTATTTAAAGAAGTTGCCCACTGTAACGTGCTGCTGCAGTGTAATACAGCGCAACCTCCACCAGGGGGTGATGGTGAGGGAAGAGAGGTTGCACACACACACACACAGCGTAGTAATATAGAGCAACATCACAGGTTTCACAGGTAATGAAAGAGTGGTCAGACTAGCAGAAATCAGCAACTGTCAGGAGCAGAAGTACCAAGGGAGAAAGCAAGTGCATAGTCAGGGAAGAGCGAGAAGTCAGGAAACTACCAGGAACGTGGTGTCAGAAACGTAAGACGAAAGCCGTTGTCAGGGCACAAGCGAGAAGGTCAAAAGTCAGTCAGAAAGTGTGGTATCAGAAATGGAAAAACCAGAAGCAGAGTCCAGAGATCAAGCCAGGTCATACGCAGGTCCAGGTAATCAGGGGCAGAAGGAACACTAAAGGAATACAGGTCAGAGGCACTAGCTTGGAAGCTTGCAGTAAAGCTGATGCTGGCCCGCAGGCTGCAGAGGACTGAAATAGCCCAGCCATCTCCAGAATGAGGCAGAGGGGATTAACCCCCGCATGACCAGTCCAAAGAGAAGAGAGCAGAAAACAAACTCTGGACTGGATCATGACACCCACTATTTCTTCATAGATGACCTATCATTAAAATAGGTCGTCAATGTCTGATTGGTCAGACTCCAGCATCCAACACTCCTGCCAATCAGCTGTTATTGGTGTTGGCAGCTCCCGACCAGAACTGCTCGAATGCAGAATTGCTTTATCTTCTGAGGAAGAGTACTGCTAATCCACCTCCTATTGAATTGAATAGGTACTAGACATCAGCCTCCTATTGAAATCAATAGGAGGCAGACGAGTTATACCCAGCCATGGCTGCTATTAGAAAATGAAACAGCACCACAACCGAGCAGTCGCAGTTGACGGCCGCCACAGACACGGAGAACAGCTGATCGGTAGCTGAAACCCTGGAGATTTTCCGATGCTGGGGGGGCGCGGTAACCTTATTTCTCAACGCTGTTAAAAAGAGGCGCTGAGGAATAAGCACTTTTAAGGGTGGTTTCACATTAGCGCTTTTTAAGCGCAAGCACGGCCGGGGGTAGCTCCGCCCCCGAGCCGGCTCTCTGCCCGGCGTGCCCGCCCCTTGCTTGTAGCGCCGCCTCCTAGCGCACAGCGCCGCCTGCGATCGGCGCACCCTATCTTTAGCATAGGGTGCACAGATCGTGCGCAGGCCGTGCGCTAGTTGCGCTTTGACCTGCGCTGCGCACATTTGACGGTGCGCCGTGCGCGACAAAATCCGAAAAGTTTGATTTGGGCGCGCACGGCGCACCGTCAAAAGTGCGCAGCGCAGGTCAAAGCGCAACTAGCGCACGGCCTGCGCACGATCTGCGCACCCTATGCTAAAGATAGGGTACGCCGATCGCAGGCGCCGCTGTGCGCTAGGAGGTGGCACTACAAGCAAGGGGCGGGCACGCTGGGCAGAGAGCCTGCTCGGGGGAGGAGCTACCCCCGGCCGTGCGTGCGCTTAAAAAGCGCTAATGTGAAACCACCCTTACTTCCACCGTAAAAAGGCGTATCGGCGGTCGTTAAAGGGTTGAAAAGGGAATTTCCCACACAGCAATGGCATAAAGTGAGACTAGGGACTTTTTTTTTTTTAAGTGGCGGAGGAATACAGTGCGGAAGGATACCTACCTTCCGTCATTGGATTCCTGCAGCCCGTAGAGAACGGCAGCATCAGCTGATGCTGCAGTTCTCTACCCAAGATCGTCGTGGGACACACTCGTGGACTGCTTCGGATCGTGGGTGAGTATTTTTGTGGTTTGTTATGTTAATATTTATTCCGGAAAAGACAATGGCTTCGGGGAACAATGTGACAAGTATTGGTAAGTATGTTACTCTATGTTATATGTACTGTATGTCTATGTATGTATTGTATGAATGTATTGTATGTATGTAGTATATATGTGGTATGTATGTAGCATGTAGTATGTATGTAGTATGTATGTAGCATGCATGTAGCATGCAGTATGTATGTAGCATGCATGTAGTATATATGTAGTATGTATGTAGCATGCATGTAGTATATATGTATGAATGTATGTAGCATGTAGTATGTATGTAGTATGTATGTGGTATGTATGTAGCATGTAGTATGTATGTAGTATGTATGTAGCATGCATGTAGTATGTATGTAGTATATATGTAGTATGTATGTAGCATGTAGTATGTATGTAGCATGCATGTAGTATATATGTAGTATATATGTAGCATGTAGCATGTATGTAGTATGTATGTGGTATGTATGTAGCATGTAGTATGTATGTAGCATGCATGTAGTATATATGTAGTATGTATGTAGCATTTAGTATGTATGTAGTATGTATGTAGTATATGTAGTATGTATGTAGCATGTAGTATGTAAGTAGCATGCATGTAGTATATATGTAGTATATATGTAGCATGTAGCATGTATGTAGTATGTATGTGGTATGTATGTAGCATGTAGTATGTATGTAGCATGCATGTAGTATATACGTAGTATGTATGTAGCATGTAGCATGCATGTAGTATATATGTAGTATGTATGTAGCATGTAGTATGTATGTAGCATGCATGTAGTATATATGTAGTATGTATGTAGCATGTAGTATGTATGTAGCATGCATGTAGTATATATGTAGTATGTAGCATGTAGTATGTATGTAGCATGCATGTAGTATATATGTAGTATGTAGCATGTAGTATGTATGTAGCATGCATGTAGCATGTACTATGTATGTAGCATGCATGTAGTATATATGTGTTATGTATGTAGCATGTAGCATGCATGTAGCATGCATGTAGTATGTATGTAGTATGTATGTAGTATATATGTGGTATGTATGTAGCATGTAGTATGTATGTAGCATGTAGTATGTATGTAGCATGCAGTATGTATGTAGCATGCATGTAGTATATATGTAGTATGTATGTAGTATATATGTAGTATGTATGTTGCATGTAGTATTTATGTAGTATGAATGTAGCATGTATGTAGCATGTATGTAGTATGTAGTATGAATGTAGCATGTATGTAGTATGCATGTTGTATGTATGTAGCATGTAATTTTTTTTTTTTACATTCAACACATTAGCCGGATGATAGGACTATTACTGTCCCATCATTGGCTAATGTGTCAATCACTGTCATGGTAGCAGGACGATGCCTGCACAGACCCCCGAAGCCTGCACAGACCACCGGCAGGCCGGCACAGCCCCCCGGCAGGCCGGCACAGCCCCCCGGAGCCTGCACAGACCACCGGCAGGCCGGCACAGCCCCCCGGCAGGCCGGCACAGCCCCCCGGAGCCTGCACAGCCCCCCGGCAGGCCGGCACAGCCCACCGGAGCCTGCACAGCCCCCCGGCAGGCCGGCACAGCCCCCCGGCAGGCCGGCACAGCCCACCGGAGCCTGCACAGACCCCCTGGCAGGCCGGCACAGCCCCCCGAAAGGCCCGTACAGACCCCAGAGAGGCTGTACAAGGGCAGGAAAGGGTTTTTCTTATTCCGATACCGGAAGTCCCATAGACTTGAATGGGACTTCCGGTATCGGAATCGGCGATACCGATACTTTTTTTAAAGATCGGCCGATACCATCCGATACGATACTTTGAAGTATCGGACGGTATCGCTCAACTCTAATATCCTGTGAATGAACTTCCATATTTAAAAAGGGGCATGGCTACAAAAATAGGAAACCCTATGTCATTTTTGTACCAATTTTTGTCATTAAAATGTAGTACATTTTCTTGGACAGAATTTTTGCTCAAAAAATGTAGATTTTTTTTAAAGATTTGACCCAAGTCTTGCCAATATTGAAATACGGGGGGTTAAAATGAATCTTTCAACAGTTTTCTGCTACCACATTCAAGAGCAGTATGATGCAGTGACAGAGACCCTGATTCCAGCAATGTGTCACTATGCTGTTTGTATATGAAATCATTAATTTTTCTGTTGTAGATGTATGAATATTGAACATTGTGTTCAGTAATCTCATACACACCACTGATTGGCTGCATTCTGCCCATGTACAGTGTTCACAGAAAGCTGACAATTAATGTTGAGGGGGTTATACTGAACCCATGAATATGCTTGACTACTTGGCAGTGAGTTTACTAGTCTTCTAATGATAATCCCATGTTGATAAAACAGTGATTTAATCAAAACTACAGCAAGCAGCCCAGTAAGTGACCCTGCAGGAATCAGGGTCTCTGCCCCTACCTTATGCTGTTTTCAAATTAGGTGGTAAAAAGCTAGTTACAGATTCCCTTTAAGTAAGTGCATTTAGCTATGCAAATTGTACTAAATCAGATTTATGAAAGTCACCAAAAATAATAATAATAATAATAATAATAATAATCTTTATTTTTGTATAGCGCTAACATATTCCGCAGCGCTTTACAGTTTGCACACATTTTCATCACTGTCCCCGATGGGGCTCACAATCTAAATTCCCTATCAGTATGTCTTTGGAGTGTGGGAGGAAACCCATGCAAACATGGGGAGAACATACAAACTCCTTGCAGATGTTGTCCTTGGTGGGATTCGAACCCAGGACCCCAGTGCTGCAACGCTAACCACTGAGCCACCGTGCTGCCCTAATGATAATCCCATGTTGATAAAACAGTGACAAAAAGATGCACTTCTCACACCAGCAGGGAGTGGGAACAATAAAGGGCAGTAACAACTTTTTAAAGAAGTGTTCTACCTAAAGTTGCACCAACTTTATCAAGCATCGTCAGACACTTTGATAAATTTGACACAAGTTAAGTCAATTTCCCCTCCGTTATGTCTTGGCATTTGATAGATTAGCAAGATTTTAGGTTCCACTATGGTCCTTTGTTTTTTTAAAGCTGAATCCTCAAAATTTAATATTTTTTGACAGTTCTAGTTCTGCTTTATAAGATTACGAAAGGAAGGAAAAATGCATTTACATAATAACGACAAGTGATGAATAGCACAAAAATGCTGGTGACAAATGATGTTTTTGCAGACTTTAAAAGAAACCTGTCATGTAAAATAACGCTATTAACCTGCAGATATGGGGTTAATCTGCAAGTTAATAAAGAGCTGACATCATGCGGCGCCGGCACAGAGAGTATCACTTGCAGGAGAAAATGAACTTTATTTCCCCTTGTACATAGTCATAGGGGTGGTTCCGGGACAGTTTTAATCATCGCTCTGTGTATAGAGAGCAGTGGCTGTAACTGTGCCTCCAGCACTGACTGACAGCAGGCTCATTATTAGGACTGGCTGTCAGTGACGGGGGGCACAGTTACAGCCGCTGCTCTCTATACACAGAGCGGTGACTGGAATGATTCATCTTTTCCTTCCAATGAGAATATGGTCACAAATTGCTACCTCAATATGTGCCAATTAGACACGGCATGTGCATCTGTGTGCATGACTGTGCCATGTAGGCAGTCTTTGTACTGTAATATTGGGCCTCTGTATGGGGCTATTTTATGCTAAAAACCTCTATGAAATGTTTCCTATACAATTATAAGACCAGATGATGGGGACTTCTAATTAGATTTGTTGGGTTTTTGACTGATAACTGAGTCATTTTACCTTTCATGTCATAAATAGTCTTACTTTTAATCTTAAATCGTGCATTTTCTCATCAGCATATTTTAAAAAAAAGTAACTGTGGAACGAGACAGCTATACATAGGTTTCATATCTGAGCAGAAACATCATGTTATCTGGCATACATTTAGTATTTTTGGTTTCATGCAAGTTTAATTAAGGTAAAGTCATTGACAGAAAATGCTTATGTCTGATGGGAAGAAAAAGTAAGACTTGCAAATGTAATGTTTTTTGTACTTCTTTTCTCATGGAGATAGATTCCCTTTAAGCTTAAAATAATATTTTTCTATCAGCAGGTTTTTGCTAAGTAATTTGAGAGAAGCATAAGACCTTGATTTCAGGAATGTGCTACCTTCTATCCTGTATGTTGCTGTTTTAGTAAAGTCAATTTTTTATCAGAAAAAGATTATCACTATAGAACCAGATGTCTGCTGCCTCCTAGTCAACTGCGGGGTACAATCATGCTCCCAACACGGATTAGCATCTTTCTGCCAATGTATGGTGTACACAAAAAGTTGCCAATCTGTCATGTTTTTGATCACATTAGTACATGATCATTTTGTGAAGCTCATACACACTGCCTTTTGCACATCATACTTTCCTGCACTCACCAGCACTTTACTTTTAGTCTTTATCTCTCTCCCCTACATTTAAGTCCAATTTAGATTGCATAAAGTATTTTTTTCCACTTTCATTCAATCCACCACATTGTACTGGTCTGATAGTCCTCTCATCCTGTTTTGTTCTCTTTTCTGGTCTTCTAAAAAATGGCCACCATTGCGTGCATGAGCACGTTGTCTCTTCTCCTCATGCTTCTGAAGTTCTGCACTGTGCCTGTCCCCGTGACATCACCACATCCTAGATATCTTTGAATGAAGTATTCCAGTTGCAAATTTTTATTCATTGCATAGTGGAATGTGTTCAGAACAATAAAACATAACAATTATCAATGTAAATCAAAAGGAATATCCCATGGAGGTCTGGATTTGGAATGATAATCAAAATCAAAGTGGAAAATCAAATTACAGGCTGATCCAACTTCAGTGGAAATGCCTCATGACAAGGAAAAGGTGCTCATTAGTGTGTGTGGCCTCCACGTGCCTGTATGACCTCACTGCAATGCCTGGTCATTCTCCTGATGATGCGGCGGATGGTCTCCTGAGGGATCTCCTCCCAGACCTGGACTACAGCATCCACCAACTCCTGGACAGTCTGTGATGCAACATGACATTTGTGGATGGAGCGAAACATGATGTCCCAGATGTGCTCAATCAGATTCAGGTCTGGGGTATGGGCGGGTCAGTCCATACCTTCAATGCCTTCATCTTGCAGGAACTTTTCACACACTCCAGCCACATGAGGTCTGGCATTGTCCTGCACTAGGAGGAACTCAGGGCCAACTGCACCAGCATATGGTCTCACAAGTGGTCTGAGAATCTCATCTCAGTACCTAATGGCAGTCAGGCTACCTCTGGCGAGCACATGGAGGGCTGTGTGGCCCTCCAAAGAAATGCCACCCCACATCATTACTGACCCACTGCCAAACCGGTCATGCTGAAGGATGTTGCAGGCAGCAGATCACTCTCCACGGAGTCTCCAGACTCTGTCATGTCTTTCAATTGTGCTCAGTGTGAACCTGCTTTCATCTGTGAAGAGCACAGGGAGCCAGTGGCAAATTTGCCAATCCTGGTGTTCTGTGGGAAATCCCAAGCATTCTGCACGGTGTTGGGCTGTGAGCACAACCCCCATCTGTGGATGTTGTGTTGGAGTCATTTTCTCACCATTTGTGCAGAAACATGCCTGCTGGAGGTCATTTTGCAGGGCTCTGGCAGTGCTCCTCCTTGCACAAAGGCTGAGGTAGTGGTCCTGCTGCTGGGTTGTTGCCCTCCAATGGCCCCCTCCACATCTCCTGGTGTACTGGTCTGTCTCCTGGTAGCGCCTCCAGCCTCTGTACACTATGCTGACAGACACAGCAAACCTTCTTGCTACAGCTCGCATTGATGTGCCATCCTGGATGAGCTGCACTACCTGAGCCACTTTTGTGGGTTGTGGAGTCCATCTAATGCTACCTTGAGTGTGAAAGCACAACCAACATTCAAAAGTGAACAAAACATCAGCTAGAAAGCATTGGTATTGAGATGTGGTCTGTGATCCCCACCTGCAGAACCACTCCTTTATTCAGTGTGTCTTGATAATTGCCAATAATTTCCATCTGTTGTCTAATCCACTTGCACAACAGCATGTGAAGTTGATTTTCAATCAGTGTTGCTTCCTAAGTGAACAGTTTGATTTCACAGAAGTTTCACTTACTTGGAGCTATATTCTGTTGTTTAATCATTCCCTTTATTTTCTTGAGCAGTATATATATATATATATATATATACAGTATATATTTGGGTGATCAGGGTGCACAGCATAAAATGGAAAGAAATTACCTCTGCCTAACCAGTTCTTTATTTGCGGAGTCCTGTGAATATCAACTAATTCTATAAAATTGCACTTACATTTTACTTAGATTCATTGCATTAATGGTTATTTCATCATTGATCTTTCACAATACAGTGATTGCTTCAGTATGTCATGTGTTATAGGACCTTATGTAACATTGCTAATATAACTTGCTGGTGTTGCCTACCAACTTATACTGTTTGTAATCACTTATATGCTCTAAACTTGTTTATTTATTTATTTTTTGTTCACACTGTATCTTACTGTGGTCATATATTATTACTTTTTATCATTAGTACTTGTCTCTTTTTGGGCCCTTGTCAGACCTATATGACTTGCTTTACTCATGCTGACCTCTTAATTATTTGTCTTTTTTTATTTCTTTAGTGAGTTCAGTGCATTATATATTTTGGTGTCTATTTTTTATAGCAGTGCATGACCTTGTTTGATAGTATGATATATGGGGGAACTCTTTATTATAGAGTTTCCAGCCTTTCTGTTTTGCCATATTTTGACAGTACTATCAATCCGTCATGTTTCTGGAGTTATACAGAGCTCAGCTTTCAGAGCACTGCTAGATCTACAAAAGAGAAAACAGTGATTGTGTCAAAATTACATCTTACAGACCAGCAAGTATCAAATTGCTGGAATAAGAGACTGTGCCTCTACATCATGGTGCTCTTAGATTACATAGAAAACACCTGCTCACAGTTTCCCATTAATGCACTGGAAGAATTTTTGCCAATTAGTATATAAAAGGCAAATCTACCTTGATTATACTTAGATTATATAATGGCATGTTTGTATTCGATATTTGCTTTATGTCCTAAGCATTATATAAGGCAGGATAAAGAACATAATTACAGCTTTTGAAAATTCGAGAAAATTGAAGTTAGATTTCATGCATACACATAAAATTACTTCATTCATCAGAAAGTACAGGTTTACAAAGCACATTATGCATCTTGCAACAAAAATAGGTCGAACTTAATATATTTTTGTTTTGTCTACCGTCAACGTTAAAAACTATGAAACTCTGAAAAGTTGGCAGCTTCCATGTTTCAATATTGCATTGTTGTCCGCAAGTTCATCATTGAGCAGCTGTGATCCTATATACTGAGTCCTTCAACAAAATAATATAACAAATATATAAGCTTGGTGTCTGTGTCTGCTTCATATGCTTTTTCTTGAGTTCGCCAGTTGCAGAATTTCATATGTTGTCTACTAGGTGACTTATGTAATTGCTGCTTCATTGTCATTTAGTCTTTGCCAGCAAAGAGTGTAGAAGACCTTTGGAAAGAGAATATTATGGCAATTTTATTTTATTTTTCTCCTAATCTCAATGACAATATTAAGGGAAGATATTCAGTATATTAATTGGGAGTTTTACAGGAATACTTAATATGCCCATACAACTTAGACTGCGGTCTTTCCTGGCTCCCCATGCATATGAATTGGCTGAGTGTTCACGTGCTATAACTTGAGAAAGCAGAATTATTTATTAAAAGGTAGAGATGAGCACAAATTCAGCACAAACATTGCACATTCGGATTCGTGTTCAGATTCCAGAGCTTTTTCCCTAAAATTTGCAAAAGTTGGCCAAAGTTGAGTAAATGATCAAGTTCACTAAGTGCTCTTTCAGACGTTAGTGTTTCCAGAAGCAGTACGGGCCGCAAAACGCCACACACACATGCACACTGATGACACATGGATGATATTTGTGTGTCATCAGTGTGCCTTGTAACGGCACCTGGGAATCAGCCATACTGTTCGCACTTTTTCCTGGCATTAGCGCTAGTGTTACCAGGGGACAGTGTTGAGAGTTGAATTCAATTATTAACAGCAGGGAGTATTCAGCCGCATGCGCTATAAATAAATTATTAAAAAAAATGATGTGTGGTTCCCCTGTATTTTTTGATAACCAGCCAGGCAAAACTGACAGCTGGGGGCTGCAATCCTCCGCCGAAAGCTTCAACAGGGCTGGTTTTCAAGAATAGAGGAGTCCCCACTCCATATTTATTAATTAATAAATTAAATAATTTAAGCAAAACGGCATGTAACTTGAGAAAGTAACAAAATGTATGTATTAAGGTGAATGTGAAGTCTTGTAAAATTCAAGTAGAATTCAATTCCGCTTGAATAAATGCATCCAACCTTAGTTGGGCGAGACCCATACATATTAAATAATAAGCTGATGCTGCTTTAATTCACAATTGGCATACCTCCATGCACCACTCTGTAGTCTGTGCAGGCTTGGTACAACTCTCCACAATGTTGTCAAGTCATTCAAAAGTCTAAAATCCAAGGCACTAAATGTTCACCTACAATTAATTGATTTATTAGGTAATAGGCAATGTTTTGGCCACATTGGGCCTTTGTCAAGCCATAAAGGAACAGAGGTGTCCAATAACCTGCTGTAGTTGTTGTCTTTAACCCCTTCCCGACATCCGACGGTATATCCCGTCCATGGGACCTGGGCCCCTATGCCCATGGACGGGATAGTACGTCGGGCGCGATCAGCGGCGCCCACGTGGTGAGTGCCGCTGATCGCGGCCGGGTGTCAGCTGATTATCACAGCTGACACCCGGCACAATGTGTCAGGGGCGGTCACGGACCGCCCCCGACACATTAACCCCTTGCACACCGCGATCAAACATGATCGCGGTGTACCGGGAGTTAAAGGGAAGCATCGGCAGGGAGGGGGCTCCCTCCGTGCTTCCCTGAGCCCCCCACAGCAGCGCAATGTGCAGCGCTGCTGCGGGGGACTCCTTTCCTCCAGGCCCCCGAATCCAAGATGGATGGCATGAGGAAGGCATGCAGGCATGAGGAAGCCTTCTGCAGTGCCTGTGTCAGATCGCTGATCTGTCACAGTGATCTGTGATGTGACAGATCAGCGATCTGTCACAGGACAGTGATGTCCCACCTGGGACTATTTAATAAAGTAAAAAAAAAAATAAAAAAAAGTGTAAAAATAATTTAAAAAAAATCGCCAAATAAATTAGAAAAAAAAAAAAATATTCCCCCAATAAATCCATTTTTTGGAAATAAAAAAAAAACCAAAACAATAAAAGTAAACATATTAGGTATCGCCGCGTCCGTAACGACTCGCCCTATAAAACTGTATCATTAGTTAACCCCTTTAGCAAACCCCTTAAAAAATAAAAATAAAAAACGAAGCAAAAAATAATGATTTATTATCATACTGCCAAACAAAAAGTGTAATAACGCGCGATCAAAAAGACGCATATAAATATCCATGGTACCGCTGAAAACGTCATCTTGTCCCGCAAAAAACGAGCTGCGACACAGCATCATCAGCGGAAAAATAAAAAAGTTATAGCTCGCAGAATAAAGCGATGCAAAAATAATTATTTTTTATATAAAATAGTTTTCATTGCATAAAACCGACAAAAACATAAAAAAACGACCTAAATGAGGTATCGCTGTAACCGTACTGACCCGAAGAATAAAACCGCTTTATCAATTTTACCGCACGCGGAACGGTGTAAACGCACCCCCCCAAAAGAAATTCATGAAACGCTGGTTTTTCTTCATTCTGCGTCCCAAAAATCGGAATAAAAAGCGATCAAAAAATTTCACGTGCCCGAAAATGGTACCAATAAAAACGTCAACTCGTCCCACAAAAAATAAGACCTCACATGACCCGGTGGGTTAAAATGCAGAAAAATTATAGCTCTCAATATGTGGTGATGCAAAAACTATTTTTACAATAAAAAGCGTCTTTTAGCGTGCGACAGCCGCCAAACATAAAAACCGCCATAAATAGTAAATCAAACCCCCCGTTATCACCCCCTTAGTTAGGGAAAAATAATAAAATAAAAAAAATGTATTTATTTCCATTTTTCCATTAGGGTTAGGGCTAGGGTTAGGGCTAGGGGTGTGTTGGGGTAGGGTTAGGGCTAGGGTTAGGGTTAGGGCTAGGGTTAGGGCTAGGGTTAGGGTTAGGGCTAGGGTTAGGGTTAGGGCTAGGGTTAGGGCTAGGGTTAGGGTTAGGGCTAGGGGCATGTTGGGGTTCGGGTTGGAGTTAGAATTGGGGGTTTCCACTGTTTGGGCACATCAGGGGCTCTCCAAATGCAACATGGCGTCTGATCTCAATTCCAACCAATTCTGAGTTGAAAAAGTCAAATGGTGCTCCTTCCCTTCCAAGCTCTGCCATGCGCCCAAACAGTGTTTTACCCCCACATGTAGGGTATCAGCCTACTCAGGACAAATTGCAAAACAATTTTTGGGGTCCAATTTCTCCTGTTACCCTTAGGAAAATAAAAAATGGTGACTAAAAGATCATGTTTGTGGAAAAAATACGAATTTTTTATTTTCACGCCCGGGCGTTATAAACTTCTGTGAAGCACTGGGGGGTTCAAAGTGCTCACCACACATCTAGATAAGTTCCTTGGGGGATCTAGTTTACAAAATGGTGTCATTTGTGGGGGGTTTCCACTGTTTAGGTACATTAGGGGCTCTCCAAAGGCAACATGACACCCGCAGACCATTCCATCAAAGTCTGCATTCCAAAATGTCACTACTTCCCTTCCGAGCCCCGACGTGTGCCCATACAGTAGTTTTCTCCCACATATGGGGTATCAGCATACTCAGGACAAATTGGACAACATCTTTTGGGGTCCAATTTCTCCTGGTACCCTTGGGAAAATAAAAAAATGGTGACTAAAAGATCATGTTTGTGGAAAAAATACGAATTTTTTATTTTCACGCCCGGGCGTTATAAACTTCTGTGAAGCACTGGGGGGGTCAAAGAGCTCACCACACATCTAGATAAGTTCATTAGGGGGTCTAGTTTCCAAAATGGTGTCATTTGTGGGGGGTTTCCACTGTTTTGGTACATCAGGAGTTTTCCAAACGCGACATGGTGTCCGATCTCAATTCCAGCCGTCAAATGGCGCTGCTTCCCTTCCGAGCTCTGCCATGCGCCCAAATAGTGGTTTACCCCCACATGTTGGGTATCAGCGTACTCAGGACAAATTGCACAATAACTTTTAGGGTCCTGTTACCCTTGGAAAAATAAGAATTGAGGGTGAAAAGATCATTTTTGTGGAAAAAATATGATTTTTTAATTGTATGGCCTTATGTTATAAACTTCTGTGAAGCCCATGGGGGTTAAAAGTTCTCACCACACATCTAGATAAGTTCCTTAGGGGGTCTAGTTTCCAAAATGGTGTCATTTGTGGGGGGTTTCCACTGTTTTGGTACATCAGGGGTTTTCCAAACGCGACATGGTGTCCGATCTCAATTCCAGCCAAAAACGTCAAATGGCGCTGCTTCCCTTCCAAGCTCTGCCATGCGCCCAAATAGTGGTTTACCCCCACATGTGGGGTATCAGCGTACTCAGGACAAATTGCACAATAACTTTTAGGGTCCTGTTACCCTTGGAAAATAAAAATTGGGGTGAAAAGATCATTTTTGTGGAAAAAATATGATTTTTTAATTGTACCGCTGTACGTTATAAACTTTTGTAAAGCCCTTGTGGGTTCAAAGTTCTCACCACATATCTAGATAAGTTCCTTGGGGGGTCTAGTTTCCAAAATGGGGTCACTTGTCGGGGGTTTCCACTGTTTAGGTACATCAGGGACTCTCCAAACGTGACATGGCGTCCAATCTGAATTCCAGCCAATTTTGCATTGAAAAAGTCAAACGGCGCTCCTTCCATTCTGAGCTCTGCCATGCGCCGAAACAGTCATTCCCCCCCACATATCAGGTATCTGCGTACTCAGGACAAATTGCACAATAACTTTTGCAGTCCAATTTCTCCTGTTACCCTTGGTAAAATAAAAAAAATTGAACCTGAATTATTTTTTTTATGAAAAAAAGTTAGATGTTCATTTTTTTTTAAATATTCAAAAAAATTCCTGTGATGCACCTAAAGGGTTAATAAACTTCTTGAATGTGGTTTTGAGCACCTTAAGGGGTGCAGTTTTTAGAATGGTGTCACTTTTGGGTATTTTCTATCATATAGACCCCTCAAAGTGGCTTCAAATGTGATGTGGTCCTAAAAATAAAATGGTGTTGTAAAAATGAGAAATCGCTGGTCAACTTTTAACCCTTATAACTTCCTAACAAAAAAAAATTTTGGTTCCAAAATTGTGCTGATGTAAAGTAAACATGTGGGAAATGTTAGTTATCAAGTTTTTTATGTGCCGTATCTCTGTGATTTAAGGGCATAAAAATTCAAAGTTGGAAAACTGCGAAATTTTCAAAATTTTCGCCAAATTTCCGTTTTTCTCACAAATAAATGCAAGTTATTTGAATGAAATTTTACCACTAACATGATGTACAATATGTCACGAGAAAACAATGTCAGAATCACCGGGATCCATGGAAGCGTTCCAGAGTTATGACCTCATAAAGGTACAGTGGTCAGAATTGTAAAAATTGGCCCGGTCATGAACGTGCAAACCACCCTTGGGGGTGAAGGGGTTAAACTACTAGAATCTAACATCTATGGGGGATTTATTATGCAAAATTAATTTCACCTTCAGTTTGATATTCATTCATAGTGGAAAAAATAGTAAGGTTTCATTGTTACCTTTCCATTAGTTATTAAAGCTCCATTTCACATTAGCTTTTTATCCTGTGCACATGATTTTTACAAGAAATTTCAACTTATAGTGACAATTATACATAACACATACAAGTACAGTAATCTTAAACAATACAAGTCATGACTGGTACAGGATGAGAGAGGACCCTGCCCGCGAGGGCTCACAATCTACAACGGGATGGGTGAGGATACAGTAGGCGGGGGTAGAGCTGGTCGTGCAGCGGTTTGGTGGATCGGTGGCTACTGCAGGTTGTAGTTACAATAATTGTAATAATTACAATGTTGTTCTTTGTTGCTATAGATTTCCCAGATCTGGAATCTGGACATTTAAAATGATTCTGTCCATACTATATGATAAATATACAAATTTTGGTTACCATACCGATTGTTGCAGTTTGTCTTTAATCCATTATTAAGAGACTATGTAGGTTCAATAATTTAGTGTTATTACATCAGCAAACTTGACAGGTACTGTTTGTAGGGGCATTGTATACCAATTGCTATTTTTACCCTATTATTATGGAAAAAGGAACAGCAAATGAGAAATCTGATGCCAGCACAACACTCGTCCATTTCAGTTATATTTACTGTCTTTGCTGCTATTACCCTGTTTAAATAAAAATTCCTTCTTGCAAAATGCACCCAGAGAAAAGCTTAAAACCTACAACTATTGATTTTTGAAGTTAACCACATTTCTGAAAAGCAGATGATATGGGAGTCTTGCAGAGCACAGACTTAAATAGCTAAGATCAGTCACATTGACAAGAATACCGATACAAAAAAGAAACTCTATTTCCAGGGGACGATGATGTGAAATATTGATTTTTGTCAAATTAATTGAATTTTTACTTTGGAAAAGTGATTACAAAAATGTTGCTCCAATATTAATTTGTATCTGCTTTGGATCAGATTAAAATTAATTTCTTTACGTGTCCCCATTTTTTTTTTATTATTCATTAGCATCTCTCTTTGCATGTGTAAGAGACCTTGATGAAGCATGTTTATTCATAGATTAACCTTTTTAAATAATTCTAACAGCTCTCTAACAGGAACCTTCCCGGCATGCGGAATATCTTGTCTTTGTTTCATTATTCAATCCTTGCTCTTCATATTCCACTTGAGATGCAGAACATGAATCATACTATTCTTCCTACTGTTCTCTTTTTTCCAGTCAAGTGTCCTCTGCAGCCTGATCCCACCGGGTAACTTTTTACAAAATACCGCAGCACAATTGTCTACTGGAAGACTACAGGACGGAGCAATTTCCGCCAAGCCTGAGTGTAATTATTGATTTATGTCTTCTTTCGTTCATTACAGATTTGTGACCATGTTTTTGTCCTCTGTTCTTTATAGCTTTCATTAGAATATTCCACTTTTCAGCTTGCCTTCAGAGACAGCTGTAAAGGTGACATTGCATATCATCCTGGTTGTTGAAATCTCACGGGTATATTTGTCATGCAATTTTAAGAGGTGTAAAGAGTAAAACTGTTCGACTTCCACTATATGCATTTTTATATTATGCACTCAGTCTTCAGCTACTATTTTATCTGCATTTTTATCCCTCTATTGGCAGCAAGGGTTTTTAAAATACAGTACATTTTTTTAAACTGCTGTTTTGTTACATTGGCGATGCAGATGGAAAAGGAAAACTGAAGGATTATAAATGCTTGATATTATTACTTTAAATAATTACTACTTAAATAATATTACTTGCTCCACAGGATAAAAATTTACCTTGGCTAAAATTCCCCATTATTCCTACGAGTACTATAATAATAATAATAGTAACAATAATACTAAAAATAATGTCAAGGTTTCAAATTGATTTTTTTAATGGCTGAATGATTTTGCATTTTAAACAACTTTTGAGTGAAACTGCTTTTTTTACCAATAAAATAATGTGGCAATTTACACTCTATTGAGCAGATGAGTTGAAGGCAAATAAAACTTGCCTTTAACTTGTACAAAAAATGTAAATTCTCCTGAATCCTATTTTTATGTTTTTTGCAATTTGCTTTACATAAAATTTAACAAAACTGAGGTAAATGGGCTAATAATAAATTTTGCTGAATTTTATAGACTAAAGGTACTGTCACACTTAACGATGTACCAGCGATCCCGAGCAGCGATATGACGCGGTCAGGATCGCTGGTAGATCGCTAAGTGGTCGCTAGTGAGCTGCCACACAGGCAGATCTCACCAGCGACATCGCAGGGGTCGGGGGTCGCTACTTACCTGTCAGACGAGGCGATCCTGCGTCCTCCCGCCCGGCTCCATGCGTTGCTCGTCGTCACAGCAGGAAGCGCCGCAGGAAGCTGATGACGAGAAACAGTCCAGGACGTTCTCGCGCAATCAGCGATAACCAGCGGGGGAGCGGGTTGTAGGTAAGTATCTGACATAGCGATATCGCTAGCAATATCGCTATAACGTCACAAGTTATAGCGATATTGCTAGCGATATCGCTTAGTGTGACAGTACCTTAACATGGTGAAAATATTACTTATCTAGCCGCTCTCCTATCCTGTCAACGCAGCCTGCCATAAAATGCTCTGGGCGTCTTTGTGTCTTCTTCCACCATTTTCATTCAGCACTGTTGCTTGGTCACATAAAGTGGTACCGTAGGCCTAGTTAGAGCCACCTGTGACATGCATCATTATATCACAATCTGTATCTTGACATCATGGCGCTCTTCTTCAGAAGGGGTGACTAGCCTTTGCGACAGAAGCAGCAGTGCCAACTGATGTCACTTGTGGGGGCCCGGGCTGATCTCAGCTCACTGAAATTTTGCCTTACATTGTGCAGATCTGAGATGGCCAGGGAGCGTCACTGTTACTGTGCATTAAATAGAATATTTCACATTGACAAGATCCTAATGAACTTACATTGGAATTCATAAGCGACGTATGCTTTGTAGAGCAGGGAGTAGGTCAACCCCTTAAATGGACCTCACTGATGACGCTTCATTCCAGGGTGGGGGCAGAGGCTGCAGCAGTGACCACAGCGACTACCTCTGATGACAATTTATTTGAGTATCCCAGCCTGCACTGGGAGCTGTCAAAAAAATAGTCATCAATGAAGTAGGTAAAAAAATGTATTTAAATAGTGTAGTGCTCGAACAATAGAGATTTTTTAATTAAAAAATATTGGAAAAGAGATTAGATTCTAATATTAAATGAAAAGACATTTAGGATTTAAATAAATGTTAGTTTTGGGCCACCCCGTCAAATAAAAACAATATAATGGCACTTTGAAGCTGATTGATTGCTCTTTTGAAGAAATCCATTTTTGTCATTCTGCACTAATTAGGTGCAAGTGGAACAGGGCTGAATACTGCTCTGTGTCATCTGCTTATTCATTATATGTCTTTTATGGCACATAGGTGCTATCACTGCTGTGGGCTAGACATGCGAAGATTGATGTTGTCTCAGAAACATAATCTAGAAGCTATTGCCTATGTCCACCCGTGATAATGAACGCACCCACCTGGATGCGATTTTGGCCAGAGGAGGCAGATCACAAAAAAACACTGACAAAATGTAGTTTATAGAATGACAAAACAATTCTCTTAAAAAAAACATACATTCAATCAGCCTCAAAGAACCATTGCAGCCATCTCTTTATCTAAGAGTCCAAAATACTGCTGACAGGTTCTCTTTGATATGGATTTAATATGGGTCTGTATAGATCCAAGAGCATAAGCAACATTTCATTTGTATAAAATAACTTTTAAAGAGAACCTGTCACTAAATCTGTTTATTATTTTAATTAAATGCAGAGGTAATAACTAGTGTTGAGCATTCCGATACCGCAAGTATCGGGTATCGGCCGATACTTGCTGTATCGGAATTCCGATACCGACTTCCGATATTTTTTCAATATCGGAATTCGGCATCGGAATTTCAAAGTTGATTGACAGACTGACGTCATCATGATGCGCGGTGTGTGCGCATCATGATGCGCCGTCATTTCGGGCCTTCCGGGGGTCTCTGCCGGCCTGCCGGGGGGCTGTGCCGGCCTGCCGGGGGGGCTGTGTGGACTGCCCGGGGTCTGTACCGGCCTGCCGGGGGGCTGTGCCGGCCTGCCGGTGGTCTGTGCACCCTGTGGGGGTCTGTGCTGGCCTGCCGGGGGGCTGTGCAGGCTCCGGGGGGCTGTGCCGGCCTGCCGGGGGGCTGTGCCGGCCTGCCGGTGGTCTGTGCAGGCTCCGGGGGGCTGTGCCGGCCTGCCGGGGGGCTGTGCCGGCCTGCCGGTGGTCTGTGCAGGCTTCGGGGGTCTGTGCAGGCATCGTCCGATGGGACTACAAGTCCCATCGGGCGATGCCTGCTACCATGACAGTGATTGACACATTAGCCAATGATGGGACAGTAGTAGTCCCATCATCCGGCTAATGTGTTAAATGTTAAAAAAAAAAAAAAAAAAAAAAAAATACTACATACATACTACATGCTACATACATACTGCATGCTACATACATACTACATACATACTACATGCATGCTACATACATACTACATGCTACATACATACTACATATATACTACATACATACTACATACATGCTACATACATACTGCATGCTACATATATACCACATACATACTACATACTACATATATACTACATGCATGCTACATACATACTACATGCTACATACATACCACATACATACTACATACATGCTACATACTACATACATACTACATACATACTACATACATGCTACATGCATGCTACATGCATGCTACATACATACTACATACATACTACATGCATGCTACATACATACTACATGCATGCTACATACATACTACATGCTACATACATACCACATACATACTACATACATACTACATATATACTACATGCATGCTACATACATACTACATGCATGCTACATACATACTACATGCATGCTACATACATACTACATGCTACATACATACATACATACTACATATATACTACATGCATGCTACATACATACTACATGCTACATACATACCACATACATACATGCTACATACATACTACATATATACTACATGCATGCTACATACATACTACATATATACTACATGCATGCTACATACTACATGCATGCTACATACATACTACATGCTACATACATACATACATACTACATATATACTACATGCATGCTACATACATACTACATGCTACATACATACCACATACATACATGCTACATACATACTACATATATACTACATGCATGCTACATACATACTACATATATACTACATGCATGCTACATACTACATGCATGCTACATACATACTACATGCTACATACATACATACATACTACATATATACTACATGCATGCTACATACATACTACATGCTACATACATACCACATACATACTACATGCTACATACATACCACATACATACATGCTACATACATACTACATATATACTACATGCATGCTACATACATACTACATATATACTACATGCATGCTACATACATACTGCATGCTACATACATACTACATACATACTACATACATACCACATATATACTACATACATACAATACATTCATACAATACATACATAGACATACAGTACATATAACATAGAGTAACATACTTACCAATACTTGTCACATTGTTCCCCGAAGCCATTGTCGTCTACGGAATAAATATTAACATAACAAACCACAAAAATACTCACCCACGATCCGAAGCAGTCCACGAGTGTGTCCCACGACGATCTTGGGTAGAGAACTGCAGCATCAGATGATGCTGCCGTTCTCTACGGGCTGCAGGAATCCAATGACGGAAGGTAGGTATCCTTCCGCACTGTATTCCTCCGCCACTTAAAAAAAAAAAGTCCCTAGTCTCACTTTATGCCATTGCTGCGTGGGAAATTCCCACACAGCAATGGCATAAAGTGAGACTAGGGACTTTTTTTTTTTTAAGTGGCGGAGGAATACAGTGCGGAAGGATACCTACCTTCCGTCATTGGATTCCTGCAGCCCGTAGAGAATGGCAGCATCATCTGATGCTGCAGTTCTCTACCCAAGATCGTCGTGGGACACACTCGTGGACTGCTTCGGATCGTGGGTGAGTATTTTTGTGGTTTGTTATGTTAATATTTATTCCGTAGACGACAATGGCTTCGGGGAACAATGTGACAAGTATTGGTAAGTATGTTACTCTATGTTATATGTACTGTATGTCTATGTATGTATTGTATGAATGTATTGTATGTATGTAGTATATATGTGGTATGTATGTATGTAGTATGTATGTAGCATGCATGTAGCATGCAGTATGTATGTAGCATGCATGTAGTATATATGTAGTATGTATGTAGCATGCATGTAGTATATATGTAGTATGTATGTAGCATGTAGCATGCATGTAGTATGTATGTGGTATGTATGTAGCATGTAGTATGTATGTAGCATGCATGTAGTATATATGTGGTATGTATGTAGCATGTAGTATGTATGTAGCATGCATGTAGTATATATGTAGTATGTATGTAGCATGCAGTATGTATGTAGCATGCATGTAGTATATATGTAGTATGTATGTAGCATGTAGTATGTATGTAGCATGCATGTAGTATGTATGTAGTATGTAGCATGTAGTATGTATGTAGCATGCATGTAGTATATATGTAGTATGTATGTAGTATATATGTAGTATGTATGTTGCATGTAGTATTTATGTAGTATGAATGTAGCATGTATGTAGTATGTAGTATGAATGTAGCATGTATGTAGTATGCATGTTGTATGTATGTAGCATGTAATTTTTTTTTTTTTTTTTTACATTTAACACATTAGCCGGATGATGGGACTACTACTGTCCCATCATTGGCTAATGTGTCAATCACTGTCATGGTAGCAGGCATCGCCCGATGGGACTTGTAGTCCCATCGGACGATGCCTGCACAGACCCCCGAAGCCTGCACAGCCCCCCGGCAGGCCGGCACAGCCCCCCGGCAGGCCGGCACAGCCCCCCGGAGCCTGCACAGCCCCCCGGCAGGCCGGCACAGCCCCCCGGCAGGCCGGCACAGCCCCCCGGAGCCTGCACAGCCCCCCGGCAGGCCGGCACAGCCCCCCGGCAGGCCGGCACAGCCCACCGGAGCCTGCACAGCCCCCCGGCAGGCCGTCACAGACCACCGGAGCCTGCACAGACCCCCTGGCAGGCCGGCACAGCCCCCCGAAAGGCCCGTACAGACCCCAGAGAGGCTGTACAAGGGCAGGAAAGGGTTTTTCTTATTCCGATACCGGAAGTCCCATAGACTTGAATGGGACTTCCGGTATCGGAATCGGCGATACCGATACTTTTTTTAAAGATCGGCCGATACCATCCGATACGATACTTTGAAGTATCGGACGGTATCGCTCAACTCTAGTAATAACATTAATGATTTGAAAAAATAATTATAAACAAGGCATATGCTAAGTGGGAAAAAAACTTATTTTGGCACAAGCCTCTCATTAATTTCTGCAGAAGTCACCTCCAAGGAAAGTCCCAAGCTCCTCTGCTCTGCTTACATAATGTTCCCATGATGTATTGCATCTAGGGTAAGTGAGGAGCAGTATGCAAGCATTCTCCCTGGCACTCACTGTGACTGATACTGGATGCTCTGTGCTGCTGATGTTTGAAGGGTAAGCAGAGCTGTTCCAGATGCAGAGCAATATCTCTGGGCTGCTGTATTTAAAGGTAACTATTGTGCTGGTGAGTCAGCAATACCCAGCGATCCTGCTCTGCATCTGCTGGGTAGGTTCAACCATTGCAGCTCTGTTTCTGCAAATATCTTTAGTGCTGCCTTTTCCTCCTTCCACTTCACTTTTGTGTAAAGCGCTGTTTGTTCTTGCTGTGGTATGGCTATTACCTCCCATCCACACACATGATCCTGCATTGAAGTTACTGTGCATTACTCCAGTCTGCTGATCTACTGATTGTGCACCTTCCCCACTGTGTCACAGCAAACAGGGATAAGAGAAGAGAGATAATGATGGCAACAGAAACTACCTATATGTGGGGCCCATTAGAGTGTGTGGATGATTATATGTGGCCCATTATACTGTGTGGAGGATTATTTGGGCCTATTTTACTGCACTGAAGGCAAAGTTGGACCCATCATACTGTATACAAGACTATATAGGGCATATTATACTACATTGAGGACAATGTGGGTCGCATTATAGAATATATGGAGTCTTATATACTGTATGGATGATTATATGGGACCCATTATACTGTATGGAGGACAATGTGGGGTCCATTATACTGTATGGTGGGCAATCTCTGCCCATTATACACTGTTGAGCAAAAAGGTAACAATATTTTGAACTTTTGATTTTCAGGCTCAATATATCATCAACTACCACTGGTGATGGAAAAATGGAAAAAAATATTTCTGCATACTACAAAATAAAACCTGATCTCATATTCCCTAATAGCTCAATGTGCTATTATGTTGATTCCCAAGTGAAAGGTCAGTGGTTCAAATTGAGGAGCAACCATGAAGAAAATTTCCCAAGAAACGAGAAAAAGCATCATCCATCTCATTGATAGTGGTCTCTCGGTCTAGAAAATTGCAAAACTGCATTATATGAATGCCATGAAAGTTGTAAGAATGCAAAATTAATTCCATCCATCCATTCAATAACCAAGAGGTGGATCTCCATGCAAAATATCTGAGTCAACAAGGTAGCCGATCACAAGGTCTATCAATTCTGGTTTGACAAACACTGCAGTGGAGGTGGCTCCTATGTTTCCTAATAGCGAGATCACAGACATCCATCCAAGCACCATACAATGCAAATTATGCAAGTATGGAATGGTGGCTTGAAAAAGGCTACAGAAGCCTTGACTTCCATAATGTCATAAGAAGCATTAGCTTGAGTTTGTAAAAAGTATGAAAAGTGGATAGCATAAGATTGGAAATGGGTGATATGAAATGGAAGTCAATAGACTGACTTTGATGGGCACAAATGGGTCTGAAAGAAACAAGGAAAAAAGGGCTAACAGATCAAGAAATTGAAGGAACTATCAAGTTCGGTGGAAGAAGCCTGTTATATGGGATTGCTTCACAGTCAAAGGCATTGGAAGCTTAACCAGGATCGAAGGTGGTCTCAATGCTGAGCTCTATGTCAGTATCCTAAAAGACGAGTTACTAATTACAATGACCCAAAGCATATGTCGAGATTGGCGAAATAATGGTTCAATGACAATGAAGGAGAGGTGCTAAATTAGCTCCCACAGTTCCCAGACCTCAACCCAATCAAACACTTGTAGCTAGAGTTGAATAATAAACTATATATACCAAATATATTCGGCTAGTAGACACAACTTTGGAAATGAGTAGAAGATGTTTGACATCAGATTTCGGTATAGACATGCTTGAATCTGTTTGAGAAAATGCACAGAAAAATTCAGGCAGTGTTGAAGGATGGAAATATAGTGGAAATATAGATGGATATGAAGGAACAGGTTTGGACATGTTCACACTGGAGAAGAACTGCAAGGCTGTGGTGAGGAGCTGCAGTTAGCAGCACGAGGTTCTGCAGCAGCAGAAGCAGAACAAAGCAGAACCACAGGTGTGCAGAGAACAGACAGAGCCACAAGAGTACTAAGCAGGCAGAGCCGCCAGAGTGTGGAGCACAGGCAGAACAGCAAGAGTGTAGGGCACAGGCAGAGCTGCAAGAGTGCAGAACACAGGCAGACGGTGAGGACACAAGGAAAGACACAGCAGAGAAAGGAGCCACAGACAAGGAGACCAAGAGACAGAGGTAGGACTGAATTCACACAAGGTAATGGTACAAGACAAGGTACAGGAACAAAGACACAGGGATTCAGATATAGGGCCTCCTGGGGTGCAGAGAGGACAGGTACGAGACAAGGTCAGGAGCAATATCACAGGGACCAGGATATTCTGCCTCCTGGAGGGCGGACAAACAGGTACAAGACAAGGCTAGGAACAATGACACAGAGACCAGGATATTCTGCCTCCTGGAGGGTAGACAGACAGGTACAAAGCAAGGCTAGGAAACAAGCCTCCAGAGAAGGCAAAACACAAGGCAGGACCTGGCAACTCAGTAGCAAGACACTAACTGAGCAATGGCATTGCACAGGCAGCTACCCTAAATACTAGAGACCTCTTGGTAATTGGCCAGGGACACATTAGACAGGTGCACCCTGATTCCATAAGAACTAGAGAGTTCTGGCACCGCCCTTCTATGCACACAGCCAGGAAGCATGCATAGAGTAGGCAGCAAGCAAGAGGCACAGAGCACAGAGCCGGCAGCAGACAGAAGTCACAACATGACCTGGAGAAGTGAGTAAGTTGGTGTGTGGGGGATGGGAGGCTATGCAGCGATGCCAGCAGGGTTGCTACAGTTTTATACAATTACTATCAAAACTATGTATATTTAAAGAATTTATTTATTTGTAAATGGGTTGTATACCACTTTTTGTCTTTGCAGGGTTTTTTCCCTTTCTCTATTTTTCTATTTTAATGTTTTAATCATTTGCATGATAAAGATTTAATTATTTTAATTTCATAATTTTGTATAATCTAGGTAGTTCAATTTGTGGTGGTTTTCTATAGTTCTTTAGGAACTCCCAAAAATTTTTATTTCACCACACTTTGTGGAAATTAGTGTGAAAAGGTTGTTGGATGGATAGCAGATAATGCTTCTAGTCACTTTGCCAGCACCACCCTGTCTTCCACATATATCAAGTGGGACATGAGGAGATTGCATGTAGCGATGCCCAAATATTTGAGGATTCACGCTCACAAGAAGGCGACAATGGGAAAATTAAGTTACTGTTGCAAGAAGTGGATGGCGATGAGACACAATTGTGAACAAGTGATGTTGTTAAGTCAGCAAATCAGGAGTAGGATCAGGGTGCAGAAAAGGAAGATGTGGTGATCTACTATGAAGTCACAGACCCAAACTGGAAAGGTGAAATGCAAAGTGAGGACAGCTGCCCTGAGAACTTGAAGGGCTTTTAGTATAAGTTGCAGCAGAAAGGATGTACAATTAGCCCTATCCTGTCCTAATCTATCCATTCAGAACACTCTCAACCTATGAGCTGCTAATAGCAGTATGGTTATTAATTATAATAAGCCCTAATAAGGGCAGCTGTTGCAGTTGAAATAAAGATTAAACGTGTCTAATCCTTGCCTATACGCAGCTACAATTTTGTCCCAACACTGCACCTCTCCTTCTCTGCCTGTGTATGTTGGTACACTGTGGCGAGCAGGGCCTCACAGGTCTTTTATAGACCCAATAAGGTTATGCAGCCAGCCAATCACAGTAATGCCACAATCAAGATGGATATGGTATTACAATGACTAGCAAGCTCTGCATGTTTACTGTCTGTCTAAGAAGCGCCAAATATGCAGGGCAGTGATTCCAGATTGTGTGAGAGCATTGAAAAATACTAGCTGAGTAATGAGCATCTCAAACACACTAATGCTCGAGTGAGTAACAAGCAGTGACGATGTCCGGATTCAAACCCAGCGGCTCTTGTGCACAAGGTGGCAGCTATTCTCTCTGAGCTATTCGGCTTGCTGGTCAGTTCCTTCAGATTCTAGTACCTGTGTTATTCTTGATGTCTCCAACATGAGTTCCTGATGTCTCTAGTCCACCCCAAGTTCCTGATTGGCTCACTCTGTGATCTCCTGATTGAGCTCCCAGCTGCTTATCCTCAAGATCTTACTGCTGCTCCAAAGTACCAACCTCTGGCTATATCCTGACTATGATTTCCGCTTATATTCAAGAACTTTCTGCTGTTCCATGTACTGAATTTGGTTATATGGTTATATCCTGACTGTGATTCCTGCTTATCCTTTCAACTACACTGTTCAGCTCTGTTGCTGACCCCTGGCTTATCCTGATGCTGCTACTTACCAGTGTTGCCCTTATTGGTTGCAAAATTACTACTCCAACACAGTTCAGTTCTAAACAGAATAGTTTTGCGCACAAAATGGAGTCTGTTGCTGCACAACTGGGTCAACAAGTCGCTGAACTTCAGAATTCTGGTGCAATATTCCAAGAAAAAATTTCTAAGTTGCAAGCACAGGTGTTGGGTCAGCAAAGGGAAATTATTGCGTTGAAGATACAACTTCTGAATTTGAGCAACTCAGGCACAGAATCAGACACATGCATGCCGCTGCCCACAAAAGTCAGTGGGAATCGTTATCATTATCATGGATTCCTTAATCAATGTCGTATCTATTTCCAGATGCAACCTTCTCTGTTTACCAGTGATAGGAAAAAGGATCTTTTTATCATTAAGCTCCTGACTGATGAGGCTCTTGCAAGTGCCTCACCTCCTCAATGACATAGTTTCCTTCATAATTGCTATGGATAAAGTGTTCGATGACCCAAATTGTTGTGTTACAGCTGAAGCCAAATTGCATAACCTAACTGAACGAAGAAACAAAATACTGCGAGTATTTGGAAACACTCCTAACTACTCCATTACTCAATCAGCCTTAAAACACCAAAAGGAAATGGAAAGTATTCCTGAATCTATACAGTTTGATGTAATCCATAAACCTCTCTCTGCAGTAGAGAAGGAGAGGTGATATATAGAAAATGTATGCCTCTATTGTGGGCGCACTGGACATTTTGCCATCAATTGTATTAATAAAAGGACAATAACTTTCACAAACGCCAAAACTGAAACTGATTTAGACCTTTTTGAACGTCCAGATTCAGCAATGCAGACCATCTCATTTGCAATTCAGGATAAAGGCAAAGCGCAATCACCATCGTCTAATTTTGTCATTCCCATACAGGTCATAATTGGGAGCCAAAAAAATACAATGCTCTGCCATGTTATATTTTGGAGCAGGAGGAAATTTTATCGACTTACAATTTACACTTGATAATAACATAGCAAGAAGGACTAAATCCATGCCAATCGAAGTGGAAACTGTGGATGGATCATCTTTATCTTCTGGACCTGTTACTCATGAGACAATGGAACTTGAAAACTGTATTGAACCACATTATTATGAAGCTGTTAGCTTTTTATATATTGCGGGCTGTATCACGTTTAGCAACACAAAAAAAATATTTTTTTTTAATGTGCATGAGCTCTCCAGCCAACTTCATACCACTGCCACGAGATTACAACATGAGGTGTATCACGTTTAGCAACAGAAACTTTTTTTTATCTGCATGAGCTATGCAGACAGTGGAATTTCACGACCACCAAATAACAATGTGAGCTATGGCATAGCAAATAATGGTAGGAACTTCCAAAAAAAAATTTTTTTCAGGCACAACGGCTCAAATCATAGAAAAATGTCACCGCAAAGATGGCATATGCTTTGCTGTATCAAATTTAGCAAGTGAAAAACTAAGATTTAAAACAGTCTCCTCGTCTATGAAGCACAGTAGAAGCAGTGCACAACACACTTGTATGAAATGTGCCCTTTTCTGAACCTCAGTAATGGCACATAAAAAAATCTGATGGAAATCCGATTTCAAAGACACACAGGACACTAGCTAGCTAAACTATCTGACTAATAAACAACCACCTAGCTAACTATCTAAAATCTAGCTGCTAACAGTGCCAGCCTCAGAAGCAGACTCTCTGCGCTGTTACAGTGTCAAAATGGCTCTAAAACAAGATGTCTGCTCTTTATATGGAGAGGGACATGTGATTTTAGCAGTCAATGACACAAGTCTTTGTGCCAGGACATTGTGGATGTTTCCTGTGCCCTGATTGGCTAGCCGCATTGTGCACACATAAGGTTAGAAGAAAAAAAAATTACTGTTTGCAAGCAAGCCGCTCCTCTGAGGTTCGCAAACCCCCTGTCCTCATCAAACACGTATTCACGCTTATCATACACCACTATTATCATAGCCAAAGTGTTGGAAATACTTTAGTGGCAACGCAAATATTTTCCCTCACTTTTCACCGAATGTTTCCGATTTTATAAAATTTTGCTTGTGTTTCCGATCACGATCACAAATGTGCCATATTCTTGTTGAATTTGGCGATCATTTTCCGAACAAATTCATTCATCGCTACTGGTGAATACAACTTCCTGGTTTGTTCATCAAGGAGAGTTCTGAAGTGCGAAGTCAGTTTTTGTAGACTACAGGAGATATCTGCATGGATTTGGTATTGTGTTTTTATCTTACTCCTCTCCCATTAGGTTTACCTCTCCCACTGTTGTCGTGATTTCCATGCAGTTGTTTGGTGAGTGCATTTAAATTATTGTAGTTTTCTTTTATCACTGTTTGTTTCCCCTGCCTGTCAGGTTAGAGTTTTCCTATACCCTTCTGCTCCATACTTCCCTTTGGTGGGGGAGACCTCAGCATACCCATCTTTAGGGGTAATCTGGGGTACAGGGATAGCCTAGGGTTCTCATTGCTTGAAGTGCAGGGAAGTAGCCAATTGTCCATGCAGTAACCTTGCTATAGTTTCATGACAATACATCTGTTTACTTTTTTTCAATTATTTTTTATTTTCAGCCTTATAGGGGACTTGCACTTCAATTAGCTTGATTACTCATATAATGTTGAATTATCCCATTCATCAAATGCTGACAGGCATAAGATTAAACTATGCAGGTTATAATAGGAGTAAGATTACAGACATGGAGGCCTTTGTTATGCCGTCAATAGTCATTGCAACCCTTCACCACTTGCGATGGTATCACAGGGTGAAAGAGAGAGTTTTGGAATCTAGAGGGTAAAACTGCCAGTATTTGGACTGATACCAATAGTTGAGGCAGGAGCAGTGCTAAGAAATGCAACCCTGCTCCTGGAACTAATTTTTCCAGTGCATGGACAGCAATCTTGAGATAATTCTGACAAAAATGTACTAGCAAGCAGTTGTGACATATACTTTTTTCCTGTTGGTCAGGAACTTTTCAAATAGGCAGCAAAATCTGCCTTCCTTAGTGCGCTACCTTTTTTTTTTACAATGTGTGTGTTAGGAGGGGAGGAAAGGCTGATATTCACTCTGCACTAGTGTGACTTGTGTGCCAGAGTTTATTTTATACTCAAGTCTGACCCTTTTCCATTCTTTTCATTCATCATTCAACAGCCAGCAATGGATGGCATAACCTAATGATATGCCAATTACACCTGCTTGAATACTCCTTACTCATTAGAATGTGAGATTACTAAAAATAGATTTTAAAATTTTCTTACTTAGGAACTCGACTTAATCAATAGTACAGGAGATTATAAAAATGTAATGCATCTTATCAGATAAATCAGCTTTGATTCTAAATTATCAGACAATTGTATCTCTCCCCACTACCTTCTGAACCTGTCACCACCTGTCAAAAAACAGCTTAAAGGGGTCTATTTAAATCAATAGATTTTGTAATAATAATAATTTATACAATTGATGTATTTAAATTAAATGTTCCTGTGCTGAGATAATCTCATAAATGTGCCCCTGCTATGTACTGTGTAATGGCTGTGTCTTAATGTACAGGGATGTTGCCCAATCATACCACAGCTCCAGGGTCAGGAGGGGGAGAAAAAAGGTATACAGACATTACAAGATGAGATCACAGCCAATTCTTTCATTGAAGTTAATCATTGTTTAAAAACAGGCAGGGAAATGTTTTACCTCACAAAAAGAATAAGCTGTGATCCCAATGTCATGACTCGGTCAGGGTGTCGGGCGTCCAAAGACCAGGGGCTCCTTCCCTGTCCCTAATGTTAGGGGGCACTCTAGTATTGCACTGTACATAGCAGAGGCAAATTTATAATATTACCTCAGCACAAGAAAATTGCATTTAAACATTCAATTTTGAAACTTATTATTATTCCAAGATCTGTTATGAAGCTTTGTTCATGGGAAGTTCCATTTAAGATTATTTTGTTCAGAGGAGGTGGACTGCAGATGTCATGTGACACAGCCCATTCTATGCTATGGATATGGGAGGAGTGAGCAGCAGAGAAGGAGCAGAATTAGGGCTTGTGCATGCAGTTGATTTTTTTGTATGAGTGTTATCCACGGTTTTCAAAGATAGCACTCATAACTATGGTTCTACTAGTGTGATTTTTTTTCTTCAATCAAGTGATCTGCAGAAAAATTCGGAGACATGTCCAATTTTGATCTTAGTGTCAAATCAATATCGACAATAGCAGTGTATGGGTCCATGAAAAAAAATCTGCACTCACGTGATCTGATGAGTTTCACAGACTGACACAATGGAGAAAGTGGAGATATTTTTTTTAATAATTTTTCTTTCCACATCCAAGAAAAACTGATGTTGCTCTGATTAAAGTCTGATCAGAATAACGGGACAATTTTTCTTGGATGTGAAGAAATCGGTCATATGAACCTTCCCAAAGGCAGACAGAAAAACCATATGTTTTACCTAACAACAAATCTTCATTCAGATCAAAACAGCTCAACTCTGCTGTATAATGTTCTCCATGTTGCTGCAGCTTCAATTTTTGAATCCCCTTCTCTAGCGCCTTTGATCATCTATTCCAAACCAGGATGTGTTGAGCAGCTGTTGCTAATTTATAACTAACCAGCTCCCACAATCCCTTTCTTATGGCCCTGTAGTGTGGTGTATAAATTTAGATTAGTTCTAAGGGGAACATACATGAGAGAGGTCGCACGTATTCAGCAAAGCATTGCATTAGCTAAGCATCAACCAAAAGCAGTTATTCTATGGCAGTTAATCACGTCAGGAGTCAGGTAACCCACACTTTGCACTCCCTTTTATCCATGTGCTTTACTTCTATCCTCCTGTGTTCCCTTGCCATCCACATTCACCACCCCATCCCCATTCCATTACGACTTATACACATCAGCCCCTCTAACTTTCCTCTCCCGTGTACAGCTTCCATGCATTCCTTACCTTCCTGAAAAACCTCTGCCCATCGTGCCCATACACATCGCAAAAAATACTTCTTACAATTCCAATTACTACTAGCTCTTTATTTTCCTACTCCTACTGATTTCTGGGGACATCTTCCCCCAACCCGTACTCCACCTCATATCAAAACCATATTAATCTTATTAATATTACTTGCAATCCCTCATCTCCCTCTTTCAATTGTGTCCTCTGGAATCCAAGGCCTGTATGTAACAAGCTTCCATTCCTGCACAATTAATTTCTAAACTCTCTGAATCCGTTGACCCTCACTGAAACCTGGATCCAGGACTCTGACACTGTCTCTCCTGCTGCCATTTCCCATAGTGGCTTACAATTCTCCCTTTCCCCGAGACCCACAAACAGACATGGTGGTGGAGTTGGCATACTCCTGTCCCCACAATGCACTTTCCAGGTCATCCCTTAAGTTCCATCACTCTCATTCCCTTCTTTTGATGTCCACACCATCAGGCTCCTCCGTCCCCTCTCCCTCAAAGCATCCCAGCTTATATCACTAACCACTAGTGTTGAGCGATACCGTCCGATACTAAAAAAAGTATCGTATCGGATGGTATCGGCCGATCTAAAAAAAATATCGGGTATCGCCGATTCCGATACCGGAAGTCCCATTCAAGTCTATGGGACTTCCGGTATCGGAATAAGAAAAACCCTATTTTTGCCTTGTACAGCCTCTCTGGGGTCTGTACGGGCCTTTCGGGGGGCTGTGCCGGCCTGCCGGGGGGTCTGTGCAGGCTCCGGTGGTCTGTGCAGGCCTGCCGGGGGGCTGTGCCGGCCTGCCGGTGGTCTGTGCAGGCTCCGGGGGTCTGTGCCGGCCTGCCGGGGGGCTGTGCCAGCCTGCCGGTGGTCTGTGCAGGCTCCGGGGGTCTGTGCCGGCCTGCCGGGGGGGCTGTGCCGGCCTGCCGGTGGTCTGTGCAGGCTCCGGTGGTCTGTGCCGGCCTGCCGGGGGCTATGCCGGCCTGCCGGTGGTCTGTGCAGGCTCCGGTGGTCTGTGCCGGCCTGCCGGGGGCTGTGCCGGCCTGCCGGTGGTCTGTGCAGGCTCCGGGGGTCTGTGCCGGCCTGCCGGGGGGGCTGTGCCGGCCTGCCGGTGGTCTGTGCAGGCTCCGATGGTCTGTGCCGGCCTGCAGGGGGGCTATGCCGGCCTGCCGGTGGTCTGTGCAGGCTCCGGTGGTCTGTGCCGGCCTGCCGGGGGGCTGTGCCGGCCTGCCGGTGGTCTGTGCAGGCTTCGGGGGTCTGTGCCGGCCTGCCGGGGAGCTGTGCCGGCCTGCCGGGGAGCTGTACAGGCTCCGGTGGTCTGTGCAGGCATCGTCCGATGGGACTACAAGTCCCATCGGGCGATGCCTGCTACCATGACAGTGATTGACACATTAGCCAATGATGGGACAGTAGTAGTCCCATCATCTGGCTAATGTGTTGAATGTAAAAAAAAAATAAAAAAATGTACATGCTACATACATACAACATGCATACTACATATATACTACATGCAACATACATACTACATATATACTACATGCAACATGCATACTACATGCATGCTACATACATGCTACATACTACATACATACTACATACATAATACATATATACTACATGCATGCAACATACATACAACATATATACTACATGCATGCAACATGCATACTACATATATACTACATGTAACATACTTACTACATATATACTACATGCTACATACATGTAACATACATACTACATACATGCTACATACATACTACATACATAATACATATATACTACATGCATGCAACATACATACAACATATATACTACATGCATGCAACATGCATACTACATATATACTATATATACTACATGTAACATACATACTACATATATACTACATGCTACATACATGCAACATACTACATACATGCTACATACATACTACATACATAATACATATACTGTATACTACATGCATGCAACATACATACAACATATATACTACATGCATGCAACATGCATACTACATATATACTATATATACTACATGTAACATACATACTACATATATACTACATGCTACATACATGCAACATACACACTACATGCTACATACATGCAACATACATACTACATACATGCTACATACATACACACTACATGCTACATACATGCAACATACATACTACATACAGTGGGGCAAAAAAGTATTTAGTCAGTCAGCAATAGTGCAAGTTCCACCACTTAAAAAGATGAGAGGCGTCTGTAATTTACATCATAGGTAGACCTCAACTATGGGAGACAAACTGAGAGAAAAAAATCCAGAAAATCACATTGTCTGTTTTTTTTTTTCCTTTTATTTGCATATTATGGTGGAAAATAAGTATTTGGTCAGAAACAAGCAATCAAGATTTCTGGCTCTCACAGACCTGTAACTTCTTCTTTAAGAGTCTCCTCTTTCCTCCACTCATTGCCTATAGTAATGGCACCTGTTTAAACTTGTTATCAGTATAAAAAGACACCTGTGCACACCCTCAAACAGTCTGACTCCAAACTCCACTATGGTGAAGACCAAAGAGCTGTCAAAGGACACCAGAAACAAAATTGTAGCCCTGCACCAGGCTGGGAAGACTGAATCTGCAATAGCCAACCAGCTCGGAGTGAAGAAATCAACTGTGGGAGCAATAATTAGAAAATGGAAGACATTCAAGATCACTGATAATCTCCCTCGATCTGGTGCTCCACGCAAAATCCCACCCCGTGGGGTCAGAATGATCACAAGAACGGTGAGCAAAAATCCCAGAACCATGCGGGGGGACCTAGTGAATGAACTGCAGAGAGCTGGGACCAATGTAACAAGGCCTACCATAAGTAACACACTACGCCACCATGGACTCAGATCCTTCAGTGCCAGATGTGTCCCACTGCTTAAGCCTGTACATGTCCGGGCCCATCTGAAGTTTGCTAGAGAGCATTTGGATGATCCAGAGGAGTTTTGGGAGAATGTCCTATGGTCTGATGAAACCAAACTGGAACTGTTTGGTAGAAACACAACTTGTCGTGTTTGGAGGAAAAAGAATACTGAGTTGCATCCATCAAACACCATACCTACTGTAAAGCATGGTGGTGGAAACATCATGCTTTGGGGCTGTTTCTCTGCAAAGGGGCCAGGACGACTGATCCGGGTACATGAAAGAATGAATGGGGCCATGTATCGTGAGATTTTGAGTGCAAACCTCCTTCCATTAGCAAGGGCATTGATGATGAAACGTGGCTGGGTCTTTCAACATGACAATGATCCAAAGCACACCGCCAGGGCAACGAAGGAGTGGCTTCGTAAGAAGCATTTCAAGGTCCTGGAGTGGCCTAGCCAGTCTCCAGATCTCAACCCTATAGAAAACCTTTGGAGGGAGTTGAAAGTCTGTGTTGCCAAGCGAAAAGCCAAAAACATCACTGCTCTAGAGGAGATCTGCATGGAGGAATGGGCCAACATACCAACAACAGTGTGTGGCAACCTTGTGAAGACTTACAGAAAACGTTTGACCTCTGTCATTGCCAACAAAGGATATATCACAAAGTATTGAGATGAAATTTTGTTTCTGACCAAATACTTATTTTCCACCATAATATGCAAATTAAAGGAAAAAAAAACAGACAATGTGATTTTCTGGATTTTTTTTTCTCAGTTTGTCTCCCATAGGTGAGGTCTACCTATGATGTAAATTACAGACGCCTCTCATCTTTTTAAGTGGTGGAACTTGCACTATTGCTGACTGACTAAATACTTTTTTGCCCCACTGTACATGCTACATACTACATACATGCTACATACATACTACATATATACCACATGCATGCAACATGCATACTACATATATACTGCAAATATACTACATGCATGCAACATACATATATACTACATACAATACATACATATAGACATACAGTACATATAACATAGAGTACATACTCACCGTCACTTGTCACTTTGATCCCCGAAGCCATTGTCCCCTTGAGGAATAAATATCAAAATAAAAAAACACCAATATACTTACCCCGATCCGCAGAAGTCCACGAGGGTCCCACGTCCATCTTGCGTGGAGAACAGCAGCATCAGCTGATGCTACCGTTCTCTACCAGCTCCAGGAATACAATGACGGAAGGTAGGTATCCTTCCGCACTGTATTCCTCCACCACTTTAAAAAAAAAAAAAAGTCCCTAGTCTCACTTTATGCCATTGCTGCGTGGGAAATTCCAAATTGCACAGACCCCCGGAGCCTGCACAGACCACCTGCAGGCTGGCACAGACCCCCGGACAGTCGGCACAGCCCCCCCAAAGGCCCGAACTGATGGCGCATCATGATGCGCACAGACAGCGCATCATGATGACGTCATTTCGGCAGCCAATCAGAGCTGGTATCCGATACGAAAAAAGTATCGGTACTCGGTATCGGAATTCCGATACGGCAAATATCGGCCGATACCCGATACTTGCGGTATCGGAAAGCTCAACACTACTAACCACTTCTCTCAGCCTCTCACAGCTCAACCTCTGAGACGCACAAAAATGGTAACACCCTTGACCTGGTCTTTGTCCGGCTCTGTTCAATCTCCTATCTAAATAACTCATCGCTTCCCCTCTCTGATCACAGCATTCTCTCCTTCACGCTCACAAATCCTCGCCCACCCCAGCACACTCCTACCTACCACACATTTCTAAGTTTACAAGTCATTAACCCTCATACACTTGCAGACTCCCTACAGTCATCACTGTCCCCAATCTCCTCTTTTTCCTGTCCTGATCTGGCTGTACATCACTACAATGACACTCTCAGAAGCACCCTTGACTAGAGTTGAGCGACTTTTGGTTTTTTAGGGTCGCGTTTCGTTTCGTGAAACCCGACTTTTCCAAAAGTCGGGTCGAGCAAGATCGTCCGATTATAGGGAAAAGTCGGGGTCGTCCCGAAACGAAACCCAATGTAAGTCAATGGGGAATAAAAGTCGGCAGTGAGAGGAGGGCAGGAAACACACCTACAGTGCCCATTTGAATGCCAAAAGCATCAATTCTTCTTACTTAAGCTTGTCAACCTTAATTAACTTCATATTACAAGTTACGCACTGAAAAATGGGGGTTATTTGGCTAAAGTTGTGGGGGGGGAGGGCTGGCTGCAGGTTTTCATGTGCCCTGGGCGAAAGAGCGCCCCTTTAACACATACCACAACTCATCATGCTCCGATATGGCAGATAAATAGCGGTATAGTACAATGAAAAATACCTCACTTTTTACATCTCATGACGAGGCCCATCTATTTCTCCATACAGAATCATTGGTCCCATATAATGTTTGAAACAGTATATGATGAGCTCCACATAATGCTACAGTATATGTTGGTCCCCATGGATGAAGCTCCACTGTCTTATGGGCCCAAATAATGCTCCAAACATAATGGGCCCCATTTCTAATGCTCTAGTGTATAATGGGCCCTGTAAATGCTGCTGCAGTGTCTGATGTCCACCTTTGGAATGTTCCAGTGTATGGTGGGCCCCATCTATCATTCTCCAGAGTATAGTGCTCCCCAAAAATTGCTGTCCCAACATTGAAAACAATCAAATAAGTCTTCTCGCTAGGGAATCCCTGTACTTGTCTGGACAGGTGCTGTAGCTTGCTTAACAGCTCGCCAGCCGTTCTCACGCCCAGTATGGTTTGCACGTGATTGCACAAAGGTTAGAAAGGGTACCATATCCCTGGATAACATGTATGGATAGCGTACACATTCAAAATATATGTCTCAGGAGGCAGGCTCAGACGGTGTTAGGCCCAGTATGGCTTGCACGTGATTGCACAAAGGTGAGAAAGGGTACCGTATCCCCAGATAACATGTATGGATAGCGTACACATTCAAAATATATGTCTCAGGAGGCAGGCTCAGACGGTGTCAGGCACAGTATGGATTGCACGTGATTGCACAAAGGTTAGAAAGGGTACCGTATCCCCGGATAACATGTATGGATAGCGTACACATTCAAAATATATGTCTCAGGAGGCAGGCTCAGACGGTGTTAGGCCCAGTATGGATTGCACGTGATTGCACAAAGGTTAGAAAGGGTACCGTATCCCCGGATAACATGTATGGATAGCGTACACATTCAAAATATATGTCTCAGGAGGCAGGCTCAGACGGTGTTAGGCCCAGTATGGATTGCACGTGATTGCACAAAGGTTAGAAAGGGTACCGTATCCCTGGATAACATGTATGGATAGCGTACACATTAAAAAAATATATGTCTCAGGAGGCAGGCTCAGACGGTGTCAGGCCCAGTATGGATTGCACGTGATTGCACAAAGGTTAGAAAGGGTACCGTATCCCTGGATAACATGTATGGATAGCGTACACATTCAAAATATATGTCTCAGGAGGCAGGCTCAGACGGTGTCAGGCACAGTATGGATTGCACGTGATTGCACAAAGGTTAGAAAGGGTACCGTATCCCCGGATAACATGTATGGACAGCGTACACATTCAAAAGATATGTCTATACATCAGGAGGCAGGCTCAGACGGTGTTAGGCCCAGTATAGATTGCACGTGATTGCACAAAGGTTAGAAAGGGTACAGTATCCCCGGATAACATGTATGGATAGCGTACACATTCAAAATATATGTCTCAGGAGGCAGGCTCAGACGGTGTCAGGCACAGTATGGATTTGACGGCCCAGATTACACAGCGGAGGAGCAGGGAGAGGTAAAGATTGCAAATGCTGGGGCCCTGCCCAAGCAAGGGGGGCCCACTCGTGGGCGTCGGTACTGGCACTGGGCCCCTCATAGTACAGCGGTGTGTCTGGCGGCGGGTGTGCACCACCACCGTCAGAGACACTTGATTACACTATGAGGGACCCTGTGCCAGTGCCCGCGCCCAAGAGTCGGCCTACCCACCTGTCCAGGGCAACGGCACTCGCACGGTGTCGTGCGGTAGGTGGTGACCCCGGCCATGGGGGGGGAGGCAGCACAGTTAGGGAGTTTTAGAAAGTGGCATATGTTGATGTTGGACATTCAGCTGATGCAAAAGGCGAAATAGGTGAAGTACCAGGAAGAGGTGGACCAAAGCAAGCCATTTTTCTGTCACCCTATGTGTCATCAGGGGAAGGTGGGACAAAATCCTTGGAAACCCATGCGTGGTTCATTTTAATGAAGGTTAGATCATCCACATTTTGGGTTGACAGACGGGTCCTTTTTTCTGTCAGGATTGATCCAGCTGCACTGAAGACTCTTTACGATAGCACACTTGCAGCTGGGCAAGCGAGCTCCTGTAAGGCATATTGGGCCAATTCAGGCCAGGTGTCCAGTTTAGCGGCCCAATAGTCAAAGGGGAATGACCTGTGTGGGAGAACATCGATATGGGAGGAAAAGTAGTTTGTAACCATAGTTGACAACTGCTGTCTCCTGTCACTTTCCATCGATGCAGTATTACCAGTTGTGTGAGCGGTATTTGAAAAATCAGTCCACAACATTGTCATGAAACCCCTGTCTCCAACGCCACTTCTGCTGTGTGCACCACGAACACCTCTGCCAAGCTGCCCCCGGCCCGTATGGCTCGTGTGAGAACCATCACCGCTGCTGTGTGCTGGGAATGCCTCAAGCAACCGATTTACCAGAGTTGCTTGTTTATTAGCCAATATTAGGTCAAGGTTCTCCTGTGGCATGATGTTTTGTAATTTGCCTTTATAGCGTGGATCCATGATGCTGGCCAACCAGTAGTCGTCATCGTTCATCATTTTGGCAATGCGGGGGTCCCTTTTTAGGATCCGCAAGGCATAATCTGACATGTGGGCCAATGTTCCCGGTGTCAATGATGCACTGCGAGTGCTGGGTGGAGGAGCACTTTCTGGCAAATCCACATCCCTCCAGTCACGCACAAACCCTGAACCAGACCTTGCCACGCCAACATTTTCACTTGCCCCACGAGATGCATCCTCCTCCCCTAAGTAATCATCCCCATCATCCTCCTCCTCCTCCTCTTCTTCCTCCACCTCGTCCAGGAGAGGTCCCTGAGCAGACAATGGCTGAATGTCATCAAGGATTCCCTCCTCCTCTTCCTCCTCATCAACATTGGCTGCAGACGCCTGCTCCTTAAGGTGCGTCAAAGTTTGCATGAGCAGACGCATAAGTGGGATGCTCATGCTTAGGATGGCGTCGTCTGCGCTTACCAGCCATGTGCATTCCTCAAAACACTGAAGGACTTTACAAAGGTCTTTCAGCTTCGACCACTGCACACCTGTCAACTCCATGTCTGCTCTCAAAGTGCCTGGCCGTGTATCCTCCCACAAATGCATTATGGCCTGCCTCTGCTCGCACAGCCGCTCCACCATGTGCAGGGTGGAGTTCCACCTTGTTGCAATGTCGATAATGAGGTGGTGGTTGGGAAGGTGGAGCAATCGCTGCAGCTTCTGCATACGAACGGAGTGTACAGGCGACCGGCGGATGTGCGCGCACAGTCTTCGCACCTTCTGGAGCAGGGCTGTTAACTCCGGATAATTTTTGAGGAAGCAGTGCACCACCAGGTTCAAGGTGTGAGCCAAGCAAGGTATGTGGCTGAGTTTTGAAAGGGCTATGGCTGCCACAAAATTACGGCCGTTATCACTAACTACCTTGCCTGCCTCAAGATGTACACTGCCCAGCCATGACTCAGTTTGTCGCTTCAAGTACTCGGCCAGCACCTCGGCGGTGTGTCTGTCGCCCAAACACATCATCTGCAACACAGCCTGCTGACGCTTTCCACTAGCTGCTCGATAGGGGGACACATCGTGTGCAACAGTGGCAGCTGCAGATGGAGTGCTTGTACGACTGCGCTCTGTGGACGAGCTTTCGCTTCTGGAGGAGGAGGAGGAGGGTCGAACGCCTACAGCCAACTGTTTCCTATACCGTTGGCTAGGCAGCACTGTCCCACCACCGCTGTCCCCTGTGGACCCTGCATCCACCACATTAACCCAGTGCGCAGTGATGGACACGTAACAGCCCTGGCTATGCCGACTGGACCATGCATCAGTTGTGAGGTGCACCTTTCCGCTCACTGACTGCTTGAGTGCATGGACAATGCGGTCTTTCACATGATGGTGGAGGGCTGGGATGGCTATGCGAGAGAAGTGGCGACTGGGTAGGTCATAGCATGGTACTGCATAGGCCATGAGTTCGCGGAAAGCTGTGCTTTCCATCAACCGAAAGGGCATCATCTCAAACGAGATTAGTTTGGCAATGTGGGCGTTCAAACCCAGTGTATGCGGATGAGAGACTGAGTACTTTCTTGACCTACTCATAGTGTCTGGGAGGGTGAGCTGGACTTGAGAGCTGCATATGGTGGAAGTAGCAGTGGACAGGGCGGACTGAGAGAGGGTTGATGATGGTGATGGAGTTGGTGATCTTTCTGATGGCCTAGAATCAGTCTTTCGTTGATATAACAGTGGGATTCCCTGACTGCTGTGGTCTTGCAATGACACCTCAACATTTGCTGCTGTGCTAACCGGTGGGCTTACAGTGGGGGAAACAATGTAGCGTTGCTGACTACCTTTGTTGTGATCACTTGCACATGTGGCACTTGAGGTTTGGTGTTGTGTCCACGCTTGCAAGTGCATGCTGGTTAAATGTCTAAGCATGCAACTGGTATTCAAATTTTTCAGATTTTTCCCTCGGCTAAAGGTCTTTGCGCACTTCTTACAGATAACCTTGGCCTGATCATGAGGATTTTGTTCAAAAAAGTGCCACACTGCACTCTTCCTACTTTGGCAGACATTTTGCGGCCTAGCACGCTGTGATCTTTTGACGGTCTGGACAAGCTGTCCAGCAACTCTTTTGATGTTTGGAACCTGTCTTTGGAGTGCTCCGGGCCTGCCAGATAACAGCTGTTGCGATGTCGATGTCTGCTGTGGATGCTCCTCATCTGAGCTATTGGATGCAGCACCCTCTTCCCCCAATGGATGCCAATCTGGGTCAACAACTGGGTCATCCATCACCTCCTCTTCTATGTCATGTGCACCTTTCTCTGTGTCACCGTGTATGGTGGTATAGTGTGCGGGAAGGGGCACCTGAGTCTCATCAGGGTCAAAATCTGGCTCTGTACACTGTGAGGACAATGTAGTGCTCTGAGTGAATGTACCAGCAGAATCATCCATCAGCGGCTGTGCATCAGTGCACTCCATGTCAGATTCATCTTGGCCTGGGTAATTCACCATTTCACTTGATAATCCAGGCATGGTATGTGAAAACAGCTCCATGGAGTAATCAGTAGTATGGCCTGCGTCATCCTTCAATCTTGGTTGGGGTGAAGGACACAAGGAAAGGTGTGGTTCATGAACATGAGCCTCCAATGACGACTCAGTGCTTTTACTTTTTACAACTGAAGAAGAGGAGGCGATAGAGCTGGAGGCTGAGTCAGCAATGTAAGACAAAACTTTTTCCTGATGCTCTGCCTTTAAAAGCGGTTTGCCAACTCCTAGAAAACTAAGCGTTCGAGGCCTTATATAGCCAGACGATGACGCAGGGCCAGCACCTCCTGCATTCGGTCCTATTTTGCTCTTGCCACTACCATCAGATCCACCACCAACACCATCATTACCAGCTGCCAACCCCCGCCCAATTCCACGGCCTCTTCCACCAGCCTTCCTCATTTTTGGTAGAAATGTAGACAAAATCCAACAAACTATATAGTAATGTAAAACAAGGTACAAGGTGTCTATAGGACAGGGGAGATTTAGAATTTCTGCACACACTTGTGGACACTGGACACTTTTGGATTGTGTGAGGCCCACTGATATCTGAGCGCTATGTGACAGGCTCGATGGCACAGCTGCCTGTGACCAAAGTGACGAGAGGATAATGGAGATTTTGAATCTCTGCGCACACTTTTGGACACTGGACACTTGTGGATTGTGTGAGGCCCACTGATATCTGAGCGCTATGTGACAGGCTCGATGGCACAGCTGCCTGTGACCAAAGTGACGAGAGGATAATGGAGATTTTGAATCTCTGCGCACACTTTTGGACACTGGACACTTGTGGATTGTGTGAGGCCCACTGATATCTGAGCGCTATGTGACAGGCTCGATGGCACAGCTGCCTGTGACCAAAGTGACGAGAGGATAATGGAGATTTTGAATCTCTGCGCACACTTTTGGACACTGGACACTTGTGGATTGTGTGAGGCCCACTGATATCTGAGCGCTATGTGACACGCTCGATGGCACAGCTGCCTGTGACCAAAGTGACGAGAGGATAATGGAGATTTTGAATCTCTGCGCACACTTTTGGACACTGGACACTTGTGGATTGTGTGAGGCCCACTGATATCTGAGCGCTATGTGACACGCTCGATGGCACAGCTGCCTGTGACCAAAGTGACGAGAGGATAATGGAGATTTTGAATCTCTGCGCACACTTTTGGACACTGGACACTTGTGGATTGTGTGAGGCCCACTGATATCTGAGCGCTATGTGACACGCTCGATGGCACAGCTGCCTGTGACCAAAGTGACGAGAGGATAATGGAGATTTTGTATCTCTGCGCACACTTTTGGACACTGGACACTTGTGGATTGTGTGAGGCCCACTGATATCTGAGCGCTATGTGACAGGCTCGATGGCACAGCTGCCTGTGACCAAAGTGACGAGAGGATAATGGAGATTTTGAATCTCTGCGCACACTTTTGGACACTGGACACTTGTGGATTGTGTGAGGCCCACTGATATCTGAGTGCTATGTGACACGCTCGATGGCACAGCTGCCTGTGACCAAAGTGACGAGAGGATAATGGAGATTTTGAATCTCTGCGCACACTTTTGGACACTGGACACTTGTGGTTTGTGTGAGGCCCACTGATATCTGAGCGCTATGTGACACGCTCGATGGCACAGCTGCCTGTGACCAAAGTGACGAGAGGATAATGGAGATTTTGAATCTCTGCGCACACTTTTGGACACTGGACACTTGTGGATTGTGTGAGGCCCACTGATATCTGAGCGCTATGTGACAGGCTCGATGGCACAGCTGTGACAAAAGTGACTAGAGGATAAGGGAGATTGGATTGCTTTTAAAAAAGCAGTTTGCGGAGCAGTGGGTAAACAGCAATGCCAGCCTGTCAGGAAGCCTTAAAAGGCAGCCCAACAACCAACACCACTGATACACCACAATATAGCCTCCCCTTGCACTGCACACACAGTGACTTGTGTGTTGTGCAGGCCAAATCGCTAGCAGCAGAAGCAGTTTTTTTGTCTTCTTCCCTGCCTAACGCTCTCCCTACAGAATCAGCAGCAACCTCTCCCTATACTAAGATCGGCAGAAGTAAGATGGCGGTCGGCGTGCACGCCCTTTTATACCCCCTGTGACGCCCACCAAAGCAAGCCAATCACTTGCATGCCCTTCTGAAAGATGGTGGTGACCCGTGCCTAGGTCATCACGTTGCCCACAGTGTCCGTGGATCCTGATTGGCTGAAAAAGAGCGCAAAACAAACTTTTGAAACGCGACTTTGGCGCGTAAGTCGCCGACCTCGTGGCCGACCTCATCCTAGGGTCAAGTTTCGTTTCATGAAACCCGACTTTGCCAAAAGTCGGCGGCTTTTGAATTTTTTCGACCCGTTTTGCTCAACTCTACCCTTGACCAAGTAGCACTCTTCTCCCTCAGAACCTCCAAACACAGAGTAAAACAGCCCTGACTCACATCGCAAACTTGACTTCTCCAGCGATGATCTAGGACTGCTGAACGCTTTTGGAGGAAAACCCACACACCAGAAGACTTCATCCACTTCAAATGTATGTTAAAATCCTATAACTCTGACCTTCATCTCGCCAAACAGACCTACTTCACCATTCTGATCTCCTCACTATCCGACAACCCCAAGAAACGCTTTGAAACCTTTCACTCCCTCCTCAGGCCAAAAGCACAATCCCCTATCACAGACATTTGTGCTGATGACCTGGCCTCCCACTTAATAGAGAAAATAGATAACATCCGTCAGGAAATCCGCTCTGAACCACTAAGTGCTTTGACTCTCATCCCTCCCTGCAATTCCCCTGGCTCAGTCTCCACATTTGATCCCATCACAGAAGAAGTCTCCAGACTCCTCTTTTCTTCTCGTCTGACTACAAGCACTACCGACCCCATTCCTCACATCTCCTCCAGTATCTCTCTCCAGTCATCACAACTCACCTAACTACAATCTTTAATCTCTCCCTCTCCTCAGGCATTTTCCCATCCTCCTTCAAACACTCTATCATTACTCCATTATTAAAGAAACCCACTCTCGACCCATCAAACGACTTTTGACTAACCTCCACACTTATCCGTACCTCTCAGTCCCGACTTCAAAACTTCTCCCACGCTGTGCCAATCCTCTGGAATGCTCTACCCCAAGAAATTAGTACTATCCACAATTTGCATAATTTTAGTCACTCCCTCAAAACACATTTGTTCTGAGCATCCTATCACATTCACGAATCAAAGTCATTTTATATGAAAGTGTGCATGTGTAGCCCATTCACTATCCCCATCTATTCCCCACTCCATTAAGATGCCTGGACCATCATTGTAAATACACACCTGTACTTTGTATCTCCCCCACCTCATTGCAGATTGTAAGCTTTCACGAGCAGGGTTGTTTAATTTTGCTTTAATTATTGTATTGCTAACATTGTTACTTATGACTTGTGCTTTGAAACTGTTAAACTGTAAAGCGCTGCGGAATATGTTGACGCTATATAAATAAAGATTATTATTATTATTATTAATAATAATCTCTCTGTGTTGTGATATTTGTGAGAGAAATCATTGCAGCTCATCTCCTTCTGGATTGCAAAGTACAGATAAAGCCTGAAGATTCAAAACTGGAGAAAATGTAGGAAATTGTGTTATTCATCATATGTAGACAATGTACAGCTTATTTTCAAAGTTACTTGAAAGTACAGTTCCCCTTTAAATTTTATTTAAAAAATATCTCCTTCTGTCAAGTGTGATAACTGATTATGTAACTATCATAAACGGAGTCAGTCCTACATTATCCCAGAAAAACTTCACACTAGCACTTATTGAAGGAATATCAAATATTGTATGGAAATAAAAATTTTTATAGTTCTCCATTTGACTGTCTCAGAATTTCCAATAATTAATTAGTTGTTCTTCACAAAATTCAGTAGTTTACATATACTGTGTTCCTTTGTAGTTGAACATTCAGCTCATCTCTCACATCTATTTTCATTTTATTTGTATTTTACTGAAAATAATCCAGGAAATACTTTTTTACTTTTACTTTTTTACTGTCCCTTCATACATTTCATACATGGCCTATGACTACAGCTTCCATGCTGTGCTTTGGAAGCGATGCAACAGGAAGATGGCTCTGAGATGACAACATGATCATTACCAGGGTGCAGATGGTGACCCCATGCTGCACAAAAGGAGGTGAATTTCAGATAAGATGGATACTTTACCTTCCTTTTATATCCTATTCCAGAGAGAAATACATATAACTGCACATATTAAAAGGTCAGCAGTTTGTTATTGCAGTGGCAATTTGAGCCCGAGCATAATAGCTGCTGGTTTGCTATCCAAAGGAAGATATTGTGTGCAAGTGCCATGATTTTCTTAAAAATAATAAAAAGAAGGTACAAAGACTGGTTTATCAAAACTGTAGACTATGTAAGCTAATTGAGCCACATGAGTGATCTCAGATAGTATAGCAATATGATTATCACATTTTGCACAGTGTGTAACTACTCTGGACACATTAACAATATCATTTGTTGATTCTATAATATATTGTTTAATATATTATTGCAGTCTAAACAAATGTAATATTATAAAGTTATCTCTGAAAATATTACTAATACCACGGCATATAGCTATGCCTTTGTGGCACTATGGCCGGCGCCCCTCCATGATGTCCCCTTCTATTTCCATGCAGGGACACCGGCCTCCCCACCGCTCCGGTCCTGCAGCATGGTTGTGTTCCTGCCTCTTCCTGGAGTGCGCTCTGCAGTCCTAGGTGGTGCGCTCCCTTCTCTTAAAGGGGTAGCATATAGCAGCTTGTAGCTGAGAGGCAGTTAGTATAATTAGTATACTTACAAGATGGCTCCCAGTAAATTGATGGGAGTCATCCTCTATATAGGACTCCCTCTCCCTTAGGGAGTTGCCAAGCAACGAGTTTAGTCATTAGTTAGCTGGTGTTCTACCAGGGCTGTTGTGAGGTCCTCTGTTTCCAATGTCGCCAGTGTCATGAACCTGAGTTCCTGGTCCCAATACGGCCAGTACCTTAACTTTGTCTCCTGGTCCCGATGCGGCCCCCTCCTAATCTTAAATTATATTATATTATACAGTGTGTATATATATATATATAGCTAAAATTAATGCCACTCTACACCCCCACAAGGTTGAAATCTGCTTTCTCTGGCATTTGGTAAAAAACAAATGTGGTACTGTGATAAAACACTCCGGGATCGCCTTTGCTGGGGTCAAAGGTCACGTGCGTTCAGCATGAAACTCAGGCGCAGAGCTGGGATACGGGTGTAACTGACCCTGGGTCAGGTTTATTAACGGTGAAAGCAATGCAAAAGGAAATAAAACATAAAACAAATCCTTGCCTGTCCGGCACTAACTAAACAATGGACAACCTAACTACCAACTGGCGGGCTTCTCCCGTCCAGCCAAACTACAGTTGCAGTGGGCACTGCTTCCACTTACGTGTGTCTCTCACACAGACAGGCTCTCTGTGTTCCCAGGCTGAGACACTCACACAACTACCTGGCATCTTTTATATCCACCACCCATTATTCATTAGCAAGTAGGTGCGATACTGACCAGAGTAGGCCACATAGGAAAGGAATCTAGGCGAGATATACCTGCCCTCATCCACTATTCCCACATGATTCTCACAGTACACATAATATATGTGGAGACCTAAAACTGGTTAATTACATAGCTAGGTGGTTAAAAAAAATCAGCCACATATGGATTTAGGACTATAGCAGGACAACTGCAATCTTAATAAAGAACAAACCAAAGAAACAAGCAGTCAAAAATCCCATAGAATTGATATTTTATTAGTAATACATATAAAACATGGACAATACGGTACATGGAAATAGGAGAAGAAAACAGACAAGCGTGCACAATGGCATATATTAAGCCAGGTACACCACCTGCACAGCCCCAGGATAATCAGCCCTATACACTATTGTGGACAATAACAAAGATAAAAACCTTTTAAGGAAGTCCATGGGCACATGTATCAATAACCGGTAAATGCACAATATAGGAAAAAACATCAAGCAAGTGCTCATAATAACAGCCGGAGACTGACAGAACTCCCTAATAAGGCAAAGGAAAAAACAATCATAGAGCAAGTGCTCATGACAAATCCAACATATGGAGGGTCTTGTAGTTTGTAATATTATTACCTAGGAGCAGTGGATGTAGTGATACCGGCCTAACCCCGACGCACGTTTCAGAGCACACAGCGCCTTACTTAGGGGGCGTGGCTAAGGGGCGCAACCTAGATGTATTTATATCGCTGAAGTCTCATGGGTGCGCAAACTGCCAGTCATGCCAGAGGCAGTGTCTCCCCTGAGATGGAACCGGAAACAAATGGGCCCCACATGATCCGGCGTCATCAAAAAGGAGGAGTCCACCATCGGGCTGACAGACAGCGCACGTGCACATATCTAGAGATACACCAACCGCCATCTTGGAATAGGGCAAGTTTAAGGGAATTGCACAAATAATAAAAAATATGGTGTTGCGCTATATACAATCAGGCGAACCATATATCTGGAAGCATACAGAACACCACCAATGACCCCATAAGCAGGAATAGATCCATATAGACAGACATTTGCATCTGTACAAACAGATGTAATAGGGTGGCAGTATAGAATGAAAAGGATATTGCATCAGATAAGGAAAGCCTTATTCAGTATATATATATATATATATATATATATATATATATATATATACACATACACGCACACACAGCATACATACCAATACACACATATATACACATATAAATGCATGACATGACCCGTCGAAGTGCTTGGATAGCGCAAAACGATCGTTGTCAGCTCCCTCTGCACTCCTGATGTCACTCCCCCGGCCCGACATGTGTAACATGTGCCAATAAATCGAGCAATATCTTCACCAGCTCGTTGAGTGAGACCTCATTTCTACTTGGATATACAGAGCATTGTGAATTCTCAGGTCTAGCTCCCGAAGCTGCCAGTTAGCAGTGCTCCGAATGCTGCACACCAGCTCAGGATATACAGTAATAGCAGTGCCATCCGTGTTTTTTCTTTCATTTTATGCATGCATAAATATACATATACATGTGAACACACGTGTGCATATACACAAAAGGAGTATTGGAGATGGAAATCTGGAGCAAAAAGGATGTTACATCAGATAATGTTGAGGCAAGACATATTTAGTGCATATAATATACAACTGCATATACATATGATGTGCATTTGCATACAAAACACACCAAAGGCGGCAATATAGAACATAAGAAATTACTTCAAATTGTACTAGAGAAAGCCTCAATCAGTGTGCGTATATACATACAAACATACAAAAACACAAACAACATGGAATAGACAAACACTATACATATATATAAGAATAGCAATCACCATATATGAAGAAATACATTGATATATACATGGCATAGTCTCCAAGGACAGCTAGTATCCTGGCCATGTGGTAATATATGCTAATGGATATAAAAGTCCATTTTGACCAGCTTCACCAGCACACAAGAAAAAGTTGTAGATTTAAAAAACTCTGCCTTTTGCTACCACTCAGACATCATCTATCAGGATAATCCAATAAGTTAACCGGTTCCCGACTTGTGACACAGCGTATGCGTCATGAAAGTCGGTGCCAATCTGACCCATGACGCATACCCTGTGTCATGAATTCAAAGCCCTCCTGCGGGTCGGGTGAAAGGGGTCAAAGAAAGGTCACCTGACCCGCAGATACAGGGGGCTTTGTAATTCACCACAGGGGGCGTGGCTTCGCCCCCACGTGGCTACGATCGCTCTGATTGGCTGTTAAAAGTGAAACAGCCAATCAGAGCGATAGTAATATTTCATCAATGAAAATTAATGAAATATTACAATCCAGCCATGGCCGATGCTGCAGTAGCATCGGACATGGCTGGAGACACCGATTCGACCCCCCACCGGCGATCGCCCCCCCGCCACTGACTGACAGCGGCGATCTGCCGCCGCTGTCATCATCTGCCCCCCCTCCCATTCCCTCCGCTCCCCGCCAGCTTCCGATAACCCCCTCACCCCCCCGGCACCTTCTAAGTCCCCCTGTCGCTCCCGGTGTCCGGTGGGTCCGGTTCATGGGCGCCGCCATCTTGGAAAATGGCGGGCGCATGCGCAGTGCGCTCGACCGAATCTGCCGGCTGCAGATTCCATTATTTCATTTTGATCACTCTCACAGTGATCAAAATGAAATAAAAAGTAAATTAACCCCCCGATTATCACCCCCATAGGTAGACATAACTAATAAAATAAAGAAAATATTTTTATTTTTATTTTTCCATTAGGGTTAGGTTTAAGGTTGGAAAGAGGGTAAGGGTTAGATTTGGAAAGAGGGTTAAGGTTGGAAAGAGGGTTAGGGTTGGAAAGAGGGCTAGGGTTGGAATTAGGGTTAGGGTGGAATTAGGGTTAGGGTTGGAATTAGGGATAGAATTAGGGTTAGGGTTGGAATTAGGTTTAGGGTTAGAATTAGGGTTAGGCTTGTGGTTAGGGTTATGGTTAGGGTTGGGATTAGAGTTAGGGGTGTGTTGGGGTTAGGGTTATGGCTAGGGTTGGGACCAGGGTTAGAGATGTGTTGGGGTTAGGGCTGTGGTTAGGGGTGTGTTGGGGTTAGGGTTGAAGTTAGAATTGATGGGTTTCCACTATTTAGGCACATCAGGGGGTCTCCAAACGCGATATGGTGCAACCATTGATTCCAGCCAATTTTGCGTTCAAAAAGTCCAACGGTGCTCCCTCCCTTCCAAGACGTGTGCCCAAACAGTGGTTTACCCCCACATATGAGGTATCATCGTACTCAGAAAAAATTGCACAACAACTTTTGGGGACTAATTTCTCCTGTTACCCTTGGGAAAATAAAGAATTGGGGGCTAAAAAATTATTTTTGTGGAAAAAAAATGTTTTTTTCATTTTCACGTCTCTGCATTATAAACTTCTGTGATGCACTTGGGGGTTGAAAGTGCTCACAACACGTCTACATAAGTTCCTTGGAAGGTCTAGTTTCCAAAATGGGGTCACTTGTGGGGAGTTTCCACTCTTTAGGCACATCAGGGGCTCTGCAAACATAATGACGACCGCAGACTATTCCATCAAAGTCTGCATTTCAAAACGTCACTACTTCCATTCCGAGCCCTGACGTGTGCCCAAACAATGGTTCCCCCACACATATGGGGTATTAGCGTACTCAGGACAAACTGGACAACAACGTTTGGGGTCCAATTTCTCCTGTTACCCTTGTGAAAATAAAAAATTGCGAGCTAAAAATTCATTTTTTGAGGAAAAAAAAGATTTTTTATTTTCATGGCTCTGCGTTACAATCTTCTGTGAAGCAATTCGGGGTTCAAGGTGCTCACCACAAAACTAGGCAAGTTCCTTATGGGGTCTAGTTTCCAAAATGGGGTCACTTGTGGGGAGTTTCCACAGTTTAGGTACATCAAGGGCTCTGCAAATGTAACATGATGCCCGCAGACCATTCCATCAAAGTCTGAATACCAAAACGTCACTACTTCCCTTCCGAGCCCCGACGTGTGCACAAACAGTGGTTCCCCCCACATATGGGGAACCAGCATATTCAGGACAAACTGGACATCAACTTTTGGGGTCCAATTTATCCTGGTACCCTTGTGAAAATAAAAAATTGCTGACTAAAAAATTTTTTTTTTTAGGAAAAAAATGATTTCTTATTTTCACGGCTCTGCGTTATAAACTTCTGTGAAGCACTTGGGGGTTCAAAGTGCTCACTATGCATCTAGATAAGTTCCTTAGGGGGTCTAGTTTCCAAAATGGGGTCATTTGTGGGGGAGCTCCAAAGTTTAGGTACACAGGGGATCTCCAAACACGACATGGTGTCCGCTAACGATTGGAGCTAATTTTCATTTCAAAAAGTCAAATGGCGCTCATTCCCTTCTGCGCCTTGCCGTGCACCCAAACAGTGGCCCCCCACATATGGGGTACCAGTAGAGTTGAGCGATACCGTCCGATACTTCAAAGTATCGTATCGGATGGTATCGGCCGATCTTTAAAAAAAGTATCGGTATCGCCGATTCCGATACCGGAAGTCCCATTCAAGTCTATGGGACTTCCGGTATCGGAATAAGAAAAACCCTTTCCTGCCCTTGTACAGCCTCTCTGGGGTCTGTACGGGCCTTTCGGGGGGCTGTGCCGGCCTGCCAGGGGGTCTGTGCAGGCTCCGGTGGTCTGTGCCGGCCTGCCGGTGGTCTGTGCAGGCTCCGGGGGGCTGTGCCGGCCTGCCGGGGGGCTGTGCCGGCCTGCCGGGGGGCTGTGCAGGCTCCGGGGGGCTGTGCCGGCCTGCCGGGGGGCTGTGCCGGCCTGCCGGGGGGCTGTGCAGGCTCCGGGGGGCTGTGCCGGCCTGCCGGGGGGCTGTGCCGGCCTGCCGGGGGGCTGTGCAGGCTCCGGGGGTCTGTGCAGGCATCGTCCGATGGGACTACAAGTCCCATCGGGCGATGCCTGCTACCATGACAGTGATTGACACATTAGCCAATGATGGGACAGTAGTAGTCCCATCATCCGGCTAATGTGTTAAATGTAAAAAAAAAAAAAAAAAAAAAATTACATGCTACATACATACAACATGCATACTACATACATGCTACATTCATACTACATACTACATACATGCTACATTCATACTACATAAATACTACATGCAACATACATACTACATATATACTACATGCATGCTACATACATACTGCATGCTACATACATACCACATATATACTACATACATACTACATGCATGCTACATGCTACATACATAACACATATATACTACATGCATGCTACATACATACTACATGCTACATACTACATATATACTACATGCATGCTACATACTACATGCTACATACATACTACATGCATGCTACATACATACTACATACATACTACATATATACTACATGCATGCTACATACATACTACATGCTACATACTACATGCTACATACATACTACATGCATGCTACATACATACTACATACATACTACATATATACTACATACATACTACATACATACTACATGCATGCTACATACATACCACATACATACTACATGCTACATACATACCACATATATACTACATACATACAATACATTCATACAATACATACATAGACATACAGTACATATAACATAGAGTAACATACTTACCAATACTTGTCACATTGTTCCCCGAAGCCATTGTCTATTCCGGGATAAATATTAACATAACAAACCACAAAAATACTCACCCACGATCCGAAGCAGTCCACGAGTGTGTCCCACGACGATCTTGGGTAGAGAACTGCAGCATCAGATGATGCTGCCGTTCTCTACGGGCTGCAGGAATCCAATGACGGAAGGTAGGTATCCTTCCGCACTGTATTCCTCCGCCACTTAAAAAAAAAAAAGTCCCTAGTCTCACTTTATGCCATTGCTGTGTGGGAAATTCCCACACAGCAATGGCATAAAGTGAGACTAGGGACTTTTTTTTTTTAAGTGGCGGAGGAATACAGTGCGGAAGGATACCTACCTTCCGTCATTGGATTCCTGCAGCCCGTAGAGAACGGCAGCATCATCTGATGCTGCAGTTCTCTACCCAAGATCGTCGTGGGACACACTCGTGGACTGCTTCGGATCGTGGGTGAGTATTTTTGTGGTTTGTTATGTTAATATTTATCCCGGAATAGACAATGGCTTCGGGGAACAATGTGACAAGTATTGGTAAGTATGTTACTCTATGTTATATGTACTGTATGTCTATGTATGTATTGTATGAATGTATTGTATGTATGTAGTATATATGTGGTATGTATGTAGCATGTAGTATGTATGTGGTATGTATGTAGCATGCATGTAGTATGTATGTAGCATGCATGTAGCATGCATGTAGCATGTATGTAGTATGTATGTAGTATGTATGTAGCATGTATGTAGCATGCAGTATGTATGTAGTATATATGTAGTATGTATGTAGTATATATGTAGTATGTAGTATGTATGTAGCATGCATGTAGTATATATGTAGTATGTATGTAGCATGCATGTAGTATGTATGTAGCATGTAGTATATATGTAGCATGCAGCATGTATGTAGTATGTATGTAGTATATATGTAGTATGCATGTAGTATGTATGTAGTATGTATGTAGCATGCAGTATGTATGTAGCATGTATGTAGTATGTATGTAGTATATATGTAGTATGTATGTAGCATGCATGTAGTATGTATGTAGCATGTAGTATGTATGTAGTATGTATGTAGTATGTATGTAGTATGTATGTAGCATGTAGTATGTATGTAGCATGCATGTAGTATTTTTTTTTTTTTTTTTTTTTTTTTTTTAACATTTAACACATTAGCCGGATGATGGGACTACTACTGTCCCATCATTGGCTAATGTGTCAATCACTGTCATGGTAGCAGGCATCGCCCGATGGGACTTGTAGTCCCATCGGACGATGCTTGCACAGACCCCCGGACATCAGCACAGCCCCCCGGCAGGCCGGCACAGCCCCCCGGCAGGCCGGTACAGACCCCCACAGGGTGCACAGACCACCGGCAGGCCGGCACAGCCCCCCGGCAGGCCGGTACAGACCCCGGGCAGTCCACACAGCCCCCCGGCAGGCCGGCACAGCCCCCCGGCAGGCCGGCAGAGACCCCCGGAAGGCCCGAAATGACGGCGCATCATGATGCGCACACACCGCGCATCATGATGACGTCAGGCCGTCAATCAACTGAACTTCCGATTCCGATGCCGAATTCCGATATTGAAAAAATATCGGAAGTCGGTATCGGAATTCCGATACAGCAAGTATCGGCCGATACCCGATACTTGCGGTATCGGAATGCTCAACACTAGGTACCAGCATATTCAGGAAAAACTGGACAACAACTTTTGGGGTCCAATTTATCCTGGTACCCTTGTGAAAATAAAAAATTGCCGACTAAAAATTTTTTTTTTTAGGAAAAAAATGATTTCTTATTTTCACGGCTCTGCGTTATAATATATACTTTTCTGAAGCACTTGGGGGTTCAAAGTGCTCACTACACATCTAGATAAGTTCCTTAAGGTGTCTAGTTTCCAAAATGGTGTCACTTGTGGAGGAGCTCCAATGTTTAGGCACACAGGGGCACTCCAAACGCGACATGGTGTCCGATAACAATTGGAGCTAATTTTCCATTCAAAAAGTCAAATGGTGCTCCTTCCCTTCCAGGCCCTGCCGTGCACCCAAACAGTGGTTTATGACCACATATGAGGTATTGGTGTGCTCAGGAGAAATTGCCCAGCAAATTTTAGGATCCATTTTATACTGTTGCCCATGTGAAAATGAAAAAACTGAGGCTAAAATATAATTTTTGAGAAAAAAAAGTATTTTTTTTTTACGGATCAATTTGAGAAGCACCTGGGGGTTCAAAGTGATCACTATGCATCTAGATAAGTTCCTTGGGGGGTCTAGTTTCCAAAATTGGGTCACTTGTGGGGAAGCTCCAGTGTTTAAGCACACAGCGACTCTCCAAACGCGACATGGCAAGCGCTAAATATTCCAGCATATTTTCCATTCAAAAAGTCAAATGGCGCTCCTTCCCTTCTGAGCCCTGCCGTGCGCCCAAACAGTGGTTTATGACCACATATGAGGTATCGGTGTACTCAGGGGAAATTGTCCAACAAATTTTAGGATCCATTTTATCCTGTTGCCCATGTGAAAATGAAAAAATTGATGCTGAAAGAAAATTTGTGTTGGAAAATTAAAATGTCCATTTTTTCCTTCCACATTGCTTTAGCTGCTGTGAAACACCTGAAGGGTTAATAATCTTCTTGAATGTGGTTTTGAGTAGCTTGAGGGGTTCAGAATGGTGTCACTTAGAATGGTGTCACTTTTGGGTATTTTCTGCCATATAGACTCCTCAAAGTGACTTCAAATGTGAGGTGGTCCCTAAAAAAAATGGTTTTGTAAATTTTGTTGTAAAAATGAGAAATCACTGGTCAACTTTTAACCCTTATAACTTCGTAACAAAAATATTTTGCTTCCAAAATTGTGCTGATGTAAAGTAGACATGTGGGAAATGTTATTTAGTAACTATTTTGTGTCACATAACTCTCTAGTTTAACAGAATAAAAATTCAAAATTTGAAAATTGCGAAATTTTCAAAATTTTCACCAAATTTCTGATTTTTTCACAAATAAACGCAAAAATTATCCACCTAAATTTACCACTAACATGAAGCCCAATATGTCACAAAAAAACATTCTCAGAATCGCTAGGCTGCGTTGAAGCGTTCCAGAGTTATTACCTCATAAATGGACACTGGTCAGAATTGCAAAAAATGGCCAGGTCATTAAGGTCAAAATAGGCTGGGTCATGAAGGGGTTAACATAGGAAAAATGGATGTGATCTGCATGTACTGCAATGCCCTGAAGTGGAAAATTGAACTTACAGGTTTATGCTGTGCAAATGGCAAGGTAAAGCTACTTCCTCTCCTCTCACCACCAGATCCCCTGAAGTCCCTGATGACAGGCACCACTGCAATATCAAACCATTTCTTGGACAACACCAGGAAGTACAACTCCTGCTTCCAAATGACATCATTTGGTGCACAAAGAGAAGTTTTTTCAACAGGATTTATGCCCACGTTCAAAGCTCAAGGTCAGATTTACTCCTCAATTGGCTCACTGCTTCCATTACAAGGAAAATAACCTCAATCTCTTCAACTCTACTTCATGGGAAATGTAGAAGCAGAGGCTCAGCAGAGATGCTCTTTAATTCCAAACACTCGCCTTCATATTGTCACTAACTTGCAGCAGTTCCTCCACTTAAACAATCCATTTGTTCAACTTTTCAAGATTGCGCTTGAATGCATGCCAAGTGACGATTACAAAGTTGTAATCAGAGCTGACAAAACACCACAAGGTGAGTATCAGCGGTGTTTCAATGCCCTCACATTTGATGAGGTAGCGCTTTTGGTTGTGGGAAATGAGTTTCACAGCCGTGACATTGTGCTTCAGAAATGGAACAATGGTTTGTAACAGGTTGCAGAAACTCACAGGTCCTATGATGCACTGCAATATCCAATTATCTTTTGGCAGGGGCAGGATGGCTATCACTTTAAAATACATCAGACAAATCCTGCAACAGGCAACCCTTCAGGGAAAAAAGTGTCGGCCATGGACTTCTATGCCTATAAGATCATGACAAGGGTTGGTGAGGAAAATCACATCCTCAACTGCAGGCATCTCTTCTACCAATTCATCTTTGACATGTGTGCAAAAAATGAGAGTGAACGTCTTCTGTATATCTGACTAAATCAAAGGAAGCTCAGAGCCGAGGAATACATTCACCTTAGAGATGCTGTGGCAAATGATGTTTGATAGAACTAACTACACAGTTAGTTACTATACCCGGGCAACGTAGGGCTCTTCAGCTACTACTACTACAACTACTACTACTAATAATAATATTTAACTCATAATAATGCACCCAAATGAGAACTCCCACTGCAGGGACCCAGACTAATCAAGAGAACTGGACCCTGCAGAGCCTTGTCTGAATGAAGCAGAGGTCATGTATGAGACGGCTGGAGATAGCTGAGATGTGTGCTGAGAAGTACCGGACAAGAAAAAAATATAAAGAAACATGACACTTATTGTTTTCTATGCAAAACCAGATATATATGATCTAAAGGTGGTGCATGATCCAGCCAGCTTTAATGCCCCTGTGCCCCTGTGATGCTGAATGCACAGCTTGGATGTGAGCACAGCCATGCTGCTGGTCTGAACTGTCAATCATGCGGAGCATATTGTCCCTGACAAACAGGAAGCATGAAGGCTGGGGGATGGTGTATTACTGATGAAGATGAAGCTTAAAGGTACTGTCACACTTAGCGATGCACCAGCGATCCCGACAACTATATGGATCGCTGGTGCATCGCAAAGTGGTCGCCAGTGAGCTGCCACACAGGCAGATCTCACCAGCGACATAGCAGCGGTCGGGGGTCGCTACTTACCTGTCAGACGAAGCGATCCTGACGTCCTCCCGCCCGTGTCCACGCATCGCTCGTCGGCGCCACAGGAAGCCCAGCAGGAAGTGGCCGACGAGAAATGGTCCAGGCCGTTCTCGCGCGATCAGTGATAACCAGTGGGGGAGCTGGTCGGAGATAAGTATCACATAGTGATATCGCTAGCAATATTGCTGCTACGTCACAAAACCAGTGACATTACAGCGATATTGCTAGCGATATCGCTTAGTATGACGGGGCATTAAGAGCAACTCTTTAATATAACTTTTTTATATGAGAAACAATAAATTGATACAAAAAGTGATGAAAAACTATTTTTGTATTAGAACAAAAAAATACAAGATACCTATTAAAAAGAGACATTTTGTAGTTGTTTGTCTCAAAGCTTATTAAATGAGCAAAATATAAATGCTGTCTGATTGCTTAACTGAAATTGTTTGTCTCCAAACAGATAAGCATATAATAATCAAATAAAACTGCTGCTAAATGTTCTGAGCTACAGGTAATAAAAGCAATGCTTTAATAATATGCTGCTTATTGGATGTTTTTCTTTCTTATGGTCTTGCTACAGTTTTTTCGAATGCAGCTCATCTGCTCTGCTAATAACCATGTTATTGTACTTAATTTTATCAATATTAATTACATGATTGTTTTCTCCTTACAAATGTACAATAGCATCATCATCATCACTTATCCTTAATTTGACAAAAGGAAAAAGGCTTGAAACCTTAGCATTTTCCAACTGTCAGAAATGTTCTGTTTTGTCTGACATTTCCCCAAATACGGTGCCTTGAAAAAGTATTCATACCTTAACTTGTTCATGTTACACTGACAACATAAATTTGTTTTGTTTGGATTATATATGATACATGAGCACAAAAACAGCAAGTATTTGTGAAGTGTAAATGAAATGCTACATTGTTTTCTAAATATTTTTTAACCCCTTAATGACAGCCAGTACGTCTTATTTACTGACCTGTGATATAAGAGAAGAGCATCTCCATACAGATGACAATCTAGCAGCTGTCGGCTGTACAATATAGCTGACAACTTGCTGCATCGGCCACAGTCAGTGTTGGCACTGTCCAAATCTGTTTAACCTCTTAGGCCTCTTTCACACTTCAGTTTTTTACAATCAGTCACAATCCGCCAGGTTTTGAAAAAAACGGATCCACAATTTTCTTTTGAGGATCCGTTTTTTTCCCCATTGACTTCCATTATTGGCGGATTGTGACGGATTGCCATCCGTTGCATCCGTTTTTTTTGCGGATCCACCAAAAGTTGCTGTCCGTCACCATCCTGAAAGATTTCAAAATGGAGCTTGCAACGTTTTTTTCTCTGGCGGATCCTCCAGACACAGATTTAACCCGAAATTCTTTCTGGGTGCCAGACAAAAAAAAAAATAAAAATTCTTTCTCTCTCTCTCTCCTTTTCCAGGCTGCGATTCCTTTAAAATTCTTCATTTGTCGGATCCGTCAAAAAAACGGACGGGTGGCATCCGTTGTCATCAGTACTAAAACGGATCCGCCATCCGTCCTTTTGGCGGATTTTGACTGATGCAAAAAACTGAAGTGTGAAAGAGGCCTTAGATGCTGCTGTCAATATTGACTACACCATATAAATGGTTAACACAGTGTGGGGGCTTCCTCTTTAACCCCATCGGCACCCTGAGATCATGATTCTGTGGTCCTGATGTTTGCCATGACAATTCACAGCCAAATAGCGGCCTTAAAGTCTGCCGGCTACAGTGACCTGTTCAGAAGTTACCGACATTTAAGTGGTAAAAATAAATTTTTTCACTCCTGTCATGCCACATTGCATTCATTCCTTAACACCTGAAGGGTTCATAAATTCCTGACAGCAGTTTTCAAAATGTCAAGGGGTGCTGTTTTTAAAATGGTATAACTTTTGGAGGTTTTCCAATATCTAGGACCCCAAAAGTGCAATTAAAAGAAGGAGATAAGGGAGTGCAAATAATATTAACAAGGTTAGTAAGGTTTCGATGTAAGGTAGGGTAGGAGTTGAGGGATGGTGGACCGGGATTGGGGGAGAAGTCCCCTGAGATCAGTAGAAGTAGGTAGTTAAAGAGCAAGTACTGTAGTTAATGGAATTGTAATAAGTTTTTTGTGTGATGTGTTTGGGCAAGATGGGCTGAGGTTTTTCAGGAAGGTGAGAAGTGCATGGGAGCTGTACATGGGAGAGGGAAATATAGAGGTGCCTACTGTATCCTCACCCATCCCTTGTAGATTGTGAACCCTCACGGGCAGGGTCCTCTCTCATCATGTACCAGTCGTGACTTGTATTGTTTAAGATTACTGTACTTGTATGTATTATGAATACCCCTCCTCACATGTAAAGCGCCATGGAATAAATGGCGCTATAATAATTAATAATAATAATGTGTATGAGTCGTGATGGAGGGAGGATGGGGCAGTGAATGTAGATGGCAAGGGAACACAGGAGGATAGAAAAAAAGCACATGGCTAAAATAGAGAGCAAAGTGTGGGTTAAATGTCTCCTGCCCTGACTAACTGCCATGGATTAACTGCTTTTTCTAAATGCTTAGCAGGTGGGATGTTTTGCTGAGGGGATGTGTGCACCCTTTAGAATGCTTCTAAATTTATAAGCCACACTACAGGGTCAGGAGAGAGGGATTGTTGAAGCTGGTTTGGAACAAGCAGAGGAGCAGAGGTGTAGATCTGTACCATTAACATATATTGCAGGGTTATAGTCAGCAGATGAGACAGCAAGCAGAGGTGTAGATTTGTACCATTAAAATATATTGCAGAGTGATAGTCAGCAGATGAGACAGCAAGCAGAGGTGTAGATTTGTACCATTAAAATATATTGCAGGGTGATAGCAGATAAGACAGCAAGCAGAGGTGTAGATTTGCACCATTAAAACATATTGCAGGGTGACAGTCAGCAGATGAGACAGCAAGCAGAGGTGTAGATTTGTATCATTAAAATATATTGCAGGGAAGATAGAATACATTTATACACATAGAATAGGTATATATATATATATATATATGTGTCAATGATATATACTGTATATATATATATATATATATATATATATTTCATAGAGAGATTCATATACAAACCAGACAGGCCTAAATGCATCTGCACTAATACAAGGTGCAGCGGACCCAAGTAAAAAGGCAGCTGCACAGGTGCATAAATACCAAATGAAACAGCCAGCCTACAATCAGGGATTGGCCGTGTGGTACACCAGTGCAGAAGAAATAATCTGCATGTGGCAGTGTTCACACAGGGAATGCAGGGCTTCTGGTACACAACCTCTTAGTAACACCATATAGGGGGGCTGCCCAGTGCCAACTAGAATGCATCCCATGTGAACAGAGGCCACAAGTTTGCAGAACCATTTGGGCCCAACTGCACGCTGAAAGAAATATAAAAAGTGCACAAAAAATATATCAATATATGTAAGGTATTGGTTGATATTAAGGCCTTAATACGGAAGCTGTCAAACTGCGTCAAAGTTCCTTACACTTGCCAGTCCTACTCTAACATGAAAACCTTAAAAAGAGGAAAAAATCCTCCAAAAAATTCAGATACAAACCAGACAGGCTTAAATGCTTCTGCACTAATACAAGGTGCAGCGGACCCAAGTAAAATGGCAGCTGCATAGGTGCATAAATACCAAATGAAACAGCCAGCCTACAATCAGGAATTGGCCGTGTGGTACACCAGTGCAGAAGAAATAATCCACATGTGGCAGTGTTCACACAGGGAATGCAGGGTTTCTGGTTCACAACCTCTTAGTAACACCATATAGGAGGGCTGCCCAGTGCCAACTAGAATGCATCCCGTGTGAACAGAGGCCACAAATTTGCAGAACCATTTGGGCCCAACTGCACGCTGAAAGAAATATAAAAAGTGCACAAAAAACATATCAATATATGTAAGGTATTGGTTGATATTAAGGCCTTAATACGGAATAGATATTCATAGTAGAATAGGTGATAATTCATTTGTCGGCTTTTGTAAAATCATTATAGAACCCGACAGGATATGACACATGGTTTACATACAGTAAACATACAGTAAACCATTGCATATCCTTTAGATTTATATATGTCCCTAACTATAATGTTATTAGTATATGTGTGTTAAATTTTGGAGCTGTAGGTGTTGTGAGTTCATTTTCCCCTTCACCATTGAGGTCTGATGAACTCCCTCTTCTGGTAAAGGAAGGTAGTGAGGCTGATTACCAAGCACCTGAGCAGGATGATGATGACTGGGTGACTGGAATTGCTGACTGGATATAAGGCAGCCGACGCCCTTCTGCCTTGCTGGTGATTTCCCTGAGGGATTCTAGGAGACCAGTCTGATTCCTGCTCCTCAAAAGCTAAGTTTTCTGCTCTGCTTTTTGCATTTGTGTTTTGGTTTTGCTTTGCCTTGTTTTTCTGGATTTCTGCCATTCCCTGCTGGGGTGAGCTGAATTCCTTTTTGCTCTGTCTTGAGAAAATACCTGAGTACTGATATAGTCTTTTTGAAGCCTAGCATCTTCAGGGCTTTTTTCCCTATCAGTCTGTTGGCTCTTGTTTTGATAGGGTTTTGGCGGATTGCAGACAGCAGCTTATCTATCCTGTCCTATTTAGTTAGCTTTGGCCCCATCATTTACTCAGCCTATATTTCTATCTGTGTGAGTGTTTTTTTCATCTTGCTTCACCGTCATTATATGTTGGGGGCTGCCTATTGCTTTGGGGTCTGCTCTGGGGCAGTTTAGATTTCCCTTTCTGTCTTTAGGCTATTTAGTTCTCCGGCTGTGATCGAGGGGTCTAGGGCACCGTAGGAACCCCCCACGGCTACGGCTAGTTGTTGTTGATAGGTTCAGGGGTCTGCAATCCGATAGCTGCCAACTTCTCTGGTTTTCTGGACTTAGCTAGTATTTCTGTTTTTGCCTCCTACGGTGACTCATTCATAACATGTAGGTGTTAAATTAAAGGATTAATTCATGGAAAAAATTTGCGTGGGCACCAGCACAATCTTCTCTGCTAGAGAGGGAAAGCCAGTGACTGAGGGCAGATATTAATAGCCTATAGAAGGACCATTGTTTTTGTGCCCCCCTGGCTAAAAAAAATCTGCCTTCAGCCACCCCAGAAAAGGCACATCTGTAAGATGTGCCAATTCTGGCACTTACCCTCTCTCTTCCCATTGCCCTGTAGTGGGTGGCATATGGGGTAATAAGGGGTTAATGTCACCTTGCTATTGTAAGTTGACATTAAGCCTGATTAATAATGGAAAACTGCTCTATGTAAAACCTCATGTTAAAATCGCATTGCATATGCATGTCATTCGGATGTTCCATGGAAAAATTGCATGGAAATCATTGCAATCGCATGACACTCACTTGACAATTGCATAGCACTCGTCTTTTTTTCGGTCTGGAAATCGGACCTTTTTTTTCTCGCAAATGGCTATGATCCCTTAGCCATATACTTCACAAATCTGGAAGAATCATATGGAAGAATCATAGAATCACAGAATGGTAGAGATGGAAGGGACCTCCTTGGTCATCTGGTCCAACCCCCTGCATAATGCGGATTCAATAAATCATCCCAGACAGATGTATGTCCAGCCTCTGGTTAAAGAATTCCATTGAAGGAGAACTCATCACCTCTCATAGCAGCCTGTTCCACCAATTCATCACCCTCAATGTCAGAATGTTTTTGTTTCTAATATCTAATCTGTGTCTTCTCTTGTTCAATTTCATCTCATTGCTTCTAGTATTTCCTTGTGCAAATGAGAATAAAGATGATCCTTTTACAATGTGACAACCCTTGGTATATTTGTAGACAGCTTTAAGTCTCCTCTTAGTCTTCTCTTTTGCAATGTAAACATTCCCAAGTCCGATAAACGTTCCTCATAGTACATTGTTTGCATAACGGTCAGCATTCTGATCATTCTTCTCTAAACTTGCTCCAGTTTTTTCATGTCATATTTTAAAATGTGATGCCCAGAACTGGACACAGTATTCCAGATGAGGTCTGACCAAAGAGAAAAAGAGGGGGTGATTAATTCACATGATCTAGACTGTATGCTTCTGTTAATGCAACCCAGCATTGTTTGCCTTTTTTGCTGCTGCATCACACTGTTCACTCATGTTCAATCTATGATTTATTATCCTACACAAGTCTTTTTCACATGTGATGTTGATTAGCCCTATTCTCCCCTTTTGCATATGCTATTTTGATTTTTCTTGTCCAGATGTAGCCCTTTGTTTTATAACAGGGTTAAATGCATTCTGTTAGTAGCTGCCTACAGTTCCAGTTTGTTTAGATCTTTTTTAAGTGTCTCTCTTGTCTATTATTAGCTATTATAAATGGGCGAACCTGAAGAGTAAAGTTCAGGGTCCGTACCGAACACTTACCGTGCGAGCGCAAACCCTAAACATGGACTTCTTCAGTAAGTTCCTGTTACTGTTCAGATTTGGTATCACAAACATTGGGTGTTTCCAACGCTCATTAAATGTCATTAATGTAACCTAATATAGTGGTAGTAATCAGTAGAAACCTACAGTAAATATGAAAACATTGCAGAGTAAGTGAGCTAAAATTTTTAGAGATTTGGTATATGGAATGGCTAACTGGAATTGTTAATTTGTCTTTGAATATCATACTTGAGTATTAATTCTATCTAAGTTTCTTAGTCTCTATATATTCTATTAACTCTTGTACCTCCACCAAAGCACAGGTTCAACATACAGTATATTCTTATTACATCCATTTGCGACAAGTGAATTTGTCAGATTTCTTGCTGCTAGTGTGAGCGCCATTGTAACCCTCTTTTTTTAAACATAGCTTTGCTCACAAGTTACAAATGTGCTGCTGTTCTGTCATTGTTTTGAATGGATTTACACAATATCACAGCAAAAATAGTGTTGCAATGGTACCGAACAATACACATGTCTAGATCAATCCCTCTTATGTCTACGTGAACAGGAAAATAAAGTTACGGCTCTTGGAAGAAGGAAAGTAAAAGTCGAAAACGAAAAAAAAGAAATTGCTCCTGGCGGGAAGGGATTAAACATGCAAGTTTGTGATCCACTCAAATGTCACTGGGGCAGAGCCAGGACCCCATAGTACAAGTGATGGTGCTACCTCCATGTGGTGTCTCATTCTGACAAGTGCAGCACAGAGCTTGTGCGACATATTCTGTATTTCTTTGACTATAGGACACACCATTTTATAGTGTTGATTCTGTGGATTCTGCCACACTAGGGTGTGGCCCGTCTTAATTGTCTGTGGCCGAATTGGATCTCTGGCAGAGATTTTACGTGCACGGAGAAAATAATACACAAGACAAGGTGTATCATGTCAATATGATTCTTCTCTATCTTTAATCCAAGGTGTACAGTTTTTATAACAGAAATTGCACTATCTCATTGTGTTACATCATGGGTGCATTTCCAAATTACTGTCTACCCCAAATAGTAAATTAGTATTGATCTCATATATGATCTCATATGTTCCCATATCGCTACATAATCATTATGTACATAATTATCGTCTTCTAGCCCGATCCACCCTAGTCCACCCAGTATTGCGGTATTACATGAAGCCTAGGTGGGTCATTCACAGAAACAATTCAGCAGAAAATCAGAAGTATCTTAAAGCAACATGATCCTAATTAGAGTTGAGCGAAACGGGTCGAAAAAATTCAAAAGTCGCCGACTTTTGGCAAAGTCGGGTTTCATGAAACGAAACCCGACCCTAGGATGAGGTCGGCCACGAGGTCGGCGACTTACGCGCCAAAGTCGCGTTTCAAAAGTTTGTTTTGCGCTCTTTTTCAGCCAATCAGGATCCACGGACACTGTGGGCAACGTGATGACATAGGCAGGGGTCACCACCATCTTTCAGAAGGGCATGCAAGTGATTGGCTTGCTTTGGTGGGCGTCACAGGGGTTATAAAAGGGCATGCATGCCGACCGCCATCTTACTTCTGCCAATCTTAGCATAGGGAGAGGTTGCTGATTCTGTAGGGAGAGCGTTAGGCAGGGAAGAAGACACCAAAAACTGCTTCTGCTGCTAGCGATTTTGCCTGTACAACACACCAGTCACTGTGCAGTGCAAGGGGAGGCTATATAGTGGTGTATCAGTGGTGTTGGTTGTTGGGCTGCCTTCTAAGGCTTCCTGCATTGCTGTTTACCCACTGCTCTGCAAACTGCTTTTTTAAAAGCAATCACAATTTTTTTTTTTGTCCTGCTGAGACGAAGAAAAAAAAACTGCTTCTGCTGCTAGCGATTTTGCCTGTACAACACACCAGTCACTGTGCAGTGCAAGGGGAGGCTGTATAGTGGTGTATCAGTGGTGTTGGTTGTTGGGCTGCCTTCTAAGGCTTCCTGACATTCCTGCATTGCTGTTTACCCACTGCTCTGCAAAGTGCTTTTTTAAAAGCAATCACAATTTTTTTTTTGTCCTGCTGAGGTACTGAGCGTGCATTTTTTCACACCATACAGCGGTGTACGCTCCTCACACAGTACCGTGTAACGGCTGTTATCACAGCCACAGTGAAGCTATCAGTGAGTCACTCTGTGAGAATAAGTCGAGGACATGTTACGTTCTTACAGACCTGCACTCTAGGGAGATTCCAATTCTGCCCAATTCTACATACACCTTGTAGTTTGTGATACACTAGCCAATTTCTGCCTGTGACATAGCGCTCAGATATTCAGTGGGCCTCACACAATCCATAAGTGTCCAGTGTTCACACGTGTGTGCAGAAATTAAAAATCTCCCTTATCCTCTAGTCACTTTGGTCACAGCTCTGCCATCGAGCCTGTGACAGAGCGCTCAGATACTCAGTGGGCCTCACACAATCCATAAGTGTCCAGTGTCCACAAGTGTGTGCAGAAATTAAAAATCTCCCTTATCCTCTAGTCATTTTGGTCACAGCTCTGCCATCGAGCCTGTGACAGAGCGCTCAGATACTCAGTGGGCCTCACACAATCCATAAGTGTCCAGTGTCCACAAGTGTGTGCAGAAATTAAAAATCTCCCTTATCCTCTAGTCACTTTGGTCACAGCTCTGCCATCGAGCCTGTGACAGAGCGCTCAGATACTCAGTGGTCCTCACACAATCCATAAGTGTCCAGTGTCCACAAGTGTGTGCAGAAATTAAAAATCTCCCTTATCTTCTAGTCACTTTGGTCACAGCTCTGCCATCGAGCCTGTGACAGAGCGCTCAGATACTCAGTGGGCCTCACACAATCCATAAGTGTCCAGTGTCCACAAGTGTGTGCAGAAATTAAGAATCTCCCTTATACTCTAGTCACTTTGGTCACAGCTCTGCCATCGAGCCTGTGACAGAGCATTCAGATACTCAGTGGGCCTCACACAATCCAAAAGTGTCCAGTGTCCACAAGTGTCTGCAGAAATTCAAAATCTCCCCTGTCCTATAGACACCTTGTACCTTGTTTTACATTACTATATAGTTTGTTGGATTTTGTCTACATTTCTACCAAAAATGAGGAAGGCTGGTGGAAGAGGCCGTGGAATTGGGCAGGGGTTGGCTTCTGGTAAGGGATCTGATGGTAGTGGCAAGAGCAAAATAGGACCGAATGCAGGAGATGTTGAGCCTGCGTCATCGTCTGGCTACATAAGGCCTCGAACGCTTAGTTTTCTAGGAGTTGGCAAACCGCTTTTAAAGCCAGAGCATCAGGAAAAAGTTTTGTCTTACATTGCTGACTCAGCCTCCAGCTCTATCGCCTCCTCTTCTTCAGTTGTAAAAAATAAAAGCACTGAGTCGTCATTGGAGGCTCATGTTCATGAACCACACCTTTCCTTGTGTCCTTCACCCCAACCAAGACTGAAGGATGACGCAGGCCATACTACTGATTACTCCATGGAGCTGTTTTCACATTCCATGCCTGGATTATCAAGTGAAATGGTGAATTACCCAGGCCAAGATGAATCTGACATGGAGTGCACTGATGCACAGCCGCTGATGGATGATTCTGCTGGTACATTCACTCAGAGCACTACATTGTCCTCGCAGTGTACAGAGCCAGATTCTGACCCTGATGAGACTCAGGTGCCCCTTCCCGCACACTATACCACCATACACGGTGACACAGAGGAAGGTGCACATGACATAGAAGAGGAGGTGATGGATGACCCAGTTGTTGACCCAGATTGGCATCCATTGGGGGAAGAGGGTGCTGCTTCCAATAGCTCAGATGAGGAGAATCCACAGCAGACATCGACATCGCAACAGCTGTTTCCTGGCAGGCCCGGAGCACTCCAAAGACAGGTTCCAAACATCAAAAGAGTTGCTGGACAGCTTGTCCAGAGGGTCAAAAGATCACAGCGTGCTAGGCCGCAAAATGTCTGCCAAAGTAGGAAGAGTGCAGTGTGGCACTTTTTTGAACAAAATCCTCATGATCAGGCCAAGGTTATCTGTAAGAAGTGCGCAAAGACCTTTAGCCGAGGGAAAAATCTGAAAAATTTGAATACCAGTTGCATGCTTAGACATTTAACCACCATGCACTTGCAAGCGTGGACACAACACCAAACCTCAAGTGCCACATGTGCAACTGATCACAACGAAGGTAGTCAGCAACGCTACATTGTTTCCCCCACTGTAAGCCCACCGGTTAGCACAGCAGCAAATGTTGAGGTGTCGGTGCAATGCCACAGCAGTCAGGGAATCCCACTGTTATATCAACGAAAGACTCATTCTAGGCCATCAGAAAGAACAACAACTCCATCACCATCATCAACCCTCTCTCAGTCTGCCCTGTCCACCGCTACTTCCACCATATGCAGCTCTCAAGTCCAGCTCACCCTCCCAGACACTATGAGTAGGTCAAGAAAGTACTCAGTCTCTCATCCGCGTACACTGGGTTTGAACGCCCACATTGCCAAGCTAATCTCGTTTGAGATGATGCCCTTTCGGTTGGTGGAAAGCGCAGCTTTCCGCGAACTCATGGCCTATGCAGTACCACGCTATGACCTACCCAGTCGCCACTTCTTCTCTCGCAAAGCCATCCCAGCCCTCCACCATCATGTGAAAGACCGCATTGTCCATGCACTCAAGCAGTCAGTGAGCGGAAAGGTGCACCTCACAACTGATGCATGGTCCAGTCGGCATGGCCAGGGCCGTTACGTGTCCATCACTGCGCACTGGGTTAATGTGGTGGATGCAGGGTCCACAGGGGACAGCGGTGGTGGGACAGTGCTGCCTAGCCCACGGTATAGGAAACAGTTGGCTGTAGGCGTTCGACCCTCCTCCTCCTCCTCCTCCAGAAGCGAAAGCTCGTCCACAGACCGCAGTCGTACGAGCACTCCATCTGCAGCTGCCACTGTTGCACACGATGTGTCCCCCTATCGAACAGCTAGTGGAAAGCGTCAGCAGGCTGTGATGCAGATGATGTGTTTGGGCGACACACACACCGCCGAGGTACTGGCCGAGTACTTGAAGCGACAAACTGAGTCATGGCTGGGCAGTGTACATCTTGAGGCAGGCAAGGTAGTTAGTGATAACGGCCGTAATTTTGTGGCAGCCATAGCCCTTTCAAAACTCAGCCACATACCTTGCTTGGCTCACACCTTGAACCTGGTGGTGCAGTGCTTCCTCAAAAATTATCCGGAGTTAACAGCCCTGCTCCAGAAGGTGCGAAGACTGTGCGCGCACATCCGCCGGTCGCCTGTACACTCCGTTCGTATGCAGAAGCTGCAGCGATTGCTCCACCTTCCCAACCACCTTAAGGAGCAGGCGTCTGCAGCCAATGTTGATGAGGAGGAAGAGGAGGAGGGAATCCTTGATGACATTCAGCCATTGTCTGCTCAGGGACCTCTCCTGGACGAGGTGGAGGAAGAAGAGGAGGAGGAGGATGATGATGGGGATGACTACTTAGGGGAGGAGGATGCATCTCGTGGGGCAAGTGAAAATGTTGGCGTGGCAAGGTCTGGTACAGGGTTTGTGCGTGACTGGAGGGATGTGGATTTGCCAGAAAGTGCTCCTCCAACCAGCACTCGCAGTGCATTATTGACACCGGGAACATTGGCCCACATGTCAGATTATGCCTTGCGGATCCTAAAAAGGGACCCCCGCATTGCCAAAATGATGAACGATGATGACTACTGGTTGGCCAGCATCCTGGATCCACGCTATAAAGGCAAATTACAAAACATCATGCCACAGGAGAACCTTGACCTAATATTGGCTAATAAACAAGCAACTCTGGTAAATCGGTTGCTTGAGGCATTCCCAGCACACAGCAGCGGTGATGGTTCTCACACGAGCCGTACGGGCCGGGGGCAGCTTGGCAGAGGTGTTCGTGGTGCACACAGCAGAAGTGGCGTTGGAGACAGGGGTTTCATGACAATGTTGTGGACTGATTTTTCAAATACCGCTCACACAACTGGTAATACTGCATCGATGGAAAGTGACAGGAGACAGCAGTTGTCAACTATGGTTACAAACTACTTTTCCTCCCATATCGATGTTCTCCCACACAGGTCATTCCCCTTTGACTATTGGGCCGCTAAACTGGACACCTGGCCTGAATTGGCCCAATATGCCTTACAGGAGCTCGCTTGCCCAGCTGCAAGTGTGCTATCGGAAAGAGTCTTCAGTGCAGCTGGATCAATCCTGACAGAAAAAAGGACCCGTCTGTCAACCCAAAATGTGGATGATCTAACCTTCATTAAAATGAACCATGCATGGGTTTCCAAGGATTTTGTCCCACCTTCCCCTGATGACACATAGGGTGACAGAAAAATGGCTTGCTTTGGTCCACCTCTTCCTGGGACTTGACCTATTTCGCCTTTTTCATCAGCTGAATGTCCAACATCAACATATGCCACTTTCTAAAACTCCCTAACTGTGCTGCCTCCCCCCCCATGGCCGGGGTCACCACCTACCGCACGACACCGTGCGAGTGCCGTTGCCCTGGACAGGTGGGTAGGCCGACTCTTGGGTGCGGGCACTGGCACAGGGTCCCTCATAGTGCAATCAAGTGTCTCTGACGGTGGTGGTGCACACCCGCCGTCAGACACACCGCTGTACTATGAGGGGCCCAGTGCCAGTACCGACGCCCACGAGTGGGCCCCCCTTGCTTGGGCAGGGCCCCAGCATTTGCAATCTTTACCTCTCCCTGCTCCTCCGCTGTGTAATCTGGGCCGTCAAATCCATACTGTGCCTGACACCGTCTGAGCCTGCCTCCTGATGTATAGACATATATTTTGAATGTGTACGCTATCCATACATGTTATCTGGGGATACGGTACCCTTTCTAACCTTTGTGCAATCACGTGCAATCCATACTGGGCCTAACACCGTCTGAGCCTGCCTCCTGATGTATAGACATATATTTTGAATGTGTACGCTATCCATACATGTTATCCGGGGATACGGTACCCTTTCTAACCTTTGTGCAATCACGTGCAATCCATACTGGGCCTAACACCGTCTGAGCCTGCCTCCTGATGTATAGACATTTATTTTGAATGTGTACGCTATCCATACATGTTATCTGGGGATACGGTACCCTTTCTAACCTTTGTGCAATCACGTGCAATCCATACTGGGCCTAACACCGTCTGAGCCTGCCTCCTGATGTATAGACATATATTTTGAATGTGTACGCTATCCATACATGTTATCTGGGGATACAGTACCCTTTCTAACCTTTGTGCAATCACGTGCAATCCATACTGGGCCTAACACCGTCTGAGCCTGCCTCCTGATGTATAGACATATATTTTGAATGTGTACGCTATCCATACATGTTATCTGGGGATACGGTACCCTTTCTCACCTTTGTGCAATCACGTGTAATCCATACTGGGCGTGAGAACGGCTGGCGAGCTGTTAAGCAAGCTACAGCATCTGTGGTTTGCACACGTAAGTTTTTCATTTTTTCAGGAATGACGGTTAGGCCTAATTCCGGAACTGCGGTTGACCTGCACTTACTGGGAAATAATCGTTCGCGGGTAATAATTGTAATCAGTGATCCCCATCACTAACGTTGTTCAGCGGGTTATCTGCACCTGTAAGCGACAAACGCTGGCCTTTTCAGTGTAGCGCACATGCAGCCACGGACATGTAAGGGCATGACACACCAGTTATTGGCCAATCTCATGTGCCAGAGCCTCACGTGTCCCTCTAGTAAGCCGGACTCGGACCGCGGGGCATGACGGAGTCTCGTTCGTTAACGGAATTAAGCTTGCAATGTGTGCATCTGTTCTGTAGCTGGCATGGTTGAGGTTTCCCAGGTGGAGTCGAATTTAACCGTAGGCTCCACTCCTGGTGGTGCCCTTCTGGACATTCCTTTAAGGTTCAGCTTTGCAACCATACTGCCCACGTAAAACAAACACTTTGCCTTCATGAACGCTGTTTGGAGGGTCATGACTCGTGGGAATAACGCCGCCCAATCAGTTAACCTGCTAGAGAGATCCTTCGTTGCTCCCAAGCATGACATCACACTCCCTAGGAGGAAGGTAATGCCACTGTGGCGACCGTACTCCTGGGGGCGACACAAGTGCACTGATGCCCAGCCACTGCTCGATGAATCTGCTGGTACATTGACCCAGACCACTACATTCCCCTCGCACGCTACCCGGCCTGAATCTGACCCTGATGAAACTCAGGTTACCCTTCCCATATACAGTTCCATCTTACACGGTGACAAAGAGGAAGCTGCAGATGAAAGTGCAGGTTCGGCCCACCCGCCATCAGACACACCACCGTACTATCAGGGGCCCTGTGCCAGTGCCGTCGCCAACGAGTGGGCCCCCCCTGCTTGCCCAGGATCACAGCACTTCCAAGGTTGAAATACTGTGCAGTGAGATGGAAGATGGGGACGACGAGGAGTCCATACTAGTACAGGGATTCCCTAGCGAGGAGACTTATTTGATTGTTTTCAATGTTGGGACAGCAATTTTTGGGGAGCACTATACTCTGGAGAATGATAGATGGGGCCCACCATACACTGGAACATTCCAAAGGTGGCCATCAGACACTGGAGCAGCATTTACAGGGCCCATTATACACTAGAGCATTAGAAATGGGGCGCATTATGTTTGGAGCATTATTTGGGCCCATAAGACAGTGGAGCTTCATCCATGGGGACCAACATATACTGTAGCATTATGTGGAGCTCATCATATACTGTTTCAAACATTATATGGGACCAATGATTCTGTATGGAGAAATAGATGGGCCTCGTCATGAGATGTAAAAAGTGAGGTATTTTTCATTGTACTATACCGCTATTTCTCTGCCGTATCGGAGCATGATGAGTTGTGGTATGTGTTAAAGGGGTGCTCTTTCGCCCAGGGCACATGAAAACCTGCAGCCAGCCCTCCCCCCCCACAACTTTAGCCAAATAACCCCCATTTTTCAGTGCGTAACTTGTATTATGAAGTTACTTAAGGTTGACAAGCTTAAGTAAGAAGAATTGATGCTTTTGGCATTCAAATGGGCACTGTAGGTGTGTTTCCTGTCCTCCTCTCACTGCCGACTTTTATTCCCCATTGACTTAAATTGGGTTTCGTGTTTCGGGACGACCCCGACTTTTCCCTATAATCGGACGATCTTGCTCGACCCGACTTTTGGAAAAGTCGGGTTTCACGAAACGAAACTCGACCCTAAAAAACCAAAAGTCACTCAACTCTAATCCTAATATTCAGCAAAGCATCTATATAGTGGTACAGTTTTGATTCTTGTATATATTCATGTGCGATATATTCTCCCCTTAACAGTCCCTCCTTTGGAGATATGCAAAATCAAAATCCTAATCTCGTTGAACCTATCGATCTGTCCTCCCAGCCTACCTATCTCAACAGTGCTGGAACCTAACTAACTAATCTTCATCGTATATAAGAGACGACCCATCTCTAGTAGATGGACCCCCTCCTAACGGACTTTGCACAGGAGGAAGTCAGATCCTGGACTATCCCTCGTTGGTTTGCTTCAGGCAGGCATATACCGGAGGTGGTGCTTGCATGTTCTCATTGGGACATCTTTCATACAGGGGATCTTCAAAATCGGCATGCATGGTCATCACTGTGGTTTCCATAATTTTTATCATCATTTTCTTAAGGCATGGAGCTAAGCAGCATAGAATTAAGGCTAAAATAATTATAACACATGAAATAGCTATTCCAAACTTTGTAAGTGATCTTTGCCTGATTGCCTTTGTAAGCGCCTGATATACTCACGCCTTACCCGTTACCTCTCCACTCACTCCCTCCTAGACCCTTCACAGTCCGGTTTCCGCCCCCTACATTCGACAGAAACTGCACTCATCAAAGTGACCAATGACCTTCTGACAGCAAAACGTAATGGTGACCACTCTCTGCTCATTCTTCTCGACCTTTCTGCAGCTTTCGACACTGTTGACCATCCTCTCCTACTCTCTAGGCTCCAGTCACTAGGCATTAAGGACACTGCTCTTTCCTGGTTCTCCTCCTATCTTTCCGACCGCTCCTTCAGTGTTCTGTTTTCTGGCTCCACTTCATCTCCTCTTCCTCTCACTGTTGGGGTACCTCAGGGCTCAGTCCTTGGCCCCCTTCTCTTCTCTCTCTATACGGCCCCAATTGGACAGACCATCAGCAGATTTGGCTTTCAGTACCATCTTTATGCTGATGACACACAACTGTACACATCATCCCCTGACCTTACCTCCGCTGTACTACAGAACGCCACTGACTGTCTGTCTGCAGTCTCCAACATCATGTCTGCTCTCTATCTGAAACTCAACCTCTCCAAAACTGAACTTCTTCTGCTCCCACCATCTACTCACCTCCCTAAATCTGACATTTCCCTCTCTGTGGGTGGCACCATAATAACACCCCGACAGCAGGCGCGCTGTCTGGGTGTTATGTTCGACTCCGATCTCTCCTTCACCTCCCATATACAATCTCTTGCCCGCTCATGCCGCTTACACCTAAAGAACATCTCTAGAATCCGCCCTTTTCTCACCATGGAAACAACAAAAACTCTCACTGTCGCCCTGATCCACTCCCGCCTGGACTACTGTAATGCTCTATTAATTAGCCTCCCTCTCACTCGACTCTCCCCTCTCCAGTCTATCCTTAATGCAGCAGCCAGGGTTGTCCATCTGGCTAATCGTTACTCAGACGCGTCCGCTCTTCGCCAGTCGTTACACTGGCTGCCAATTCATTACAGGGTACAATTCAAAGTACTTGTTCTCACCCACAAAGCTCTCCACAGTGCGGCACCCCCTTACATCTCCTCCCTCATTTCTGTCTATCGGCCTAACCGACCGCTGCGCTCTGCAAATGACTTTCGACTAACCTCTGCCCTAATCCGTACCTCCCACTCCCGACTCCAAGACTTCTCCCGTGCTGCGCCAATCCTCTGGAATGCTCTACCCCAAGATATTAGGACCATCCACAATTTGCATAGTTTTAGGCGCTCGCTCAAAACACATTTGTTCAGAGCGGCCTATCACATTCAGTAATCAAAGTCATGTTTGTGTGTGTGTAGCCCATTCACTATCTCCATCTAACCCCCACCCCCTGAAGATGGCTGGACCGTCATTGTAAATACATCATTGTAAATACAAACCTGTGCTTTGTATCTCCCCCACCTCATTGTAGATTGTAAGCTCCACGAGCAGGGTCATCTTATTTCGCTTTAATTATTGTATTGTTAACGTTGTTACCTATGACTGTTGTGTTTGAAACTGTTCAACTGTAAAGCGCTGCGGAATATGTTGGCGCTATATAAATAAAGATTATTATTATTATTATTATTTGCCAGCCATCCCACCACCCAAACCAGGTATCCCATTGATCATCTACTCCAGAGTTTCGAGCTAACTCTTCTGATAGGTCAGTAAGGCCTTTAAGTGCTCTGGATATACATCCAGAGGGGGTAGTATTGTTCGGTATATAGGTACAGCAACTGGAACCTATCATTTTGCAGACTCCGCCTTTTTCTGCTAGGATCGTGTCTAAGGCCATCCTGTTCTGGAAGGCCATGATGGATGTGGGGCCTAACTGTTCAATAAGTCCCCGTATAGCATATCTAGTAAAATTAACAAACCTCTGCTGATTATAGTATAAGTAGTTTATCCATTTTACATTCTTGTTTACCCCAATCATGGGAATAATTGATTCAAAACCAGCTGCTATCTCATTTCTGGCTTTGAACTCATTAGGTACCCCCTGCGGAGCCCCAATGGAATCTATGTAAATATGGGGGTCAAAAAAACCTTGGAGTTCCCTTTTTACCCTTTTTGGCAGATGCTTTTCTTGAAGTACTTGATCCCAGCCGGGTAGATCAAATATATGGAAGGGCATAAGGGCTTTTACTATGGTACACTGTCCTTTCCATGGAACAGTGAGTCTTGGCCTGATCTTCATGTCCCCACATAACCAATATACATCGGGCAATTGGTAAATTTGGCCTACTAACAAGGAGTCGTTATATAGGCTACCTTCCTGGACCTGAATTACTTGATTATTACAGTAATTAGATGGTAGGTTGCTCACCTGTCTACCAGGGGCATCTCGTTGGAAGCAGGTGTAGTTACCTGGGTAGGGGGTGATCCCATGACCAGTTGGTTCAGTATTTTGGTGAGGTGGGTATAAGTGCGCTATGGATTGGCATTTCTGTGAATCACCTGATTGATTATCCATGTATAGAGATAGAGTACACAGGAATCCCTTCTCATCTACCCAGGGGTTAATTGGGAAAGGTACTGTGCCTAAATGGAGTCTGGCGGTGGTGCAAGCTACACATGAGGAGCGATTTGCACTAGTGGCAGTATATCTCACCCACTCGAGCCAGATATTGGAGTCAGAAAACCCTGTTTCTATGGCAAGTTCTTCTTCATATGTCAAATCTAATAGGAACTTGGCTCCTGGTACTGGTTCATCTATCCCTTCAATTGGTGGTCTGGATTCAATGTTTCTTAATCAGAATTTACCCATGTTGTCACCCTCCCCAGCTCTACCAGCTTTTGTACTTGAGCCTAGTACGTACAACCCTTGGTCATTCTCTGAGGGGTTGTCAATAGTAAGGTAGAGAATTATGCATCCCTCCCTGGGACAGTGGGTGGCGGGGATGGGTAAGCCTGGAAAGGCTCTCTGGCCTTTAAAAGGGGCTTTAGTCAGAGTCATGTGGGATAATAGGCTGGCTCCCCATTTGTCCTTTCGCTCTAAGGCTGGGAGTGGTCGATAACCCCAATCATGTTGACCGGTGTTCCATCCAACAAGAGCCCAATCCTCACAGTTTGACCCTTCCCCCCTTTCAGCTGTGGTGACACAGATGAATTGGGTACCTAACCAAATATCAAACTGTCCCATGGGGCCTGGGCAGTCTACTATAAGGCAATAGTCAAATTGATATGTTACCCTGGGGGTGGAAACATTATACCAGAAAGTCACCATACCCTCCTCATGAGTGATTGTCCCTTGGAGGCTGACTACAGGGTGAATTAAGTAAAGGTTAAGTATCAGGCGGATGAAGAGTGGCGGTCGCCACTGGCCTCTGGATCTGGGACCTTCTTGCAGTGTGAAGCGTGGATCCATGTGGGCTTTCCCTCGAGCTTGACAGCTGTGCTAGTAGTCAGCAGGACCTGGTATGGGCCGTCGTATCTGGGTTCCAAGGTACGTCTGTTGAATCTCTTAGTGAGGACCCAATCACCGGGCTGGATCTCATGGGTTCCTTCTAAGTCCTGTGGATCTGGGATGGATGAAAAAACTCGAGAATGTATTTTAGTTAAGTGCTTAGTTAATTCAATCACAAACTTAGTCAAAGTGTCATACTGCATAGACAACTGTTGTGGGAAATACAGTCCTAGTCTGGGAGCACTACCAAACAGGATCTCGTATGGACTAAGCTTGGTGGGACCAGCAGGTGTATGTCTGATGCTGAACAATGCAAGGGGAAGACTCTCATGCCATGGTCTTCCTGTCTCCTGTGCAGCTTTGAGCATTTTACACTTCAATGTCCCATTTAACCTCTCAACCTTGCCACTGCTCTGTGGGTGATATGGAGTGTGTAGGGCCAACTCGGTCCTGAGGGCCTCCCATATCTCCTTTGTGAGGTTGGCTGTGAATGCGGGCCCCTGATCACTTTCTATGGTCTCTGGGAGCCCATACCTGCACACTATCTCGGAGAGAAGTTTCCTAGCAGTGGTTCTTGCTGATTGGTTCTTGACAGGGAAGGCTTCTGGCCACCCTGAGAATATGTCTATCACTACTAAGGCATACTCAAAACCCCCTGAGTGTGGCATTTGTATGTGATCAATCTGTATGCGCTGGAAAGGGTACAGGGGTCTGGGTGTGCATTCCTGGGTTGCCTTTTCCATTTTTCCTGGGTTGCATCGGGCACAGACAAGACACCCTTTTGTGATGTTGGCGGCTACTGTTGAAAAGCCTGGTGCATGGTAGTACTGGCGGACAAGGTTGTGCATCTTGACCTTGGACTGGTGAGTTGTGCCATGAGCCCATTTAGCCACCATAGGGTAGAGGACTCTGGGTAGGCAGGACTTTCCTCTGTTCATCATCAGATGTCTTGCATCTTCTGTGGCTCCATCCAGGGTCCATTGGTCCTTCTCTTCCTTGAATGCCTGTTTCTGAAGTGTAGAGAGTGTCTTCTCCCAGGGCTCCTTCTTTTCTTCTGCTTCTAAGTCCTTGAGAGAGAAAAGATGAACTGCTTCTGGGTCATGTGGTAGTAAAGCTGCTTCTTTTGCTGTGACATCAGCCAGTCTGTTGCCCACCGCTTTCTTTGAAGTACCTCCAGTGTGTGCTTTTACTTTTACCACCGCAACTCTTTCTGGCATCAATAAAGACTCCATTAATTCTTGTATGGCTTTGTGGTGTCTGACAGGCGTTCCATTGGATGTGATGAAGTCTCTTGCTCTCCAGATTGGTCCATAATCATGACAAACACCATGAGCGTAGCGTGAGTCAGTGTATATTGTGGCTGTGCGTTGGGCAGACATCTTGCATGCTTCTGTCAAGGCTCGCAGTTCCGCTTCCTGGGCAGAGACGGATGGGGGTAATGGTTGTGCCAGTAGCACAGTATCTTCTGTAACTACTGCCATACCCGTGTGAAACCGGCCTTCTTGGTCTGCATACCGCGATCCATCCACAAAGAGCGTCAGGTCAAGGTTTTCCAGAGGAACATCTGTGACTGAATCAAACCCGGAGGTTTCCTGTCTCATCAGGGCGAGACAATCATGTTGGGCCATTTCAAAGTCGACTACCTCTTCCACTGATGTGTCAGAGATGTGGTCTTCACTCTCTTCTCCCCCTGGCAGGGGTAGGAGAGTGGCTGGGTTAAGAACAGCACACCTGGAGATGGTAACGTTGTCTGGAAGCAGAAGTGAGCATTGGAGACGTAAGTGGCGGGCGGCAGACAGGTGCTTCGGCTGTGTCTGGGCCAGGATGGCAGTAATGTCCTGAGGTGCCATGATCTTCAGCTGGTGACCCAGTATGACATCAGATGTCTTGTCCAGGAGTAGGTGGGTTGCAAACACAGCTCTCATGCAAGTTGGGGCTCCACGAGCCACTGGGTCCAGTCTGGCGGAGTAATACCCAAGAGGGCGCTGTCTACCTCCATGGAGCTGCGTTAGGACTCCAGTTGCATGGCCTTGTTTTTCCATGACGAACAGGCAAAATAGTTTGTTGTAGTCTGGTAGTCCTAGGGCCGGAGAGGATGTGATGGCAGTCTTTAGCATGTAGAATCCATCAATGGCTTCCTTGGTCAGGCTGAAGGGATCTACCTTGAGGCAGTCATACAGAGGTTGCATGTGCAGAGAGGCATCGAGGATCCAGGGATGGCAATAGGAGTCAAGGCCAAGGAAGGTCTGCAGCTGCGGGGGCTTGGTTGGCAGGGGTATATTCCATACAGCCGCTTTCCTTTCCTCAGTCAGGTGTTTGGTTTGGTGGGAAATACAGTGTCCCAAAAATACCACTCTTTCCTTGCAGAACTGCAGTTTGTCCTTCGATGCTTTACATCCATTATGTGCCAAAAACTGTAGTAAGGAGATGGACTCTGTCTGAGCTTCTGTCAGGGTATCAGCACAGAGAAGGAGGTCATCCACATACTGTAGGAGAACAACAGTGAGATGTGTCATCTTCCAGGGGTCCAGGACAGTCATCATGGCTTGGGTGAACATAGAGGGGCTATTTTGTGCCCCTTGAGGCATCACAGTCCAGGCATATTGCCGACCCTCGTGTGTAAAAGCAAACAGATACTGGCAATCAGGATGTAGAGGCACACTGAAAAATGCATTTGCTAGGTCAATCACTGTGAACCACTTAGAGGTGGGTGGGATGGATGAAAGCAGTGTGTGTGGGTTAGGCACAATTGGTGTGTCCAGTACTGTGGCTTCATTGACAGCTCGCAGATCATGTACCATGCGGAACTTAGTAGGTTGTCCCTTAGGTGTTTTCTTCTTTACTGGAAACAGGAGTATTGCAGGGTGACTTGGTGGGTGTGATGGCTCCATTTTCTAGGTAGATTTTCAGTTGCTGTGTAATAGCAGCAGATTGTGAGATGGAGAGCGGATACTGTGGTTTCCTGGGCAACAGTGCTCCTGGTTTCAATTCTACCTTTACGGGCGGAACCTTAAGTCTTCCCATGTCTTCTTGGCCTTGCGCCCATAGTGTGTCTGGGATCAATGCCATGAATTCAGGTTCTACCTGATCTATGGGCGTGCCCTGCTTATTGCACTGCAAAGAGAAAAAAGCGTATAATTCTGCAGAGTGATCATAAAAAAGTGGGGTCTTGAGACTGACTGTCCCGTCTTCATGAAACAGAATATTAGCTTGAAATTTTGACAGCAGATATGACCCTAGCAGATTGACTGGACAGGTGGATGAGACTACTAATTGGGACAACATGGTTTGTGTTGGCTGGAGACTTACATGGAGGGGTCTGGTCATTGGTGTGTACCGAGTATTTCCATCCACCCCCACACAAGGCACAATTTCATCCGTGAGACAGTCTGGATCTGGTAGGTCAATGTTTCTAATTACACTTCTGGCTGCACCGGTGTCCACCAGGAAAGTGAGGGGTCTGCCCTCAACCTCTAACTGGATAGTAGGCGTTGGTCCACTCGGTTGTTTTGTGGAGTGCATGAGTAATGGGGTGTGTGGTGGATCCGGCTTGCCAATGTCCTATTGTGGGCAGGGTCCAGGTGGTTCCTGGGTGGGCTGCTGTCGCTGTTCTGGCCCTCTCCTGAGTGGAGCTGATCTGCAGTTCCTTTTTAGGTGTCCTACTCTCCCACAGTTGAAGCAGGCGCCCCTAGGTCTCTGTAGTCTGAGGTTGCCCTGAGACGGGTCCTGAGACAACAGAAGGGTAGTACGGGGTTTAGCTGACTGATTTAACTCTAATCCTTTTGCCACTGTATGTAGTACTTCTGATTCTAGCCTGCGGTATTCTGGCCTGGCGGTCTGCAGTTGTTTGCGTATTGGTTCTCTGAGACCCTGCACAAAGGCCTGCACCCAAATTTGGTGGTGTGCTTTGTCCATGAGGTCAAATCCTAAATCAGTAAACATTTGGTTTAACCTGTGGTAATATTTTTCCACCGATTCATTTTTCTCTTGCATTGTATCTTGTAAGGAAGTGGCTTGGTCTATTAGGCGGTCCTTGGCCCAGAGCTGGAGCTTTTCTAGGAAGTCCTCCCCAGAGGGTAGGGACTGATAATATTCAGGCATTCCACCCGTGGGTTTGAGGGATGATTCCATTACAGGCCAAAATGAATCACCTGCTTTGATCTCAGCCAATCCAGCTAAATCTATCCATGATGCTGCATGGGTTTTGTGTATCTGACTCATTTTCCTATAGAAAGGCATAGGATGCCCCTCTGGATCAGGTAAGCTGTTAACTAGTGTGGCAGCTTCCTGTGGCTTCCAACTCACATATCGGGTACTACGTCTGGAAGGAACTAAAATATCATTGGTGGGAGGTATACGCCTAGTTTGGCATGGGTAGAAACCATCTATATATTCAGAGCTGCCTGGGAGACTGTCATCCTCGTACAAAGGTAAAGACATCCTCCCTAGATTGCCTGATGCTGCTATACCACTGCTTGGGTCTGTATTCTGTGGTAAAGATGTGGTTGTGGGAAAACAGGTTTCTGGTTTTTCTTCCTTATCCTCTCCCTCAGTTTCACTCTGCTCACCATTTGTATATATGCCAGATACTACCAGAGCTAAAATGGCTGCTGGATGACGTGTGCCCCTACATAAAATGGCTGCTGGTGTCGGTGTGGGTGTAACTGTGGGAGTGGCTTGCCTCAAGGCGGCTTCTGGGACATGAGGTCTGCCGTCTGCATTAAGGACTGGGTACAAGGAGGTAGATTTGCGTGGGCGTGGTGCCCCACAAACGGCACATGTGTCCCTCCAATCTGGGTTCTGATTTTGGCAGACTGCACATGTCCACCCCTCTGGAGAATACGGAGGTGGTTTATACGGTGCAGATGCAGCTGCCAAAGCCAGAGTCATCTTATCAAGAAGTGGCTTATACATATATTCACCAGTGGCAGAATCACATTCTTCAACCCACATTTGTCTCTTAATTTCTCTCGCGGTACGATGCCACGCTTCTGCATCCCTCAATACATTTTTGTCACGTAACAACCCTTTCTTGGTAATTAATGTGTTTTTCCACTCTGTCTCATCAAGTCTCCCCCCTCGGGTTGTAGACCCCATAAGTTTCAGGAGGAGTTTCACATTTTTAACATACTGTTTGCCTTCTCTTTGTGCCACTACCTCTTGAGCAGAAAAATAATTAGTCTTAGACTCACTATGACCCATGTTTATAACTTAATTTTCAACCACTGTATTTTTAGCAAAAAAATCTCAAAAATTTTTATATTGCCGTAATTATAAATATGCTTGAAGGGTTACTGTGTATGTGTGTATACTATAAAACAACTTATTACACTCTATAAAATATAATTTTATATCCTCCGGACTGAATACAGATAATTTAGCGTGATTGTTAAACACTTTGAATTCGGGAAATGCAGCTGAAGTAGCAGTCTAACCAGTATGGCAGTATATTCAGTATGAGGGCTGCGGACAGGCGTGTCTCAACAATGCATCAATTCTACAAAACATAAAAACTATTATGAATAGCAATACAATAATTAATGTATCCCTTATCCCTTTTACTGCTTCTTTTGTTTCCAAGGCAACTAGGGCTGGGTTTTTTGTCACTTCAGGTGTAGCAAGTAGTGGTAATCACCTCTAGATAGGTGGTTGATATTTCAGTAGAAGGGGAAAATAGTAATCACCTCTTTCCTTAAAAATATGTATATGCCGTGTCATTCACGTCACCGGGCCCAGTTTATACCGTGGGCGTATGGCCGGACGTGAGCACCTATATGTATATATATATATATACCTATAACTTCTTCGACCGTCTAAGGTCAGAACCAGGGTGATAACCCAGTGGAAATACCCCCCCTTGTACTCTGCTCTGTTATGTTTCTAGTAGCCCTAGTGCAGTATGAAATAGTTTTTAACAGATACTAGACAGATTCTAGACACACTCTCCGAATTGGTTAGACCGGACAATACACACAGACAATTAAGGAATTATATACCTGACCTGGTCCGTAGGCTCAGGACTTTCAAATGTGGTCAGTTTAAGGGTTCAGAGAAGGCAGCCAACTATCTCCTCCCAGCCGGACGTGAATACAGAAGGGTAGGTAAGATGATATATTTTCTCACCTAGTCTCGAGCTGCAGCCTCGTCCTGCTGGAAAGACGTCCGTCCTGGGGGAGATTTTGTTGCGGCTGTGATCGTCTGGTATCGTCCTGAACCCCACTGTTTGAGCGCCAACTGTTGATTCTGTGGATTCTGCCACACTAGGGTGTGGCCCGTCTTAATTGTCTGTGGCCGAATTGGATCTCTGGCAGAGATTTTACGTGCACGGAGAGAAGAATACACAAGACAAGGTGTATCATGTCAATATGATTCTTCTCTATCTTTAATCCAAGGTGTACAGTTTTTATAACAGAAATTGCACTATCTCATTGTGTTACATCATGGGTGCATTTCCAAATTACTGTTTACCCCAAATAGTAAATTAGTATTGATCTCATATATGATCTCATATGTTCCCATATCGCTACATAATCATTATGTACATAATTATCGTCTTCTAGCCCGATCCACCCTAGTCCACCCAGTATTGCGGTATTACATGAAGCCTAGGTGGGTCATTCACAGAAACAATTCAGCAGAAAATCAGAAGTATCTTAAAGCAACATGATCCTAATATTCAGCAAAGCGTCTATATAGTGGTACAGTTTTGATTCTTGTATATATTCATGTGCCATATATTCTCCCCTTAACAATAGGATGCACATCTGGTTTAGATATCAGGAAATAGGAAAAAAAGATATTGTTCTAATAACAACTTCCTTGGTAATGTAAATAAGTGGAGGGGTCAATACCAGTAATTGTCAAACCATAAGGCAAAACCCTTTTTATTTGCTAAAATAGGGAGCAGCTCCTGATTGGTGATTTTTCTAAATATTGAATATTATAAAAAATGGCCACAAGAAACCTCAAGGCCTCCACAAAGTTCTCGACTTTCTAGCAAATGTCAGGACAGAACTTCTAAATTGCGGGATTCAAGCAGGCAGAGCAAGATTCCACAGCCCTCCGTATTCCCTCTCACAGTAAAAGAGTGAGATTTCATGAGATCTTGGTTTTTGCACTAACATAACACTGCTGCATATGTTACTGAGCTGCTACTGAATGGTAGCAAAAAGAGAGTGTCTACTTAAGTGTACCACCTTAGTAAAGTATACCACAGCATTGGGTTAGTGCAAAGAACTAGAGCTCAAGAGAGCTCTACTTTTTATTATGAGAGAGTTGTGTGGTCTTGCTTTGCATGCCAGGATCGTACATAAAGTTGTACTTTTTTGGGAGGCATTAGAGTTTCTTTATGTTTGTTAATTGATGATAATTAGAACAATCCTCAATCAGGAGATGCCTCATCTTTTATTAAGTTAAAAGGGAAGTCCTAGATTAGTGAAATGGACAGCATTTGCTAGCATATCTAAGGACCATGTGGATAACAAATGTAAATCTGCAGCATCCATATTATAGAAAACCAGATCTCAATGCTACCGTATAGCACAGATCATAAAAGAGCAAAAATAACGCAGGGCGAAAAGTGCGCGTCGGGGCAGAAGGACGAGGCTCCCACTCCATATGTTTAGCACGCTGCTAGGATCCAGGTAAAGGCCCTGGATCCCTTCTCGGATTAATTTCATTAGGTTGTTTGGTTTCCATCGGCTGATATGGTGCAACAGTCCTGGTAATATTTAGCCCTCATACTTGTGGGTCATTATAATAGTCATCTAACCGTGGATGTCAGGATATATAGGTTGCGCTCAGCTAGTGTTGTAGTTGTGCCTGATGCTTTACGTGTAATTTTTTTTGGCTATTGTGGGCATTATTTAGTACTAGCTGAAGAGCCCGGCGTTGCCTGGGCCTAGTAACCAACTGTGGTTAGTTATAACAAATTATAATTATTATATTGCTCTTAAAAACATTTCACATCATATATTCAACACTACAGATTTGCAACACAAATTAACTAAATGATTACCCAAGTATCCTCTCCTGTGTGATACTTTCTACTGAGCTGTGTATCTAATCCTATCGTGTGTTACTGACTGCTCAGCCGTGTATCAAATCCTATCCTGTGTGATACTGACTGCTGAGCAGTGTATCTAATCCTATCCTGTGTGATACTGACTGCTGAGCAGTGTATCTAATCCTATCCTGTGTGATACTATCTGCTGAGCTGTGTATCTAACCCTATCCTGTGTGATACTGACTGCTGAGCTGTGTATCTAATCCTATCCTGTGTGATACCGTCTGCTGAGCCGTGTATCTAACCCTATCCTGTGTGATACTGACTGCTGAGCCGTGTATCTAATCCTATTCTGTGTGATACTGACTGCTGATCCATGTATCTAATCCTCTCCTGTGTGATACTGACTGCTGAGCTGTGTACCTAATCCTATCATGTGTGTTACTGACTGCTCAGCCGTGTACAACATAGCCTATGACGCTCTCGGGGTCTAGACGTGTGACTGTGCAAAATTTTGTGGCTGTAGCTGCGACGGTGCAGATGCCAATACATACACTTTTTCCCCATTATGTAGATAGGGGCAAAATTGTTTGGTGAATTGGAATGTGCGGGGTTAAAATTTTGCCTCACAACATAGCCTATTACACTCTCGGGGTCCAGACGTGTGGCTGTGCCAAATTTTGTGGTTGTAGCTGCGACGGTGCGGATGCCAATCCCGGACATACACACACACACCTACACACACCTACATTGACCTTTATATATTAGATTGATAGGTGGGTAATCAGATTGCATCTGTTTTTAAATTATTCATACCTTTTTGCTATATCCATGGTCTGTAGCCATGTGGTCCTTTGCCATGCAGCAATATTTATAATAATTGGAGTCTGTTGTTCTTCCTTTTTCTTGTACCTTTTTTGTTACATGATTTATTACATTTTAATATTTCTGATTAAATAAAAGTGATTTTATTTATTGAGTTATTTTTGCTCTTTTTTGATCTGGGCTATATGGTAGCATTGTTGATAATAGGAGCATAGTGGAATCTTTGATACATTGGCATATTTTGGAATGAGCATCCATATTATGTACACAGTCTGCAAAGCATACATATAACACGTCAGCATGCACAACAGTGCATGCATACTAATGTTCCAGAACAGCACACTTACAGCACTGCAGAATGTACATGGCTCTGCATTCGCACAGTCATACAACAGTGCTATATACAGCCTCTATTGTATATATGCACATCCACAGCACTGATTTACATAGTACACATGCAGGTCTGCTTCATATATGATTATACTCACACAGCACTGCTGCATGCATGTGTATGTAGGGGGCAGGCCCCCTCAGTTGTGCCCTCTCCTCTTTCTGTGTGATCCCCATGTACTTTATGTGTTGTAATATAAATACTTTATATTACGGTCAGATGACACTGCTTTGAGTCTGTCCCACTGTATTTGTAACATGTGTTTTATGCTTTACACTATAAATGTGCTGTGTCTGCAACGAGTAATTGTTGTACTGTAGTTGAAATGCACATATTAGAGGGAGGGTGAGAAACAGTTAAGTTGGGGGCTGGGTCAGAAGCAGAAAGGCGGGACAAAGCTGCTGTCCCCTTTCAGAAGCTTGGGTACACTAGCCCAGAGCAGACATGCTGAATAGATGGAGCTCTACCAGACTTCCCGAGGGGAGAGATCTGTTGCCCCAGACTGTGGACTAAAAAACGACCCCAAGGACTAAAAAGACCTAAGGACTCAAGGACTCAAGGATTCAAGGAGTTAAGGACTGCAACACAGGTCTCAAGGACTTTGGAAGGGCCTCCACTGAAGGGTTTTTAAGCACCCAGATCCCAGCATGTGGACTTCTGTGAACATTGGCTACTGCAGTCATTGTGGGTACAGCCGTAGCAAGTGTCAGGGAGAGATCAGGAACTCAGTGTTGTACTCTTTTCTTTCTATTCCATCCCTGTTAATTAAAAAGTTATTCCCTGTTGGACAACAGTTGCCTTATTGGACTATAATTTGCCTGGGCTACCATGGCCTGAGAGAGAACAAGGTAAACTGTGGGAAAAGCTTTGTCGGCACCATCTATCTATGTACAAGGGCTCCCATTTGCCCTTGTTCGACACACATACACAACCCTCTTTAGCATACATCACATAACGCTGCTACTGTGATAAAACACTCCGGGATCGGCTTTGCTGGGGTCAAAGGTCACGTGCGTTCAGCACGAAACTCAGGCGCAGAGCTGGGATTCGGGTGTAACTGACCCTGGGTCAGGTTTATTAACGGTGAAAGCAATGCAAAAGGAAATAAAACATAAAACAAATCCTTGCCTGTCCGGCACTAACTAAACAATGGACAACCTAACTACCAGCTGGCGGGCTTCTCCCGTCCAGCCAAACCACAGTTGCAGTGGGCACTGCTTTCACTCACGTGTCTCTCACACAGACAGACTCTCTGTGTTCCCAGGCTGAGACACTCACACAACCACCTGGCATCCTTTTATATCCACCTCCCATTATTCATTAGCAAGCAGGTGCGATACTGACCAGACTAGGCCACATAGGAAAGGAATCTGGGCGAGATATACCTGCCCTCATCCACTATTCCCACATAATTCTCACATATCCCCCCCCTCTGCTCAGACCACTCCGGTCGAGCAATGACACCCGCCAAACAGTGCACTCGGGACAGGGCATCTGCATTCCCCATCTGTACCCCTGGGCGGTGCTCCACCGTAAAAGTGTAGGCCTGCAGGGCAAGGAACCACCGGGTCACCCGGCTATTCCGTTCCTTGTTCAAGTGCATCCACTTGAGAGGGGCATGGTCAGTGATCAGCCTGAACTTTCGGCCCACCAGGTAATATTTGAGAGCCTCTAGAGCCCACTTAATGGCGAGGCACTCTTTTTATATGACTGCATACCTTTGCTCGTGTTTATTCAGCTTCCTGCTGAGATAGAGGACTGGGTGTTCCACTCCGTCCCTCACTTGTGAGAGTACGGCCCTGATACCGGTATCAGAGGCATCCGTTTGTACCACAAACTCGCTGCGGAAGTCCGGAGTCACCAGTACGGGCTGAGAGCAAAGTGCCCGTTTTAGGCTATGGAAGGCTTCTTCAGCCGCTAAACTCCATTTAATCATGACGGAGTCTTTCCCTTTGGTAAGATCCGTCAGGGGGGTAGCGATGGCTGCAAAATTGGGTATGAATCGGCGATAATAGCCGGCGATCCCCAGGAAGGCTTGCACCTGCTTCTTGTTGACAGGTTGTGGCCAGTCCTGAACCGCCTGAATCTTATCAACCTGGGGTTTAACAACACCCCTCCCAATTACATACCCCAAATACCGGGCTTCTTCTAGCCCGATATGACATTTCTTGGGGTTCGCGGTTAGACCTGCCTCCCCCAGGTCGTCAATCACAGCTTGTACTTTCTGGAGATGAGTCTCCCAGTCCAAGCTGTAAATGACAATGTCATCCAAATAGGCCAAAGCATACTGCCTATGCGGCCTCAGGACTCGATCCATCAATCTCTGGAAGGTCGCCGGTGCTCCGTGCAGTCCAAACGGCATATACACATACTGAAATAGACCTTCCGGCGTAGCAAATGCCGTCTTTTCTCTGGCAGCCTCCGCCAAAAGGATCTGCCAATACCCCTTTGTTAGGTCTAGGGTCGTAATATACCGGGCTTTTCCTAACCGATCTATTAACTCGTCGACCCGGGGCATAGGATAGGCATCAAATTTTGAGACCGCATTCAGTTTCCTGAAGTCATTGCAGAACCGGATTGTGCTGTCCGGTTTAGGAATTAACACAATCGGGCTGGACCAAGCACTGTGCAATTCCTCAATGACACCTAACTCTAACATTGCCTTTACTTCTCGGGAAACGGCTTCACAGCGTGCTTCCGGGATTCGGTAGGGCTTTACGTGAACTGTGACACCAGGTTCTGTTACGATGTCATGTTTCATTAGTGTAGTCTGCCCGGGTTTTTCTGAGAAAAACTTTTGGTTGTGAAGTAGAAACTGCCTGACCTCAGTCTTTTGCCGCTCCGAGAGAGTCTCTGCAACCCGTACCTCCGGTACGGTATGCGAGCAGACGGGACGGGCCAGCTCCGCTGACAAGGCAGACCGATCTTTCCAGGGTTTTATCAGATTTACATGATAAATCTGTTCAGGTTTCCGTTTACCTGCCTGGTATACTTTGTAGTTTACTTCACCAACTCTTTCCTTAATCTCAAAGGGGCCCTGCCACTTTGCCAGGAACTTACTGTCCACCGTAGGGACCAGGATCAACACCCTATCTCCGGGTGCAAACGTACGGATCTTGGCGCCCCTATCATAGATTCTTTTTTGGGCTCCTTGAGCCTGCATCATGTGTTCTTTGACGATAGGCATAACAGCCGCAATACAGTCCTGCATTTGGGATACGTGATCTATCACCATTTTAAACGGAGTGACCTGACCCTCCCAGGTTTCTTTTGCAACGTCTAACAGTCCGCGAGGACGTCGGGCGTACAATAACTCGAAAGGCGAGAATCCCGTGGAAGACTGGGGTACTTCCCTGATGGCAAAAAGCAAATACGGAAGTAAATAGTCCCAGTTCTTCCCATCCTTGTCTATCACCTTTCTCAGCATCTGCTTCAGAGTTTTATTGAACCGTTCGACCAACCCGTCTGTTTGAGGGTGATACACGGATGTGCGTAACGGTTCGATTTGTAACAATCGGCAGAGCTCCTTCATTACCCTGGACATAAAGGGGGTCCCCTGTTCGGTGAGTATCTGTTTTGGTATACCGACCCGACTAAACACATGCACCAGTTCCTTGGCAATCGTCTTGGTGGCCGTGTTACGCAAAGGGATGGCCTCCGGGTAACGAGTGGCATAATCCAAGATGACCAGGATATGTTGGTGTCCACGTGCAGACCGTGGAAGGGGCCCAACTAAATCCATCCCAATCCTCTCAAACGGGACTTCAATAATAGATAGGGATACCAAAGGGCCACAGAACCGGGGCTTAGGTGCAGAGGCTTGGCAGTCAGGACAAGACTCACAATATACACGAATATCGTGATGCATGCCTGGCCAAACAAAACAGTGTAATATCCTTTCGGTGGTTTTCTGGACTCCCAGGTGACCTCCCATCACATGTCCGTGGGCCAGGTCCAGCACCTGCCGCCGGTAGGGTTTTGGCACGACTAATAGTTGCACCGTATCTTCCCCCTTTTTCTCTATCTGATAGAGTAAATCATTCTCCAGAACCATGTAAGGATATGCCAGCCTAGAGCCAGGTTCTATGGGTACCCCATTTATCACTTTTACATTTGTCCTAGCCTGAGAAAGGGTAGGATCCTTCATTTGCTCGCTTTGGAAGTCATCTTTCTGAACTTCTAAATCCGGCAAACGGGGAGGTGGACGGCTGTCGGCCTCCTCCTCTTCCCCGGTCTCCTCCGTATCACCCGCCATGACTGAAAACGGGAACTGCAGGTCATTTCCCGCAGACTCTTCCCCCGAGTCTTCCGGGGAGACCTCTTCCAGGGGTTCGGGACCCACATGCGCCCTGGGAGAAGAATCATGTACATTATTACCCTGGGGTATCAACTGATTCTCCCACAATTGCCAGAAGTGGGGAAAATCCCGGCCCAGGATAACATCATGCAATAACGCCGGAACGAGTCCCACTTTATGTTGAACAGACCCATAGGAAGTAGTAATGCATATGACCGTGGTGAGGTATGAACAGGTGTCTCCATGCACACACGTTACAGAAAATTTGTCTGATGGTCCAGTCGGGGCTGACACCAGACTGGCCTTCACCAGAGTCACCACACTTCCCGAGTCTAACAATGCCACCACATTTTTGCCATCAACAGTTAAATCACACAAGTGTTTTTCCACATCCTTTTGACCGGCATTCACACTCACTACCTGTGCAACCATAGACATGCGGTTTTTAGAGTCTGTGACGTCGCACTGCATGGGTTCAGTAGTGAGCGGACAGTTCGCAACAATGTGTCCCATCTCTTGGCAGCGGAAACACCTAACGGGGCCCTTGCTTAGACCATAGTTCGTTACTCTCGGCCTCGCAGTGCGGGCAGTTCCGTTTTCCTCCCCCACTGTCTTAGGGATTTTTCCATCTCCACTACTCCCTGGAACAGTCTTACCGGTTCCACGTGGAGACGATGAAGAACGAGGTGGGGCAGCGTCGTCTCGGAGTCCTTCCGCCACAGAGTAACGTTCAACCAGATCCACCAGTTGATCTGCCGTCGTAGGATTTCCATGGCTTACCCACTTCCTCAGGGCTGGCGGTAGAGCTCTCAGGTACTTGTCCATGACGACTCTCTGGATTATCTCTGGCGCTGTCAGCACCTCGGGTTGTAGCCACTTCTTCGTCACGTGGATCAGGTCAAACATCTGTGACCGCGGTGGTTTATCCGGCTGATAAGTCCATTGATGCACTCTCTATGCACGGACAGCGGTCGTCACTCCCAGCCGGGCCAAGATCTCGGCTTTCAGTTTGTCAAAGTCCTGCGCAGCTTCAGGCTCTAAGTCATAATAAGCCTTTTGGGCCTCACCGGAAAGAAACGGGGCAATCAGACCGGCCCATCGTGCCTTCGGCCATTTTTCTCGCACCGCCATCCGTTCAAACGTGGTCAGGTATGCCTCGACGTCATCTTCGGTCATCATCTTCTGCCAGTACCGACTCACGTGAATCACTCTCGACTCGGCTTCCAGGTTAACCTCATGTAGGCTTGCCAGGCGCTGCGCCACCTGCTGGAGAAGCGAACGATCGGTAGCTGTCATGTCCACCAACTCCTTCAGCTGGGCCATCATCACCCGATTAGCTTCTTGCTGGACGGCGGTGGACTGTACCAGCGCTTTTACCACGTCCTCCATGCTCATGCTTGCAACGTGATGCCCGCGTTCTCCACCACAATGTGATAAAACACTCCGGGATCGGCTTTGCTGGGGTCAAAGGTCACGTGCGTTCAGCATGAAACTCAGGCGCAGAGCTGGGATTCGGGTGTAACTGACCCTGGTTCAGGTTTATTAACGGTGAAAGCAATGCAAAAGGAAATAAAACATAAAACAAATCCTTGCCTGTCCGGCACTAACTAAACAATGGACAACCTAACTACCAGCTGGCGGGCTTCTCCCATCCAGCCAAACCACAGTTGCAGTGGGCACTGCTTTCACTCACGTGTCTCTCACACAGACAGGCTCTCTGTGTTCCCAGGCTGAGACACTCACACAACCACCTGGCATCCTTTTATATCCACCTCCCATTATTCATTAGCAAGCAGGTGCGATACTGACCAGACTAGGCCACATAGGAAAGGAATCTGGGCGAGATATACCTGCCCTCATCCACTATTCCCACATGATTCTCACACTACACAAACACACAAATACACTCAACTGTTAAGTATACATTCTCACAGTAACAGAGCAATGTGACACAAACAAAAATACATACAGCTTCACAATACATAAGCAAACTCAAAAAGCATTGCTGTACACACATTTCGGCTGCAAGCACTCACCTCTGAAGGTTCAGTATTATATGTAAGGTTGTCTATTTATTGCATCCCCTACACTTTGAAGATTCTTGCTGGTATGTGATTGGTTGCATGTGTGCAAATTCATGGAGACTCTTGCAGCTAATTAGGACATTTGATCTCCTGCCCTGGTGACCTGGTTCCTTGTTGTGTTCTTTGAAAACCTGCAATAGCTATGCTGATTTCATCCAGCATCCACTACTGTCCATCGCTGATATTTCAGTATCTAACAAGTAGAAAAAGCCTTGTGCACTGTATTTTTCTGTCACTGATCAAGAAGGGTACTCCTGAAGAGATTTCTGCAGACCCAGGCCCTGTATCAGCCTCTATGGCTGCAAAGGTTATAATTTCACACCAAGCTGTCACTGCAAAGATTTTAAAGACATTGCAAAAATAACCATAAAAGGTACAACCCTCATTCAAATCCTTATTTGCAGCATGTACTGCAGGGCAAATTCATGGCCAAATGGTACTTTCATACTACTATTTAAAAAGAGTGATTTTTTTGTAAGAAAGCCTTTTTGAAGTTTTAGTTTTAGGAATATGTTATTACCTGTGGTGCTAAATTGATTTGTATGTAGTTGTTCCAAGTTCCAAACTGTTTTCTTGCCTCACCCATCAATTACACTTTTGATGGAAAGAATAAAGAATAAGTTTTGTGAATCTGTAATGTTTCAATATCATTACCAACCATGTGCAAAAAGAACAATAAAACTTATTGCTAATGAACATTTAGGCATGTAACAAAAAGATAATTTGTAATGTTTTTATTAATTCCAGCAAGCGGCATGCTGTTCCATTTTCTTACATTTCTGCAACTAATTTATTCACACGAATGTTTCATTACAAAAGGGACATGAAGAAACCTTTTATATTCTCCAAATTAACTAATATACTGACATCATTTGTTTTTATTTTTTAATTGAACAGTATTTTAACAAATTTGAAAAATAAAAATGCTGAATTCAAAGTTGATTATATTATGTAACTCATAAAAATATTTCAGTACAAATATCACAAACACAATATCCATTATGATGCTTCTAAAAACTACTCTGCAAATAAGATTTTCTATATTGGATAATCTTTCTCAATATACTAGAGTTTACAAGAATCATTGTAGCTAATTTGTCACCTAAAACTGAAATGTTAATCAGTGTTGGGAAGAAAAACTTTTTCAAGAGATTGGGAGGTCAGTGGGGTGAAAATTGAATTACCGTATATACTCGTGTATAAGCCGACCTGAATATAAGCCGACCTCCTAATTTTGCCACAAAAAAATAGGAAAACTTATTGACTCACGTATAAGCCTAGGGTGGAAAATGCAGCAGCTACTGGTAAATTTCAAAAATAAAAATAGATACCAATAAAAGTAAAATTAATTGAGGCATCAGTAGGTTAAATGTTTTTGAACATCCATATTGAATCAGGAGCCCCATATAATGCTCCATACAGTTCATGATGGTGTAGAGTCGTGGGCTGGGCTGGGGGGTGGTCCCTCTGTATAACGCGCAGTGACGTACAGACACAAGATAGAGGCAAGTTTCGGGTGCAACAGGTCCAAGTTTATTTTCCACCACCCGATTGACGGCCCTCACAGCACACCGCAATATCTTTCTCACGGCCCTCCATGTCCAGGGCCGCTTCACACACCATACTTTACACCAGGGACGTATTTATACATACCACCCCTTTTTAACTCTGTGACAATCCTGTCAGCTCAGTCACTGTGGTCGCCTTAGGCCCGTACACAATCAGCACTTTACAGGTCAGTTTTGTCATTCCAAATACGGTATCCTACACCCAGAGCCTTGTCTATACTGCGGTTCTTCCTGTCAGGACCACCCCCCTGACTTCCTTTCACCTCAGTCCCCCTGGTTAGGTTTTCCTCACATTGCACAAACTGTCACAGTCTTCCTGTCACTTGAGCTCCCCCTGGGGACTGGAACTTTCTGGAACCCTCCTGTTAAATTTATATAATTCCCGGTTCCCTGTAACTCCACCCCCCATGACCAACAGTTTCCTAAGCCCTAAGCTGATGTCAAGTCCTTTGCTCACACTCCTCCCTGCCCTCTAATGGTCAACCCAAGGTACTGCACGTCCACTACACTTTCTCAACTGTTTCCCCACTGTAGTAACTGACACCTGTCTAAACTGTGCAAACCTTTCTTTCTCTATTCTGACAAGTCTGTCCGTCCGTCAGGTCACCTTCCCTACAATGGCCTCATAAGATGCTCCATACAAAATACACCCCATATAATGCTGCGCAAAGGTTAATATTGGCCCCATAAGATGCTCTATAGAATAATATGCCCATATGCTGCCCCATAAGATGCTCCATACATTATACTCCCATTAGATGCTTCATACATTATGCCCCCAAAAGATGCTCCACACATTATGCCCCCAAAAGATGCTCCATACATTATGCCCCCATAAGATGCTCCATGCATTATGCCCCTATAAGATGCTCCACATATTATGCCCCCATAAGATGCTCCATACATTATGCCCCCATAAGATGTTCCATACATTCTGCCCCTATAAGATGCTCCATAGATTATGCCCCATATGCTGCTGCTGCAAATAAAAAAAATGACTTACTCTCCTCTCATCGCTGAAGGACAGTTGCCCATGTCCTGAGCAGGCGGGGACACTGGCGCACTATGGGGGAGATTTGCTGGTGTCACTGCTGGCTCAGGACCCCGGCACTGGCGATATTCACCTGTCACCGGTCCATCACTGCGTGTCGCTCTGTATTCTGGGTCCCTCTGTCAGTGACTGTTCAGGCAGAGGGCAGGCACAGACTATGTCACCGTACCCTCTTACCTGAACATCAGAGCCAGAGGACGTGGAGGACAGAGCGGCCACCATTGTGGACCAGGGACAGGTGAATATCGCTGATATACTTACCCCCTCATGGCACGATCTCTGCAGCCCCTGTACTCTCCCATGTTCTCCGGCAGCTATTCCTTCTTTCAGCGGTTGCGTGGTACCGCTCATTAAATCATGAATATGTACATATTCATGACTTTAATGAGCGGTGCGCTGAAGGACTGAAGGAGTGTGCCTGAGACCATGGGAGAAGCGGGGGGGCTGCAGAGACCGCGCCAGGGGGTCAGTATGATCTGACACCCCCCACTCCCCATCCCCCCACCGACCCCCGGTATATGACTTGCGTATAAGCTGAGAAGGGCACTTTCAGCCCCAAAAAATGGGCTGAAAATCTCAGCTTATACGTGAATATATATGGCATACAGTTGTGGCCAAAAGTATTGACACCCCTGCAATTCTGTCAGATAATACTCAGTTTCTTCCTGAAAATGATTGCAAACACAAATTCTTTGGGTATTATTATCTTCATTTAATTTGTCTTAAATAAAAAAACACAAAAAGAATTGTCCTAAAGCCAAATTGGATATAATTCCACACCAAGCATAAAAAAGAGGGTGGACAAAAGTATTGGCACTGTTCGAAAAATCATGTGATGCTTCTCTAATTTGTGTAATTAACAGCACCTGTAACTTACCTGTGGCACCTAACAGGTGTTGGCAATAACTAAATCACACTTGCAGCCAGTTGACATGGATTAAAGTTGACTCAACATCTGCCCTGTGTCCTTGTGTCACATTGAGCATGGAGAAAAGAAAGAACACCAAAGAACTGTTTGAGGACTTGAGAAACCAAATTGTGAGGAAGCATGAGCAATATCAAGGCTACAAGTCCATCTCCAAAGACTTGAATGTTAATGTGTCTACTGTGCACAGTGTCATCAATAAGTTTAAAGCCCATGGCACTGTGGCTAACCTCCCTAGATGTGGACTGGAGAGAAAAATTGACAAGAGATTTCAACGCAAGATTGTGCGGATGTTGAAAAAAGAACCTCGACTGACATCCAAACAAGTTCAAGCTGCCCTGCAGTCCAAGGGTGCAACAGTGTCAACCCATACTATCCGTTGGCGTCTGAATGAAAAGGGACTGTATGGTAGGAGACCCAGGAAGACTCCACTTCTTACCCCAAGACATAAAAAAGCCAGGCTGGAGTTTGCCAAAACTTACCTGAAAAAGCCTAAAACGTTTTGAAAGAATGTTCTCTGGTCAGATGATACAAAAGTAGAGCTTTTTGGGCAAAGGCATCAACATAGAGTTTACAGGAGAAAAAAAGAGGCATTCAAAGAAAAGAACACAGTCCCTACAGTCAAACATGGCGGAGGTTCCCTGATGTTTTGGGGTTGCTTTGCTGCCTCTGGCACTGGACTGCTTGACCGTGTGCATGGCTTATGAAGTCAGAAGACTACCAACAAATTTTGCAGCATAATGTAGGGCCCAGTGTGAGAAAGCTGGGTCTCCCTCAGAGGTCATGGGTCTTCCAGCAGGACAATGACCCAAAACACACTTCAAAAAGCACTAGAAAATGGTTTGAGAGAATGCACTGGAGACTTCTAAGGTGGCCAGCAATGAGTCCAGACCTGAATCTCATAGAACACCTGTGGAGAGATCTAAAAATGGCACTTTGGAGAAGGCACCCTTCAAATATCAGGGACCTGGAGCAGTTTGCCAAAGAAGAATGGTCTAAAATTCCAGCAGAGCATTGTAAGAAACTCATTGATGGTTACCGGAAGTGGTTGGTCGCAGTTATTTTGGCTAAAGGTTTTGCAACCAAGTATTAGGCTGAGGGTGCCAATACTTTTGTCTGATCCATTTTTGGAGTTTTGTGTGAAATGATCAATGTTTTGCTTTTTGCTTCATTCTCTTTTGTGTTTTTTCATTTAAGACAAATTAAATGAAGATAATAATACCAAAGAATTTGTGTTTGCAATCATTTTCAGGAAGAAACTGAGTATTATCTGACAGAATTGCAGGGGTGTCAATACTTTTGGCCACAACTGTATTATGAGGGGCTGCTGCAGGGGCTGGCTGGCAAATTTTAGCCTGGGGGGCAAGCACACAGCAGTGGCCCATGAGTAGCAGTCCATCGTTAAAAAGGTTAAAAAGGTTGTCTGATCTTAAGTTACAAGCCTAAAATCACTATATGTGAATCCTAACATCATGTGCACTGTGCACTGTGAGGATTCTCAGGTGCTGGCCGTGGGATCAGGCAGTTTGTGATCAAGTATGTGATGTGTATATTTCCAGCCACATTACAACTAGACTGTTTATGGCCTTGCTCAATACAGGTGTATTAATTGAGGCTGAGCAAGACTAGTTGTCATGTATGCAAATCACATACCTGCAGTCACATGCCCGCCAAATCACCACAGCACAGAGAGCAATGTGAGGATTCACGAGTCTGCAGTCACAGAGTGACTTGTAACTTAAAACTGGACAACCCCTTTAACATGTTTACCTCCTTCATAGGCTATATTCCGACTACTGAATTTCCTGTCTGAGAGATGCTCAAAGAAAAACCTGACAGTACTGGGATCATATTAGATGAGCGTTTCTATTGAGGAACATTACAGCTTTAAGTCTCCTCACCTTGACATGCTTAGCATGTCATTCTCCGCAAGGAGAAATGATACTTCTTGGATATCGATCGCACGCCTCTCACACAGCCAAACCAGAGCTCACACTTTGCACTGACGAGGGGCAGTACCCAGAAACACAGTGTCTGCAAATTGAGATTATGGCTTGGTTTTTATCCTAAGTCATGTAACATGGCTCGTTAAAGGGTCAACATTGACTTCTAGGATTGCAACTTCCAATAGGTGGCACTAGAGTTCTAGTCCTCTTCCTCTCTGAAGAGACAATTTGCATAATTAGCATATTTCCCAGAGGACCATTGCAGCTTTAAGTCTCCTCATCTTGACATGCTTAGCATGTCATTCTCCGCAAGGAGAAATGATACTTCTTGGATATTGGTCACACGCCTCTCACACAGCCAAACCAGATCTCACACTTTGCACTGATGAGGGGCAGTACCCCGAAACACAGTGTTTGCAAATTGATATTCTGGCTTGGCTTTTATCCTTAGTCATGTAACAAGGCTTGTTAAAGGGTCAACATTGACTTCTAGGATTGCTACTTCCTATAGGTGGCACTAGAGTTCAAGTCCTCTTCCTCTCTGAAGAGAAAATTAGCATATTGAGCAGACAAATCACATATTATGCTTAAGTATTATTAATTTTAAACTGTATATACATTTTAAGATTTTTTTTTTACAATGCTCTATACTGGTCACACCTAGACCTTCCGACAGAACCTCAGATATCACATATGGAACCATATAATTTTTAGTTTTAACATAGCCATGAAGCACATTTGCTTTTTACTTATTTAATTATAGAAGGGTTTTTTCATTTTGTCTTTTGTAGGTTTTGTATGCTTTATGGCCATGTGAACATGCATTTATATGCAGCATGTGTACCAACTCAAACCAAGCTCAATTTTTGTGTTTTTTCTTTGTATTTTTGCATTCTGTGCAAGCTGGGGTGTGGCCTCCCTCTCCTGAGCTGGAAATTGTATTTAAAGGCTTCCCCTGACTGGTGTCTGGTGGTTGGGACCCGGTCCTTGTCTGCCCTTATTCACACAGACATCAACTTTGACACATGATAAGGTTACTAATACTAGACAGTATATAAATCAGATAAATATTTTTTATAATCAACTGGTGCTTCCAAGAAAAGCATACAAAAACCAATAAAGAAATTTGGAAGCTTAATTACCATAAAAACTGGATTTTATTTAACAATGCAAATCTTTTTCATAATAAAATACTGATTTTATTAAATATAATAAATGCAACAATGCAGTTAAAAAGCGGGGAAACACCAATACAAAAATTGCTGCAAAAAAGTCCTATGGTATAGATAGAAAATACATTCCTTGCATAAATGCATATATGTACATATAATGGCCAAAAGGAAGGACAATGATCATAATGTAAAATATGAAATAAATCTCTAAACAGGGTACTCCAAAAAAGATGGCCTAAAAAGCAAAGTCACTGTAGCATAGATTTCTATTATTAAAATATGTATAATGCTAGTGCAAATATTGGAGAAGAAAATCACTGATAGAGCAATATCAGCATTACAATTATGAGAAAAAGGGTAAAGTGTCAGTGCAATAATGAACTATTTACAGACTAGTAAGTCTGTTAAAAGGATAATTCCATAGTTCTTAAAAATATAAACGCTTTGCTGTCATTGCCCAAAATTGTACAAATAATTGAGACAAAAAGTCCTATTAATGTATATGAATGCTACAAAAAAAAACGGTGATAATGCAAAAGAGTGCTCATGAGAAGAGTCTATGTCTATACCTGCTAGCAGCAGCCACTCCAACGCGCGTTTCACACTTGGCTTTATCAAGGGGAGTTTTTATGGTAATTAAGCTTCCAAATTTCTTTATTGTTTTTTTTACTAGACAGTGTAGGACCGCCCCGACCACAGAGTCACCTTGTCGATGGTGGGACGGCTTTTATGCTATGTTTGATCAAATACAGTATTACTAAGAACTCTATATGATTTAAATGCACTTTTGCTTTTAACTTATTTAATTATAGCAGGATTTTTTTCATTTTGCGTTTTGTAGGTTTTGTATGCTTTATGGCCATGTGAACATGCTTTTATATGCTGCATGTGTACCAACTCAAACCAAGCTCAATTTTTGTGTTTTTTCTTTGTATTTTTGCATTCTGTGCAAGCTGATACTAGACAGTGTAGGACTGCCCCACCCACAGAGTCACCTTGTCGATTGTGGGACAGCTTTTAAGCTATGTTTGATCAAATACAGTATTACTAAGAACTCTGTCTGATTTAAATGCACTTTTGCTTTTTACTTATTTAATTATAGCAGGGTTTTTTCATTTTGTGTTTTGTATGCTTAATGGCCATGTAAACATGCATTTATATGCAGCATGTGTACCAGCTCCAACCAAGCTCAATTTTTGTGTTTTTTCTTTGTATTTTTGCATTCTGTGCAAGCTGGGGTGTGGACTCCCTCTACTGAGCTGGAAATTGTATATAAAGGCTTCCCCTGACTTGTGTCCGGTGGTTGGGTCCTGGACCTTGACTGCCCTTATTCACACAGACATCAACTTTGACACATGATAAGGTTACTAATACTAGACAGTGTAGGATCGCCCCAACCACAGAGTCACCTTGTCAATGGTGGGACGGCTTTTATGCTATGTTTGATCAAATACAGTATTACTAAGAACTCAGTATGATTTAAATGCACTTTTGCTTTTTACTTACTTAATTATAGCAGGGTTTTTTCATTTTCTCTTTTGTAGGTTTTGTATGCTTTATGGCCATGTGAACATGCATTTATATGCTGCATGTGTACCAACTCAAACCAAGCTCAATTTTTGTGTTTTTTCTTTGTATTGTTGCATTCTGTGCAAGCTGGGGTGTGGCCTCCCTTTCCTGAGCTGGAAATTGAATTTAAAGGCTTCCCCTGACTGGTGTCCGGTGGTTGGGACCCGGTCCTTGTCGGCCCTTATTCACTCAGACGTCAACTTTGGCACATGATAAGGTTACTAATACTAGACGGTGTAGGACCACCCCGACCACAGAGTCATCTTGGCGATTGTGTGATAGCTTTTATGCTATGTTTGATCAAATACAGTATTACTAAGAACTCTGTATGATTTAAATGCACTTTTGCTTTTTACTTATTTAATTATAGCAGGGATTTTTTTCATTTTGTCTTTTGTAGGTTTTGTGTACTTCATGAAAGTGGTAAAATTTCATTGATATGACTTGCGCTTATTTGTGCAAAAAATGGAAATTTGGCAAAAACTTTTAAATTTTCCAAATTTGAAATTTCATGCTCTTACATCACAAAAATATGTCATGCAAAACACTTAATAATTAACATTTTCCACATGGCTACTTTATATCAGCACAGTTTTGAAACCAATTTTTTTGTTAGGAAGTTATAAGTATTGAAAGTTAAACAGTGATTTCTCATTTTGACAACACCATTTTTTAGGGACCACATCACATTTGAAGTCACTTTGAGGGGTCTATATGATAGAAAACACCCAAAAGTGACACGTTTCTAAAAACTGTACCCCTCAAGGTGTTCAGAACCACATTCAAGACATTAATTAACCCTCAAGTGCTTCACAGGAATTTTTGGAATATTTAAAATTAAATGAACATTTAACTTTTAAAACAAAAAAAATTACTTCAGATCCAACTTTTTTATTTTACCAAAGGTAACAGGAGAAATTGGACCCCAAAAGTTGTTGACCAACTTGTCTTGAGTATGCTGATACACCATATGTGGGGGTAAACCACTGTTTGGGTGCATGGCAGATCTCAGAAGGGAAGGAGAGCGGTTTTACTTTTTCAACGCAAAATTAGCTGGATTTAAGATCGGGACATCATGTTGCGTTTGGAGAGCCCCTGATGTGCCTAAACAGTGGAAACCCCCCACAAGTAACACCATTTTGGAAACCAGACCCCCTAAGGAACTTATCTAGATGTGTGGTGAGCATTTTGAACCCCCAAGTGCTTCACAGAAGTTTATAACTTAGAGCTGTAAAAATAAAAAATCTTGTTTTTTCCACAAAAATGATATTTTTGCTCCCAATTTTTTATTTTCCCAAAGGTAACAGAAGAAATTGTACCACAAATGTTATTGTGTAATTTATCCTGAGTATGCTGATACCTCATATGTGGGGGTAAACCACTGTTTGTGCACATGGCAGAGCTCAGAAGGCAAGGAGCGCCAGAATTTACTGTTATAGTTTGCTGGTGTCATGACCCACTGGGAGAGCCCATGAGGTGCCAAAATAGCAGAACCCCCCATAAGTTAACCCATTTTGGTAACTACACCTCTCAATGAATTCATCTAGTGGTGCAGTGATCATATTGACACCATGGGTGTGTCACAGAATTTTATACGTTTGGACAGTGAGGACAAAATAACTACATTTTTACCACCAAAATCTTGTTTTAGCCAAAGATTTTACATTTTCACACATGAATTGGGTTAAAATGGCAACAAAATTTGTCCCACAATCTCTACTAAACATGGCAATACCCCATATGTGGCTGTACATTGCTACTTAGCCATGAGGAGAGACTTGGAAGAAACGGAGCTCTATTTGCCTATTCAAGTGAATGGGTCTGTGTACATCAATGAAAAATACAGCTGACAGCACACAGATGACTGCAGGTGTATGCAGGTTCCAAAGGCCCCGGAGCCCATCGGGTCCAACAATGTGTACAAATAGAAAGAAGTGGAACAGCATCCGTATCCAGGTGAAAAATTCTGTATACATCAAATTCTGTGTACATCAATGAAAAATACAGCTGACAGCACACAGATGACTGCAGATGTATGCAGGTTCCAAAGGCCCCGGAGCCCATCGGGTCCAACAATGTGTACAAATAGAAAGAAGTGGAACAGCATCCGTATCCAGGTGAAAAATTCTGTAGTTTTATTCTGCCATCATCAGATATAACGTTTCTACCTCTATGAGGCCTTTATCAAGTAGCTTGGCTTGAGTTGGTACTAGTGTTGAGCTTTCCGATACCGCAAGTATCGGGTATCGGCCGATATTTGCCATATCGGAATTCCGATACCGAGTACCGATACTTTTTTCGTATCGGATACCGGAATCGGAAGTCCAAAATGCAATGAGCCACTTTTGTGGCTCTGATTGGCTGCCGAAATGACGTCATCATGATGCGCTGTCTGTGCGCATCATGATGCGCCGTCAGTTCGGGCCTTCGGGGGGGCTGTGCCGACTGTCCGGGGGTCTGTGCCGGCCTGCCGGTGGTCTGTGCAGGCTCCGGGGGTCTGTGCCGGCCTGCCGGGGGGCTGTGCCGGCCTGCCAGTGGTCTGTGCAGGCTCCGGGGGTCTGTGCCGGCCTGCCGGGGGGGGCTGTGCCGGCCTGCCGGTGGTCTGTGCAGGCTCCGGGGGGCTGTGCCGGCCTGCCGGGGGGCTGTGCCGGCCTGCCGGTGGTCTGTGCAGGCTCCGGTGGTCTGTGCCGGCCTGCCGGGGGGCTGTGCCGGCCTGCCGGTGGTCTGTGCAGGCAGGCCGGCACAGACCACCGGAGCCTACAAGTCCCATCGGGCGATGCCTGCTACCATGACAGTGATTGACACATTAGCCAATGATGGGACAGTAGTAGTCCCATCATCCGGCTAATGTGTTGAATGTAAAAAAAAAAAAAAATTACATGATACATACATGCTACATACATGCTACATACATACAACATGCATACTACATATATACTACATGTAACATACATACTACATGCAACATGCATACTACATATATGCTACATACTGCATGCATGCTACATACATGCTACATAATACATACATGTTACATACATACTACATACATAATACATATATACTACATGCATGCAACATACATACAACATATATACTACATGCATGCAACATGCATACTACATATATACTATATATACTACATGTAACATACATACTACATATATACTACATGCTACATACATACTACATACATGCTACATACTACATACATAATACGTATATACTACATGCATGCAACATACATACAACATATATACTACATGCATACTACATATATACTATATATACTACATGTAACATACATACTACATATATACTACATGCTACATACATGCAACATACATACTACATACATGCTACATACATACTACATACATAATACATATATACTACATGCATGCAACATACATACAACATATATACTACATGCATGCAACATGCATACTACATATATACTATATATACTACATGTAACATACATACTACATATATACTACATGCTACATACATGCAACATACACACTACATGCTACATACATGCAACATACATACTACATACATGCTACATACATACACACTACATGTTACATACATGCAACATACATACTACATACATGCTACATACTACATACATGCTACATACATACTACATATATACCACAAGCATGCAACATGCATACTACATATATACTGCATATATACTACATGCATGCAACATACATATATACTACATACAATACATACATATAGACATACAGTACATATAACATAGAGTACATACTCACCGTCACTTGTCACTTTGATCCCCGAAGCCATTTTCCTCTTGAGGAATAAATATCAAAATAAAAAAACACCAATATACTTACCCCGATCCGCAGAAGTCCACGAGGGTCCCACGTCCATCTTGTGTGGAGAACAGCAGCATCAGCTGATGCTACCGTTCTCTACCAGCTCCAGGAATACAATGACGGAAGGTAGGTATCCTTCCGCACTGTATTCCTTCACCACTTTAAAAAAAAAAGTCCCTAGTCTCACTTTATGCCATTGCTGCATTGCTGGGACTTGTAGTCCCATCGGACGATGCCTGCACAGACCCCCGGAGCCTGCACAGCCCACCGACAGGCCGGCACAGCCCCCCCGGCAGGCCGGCACAGACCCCCGTAGCCTGCACAGACCACCGGCAGGCCGGCACAGCCCCCCGGCAGGCCGGCACAGACCCCCAGAGCCTGCACAGACCACCGGCAGGCCGGCACAGCCCCCCAGCAGGCCGGCACAGACCCCAGGAGCCTGCACAGACCACCGGCAGGCCGGCACAGCCCCCTGGCAGGCCTGCACAGACCACCGGAGCCTGCACAGACCACCGGAGCCTGCACAGACCCCCCGGCAGGCCGGCACAGCCCCCCGAAAGGCCCGTACAGACCCCGGAGAGGCTGTACAAGGCAAAAATAGGGTTTTTCTTATTCTGATACCGGAAGTCCCATAGACTTGATTGGGACTTCCGGTATCGGAATCGTCGATACCCGATATTTTTTTTAGATCGGCCGATACCATCCAATACGATACTTTTAAGTATCGGACGGTATCGCTCAACACTAGTTGGTACACATGCAGCATATAAATGCATGTTCACATGGCCATAAAACATACAAAACCTATTGTGTCTGTGCATATGTCAGTGTGTTTCCACAGACTGTGTGTCACCATAGACCACAAAATATCCAGCATGTGTGCAAATGCATAACATACATGGATGTCATCCATGTGACATGCATTGGTTCTGGGGAAGAAGCGTTACAGTAAGCGATGTTCCGCGGCGCCTGGTGCTGAACATGTCTCTCATCATTCTACCCTGCTCTGTCAGTGATCAGCACAAACAGGGGAGAATGATGAGTTACATTTAAGTAATAAAAGAGACAACAGTCGGTGGCTGATGGGACTACTACTCCCATCAGCCTACCCTGCTACTGCTAATAACAAAGATAGCAGGAGCGGCAGATGGTAGTATTAATCTGCTGCTCCTGCGCTGTAAATAAAAAGGGTAATTGAAAAAAACAGCATGGGTTCCCCCTATTTTCAATAACCAGCAATACAAAAGTGACGTTAACCCCACAAATAAGAACCCCACTTGCCACCGGGCAAGTGGGAAGAGCCAAGCAAAGCATCAGAATTGGTGCATCTACTCGATGTGCCTTTTCTGGGCAGCTGCAGGCTGCTATTTTTAGGCTGGGGGGTCAATATCCATGGCCCCTTACCAACCTGCATTGTTAGGCTTCTTCCCCTGCGCCCGTCCTTGTGGTAATGATGTGACACACACATGCCACATGTGTGCCACAAGTATTACACACATGGATACTGACATCTCCAGTACCGGAAATATCAGGACGTGTGAAAGAGGCGTTATAGCGGGTTTTTATGCTTGGTTGCTGTAACACACTAAAAGACACTTTTAATTGTAAAAAATAGTTTTTGCATCACTATATTTTGAGAGCTATAATTTTTCCATATTTTGGTTCACAGAGTCATGAGAGGTCTTGTTTTTTGCAGGACGAGTTGCTGTTTTTATTTGTACTATTTTCGGACACTTTTTGATTGCTTTCTATTCCGATTTTTGGAAGGCAGAAAGAACAAAACCAGCAATTTATGAATTTCTTTTGGGGGGGGCGGTTCTACCATTTCGTGTGTAGTAAAATTGACAAGGCAGTTTTATTCTTTGCGTTAGTACGATTTCAGCAATACCTCATTTATATCTTTTTTTTATTTTTTTGCGCTTTTATACAATAAAACCTATTTTATATATAAAAAAAAAATATTTTTGCATTGCTTTATTCTGAGAGGTATAACTTTTTGATTTTTCCTGTAATTGAGCTGTATGGGGGCTTATTTTTTTGCAGGAAAAGATGCTGTTTTCAGCGGTACTAGGTTTATTTATATCTGTCTTTTTGATCGCGTGTTATTCCACTTTTTGTTCGGCGATATGATGATAAAGCATTTTTTCATTCAAATATTTATTTAGTGTTAGAATATATATATATCTATATATATATATATATTGATTTATTATTTTTCATTTTTTAAAATATTTTTGCAATTATTTAAAAAAAGATTTTATTTTTTTCCTGACTTTTTCCCACTATGTGACAATCATTTATTGCAGGAAGATTGCTTCTATCTGCATCTGTCGCTTCTATCTGCATCTTCTATCTTCCATCTATTGATGGCAGAGCAGAATACTGCAGTGTGCAGGCACCGGACCTCTCCCGGCAGAGCAGTGCGCCTGCGCAGGAGCCACAACAGGCAGCAAAGAAGAGGATATCACCGTTAGAAGATGGGAGGCGTCGGACCCGGGCCGCCCCTGGGTGAGTATAAGCTAACTCATTTTTCTTATCTTTCAGGTTACATTGAGGGCTTATCTACAGCATTACAGAATGCTGTGGATAAGCCCCTGATTGTGGTGCCGGCAGCTGATACTCAAAAAATGGGGTGACAGATTCCCTTTAACCCATTATTCACTTTAGCCAAATATTTCATCTTAAAATCTTATTCACATGACATCTTGTGAATGTTTCCCTTATACACTTTTATTTCTAATGCTAATCATAACACCAGTTATCACTTTAGATAATTTTTATCCCAATACTATTCATGTTTCCAGCATTATCTCTGATTTTTATTATCCACTACATGGCATACACATCTTGCATTTTAATCACATCATTTAGCCATATAGATTGGTGCGTCCCATACACGTCTTCCAGTCACTCCTATAGAATACACAATATTTATAAATAATATCTAATTCATCGGTCCATAAATGCACATTTAGCCATCACCATGCACTTTTCACTTTATTTGCACGTGTCTTTTCAAGACCTTATAGAAACATAGTTTATCATTCCTGTAGTCTTTAGCTTAGCTATTCACATTTATATACCTATCTTCTGTTCAACTATACCTTCGAATTTCGAATGAATGCTTTGTGCAAGGCTTTTATAGTGGACTTCATCATACACGGTTCTACTCTAACTGGTGTTCCAAGGAGCAGCCAATTTGTACATAGGCGCACGCTCGGTCTCCTTGATTGCTCGTGATAAACGATGCCACGAGCCAGAACACCACTACTGTGAGTTACATTTATCACGCATGTGCCGTATGATGGGCACTGAATCTGACCATTCTAATTCTATCATGTGACCACTACATTCTCTTGACTTACACACACCCACTCCACCTAACACTATGATTGGTTGGTTACTATGAAATAAACATGTCCATCCCTTCCCCAACATACAGTGGGGAAAAAAAGTATTTAGTCAGCCACCAATTGTGCACATTCTCCCACTTAAAAAGATGAGAGAGGCCTGTAACTGACATCATAGGTAGACCACAACTTTGAGAGTCAAAATGAGAAAACAAATCCAGAAAATCACCTTGTCTGATTTGGCAAGATTTATTTAGCATGGTGGAAAATAAGTATTTGATCACCTAAAAACATGCAAGACTGACAAGTAAAGTGTGGACCACCTGGACATTGAAAATCTATGGACAGTCTAGAAGTGGTCACAGTTTAAGGAGTCACATCTGTTTCCTTAACTCTTATACATTTTTGTGTAAAGGCCTATGTGCATTAATTGGCCTCCTAAATTCTACTGCAACGGGGGAAGGGCTAAGTGATATCAATGTTCCAAAAATCATATTGGGCCCCACTGCTATTAATAAAAGTGAAATCGATAATTCAGTAAATGTTTATTCTTTAAAAACAATGTAACATTATTTATAAAAAAACATTAAAAAAGTTTAAAGTGAAATATACTTAAACTTTCTTTTTAGGTCATTCCAATATCACTCAACAGAACAGCTGAGGCCTAGTTAAACTTTGTTGGTTAACAAATAAGTGGTTTTAAGTCCTAGGAAACCATTAGATTGTAAGTGATATTTACGTCTTCCTGCATTAGTAAGTCAGACATGTTACTTGGTTCTTTGCCCAGAAAGTGTTATAGACCAAAATATAGCTAATTGTTTTTAAATGATGAAAGAAAGTGATGTCTATTCAACTTTCCTCTGGAGTAAACAATACATTTAATTGTTGTCTTCACTAATAAATCTGAACCCAGCATCACGTTATATCACTGATGTGTTGGTGTTTGCCTTTGCATATGAAACAGAATTGGCTATTGAATAGAATTCTAAAGCAACTCAATATATTTTAACTTCAGGTGGCCTATATGCCTGAACAAAAGATCACAAATACTAGACTATGACTTAACTATATTGTTATAATACGATTAATAGCCTATACATATGCTTGAATATTGTCGTATTTAATATTTATAATTATTCTCATCATTATTATTATCAACTTTAGCAGAAAAGCATTCAGATAAATACCCATAATGAAAATTATATTTGCAGTAATTTGTGGATTTTATCATCCTTCAAGGAATAAAAAATAAAACACAAAAATAAGAATAGCATTGATTTAAAAAAACTATTTATTTTATAAATGCTGCATATTTTAACTGGGATACGCCTAATTAATGGCCATCAAATAATATTTGTTGCAAGAAAAATATGCTGAGATATTCCTTCGATGATCACTAGGAATTTAGGCATTGAGGCTGTTTTGCTCAGAGTTGTCCCTTTTTCTCTTTTTTTAATATATCGCAACTGTATTTAAGGTCTTATTCAGATGTTAATGTTTCTCATACATGTTTTATCCGTAATTCTCATGGCTATAACATGTAGCCATTATAGTCTATGAGGCTGTTCACATTTCCTTGGGGTTTTTTTATAAATGAAAAACAGGTGGTGCTCCATAGTGTGAATCAGTGAGTCATGGAATAACCTGAAGTTAACTGAAGAACTGCTCACCTGACCTACTTATGCTATGACAAGCACAGCCCTGTGAATCACTGAAAGCTTAATCCCTCCTAACTGGCTGCAGCTCTGACTGCTAACCATGGGAGCTCCCAAATTAAAAGGATTTTATATGCATGATGGGCAAGCAGAAGAACATCAACAGCTGGTGGAGAAGATAAAAAGAAGGCATTATTCAATACAACATGTTTTGGAGTTGATCTAACTCCTTCATGAAGTAGATTCCAAGATAATACAGGGTGGGCCATGTATATGGATACACCTAAATAAAATATGAATGGTTGGTGATATCAACTTCCTGTTTGTGGCACATTAGTATGTGGGAGGGGGAAAACTTTTCAAAATGGGTGGTGACCATGGTGGCCATTTTGAAGTCGGACATTTTTGATCCAACTGTATTTTTTCCAGTGGGAAAAGGGTCATGTGAAACATCAAACTTATTGAGAATTTCACAAGAAAAACAATGGTGTGCTTGGTTTTAACGTAGCTTTATCCTTTCATGAGTTATTTACAAGTTACTCTTTGCTTACAGCCATTGACATGTTGCAGAGGTTGACACATGAGGAGCAGATAGAAATTGTGTTGATGTCTGGTGAACGCAGTACCCAGGTCATTGCAGCAGATTTCAATGCAAGACATCCCACGAAAGAAAACTGTCACCATTACAATTTTATTTAAATGTATCCATATAATTGGCCAACCCAAAAAAGTTTGCCTCATCACTGAACATAATGTTCTGTGTAAACTGAGGGTCCTGTTCCAATTTTTAATTTGCCCATTCTGCAGATTTAGTGTGACGATCTGGCATCAGTCAAACATCCCTTCTGCAGATATTAGCTACTGTCACGGTCACGTGTGTCTGGATGCAGCGAGTACCGCAAGGCGAACCCATATGACACACGTGACCCTGGATACACCGCCACCAGTAGGGCAAATTTAAATAATAAGACATGCAGCTGGATACACCGCCTCCAATATATCAGCACTCTGGCATATTGTGAGAACAGAGCAAAAAGAGGCCAATCTAAGAAGGGACAAAAGCAAACTGGCACATACAGTAACATAAGAGTGGAAATTCAGCACAGCCCCAGCCGGGGCTGGCTGACCACACAAAAACTGAATAGACAAAACCAAATCAAATGTGAACAATAGCAGAGAAAACTTAGCTTGAGAAGACAGGAACTGATCTGGAAACCAAGACCTCAGGAGGCAGAAAAAATCACCAGCATGGGAATGTCATGATCCAAGTTGGATCTGACAGAGTAAATGCACAAAGTAACCTTTTTTTCCCTTGGCTTTGTGCCAAAGATGGTTTTGCCCCCGGTGGCCATTAGGGTCATTGCACTGTGCTGATTTCAGTTGTAGATTTCCCCCAGGTGGCCATTAGGGTCATTGCACTTTGGTTACCTTAGTTTGTGCACGTAATTAATGGATCAGGTGTGATAGCTCTATAAGAGAGTATCAGGTGTGTTGATCACTGTTGGTGATAGAGTATTCATTTGCAAGCAAGCCTGGGTGAAGGATGGAGCTAAAGGAGAGTCACAGGCAGCTCAGAGAGAGTCCTAGAGAGGATTGGTGGAGTCAGCAATGGTGTCTGCAAGGAGTGCTGGAATGGCGTGGTGGAGTCGCAGCGATGGTGTCAGCAGGGAGTGCCTGCATGGCTTGGTGGAGTGGCAGTTGCGGTGTTGAACTGCACTCACGGTGCTGGACTTGGTTGCTGAGAGCGGGACTCAAGCATGCTGGACTTTTTGGCAGAAAAGCTGGACTCAGATGTCAGACACGGTGGAGGAAAAGATGCACGCAGTTGGGGGGCTCTGTTGCTAGGAGCGTAAGCAGAGCAAAGCTAATTGGTGCTTCCCCTGTTTTGTCACTTTCCCTTATGTGTGTTTAGTGCAGTGGTGGGATTAGTTTCCGCACTGACCAATTCCCTAGTGAGGGTCTAGGTGCAGGGCGAGCTAGGGTTTAAAGGTATCCAGTGCGGCGCCCAGTGCGGAACCGGCCTAGGGAACACTAGGAGTGTAGAGACACACTCAGGGGAGTGCAGGAGGTCTCCACTTCCCCATTTCCCTATCGCCGGACCACCATTGTTATTGTTACCCAGGTTTTCCCTATTCCCCCTGTCTTATTGCATTAGTTACCGGCCTGCGGGCCACTTCACATAGGACAATTACACCTGCCGCGTCCTGTTGTATGAGTTACCGTCCTGCTGGCCGTGTCACTCAGGACAGGGCATGTGACAGGGAATAGGGAGTCGGCTGTCTTAAATCCAGTCTGAGACTCCAGATGTCCAATCGTCGCCCTCATTATCAGGTGGCAGGTCTCTCTTAATTAGATCAGCTTCATTACCTCCTGCCACCACCAGAGGGAGCCCGGAAAGAGAACTCACAACTCCTCTGTCAGCACAAACAGTTCCCTCACCAGAAACCAGAGGCAGACCAGAAAATGAGTTCACAACAGTACCCCCCCTTGAGGAGGGGTCACCGAACCCTCATCCACGCCACCAGGCTGATCAGGATGGCCCGGTGAAAAGCATGAACCAATCTATTGGCATGAATGTCAGAGGCAGAGACCCAAGAATTATCCTCCTGGCCATAACCCTTCCATTTGACCAAATACTGGAGTCTCCGTCTAACCAAACGAGAATCCAATATTTTCTCTACCTCATATTCCACATGGCCTTTAACCAATACAGGATCAGGAGGTGCCGCCATAGGAACTACTGGCTCAACAAACCTCTTCAACAGCGATTTGTGAAATACATTATGGATCTTATACTTAACTGGAAGAGCCAATCGAAAAGAAACAGGATTAAGAATCTCCAAAATCTTATAAGGTCCAATAAAAGTTGGCTTGAACTTTGGAGACGCAACCTTCATAGAAATATTCTTGGACGACAACCAAATCATATCACCTACTTTACATCGGGGACCAATGGTCCTATGCCAGTTGAAAAACCACTGGGCCTTTTCCTGAGAGAGTGACAACTTATCCACCACTTGGTCCCAAATCTGCTGCATTCTCTCTACCACAGTGTCCACACCTGGGCAGGCTGAAGATTCCACTTGCCCTGAAGAAAATCGAGGATGAAACCCAAAGTTACAGAAAAAGGGCAACATCAAAGTGGCAGAACTAGCTCTATTGTTTTGCGCAAATTCTGCCAAGGACAAAAATGAGACCCAGTCATCCTAACCAGCAGATGTAAAACATATCAAATAGGACTCCAAAGTCTGGTTTGTTCTCTCAGTCTGCCCATTGGTCTGAGGGTGAAACGCAGAGGAGAAAGATAACTGAATTCCCAGATTGGAACAAAGGCTTTCCAGAATCTGGAAACAACCTGGACTCCTCTGTCTGACACAATGTTCTCAGCAATCCCATGCAACCTAACCACCTGTTGTAAAAACAAGGGCACCAACTGTGAGGAAGATGGTAACTTTGGGAGTGGTACAAGGTGGACCATCTTAGAAAATCTATCACAAATCACCCAGATAACAGTCATTCTCTGAGAGACAGGAAGATCAGAAATAAAATCCATTGAGATATGGGTCCATGGCCTCTTGGGTACCGGCGGGGCATCAACAACCCACTAGAACGAGAACAGGGTTTAGACTGAGAACAAGTCCCACAGGATTGCACAAAATTCCTGACATCACAAAATAAGGCAGGCCACCAAAAAGACTGACTCACCAAATCTCTGGTACCAAAAATACCTGGATGACCAACCAATGTGGAGCAATGAACTTCAGACATCTCTCTCTTCCTCCACTGGTCAGGAACATACAATTTTCCCATAGGACAATGCTCAGGTTTATCCTCCTGAAATTCCTCCAGGGCGCATCTCAAATCGGGTGAAATGGCAGAAAGAACTACCCACTCACCTAGGATGGTAGTATGCTCGGTCACAATAAGAGAATCTGCAAAGAAACTCCTAGAAAGGGCGTCTGCCTTAACATTCTTAGTGCCCGGAAGAAAAGAGACCACAAAATTAAAACGCGTGAAAAACAAGGCCCACCTAGCCAGTCTAGGATTCAAGCATTTGGAGGACTCCAGATAAATCAAATTCTTGTGGTCGGTGAGGCCACAACTTGATGTCTAGCTCCCTCCAACCAATGTCTCCACTCTTCAAATGCCCATTTCATGGCCAACAATTCCTGATTTCCCATGTCATAGTTGCGTTCAGATGGGGAGAACTTTCGAGAAAAGAAGGCACAGGGATTCATCTTAGAAGTCAAAGGATCTTTTTGGGACAAAACGGCTCCTACACAAATCTCAGAAGCATCTACCTCCACCTGAAATGGAAGCGAGACATCAGGTTGACGTAAAACCGGAGCAGAAGTGAATCTCCACTTCAGCTCCTGAAATGCTCAGAGAGCCTCTGGAGTCCAATTCAGCACATCAGTGCCCTTCTTGGTCAGATCAGTCAGTGGTTTGACAATACCAGAAAAATTACCTATAAATTTACGATAGAAATTAGCAAAACCCCAAAACTTCTGGAGAGCCTTCAAAGAAGTGGGCTGAACCCAATTATATATGTCCTGTACCTTGGCGGGGTCCATTTCAATAGTCGATGGAGACAAAATAAATCCCAAAAATGAAATCCTCTGTACACCAAAGAGGCATTTCGATCCCTTAACAAACAGCGAATTCTCCCTCAAAATCCGGAACACAGTCCGGACATGTTCCACATGAGAATCCCAATCACTGGAAAAGATCAAAATATCATCCAGATAGATGATCAAAAACTTATCCAAAAAGTCCCGGAAAATATCATTCATAAAGGACTGGAAGACAGAAGGAGCATTAGTGAGCCCAAAAGGCATCACCAGGTACTCAAAATGTCCCTCCGGAGTATTAAAAGCCGTCTTCCATTCATCCTCGTGCTTGATGCGAATAAGATTATACGCCCCCTGAGGTCAAGCTTAGTAAACCAGCAGGCACTTTTAACTCTGGAGAATAAATCAGACATCAGGGGTAACGGGTACTGATATTTAACCGTCTTCATGTTAAGGGAACTTAATCAATACAAGGTCTTAATGAGCCATCTTTCTTGGCCACAAAAAAAACAGCACCTAAGGGTGAAGAGGATGGTCTAATATGACCCTTATCCAGCAACTCATTAATATAGGATCGCATGGCATCATGTTCGGGTACTGATAAGTTGAAAAGCCGACCCTTGGGAAATTTACACCCAGGCATCAACTCAATTGCACAGTCATAACTCCTATGAGGAGGCAAAGACGCAGACTTACTCACACTAAATGCATCAGAAAAATCGGACAAATAATCAGGAATATCATGAGACTGAGGAGAGGAGGAGAAAACAGGAGTGTCCCTAAGAACACACTGACAACCCCAACTCACCACAGACACAGATTTCCAATCCAAAACTGGATTATGATTTTGCAACCAGGGAAAACCCAGAACAATAGTATCAAGCAAATTGTGCAGCACCAAAAATGTACAATTTTCTTGGTGGTCTGGGGCAACTCGCATTATCACCTGGGTCCAAAACTGAGGTTTATTCTCTGCCAAAGGAGTAGCATCAATACCCCTCAATACCCCTCAAAGGAATAGGCGTCCGCAGAGGTATCATGGGAAAACCACAATGTTTAGCAAAGTCCAAATCCATCAGATTCAAAGCTGCTCCTGAATCTACAAAAGCCTTAGCGGAAAATGTGGATAAGGAGCAGATCAGAGCAAATGCCAAAAGAAACTTAGGTTGTACACTGCCCACAGCAAATGTGTGCAAAAAGTTTCTCTCGTTTAGGGCAGACAGAAATAGTATGAGAGGCATCTCCACAGAAAAAACACAGCCTATCACGCCTTCTGAACGCCTGACATTGCTCCCTAGACAAAACCCTATTACATTGCATAGGTTCAGACGTTTGTTCAAAAAGTGGCAACGCCTCTCGTGTAGTTTTACATTCACGTAAACGCCGATCAACTAGAATGGCTAATGACATAGAATCATCAAGACCAGAGGGAGCAGGAAATCCCACCATAACATCTTTTATGGTCTCCGATAAACCCCTCCGAAGGAGAGCTGCCAATGCACCATCATTCCATGTAGTAAGGACCGCCTACTTTTGGAATTTTTGACAGTGTAACTGCACAATCCTGACACTGGTTCAATGCCTACAGGGTTTTCTCAGCTTGATCAACAGCATTAGGTTCAACATGCAACAACCCTAAGGCTTGAAAAAATGCATCCACATTAGTCAGAATAGGATTTTCAGGTATCAGAGGCAAAGCCCAATCCTGGGGATCTCCGCGCAGCAAGGAGATGACAATTTTAACCTGCTGCACAGAGCTCCCCTATGAGTTAGGCTTCAAGACAAGAAATAATTTACAATTATTCTTAAAATTCAAAAATTTAGACCGATCCACAGAAAAAACATCAGGAGTAGGGATCTTTGGTTCAACAGCATGTGACTGAGTGAGGTAGGTGGAAATTCCCCGCACTTCAGCAGCGAGCTGCTCCACACGATCAGACAATTGCTTAATCTCCATTAGAGAAAAATCCACCTACGGCCCCAAAGAAAAAGAAGAAAAAATACATATGTATATAAAAAAAACGATGACGCTTTTTTTTTTTTTTTAATAATTCCTTCCTGCTTTTGAGTATCCTATAATCTGCGGTATGGCTGGTGATTCTGTTGTGATTGGGTCACCAAGGAGGAAAACAAAACCAAGCTAAGTCACAGAAAACCAGAGAGGTTGGTAACTACGCGGATTGCAGACCCCTGATCCTAATCACACAACTAACAGCAGCCGTGGAACGTACCTACGATGATTCTAGACACCTTGTCACAGCCAGAGGACTAAATAAGCCTAAGGCAAGAAAAGGGGAAATCTAAACTGCCCCAGAGCAGACCCCAAAGGAATAGACAGCTCCCACACATGTATTGACGATGAAACAAGATGAAAGCACAATCACAGGTAGGAAAATAGGCTGAGCAAACGATGGGGCCCACACTAACTAAAAAGGACAGGAAAGGAAAGATACTGTCTGCAATCACGCCAAAAACCCTGCAAAAAATGTTCAACACTTCTGATAGCAAAAGAACCCTTAAGTCACTAGACTTCACCCAATATATCAGCACTCTGGCATATTCTGAAAACAGAGCAAAAAGAGTCCAATCTAAGAAGGGACAAAAGGCAAACTGGCACATGCAGTAACATAAGAGTGGAAAGTCAGCCAGCCCCAGCTGAATAGACAAAACCAAATCAAATGTGAGCAATAGCAGAGAAAACTTAGCTTGAGAAGACAGGAACTGAGCTGGAAACCAAGACCTCAGGAGGCAGGAAAAAATCACCAGCATGGGAATTGGGAATCGGCTGTCTTAAATCCAGTCTGAGACTCCAGATGTCCAATCATCGTCCTCATTATCAGGTGGCAGGTCTCTGTTAATTAGATCAGCTTCATTACCTCCTGCCACCACCAGAGGGAGCCTGGAAAGAGAACTCACAACTCCTCTGTCAGCACAAACAGTTCCATCACCAGAAACCAGAGGCAGACCAGAAAATGAGTTCACAACAGGTTCCCGTATGAGATCATCTCTGACTGTGGAGTGCAGTTCACCTCAAGATTCTGGAAGGGATTTTGCTCTGCACTCAATATTAATGTCTTTCTTTCATCTGCTTTTCACCCCCAGATGAATGGTCAGACTGAGCATTCCAACCAGGTTTTGGAACAATATCTACGAAGCTACTTTAGCCATCTTCAGGATAATTGGTTGAAGTTACTCCCATTCGCTGAATTCTCAAATAACAATTTTCAGAGTCCACTAAGTTCACTCTTTTCTATGCCAATCTGGGTTACCATCCAAGTTTCTTACCTAGGTCCCCAATTGATGCTCTGGTTCTGGCTGTAGAGGAAAGGCTGACTACGAAGAGGCAAAATCTGGAGGTTCTGAAGAAATCCCTGACCACAGCTCAAGAACATTACAAGAGAACCGGTAATAGGTTCCGTAAACTGGCACCCATGATCAAGGTAGGAGATTCCGTGGGGTTATCCACTAAAAATTTGAAGCTGAACGTTCCTTCACATAAACTTGGACAGAAATTCATTGGCCCTTTCAAGATCAATGGTATTGTGAGCCCTGTGACCTGCCGCCTGAAGCTGCCTAGGACTATGAAGGAACACCTAATTTTCCATATTTCCTTACTAAAGTCTGTATCTCCTAACACCTTCCAGGGACGTGTTGTGCCACTTTTGCAGCCTGTGGTGATTGATGGGCAAGAACAATTTGCGGTGGAAGAAATTAGTGATTCTAGAATTCACAGGAATCAGCTCCAATATCTGATAAGATGGCAGGGGTTTCCCCTGAAGAAGACTCTTGGGAACCTGTGGAAAACATCAATGCCCAACAGAAAATTTCTTGTTTTCATCAGAGAGTTTGTACTGGCTAATATATATCCTCAACTTACTTGTTTTGAAACATCCTCAATTTTTTCTTCTTTTAGCATGAATAATTATTAAATATATATTTGTATCATCTAATTTTTTTGTACACTTCTTGACCTGAGATTTTCTTCAATGGTCACTGTTTTACAGTATGTGAATGAGGCATATATATATATATATATGTATATATATATATATATATATATATATATATATATATATAATGTGCTCAAAAGTTTACATACCCCAGCAGAATTTTTGCTTTCTTTGCCTTTTTTCAGAGAATATGAATGATGACACCAAAACTTTTTCTCTACTCATGGTTAGTGGTTGGGTGAAGCCATTCATTGTCAAACTACTGTGTTTTCTCTTTTTAAATCATAATGACAACCCACAACATCCAAATGACGCTGATCAAAAGTTCACATGCCCATGTGATGCTGAGGAATAAGTACCCTTAACTGCCGCCGTTAAAAGGCATATCGGTGGTTGTTAAGGGGTTAATATGCTTAGATACATCACTCCGTGAACAAATAGCTTTTTTAGCAATGACCCTTTGTGGCGTACCCTTCTTGTGGGGCGTGTCAATGACTGCCTTCTGGACATCTGTCAAGTCAGCAGTCTTCCCCATGATTGTGGAGCCTACTGAAACAGACTAAGGGACCTTTTTAAATGCTTAGGGAGCCTTTGCAGGTGTTTTTTGTTAATTATTCTAATTTACTGAAATATTGACTTATGGGTTTTCATTGACTGTAAGCCATAATCAACAACATAATCAAAAATACACACTTGAAATAGATCACTCTGCTTGCAATGACTCTATAAAATACAGTATGTGAGATTCACTTTTTGTATTGAAGAACTGAAATAAAATAACTTTTTTATTATATTCTAATTTTGTAAGAAGCATCTGTGTTATGATTGGGTCACCGAGAAGGAAAGCAAGACCAAGCTAAGCTACAGAAAACCAGAGAGGTTGGTAACTAAGCGGATTGCAGTCCCCTGATCCTATCCACACAACTAGCAGTAGCCATGGAGCGTACCTACGATGATTGTAGACACCTCGACACAGCTGGAGAACTAAATAAGCCTAAAGCAAGAAAGGGGAAATTTAAACTGCCCCAGAGCAGACCCTAAAGGAATAGATAGCCCCCAAACATGTATTGTCAGTGAGACAAGATGAAAACACAAGAACAGGTAGGAAAATAGGCTGAGCAAATAATGGGGCCCAAACTAACTAGACAGGACAGGAAATGAAAGACACTGTCTGCAATCACGCAAAAAACCCTGCAAAAAATGCCCAACATGTCTGATAGAAAAAATACTGAAGTCACTAGACTTCGCCCACTATATCAGCACTCTGGTATATTCTGAAAGCAGAGCAAAGAGAGGCCAATCTAATAAGGGACAAAAACAAACTGGCACAAACAGTAACATAAGGATGGAAATTCAGCACAGCCCCAGCCGGGGCCTGCTGACCACACAAAACTGAAAAAGACAAAACGAAATCAAATGTGAACAATAGCAAAACAACACTTAGCTTGAGCATGCAGGGACTGAGCTGGAAACTAAGACCTCAGGAGTAGTGTTGAGCAATAGCATCCGATATCATGAAATATCGGATCGGATTGGATTGGACCGATACCCAAAAAGTATCGGATATCGCCGATTCCGATACCGGAAACCAATGCAAGTCAATGGGACAGAAATATAGGAATTAAAAAAAACCTTTCTTTCCTTGTAGGTTAATTCTACATGAAGAAAAACAACTAATAATAATGTAGAATGTATTGGGGGAGGTGGAGGAGACATTAAAGGCATAGAGGTTTAGCCCAATCAAATGGAATAGCAGGAATACATTTTTTTTAAAGACGTTGGGAGTTACAAAGATATTGACTATGTTAACCTTTTTTATATTTTGTCAGATATGTATGTTTCACTACTTCCATGCTCTTCACCTCCTTTTTTACTTCTCCCACACTTTCTCCTTCTTGATCCTCAGCCACAGCATCTTTTTCATTAACTTCTTCTTCACCTTATTCATCTTCTTCTTCTTCACCTTCTTCCTATTCTTTTTTTTTACATTCTTCCTATTCTTCTTATTCAACTATTATTCTTCTTCATATTCAATTTCTTCATCTTCTTCCTATTCTTCTTCTTCATCATATTCTTATTTGTGACAGTCATTCCTGTAGTTGTTATTTATAAAAGTTTGAAGATTACACCTTCCGTTCTGCCTGTCACAAAAGATTTACAACAGGATTTGTCCGCGTTCAGTTTGGCCTGCAGTAGCAGGCATTTTCCAGGGACACCACGAGGAGGAACGGTCTCACCCCCATACACTGCTTAGTCTTCTTCTACTTATTTAGATAATATTTTGCTATGATTTTTAGTCTTATGCTTAATGTTCTTCTGCTTTTTGTTCTTCTGCTTCTTGGTCTTCTGTCTCTTGTTGTTCTGTATCTTGGTGGTTGCCTTCATGTTCTTTGTCCTTTTAGTCATCTTCTTCAGGGTCATCTTTTTGGTCTTCTTCGGGGTGGTCTTCCGGGTTGTCGTCGTCAGGGTCATCGTTTTCGTGGTCGTCGTCTTCTTCGGGGTGGTCTTCAGGGTCGTCGTCAGGGAGATCCAGAGTGATAACCAAAAACCATTTCCAAAAGCTTGAACTTGGAAATGTAGCAGAAGGTACAAGAAGGCTGAGGAACTGCCGATAACCAGCTGACAGTACTGGAACCCGGATGGGTAGCAGAAGGAACAAGAGCCAATGGCACTACCGAGGACCAGCTGACGGTGCTGGAACCCAGAGGGGCAGCAGAAGGAACAAGAGCCAATGGCACTACCGAGGACCAGCTGACGGTGCTGGAACCTGGTTACTAAGCAGGAGGTACCTGTGCTAGAAAGCACTACCAAGGACCAGCAGACATTGCTGGAACTCGGATACCGAGAAGGAGGCACCTAAGCCAAAGGCACTGCCGAGAACCAGCTGATGGTACTGGAACCCGGATAGGTAGCAGAAGGTACCCATGAATAACAAAGTTGCAAGGCCGCGAGGTGGCCACAGTTACCGAAACCCACAGTCCTACAGGGGGTGCTTGTCCTATTGGCACTACGGAACCAGCCTTTGTTGCCAGATCCCGCAGCCCACATAGGAAGCCCATAAACTGCAGGCACCATAGACTTGGCTAACCCGACCGCAACACGACTGGACAACGTATTGGTGGCAAAGTGACGTTGACACTACCCGGAAACAGCAGGCGTGCTGGAACCAGGCTGGGCAGGAGGGAGTGCCGTGCCAAAGACACTGCTGAGAACCAGCTGACGGTGCTGGAACCCGAAGGGGCAGCAGAAGGAACAAGAGCCAAAGGCATTACCGAGGACCAGCTGACGGTGCTGGAACTCAGTTACTAAGCAGGAGGTACCTGTGCTAGAAAGCACTACTAGTAGTGGGAAAGGGGACAGAGCAGGAGACATTGCCGGACACACATCAGGGGATCAGCTGACGTTACTGAACCCCAGTAACACAGGAACAAGTGTTGATTGTGCAGACGGCACTTCTGAGCAGCAACTGGCGGTGTTGGAGGCCAGGGTAAATACTAGAGACAGAGTGGAGCCAGAGGCCTAATTGTAGCAAGTTTGAAATCAGTAGTAGTGTGAATGTGGAGGCAGCAGTAGACATTGCTGGATACACAGCAGGGGAGCAGCTGGAGTTACTGATCCCCACTAACACTGGAGCATGTGTTTTTCTCTGTGCAAACGGCACGTCTGAGCAACAACAGGCGGTGTTGGAGCCCAGGTTCAATCAGGTTTTAGGTTGAGGCCTAATTGGAGCAAGTTTTATATCTGATTTAGTTTGAATGTGGAGGCAGCAGGAGACTTTGCCGAACACACAGCCGGGGAGCAGCTGGCGTTACTGAACCCCACTAACACTGGAGCATGTGTTTTTCTCTGTGCAGACGGCACTTCTGAGCAACAACTGGTGGTGTTGGAGCCCAGGTTCAATCAGGGTTTAGGCTGAGGCCTAATTGAAGCAAGTTTTATATCTGATGTAGTTTGAATGTGGAGGCAGCAGGAGACTTTGCCGGACACACAGTAGGGGAGCAGCTGGCAATACTGAACCCCACTAACACAGGAGCTAGTGTTTTTCTCTGTGCAGACGGCACTTCTGAGCAACAACAGGTGGTGTTGGAGCCCAGGGTCATTCATGGAGTAGGCTAAGGCCGAATTGGAGCAAGTTTAATATCTGATGTTGGGATGAATGTGGAGGCAGCAGGAGATATTGACGGATATACAGCAGGGGAGCAGCTGGCGTTACTGAACCCCACTAACACTGGAGCATGTGTTTTTCTCTATGCAGACGGCACTTCTGAGCAACTACTGGCGGTGTTGGAGCCCAGGTTCAATCAGGGTTTAGCCTGAGGCCTAATTGAAGCAAGTTTTATATCTGATGTAGTTTGAATGTGGAGGCAGCAGGAGACTATGCCGGACACACAGTAGGGGAGCAGCTGGCAATACTGAATCCCACTAACACAGGAGCTATTGTTTTTCTCTGTGCAGACGGCACTTCTGAGCAACAACAGGTGGTGTTGGAGCCCAGGGTCATTCATGGAGTAGGCTAAGGCCGAATTGGAGCAAGTTTAATATCTGATGTTGGGATGAATGTGGAGGCAGCAGGAGATATTGACGGACATACAGCAGGGGAGCAGCTGGCGTTACTGAACCCCACTAACACTGGAGCATGTGTTTTTCTCTGTGCAGACGGCACTTCTGAGCAACAACAGGTGGTGGTGGAGCCCAGGGTCATTCATGGAGTAGGCTAAGGCCTAATTGGAGCAAGTTTAATATCTGATGTTGGGATGAATGTGGAGGCAGCAGGAGACTTTGCCGGACACACATCAGGGGAGCAGCTGGCGTTACTGAACCCCACTAACACAGGAGCTAGTGTTTTTCTCTGTGCAGACGGCACTTCTGAGCAACAACTGGCGGTGTTGGAGCCCAGGGTCATTCATGGAGTAGGCTAAAGACGAATTGGAGCAAGTTTAATAGCTGATGTTGGGATGAATGTGGAGGGAGCAGGAGATGTTGCCGGACACACAGCAGGGGAGCAGCTGGCATTACTGAACCCCACTAACACTGGAGCATGTGTTTTTCTCTGTGCAGATGGCACTTCTGAGCAACAACTGGCGGTGTTGGAGCCCAGGGATTACAGTTCAGGTGGAAGAAACATGAAAAGAACAGGAGACCTGGAAACTGTTGCCAACCAATTAATTATTCTGGAAGAGGACTGGCAAATTCCGGCGAGATCCAAGCCTTGTTCATGTTCAGAAAAGTAAACCGGTCAATGTTATCGGAGGATAGTCGTGTGCGACGGTCTGTTATTACACCACCTGCGGCACTAAAGATGCGTTCTGATAATACACTAGCAGCAGGGCAAGCCAGCACCTCCAATGCTTACTGGCTAAGCTCTGGCCATGTATCCAGCTTAGAGACCCAAAACTTGAAAGGGGAAGAGCCGTCTTGGAGTACACTGAGAGGGCAAGACATGAAGACATGTAGTCTGTCACCATCTGACGGAAACATTGCCTCCCGCTGACTGGAGCCATCTGTGATGGTGTAGACATTTGTGGTGAGCACACAAAACTTTGCCACCTTTGGGCCATACTAGTCTTGCCTTGTGCTGAGGCGCTGCCTCTGCTCCCTCTTTGTGCAGAACTTCCTCCACTGCCTCGATGCACAGAGCTGCTTTGTAAAGCACAAGCAGCACTGCTCTCGGGTGGAATGGAGAACATGATGGAATGCACCAGTGTGTCTTGGTACTCCTGCATTTTACGCTCCCGGTTCAACGGTGTTATGAGGCCTTGTAAGTTGTCCCGGTAGCGAGGATATAGGAGGGTGTACACCCAATAATCAGCCGTGTTGAGAATGTGGGCGATGCGGTGGTCATTTCTCAGGCACTGCAGCATGAAATCAACCATGTGCTGTAGACTCCCAACTGCCCAAGAAACGCTGTCCCCTGCTTGAGGCGTCATCTCTGCCTGCTCTGCATCACCCCACCCTCACTCTACATACTGACTACTAGAGCATTGTGTACCTCCCTCCTCCATTGACTCCTCCTCATCCTCCCCAAAAAGTGTCCCCTGCCTAGGCCTTTGTGAGGAACCATGTTGCGCAGACTGTCCAGAAGCAGATGGCATTTGTGACTCCTCATCCTCCACCTCTTCCAAAACCTCTTCCCTTAGTGCTTGCAGTGTTTTTTGAAGCAGGCAGATAAGGGGGATAGTCATGCTGACTAGTGAATCATCTGCACTCACCATCCTCGTGGAATCATTGAAGGAACGCAAAATGTAGCAGATGTCCTTCATAGAGGCCCACTCAGTGGTGCTGAAGTGTGAACGGTGCGCAGTGCGACTTGTTTGCGCCTGATGCAGCTGGTACTCCTTTACTGCTGCCTGCTGCTCACACAACGGCTCCAACATATGTAACGTTGAATTCCACCTGGTGGGTAGGTCACATACGATGCGATGTTCCGGAAGGCGGAATCGGCGCTGCAGATCTGCAATGCGCGATCTAGCCATGCTGGAACGCCCAAGTGAGCGCACTCTATGCGGACCTTGTGCAGCAGTGCATCAAGATCCGGATAGTCCCTCAGAAAGCTCTGCACGACCAAGTTGAGCACATGTGCCAGACATGGGATGTGAGTGAGGTTGCCAAGGCCCAGAGCTGCCACCAGATTTCAACCATTGTCACACACTACCAAGCCTGGCTGGAGATTCGCTGGCACAAACCACATGTCGCTCTCCTGCTTGATGGCATTCCAGAGCTCCTTCGCTGTGTGGCTTCAATTCCCCAAAAGAAATTAATTTCAGTACGGCCTGTTGACGTTTGGCCACTGCTGTGCTCATATCAGGTAAGCGTTCTGGGTCCATGTGGAGGTAGACCGTGACGGCTCCTGCAGCACTGATTCTGAGGAACTGGAGTATGAAGAGGAGTCAATGTGTACAGACTGGATTCCTGCAATCCTTGGAGTTGGCAGAACACGTACAACGCCACTCTCAAGATCTGTACCCGGCTCCACAACATTAACCCAATGGGCAGTGAGTGAAAGGTATCGTCCCTGTCCATGGTTACTGGTCCACGCATCAGTGGTCAGGTGGACTTTGCTACTGATGGCGTTTAGTAGCGCATTTTTAATTTTTCCCTCCACATGCTTTTGCAGGGCAGGGACGGCTTGCCTGCTGAAGTAAAAGCGACTGGGCATGGTGTATTGTGGGAATGTCAATGCCGTGAATTTACGGAAGGTGTCAGTCTCCACCAGCCTGAATGAGAGCATTTCAAGGGCCAGTAGATTTGCAATGCCAGCATTCAGAGCCTCCTGCTTGGGGATGGTTTGCTGAGTATGGCCGCCTTTTCTCCCATGCCTGTGCTACCGATGGCTGTAGAGTGGCCTGGGAGTGTGAGGATGACAGGGAATGTGGTGCTGTGGGTGGAATGTCACTGGGTCTCTGTGCAACAGTGCCAGAGGTTCTTCCATGACGATCCTGTGAGGAAGCCGAACCAGCTGTGTGTGAGCTGGAGGAAGAGGCTACAACACGAGCTGAAGAGGTGGTAGGTGGTGCTGTAGGTTGGCCTACGTCTTCAGTGTATCTTTGCAACTACACCACGTGCTTGGTCCGCACATGTTTCCACGTATTTGTGGTATTGAGGTTGCTGACACTTTTCCATCTTTTGACTTTCTGATTACACAGCTTGCATTTGACAAAGCAAGTGTCATCTGCAACTTTGTCAAAAAAGGACCACACACTGCAAGTCCTGGGAGCGCCTGTTTTGGGTTTTGGAAGAGGAATGCTCCTAACGGGTGCCGAAGTGGAGGCTACAGGCAACCAAGTCTGCCCCCTCCCTCTCCCTCCTGTTTTGGCTGTTCGGGAAAGCTCTTCCTCAGAGCTGCTCCCACCACCTTCCTGTTCCTCACGCCATGATAAGTCAAGGACCTCATCATCTACACTCCCCTCTTCAAACACCTGCTTGTCCTGGGTAGTCTCGCCAGCACAGTACGCACAAGAAAGTGGCACCTGAGTCTCATCATCTGATGTGTACTGAGGTGTGCTGACCATAGGCACTGGCCCACCCGCCTCTTCAGATTCAGGGGGACAAAGCAGTTGCGCATCACTGCATGCTCCCTCTTCTTCACATTCTAGAATGCTGCTTGGCTGGCCCCCTGTTTCCAAGCCAAGAGATTCAGAGAACAGAAGTAGAGATGGCTCCTATCCAGGGCTCTCTGACTGCCTGGGCAATTTGGCAGGTGGTGAAGAGACAGATAGTTGCTCTTCAGTGCTCTGTCCCTGAGAGAATGTGGAAGTAATTGAAGTCGATGCGTTAGCTGCCATCCATCCGACAACGGCTTCAATTTGTTCATCCCGCAGCAGTGGGGTACGGCGAAGCCCTACAAAGCTGCGCATAAAGGACTGTTGCCTGGTAAAACTGGGGGATGCTGAGTCACTGGTGCCCACAGCAGGCACAGAATCCCCATGTCCTCTCCCTGCTGAAACTCCACGCCCACGACCACATGCCTTACTCCCTGCCTTCTTCATCTTGGTAGACTGATAAAGATAGGCAGAAAAGTACAAAGGGTGGGCTTAGTGTGCTTATTCCTGAACAGCTGCTAACAGGTATAAGAAACGCTAATTTTATAAAGTGTGTGGACTACACTTTAATATGAGCTAATTTGGCCTACACAACTGCCAAGTGGAGTGTTTTGTGAACTTTATTTACATGTTTTTTTTTCAAAAAAACAAAAAGGCTGTGACCAAAGATGTGAAAGCGATAGTGTCACAAATTTTTTTGAGCTATTACAATGCAGGAAGGTAACCTAGAATGCAATAGATGAGGCTCCAAAAATAGGCTAATACTAATCTGGCTGCGGCTGCAGGGCACAAGCCAGCAAAAAGGCTCCTCTATCTACTCCTATATAGTGTTTGCAACCAACCAATGTAGATGGATATGGATGGAAGCACACTAATAGGAGAAAAAAATCAGGAAAAATGAGCCGCGATAAAACAAAAAAAGGACTATGTATGAGGCAGTGACGCATGCTGAGCGAGCTACAACCAGAGGTGGCTGCAGAACACACTACGACGTGAGCTGCACTCACACACAGAGACCTCACCGACAGCCGTGAACAGTGCAGAGAACTGGGCACTAGCACTGAAAGGCTGCAGAAAGGCTCCGCTGTCTACTCCTATAGTGTTTGTAACCAGTGCAGATGGATACGAATGGATGTACACTAATAGGAGAATTAATGAAAAATGAGCAGCAATAAAACAAAAATAAATATGTATGAGGCAGTGACGCACGCTAAGCGGCCTACAACCAGAGGTGGCTGCAGGACACACTACAGCATGAGCTGCACTCACACAGACCTTGCAGACAGCTGTGAACAGCGCTGCAAGGCAAAAGAAAACTACAGTGATTGATAATGTAGCCTGGGTAAAGCACAATATTATATAGCAAATCGCTGTCTCTAACTGTCCCTCAGAGTCTTGAACAGCATCCTGTCCCTAACTGAATTCACAGCAGAGTGAATCCTAAATGGCGGCGGCGGCTTTTATAGTGCATCATGACATCATTTCAGCAGCCAATCACAGCCATTAGTTAACATGCCTACATGCCTAACAGGATGTGCCCACACTTCTGAGGATTCCTCATTGGCTGAATCAAATCAAACTGGCTCATAGCATTATGGGAACTTCCGATTCCTGTATTCAATATGCAAAAAGTATCGGAATTCCGATACCGCGAATATCGGCCGATACCCGATATCCGTGGTATCGGAATGCTCAACACTACTCAGGACGCAGGAAAAAATCACCAGCAGGGATAGAGGGAGTCGGCTGTCTTAAATCCAGTCAGAAACTCCCAATGTCCAATCGTCCTCTTCCTTATCAGGTGGCAGGCCTCTGTTAATTAGATCAGCTCCATTACCTCCTGTAACCACCAGAGGGAGCCCAGAAAGAGAACTCGCGACCCCTGTCAATATAACCACCTCCTCTACCTTCACTAGTAACCAGAGGTAGGCCAGAAAGCGAATTCACAACACATCTGTGTGTGTGTATATATATACATATATATATATATATATATATATATACACAGTGGGGCAAAAAAGTATTTAGTCAGTCAGCAATAGTGCAAGATCCACCACTTAAAAAGATGAGAGGCGTCTGTAATTTACATCATAGGTAGACCTCAACTATGGGAGACAAACTGAGAAAAAAAAATCCAGAAAATCACAGTCTGTTTTTTTTTCATTTTATTTGCATATTATGGTGGAAAATAAGTATTTGGTCAGAAACAAGCAATTAAGATTTCTGGCTCTCACAGACCTGTAACTTCTTCTTTAAGAGTCTCCTCTTTCCTCCACTCATTACCTGTAGTAATGGCACCTGTTTAAACTTGTTATCAGTATAAAAAGACACCTGTGCACACCCTCAAACAGTCTGACTCCAAACTCCACTATGGTGAAGACCAAAGAGCTGTCAAAGGACACCAGAAACAAAATTGTAGCCCTGCACCAGGCTGGGAAGACTGAATCTGCAATAGCCAACCAGCTTGGAGTGAAGAAATCAACTGTGGGAGCAATAATTAGAAAATGGAAGACATACAAGACCACTGATAATCTCCCTCGATCTGGTTCTCCACGCAAAATCCCACCCCGTGGGGTCAGAATGATCACAAGAACGGTGAGCAAAAATCCCAGAACCACGCGGGGGGACCTAGTGAATGAACTGCAGAGAGCTGGGACCAATGTAACAAGGCCTACCATAAGTAACACACTACGCCACCATGGACTCAGATCCTGCAGTGCCAGACGTGTCCCACTGCTTAAGCCTGTACATGTCCGGGCCCGTCTGAAGTTCGCTAGAGAGCATTTGGATGATCCAGAGGAGTTTTGGGAGAATGTCCTATGGTCTGATGAAACCAAACTGGAACTGTTTGGTAGAAACACAACTTGTCGTGTTTGGAGGAAAAAGAATACTGAGTTGCATCCATCAAACACCATACCTACTGTAAAGCATGGTGGTGGAAACATCATGCTTTGGGGCTGTTTCTCTGCAAAGGGGCCAGGATGACTGATCCGGGTACGTGAAAGAATGAATGGGGCCATGTATCGTGAGATTTTGAGTGCAAACCTCCTTCCATCAGCAAGGGCATTGAAGATGAAACGTGGCTGGGTCTTTCAGCATGACAATGATCCAAAGCACACCGCCAGGGCAACGAAGGAGTGGCTTCGTAAGAAGCATTTCAAGGTCCTGGAGTGGCCTAGCCAGTCTCCAGATCTCAACCCTATAGAAAACCTTTGGAGGGAGTTGAAAGTCCGTGTTGCCAAGCGAAAAGCCAAAAACATCACTGCTCTAGAGGAGATCTGCATGGAGGAATGGGCCAACATACCAACAACAGTGTGTGGCAACTTTGTGAAGACTTACAGAAAACGTTTGACCTCTGTCATTGCCAACAAAGGATATATCACAAAGTATTGAGATGAAATTTTGTTTCTGACCAAATACTTATTTTCCACCATAATATGCAAATAAAATGAAAAAAAAACAGACAATGTGATTTTCTGGATTTTTTTTTCTCAGTCTGTCTCCCATAGTTGAGGTCTACCTATGATGTAAATTACAGACGCCTCTCATCTTTTTAAGTGGTGGAACTTGCACTATTGCTGACTGACTAAATACTTTTTTGCCCCACTGTATGTATATATACCTCCAAGGGGTAAATGTTCTTGAACTCTTGCATGTAGTGTGCAGGTTTTACTAGTCTAAAAGAGTCTCACTCCTTAAAAATGGGAAAAAATGTTTTCTGAGGCCCTCCTGTCATGGTCCATCCCAGGTTTTGTATCCTGTCTCCCTTTCACAGTCTGATCATGCTAAGGGTTAACTTTTCTCTGCCTTATTCTGGAGCCAGGCTGGCTATTTCTCTTCACTGTATCCTGCAGGCGGTGTCAGCTATAGTTTCAGCCTACGTCGTGAGTAGCTGTCTCCATGTATACCTTGATTTGTCCTCCTGCTGTTGCTGACTTTGCCCGTGTCTGTTTTGTTCCCCTCTTCCAGTCCCGAATCTGTGTTCCCCTTTCATGTTTTAGACTCTCTGGTATTTGATTTGGCTTGGACCCTGATCTGCTGTTTGTTTCTTGTATTTGGCATATCTGCTCCTGACTGGTTCAGACCCATTTGGCTTGGTTCTGACTCTGTGTTTGTTTATTCCTTTGGTACTGTGCTACAGACTAATATTGACCGGGCTTGTTTGACTATTCTGCTGCTACCTGCTGGTTACCTTGCTGCTGCACTGCAGGTCTGCTCTTGCTGTATGCAGTCCTCCCTCCCTCCACTCTTTTTGCATCTAGTGGAGCTTGCATCTTCCTGTATAGCAACAACGTGACACCTCCTCTATGTGTCTTCCAAGGTGTATTGCAGTCCTTCCTTCTAATTTTTGGAAGTTCATGCAATTACTGCATACACAAACAATTTTAGCAGAATGTGTAGGAAGCCTTCCTTTATGTCAAATACAGGGTGTATCGGAGTCCCTCTTCCTTCTAAGTTTTGGCAGTTCGTGCATTGTCAACACAGGCTTTGTGAGTTTGAGTCTCGCAATCATAAATTGATCAAAAACGAAGCATAATACTCCTACAACATTGTTCCCAGCAGTGTCATTGGAGTTAAGATGCATCCAGGCGTCTTTCTCATGCTGTTACCATTACATTTGAGTGCTGTTTCCATCCATTTCCATCATTTGTCTGTCCCCATCCCTCCTCCTTGGGTTTTCCAGAAGAATGATCCTGCTTCCCTTTGACTTCCATTACACTCGTTACTAGTGTCGGGTCAGTCCGAGCGTCCAACCTGCTCGATTTCAGTACTCAGCGCTCAAGAATTTTAGTGCTCAATCATCACTACTAAAGACCCATCCCAAAATAATTCATGAAATTTAAATTTGACATCACAAATATCCATCCCCTTTCTAACATGTTCTATGCAACTTAGAATTGGAAATGCTTCTTTAAGATAAATGGAACAAATTAGTCTATGACTGAAAAATCAACCACTATTACCCAATTAACAATCCTTACAAATTAATAATATACATTAAAACAGTGCAATAATGAATGATGGATTACAGCGCACTAGTAAAATTTTGAAATTCTGCAGAGTAAAATAATATTAGCATATATAAATTAAAAACAGCTGGCAAATGAAAATCCACCAAAAATCATTTTAATAATCACAGCTATGCAATAATAAAAATATGGTCATCTTAAGCCTCACAAACTAAAGTTATGGAACCTAAGTTACCTAAGTTATGGAAACATGATTGATTAAACAATGGACACATATGCAACCTTCCCACTGATCCTCAAAGGGAATCAGTAACCAATATTTTCCACTTAATCTGAGAACAGCAAGATGTGGAGACATAGACCCTGATTCCAGCAATGTGTCAATTACTGGGCTACTTCTTGTTGTTTTCTTAATGACTGTTTTATCAACACGATGCTAACACTACAGAACTTGTAAACCAGCTTTTATGTAGTCCTCCATACTCATTAGCTCTGTATAACCCCACCCCCACCACTTATTGGCAGCTTTCTGCCTATTCACAGTATACACAGAAAGTTGTCAACCAGTAGTATGGGATGGGTCATCCAGACCATTCAGAAAAGTGGTAGATCTTCAGTAGATAAAACATTGACTTTCTCAAAACTGCAACAAGAAGCCCAGTATGTGATACATAATTGGAATCCGGATCTCTGTCTCTACATAATGCTGATCTCAGATGGGGTAGCAAAAACTTGTTAGCAGATTTGTTTTAAGAAGCTATTCATTGACTTATCAGCCCTGTCCAGTTGTCATCTTATGATGTATTGCACTAAACTCTTTGAACATAAGTGCAGCTTACACAGTTTCCCAACTCTTATCCAACTCCCTATTTGACTGCTTAAAATATGGCCTATAACCGAAACACTCTACTGAAATTGCCTTAACCAAGATCACTAATAATCTTCGAAGAGCAAAAGACAAATATTATTATGCTGTACTTATCTTACTGGACCTATAGTCTGCATTTGACACGATTGACAACGTCCTCTTCTTACAAAACCTACTCATCCCCTGTCATCACATACTTGGTCCTGGCCTGCTCTGGTCATTCTCATACTACTTATTCACCTTGTCCTCTCTGTTGATGTCCCTCAAGATGCTGTTATAGGAACTGGGATAGCTGAAAGAATCCCATCTTTTTATGAGTTTTAGGTTTATGGTACTCAATTTATCTGTGACGACTCTGTTGCCGGGTGCCCCGGGACCAGGGGCTCCTTCGCTGTCCATAAAGCTAGGAGCACCCTAGCTTGCCCTGTTCCCCAGATTACCTCTGATGGTGAACATAACCTAGCCTAGTTTTTATAGGAGATTGGAGTGACTAACAGTGCACAGCTGAGAGCCTAAAATCTACAGGAGATCTCAACAGAGCAGATTACCCCTGCACTGCCAAAATAAATTTACATCAATTAATAAGATGGGGAGGAGCTTCTAATCAGTGCAGGAGTAGGAGAAATCAAATGCTGCAGTCTTCTAGCTCCATTCTGTCATGGTAAACCCGTGACAGTAACATTTTGTGTCATGCACTAAAGTTAGTTTTTGCCAAACCCTTGGCTAAGAACAATACCTCCAAATTTATAATTCTTATAAAAAAAAAACTTGGCATTTAATGATTATTTTTTTCAAAATTATTATGGTTATTATTTGAAACATTATTGTGACAAAGTTATTTGTAGTGAAGAGCGAGTATACTCGTTGCTCGGGTTTTCCAGAGCATGCTAGGGTGTCCTCCGAGTATTTTGGCGTGCTCGGAGATTTAGTTTGTTTTGATGCAGCTGCATGATTTGTGGCTGCTAGACAGCCTGAATACATTTGGGAATTCCCTAACAAATAGGCAATCCCCACTTGTATTCAGCCTGTCTAGCAAACGCAAATCATGCAGCTGCGGCGACAGAAACTAAATCTCCAAGAACGCCAAAATACTCAGAGGACACTTGAGCATGCTCGGGAAAACCCGAGCAACAAGTATACCCGCTCATCACTAGTTATTTGTATTTGCAGTATGATATTCCCACATTTGCAAGGGAACACTAACTTTCAGGTATAGAAGTGTGTTTATTACAATGAGTGCAGGCAGATGACCTCTTCTATGGCCTCTGAATCCAGTCATTGTACAATGATGATTTGGGAATGTCACAGCAGCAGTGATTAACGAATAAACTTTTTATGCTTGTACTAACTGTAAATCACTTTGTTTGTTCTCAGTTTGATATATAATTGTCTGTATTTTGGTTGTTATGAAAAGCCTATTAAATCCAGCATGATCTAATGTTCCATAAAACATAAAAGTTGTCTAATAGAGGTAGTGAATTATTGAAACTCACATATAAAATTACACATTTTTTCTGCATCATTATTTAAGTATTTCTTTTTAACAAAGTTTATTTTCCTATTCCTTGTTGTTTCAACACGTCTATAAGTTTTAATGTCGAAAAATAAGATTTCAGTTATGTGACTAGTTATAATTTCAGGTTGTTAGTCGCAGAAATTAACACTCTGTGTAATTAAATATTAAAGGTTATTTTACATTACATTGAAAATAATAAAAAAAGGTTATAAAAGAAAGGAGGAAAGCTCATTTATGTTCTTTGAATACTGTGCAATATTTTGATAAAGAAAACTTTGCATTGTGAAGTCCAGTATTCACCATGTAGATAAAATAAATTCCGATGATTATCTTGTCTTCAGTGTCATGACTAGTTCTTTTAAAAGCAGTCACAGACTGATCACATAATTTTTTGCAATGATTTTCATCATGGCACCCATCATCATGGGAGACAGCCGTACACTTAGACGTATGCACACACAGTCATGGTATTTGTTGATTTGTTTTTGCACCCAATTCCTGAAGATGGCCCATGTACTGCAGGTCATACATTTGCATAGCAAAATTCCATTTCTTTAGTTTTTAATGTCTTACAAATTTTTAGCTCCAAAAGTCACATAAATCCTTGAAATGCTGCATGTTATTGTTCAGCTGTAACCAAAGACTTCTAGTGACTGTAGTGAGATTCACCCCCAAGAATGCAACATTTTAAATAGTTGTATATTACGAATAAATCTAAAAACATCTAGATAAGCAAAGTTTTAGAGCAAAAATTAAAAACAGCCTTAAAAAGAAAAACAAACTTAAAAATGGGAAAATGCTTGGCGAGAATAAGGCATAAATAGTAAAGCCTATAAAAAAAAACAACTTAATCCAGGAAAGTGGAGAAACAACAATAATGAATCTGAGCCAATGTCTTTGATGTAAGTTACTATAACTGGAAAGATGCATATAAATTAGAACTAGAAAATGTATAAACTCACATTGCTTCACATCAAGTATCAATTAGAAATGAGCGAACATGTTCGGAAAACGATCACCAATCTCAAATTTGGCACAAACATAGTGTTACGGCGGCGGAACACGCTTAAAAAAAATATAAATAAAGCGTGTGCTCCGCCCGGGGTCCACCGAGCGGCAGGTGTAATAACCGCTGCTAAATAGGCAGAGCACAAGGACGGTAATGTGCACAGGGAAAAACTGCACCTGATGCACAAAAGCAAGCTCTGTTAAAAGACTCACAGAGCTGCACACATGAACACACATACAAAAACGCTGGGTCTGTATTAGGTTCACAGACACTCAGCGGCACACGTGCGGTAGCCAAAGATCGGAGTAGTTTGTAGATGTCACTACAGCCGAGAGGACTTACCATGACTGGACGTGTGCACGGCGTCGCAACTGCGGACGCCAAAACGACTGCAGGCGCAAGTTTAGCAGGCGCAACGCAGGACGCAGACTGCTGCAACAGAGGATGCTTGAGCGCGCTGGCGCTAGCGCGCACACTGGCTGTATCCCAATCACTCATGCATTCGTATTATCAGAGGGAAGGGGTTTCATAATAAGTCATTCACCAGTCCAAGCATCCATCACCGAACACACAGCAGCAAATATGGAAAATACTAGCGCATGGCATAGCGGCCATGCGCAATTTTTATAGCGTACGGGACCTGCTGGAAACCTCCAGAGGCCCGAGCATAACCAATCAAATCAGGAGCAGGACCTGAGCACCTGACTCATGAACTCCAATGAGAGCTAGTCTCGTGAGCATGCTCAGAAGCAGGGAAAAAGGACATAGCCTCTGGAGACAAATGTGAGACATAGCACATTTGGATTCGTGTTGACTTTCATGAGCATTTTTACTCAAAGTCGGCAACCGTTGGTCACAGTTCGGTAAATTATCACGTTTCCACTAATGTTTGGATGTGATAGTGGTGCTGTATGAAAAGCGGTGAGGAGGGGGGGCGAGTTTGATGAGGGGAGGGGGTGTGTCTAGGTCAGAGGAGCTTGTGAAGAGATTAAAGCAGCAGCACACAAATTTTTTTTCCCTTAACTTGATGAGTACGGCAACCAATCAGGGCACAGAAACCATCCACAATGTCATGACACAAGGTCGTCTGTGATTGTATGCCAAAGTCACATGTTCCTGGTCATATAAAAAGTGGACATCTTGTTTTTGCTAGCGCCATGTGCTCAGTGTCACAGTGCAGAGAGGTCACGCTTGCCCTAGTGCTGATGCTGAAAGTGAACTTATGTTGTGTGAAATCGATTATCCAGCATCAAAGTAGATTGTGCAAAAACTGTGTGGCAGTCTCAGTAAGCCATCTTAGCTGCTCCAAATCGTTTGTGCTAAAACTGTGCTTCAGTGGCAAATCAGAAGTCCAGATTTCAACTTAAAAATCATTAGGCCTAGTACAGTGTTGCAGTCTGGAGGGCCAATTAGCTACTCCAAATTGTTTGTGCTAAAATTGTGTTTCGGTAGCAAATCGGAAACAAGGTTTCCACTTAAAAATCGTTAGGCCTAATATAGTGGTGCAGCCACGAGACCCAATTAACTACTCCTAACCATTTGTGCTAAAATTGTGTTTCAGTAGTAAATCATAAGGCCAGATTTCCAATTAAAAATTGTTAGGCCTAATAGAGTGGTACAGTCACTAGGCACAATTAGCTACTACAAAGCATTTAAGCTAGAACTGTGTTTCAGTGGTATATCAGAAGGCCAGATTTCCACTTAAATATTTTTAGGCATAATATAGTTGTGAAACCACTAGACGCAATTAGTTGCTACAAATCGTTTATATCACTTTTTGGTAACCAAAATGTAAAAAATGGGTACCACACAATGGTATATCAATTAAAAATTTGCATCCTTTATTAGCATAAAAAACAGAATACAAACAGAAAGGTGCTAAACAGAAATGAATAGAGACTTAATAGTCCATGGGAAAACCCACTACAGCAGAATGCATCAACGTCATTGACGCAAAAAAATACCAATATCTTATAAATACACACCAATAATAATATTTTGAAAGCAAACACCAATTATGTCCTTCAATTAACTGCCTCAGACATATTTTACTAAAAGTGATTGGTGTGCAGCGTCCTCCCTAGAAATCCTCCTGACAGTGCTAACAATACGAAAGTGTTAAAGGTGTAAGGCCAATGATCTCTGGTACCTACCAGTATCAGCTAGTGGAGATCCCTGGTTATGCTGTGGTCTGTATTGGGTTGCGGCATGTACATGTTCTCTTTTAGAGGACCTGGCATCTCCGGGCCACATGACTGCTAACTATCCCCCTTATTGGCTTGGCGGGTCTCATGTGATTCCGCGCATGTGCCGTTTATGGCATAGGAACTTTACTGAATACTGCATAGGCGCTAGTTTCAGTACAGCCTTAATGTCATTACTAACGCAGGTGTTATTTATTTTTGCCGACCAATAACGAAAGCAGGTTTGGTATTTAAATTGGACAGCCCTCTGCCCTGACACGCCTCCAGAAGAAGCAATGCAAAACGTGCGTCGGGGCAGAGGGACATCCCGAAATCTCTACCAGCTGATACTGGCAGGTACCAGAGATCATTGGCCTTAGGCTGGGTTCACATAGCATTAATGGGCTGTATTTAATGCATCCGTTACACAGCGGCATTAATGCTATGGAACAAATACGTTAATGCACCCATACACAGCTTACAGACAATCGCATCGCTAGCGCATGACATAATTATCATTCATTAGTGATGTGCCGCCATTCTGTGATGGATCCTCGGACACGGGCTGCAGCATCTGAGGGTACATCACTGCTAACGCAGATGAATCATCTGCGCTAGCAGGAGGACATAACGTGATCGCGTTATGCTATAGCCTTAAAGCAGTCCATCAGCACTATGTGTTGAACGGATTGCTGTTAATGCTATGTGAACCTGGCCTTACACCTTTAATACTTTTGTATTGTTAGCGCTGTCAGGAGGATTTCTAGGGAGGTAGCTGCACACCAGTCACTTTTAGCAACATATGCCTGAGGCAGTTAATTGTATTATTATAGGACATAATGGGTGTTTGCTTCCCAGATATTAGTATCGGTGCACATTTATAAGATTTTTTTTTTGTGTCAATGACGTAGATGCATTCTGTTGTAGTTGGTTTTCCCATGGACTATTAAGTCCCTCTTCATTTCTGTTTAGCACCTTTCTGTTTGTATTCTGCTTTTATGGTAATAAAGGATGTGAATTTTTAATTGATATACCATTGTGTGGTACCCATTTTTTACATTTTGGTTACCATAAAAGTAATATAGTTGCATTGTGGTATATTACCCAGAATTGAGGATAAAACAAATAACTGGGCAACCTTCTGTGATTATACAAATCTTTTATGCAAAAATGTTGTTTTAGAGGCTAATCAGAAGGCCAGATTTCCACAAAAAAAGTAAGGCCTGATATAGTGTTGCAGCCACAAGGTCCATTTAGCTGCTCTAAATTCTTTGTGCTAAAACTGAGTTTCAGTGGCAAATCAGAAGGCCAGATTTCCACTTATTATTAAGCATAATACAATGGTGCTGCTACTAGACGCAATTAGCTACTACAAATCGTTTATGCTAAAATTTTGTTTTTGAGGCTAATCAGAATTCAGATTTCTACCAAAAAATTGTAAGGCCTAATATAGTGGTGCAGCCACTAGATGCAATTAGCTCCTCTATATTGTTTATGTGAAAACTGTGTTCCAGTGGCAAATCAAAAGGCCCATTTTCTATTTAAAAATTGTTAGGCCTAATATTGTGATGCAGCTACTAGGTGCAATTAGCTTCTAGAGGAATAGAGGGGGATAATGTCTTCATGTGATCGAGACTGTATACTTCTATTAATACAGCCCAGAATTGTATTTGCCTTTTTTGCTACTGCATTACACTGTTGACTCATGTTTAGTTTTTGATCTATTAGTATACCCAAGTCTTTTTCACATGTGCTGTTGCTTAGTCCTGTTCCTCCCATTCTTTATATGCTTTTTTCATTTTTAATGCCCAGATATAGTACTTTGCATTTTTCCCTGTTAAGTACCATTCTGTTATTTGCTGCCCACTGCTTTAGTTTATTTATATCTTTTTGAATCCTCTCTCTCTTCTCTAGTATAAGCTATCTCTCGTAACTTTGCGTCATCAGCAAAATTAATCAGTGTACCCTCATTTCCTTCATCTAAATTATTGATAAAGATGTTGAACAATACAGGGCCTAGAACAGAGCCCTGTGGTACCCAACTTGAGACTTTCTTCCAACTGGATGTGCAACAATCTGTCAGTTGTTTTGGATGCTATACAATATAAGCATCATCAATGGAATATCTGTAGAGATTTGAAAATTAATGGTCTGCTAATGGGAATGCAAACTATTGTTGTTTCTTGTGTTAATAAGACAGTAGAAAGACATAGAAATACAGAAGAGCATTATGCTCGTCGTGATTGGGGACAGAGAAATATCTATGCTCCAGGTAGAGACAATGTTCAGCATAATCCTTTAGTTGCTCTAAGAAAAATCTTTCTTCCTCCACTGCATATAAAGTTGGGATTGATTTAAAAGTTTGTGAAAGCCAAGGCAAACACAAATTCACAAGGGTTCCAATACATTTCACAGAAATTCTCCAGCATTTCACCAGCAAAACTGAAGGAATGTGTATTTGTTGGTCCTCAGATCAGAGAGTTATGAGAGATGATGTGTTTGAAAGAACTCTAAATGATAAGGAATTGAGAACTTGCAAAAGCTTCAAGTGGATGTGTGAAAACTAGAGTTGAGCGATACCGTCCGATACTTCAAAGTATCGTATCGGATGGTATCGGCCGATCTTTAAAAAAAGTATCGGTATCGCCGATTCCGATACCGGAAGTCCCATTCAAGTCTATGGGACTTCCGGTATCGGAATAAGAAAAACCCTTTCCTGCCCTTGTACAGCCTCTCTGGGGTCTGTACGGGCCTTTTGGGGGGCTGTGCCGGCCTGCCAGGGGGTCTGTGCAGGCTCCGGTGGTCTGTGCCGGCCTGCCGGTGGTCTGTGCAGGCTCCGGGGGGCTGTGCCGGCCTGCCGGGGGGCTGTGCCGGCCTGCCGGGGGGCTGTGCAGGCTCCGGGGGGCTGTGCCGGCCTGCCGGGGGGCTGTGCCGGCCTGCCGGTGGTCTGTGCAGGCTCCGGGGGTCTGTGCAGGCATCGTCCGATGGGACTACAAGTCCCATCGGGCGATGCCTGCTACCATGACAGTGATTGACACATTAGCCAATGATGGGACAGTAGTAGTCCCATCATCCGGCTAATGTGTTAAATGTAAAAAAAAAAAAAAATTACATGCTACATACATACAACATGCATACTACATACATGCTACATTCATACTACATACTACATACATGCTACATTCATACTACATAAATACTACATGCAACATACATACTACATATATACTACATGCATGCTACATACATACTGCATGCTACATACATACCACATATATACTACATACATACTACATGCATGCTACATGCATGCTACATGCTACATACATAACACATATATACTACATGCATGCTACATACATACTACATGCTACATACATACCATATACATACTACATGCATGCTACATACATACTACATGCATGCTACATACATACTACATACATACTACATATATACTACATGCATGCTACATACATACTACATGCTACATACATACTACATATATACTACATGCATGCTACATACATACTACATGCATGCTACATACATACTACATGCTACATACATACCACATACATACTACATATATACTACATGCATGCTACATACATACTGCATGCTACATGCATGCTACATACATACTACATACATACTACATGCTACATACATACCACATATATACTACATACATACAATACATTCATACAATACATACATAGACATACAGTACATATAACATAGAGTAACATACTTACCAATACTTGTCACATTGTTCCCCGAAGCCATTGTCTTTTCCGGAATAAATATTAACATAACAAACCACAAAAATACTCACCCACGATCCGAAGCAGTCCACGAGTGTGTCCCACGACGATCTTGGGTAGAGAACTGCAGCATCAGCTGTTGCTGCCGTTCTCTACGGGCTGCAGGAATCCAATGACGGAAGGTAGGTATCCTTCCGCACTGTATTCCTCCGCCACTTAAAAAAAAAAAAAGTCCCTAGTCTCACTTTATGCCATTGCTGTGTGGGAAATTCCCACGCAGCAATGGCATAAAGTGAGACTAGGGACTTTTTTTTTTAAGTGGCGGAGGAATACAGTGCGGAAGGATACCTACCTTCCGTCATTGGATTACTGCAGCCCGTAGAGAACGGCAGCATCATCTGATGCTGCAGTTCTCTACCCAAGATCGTCGTGGGACACACTCGTGGACTGCTTCGGATCGTGGGTGAGTATTTTTGTGGTTTGTTATGTTAATATTTATTCCGGAAAAGACAATGGCTTCGGGGAACAATGTGACAAGTATTGGTAAGTATGTTACTCTATGTTATATGTACTGTATGTCTATGTATGTATTGTATGAATGTATTGTATGTATGTAGTATATATGTGGTATGTATGTAGCATATAGTATGTATGTAGTATGTATGTAGCATGCATGTAGCATGTAGTATGTATGTAGCATGCATGTAGTATATATGTAGTATGTATGTAGCATGCATGTAGTATATATGTAGCATGTATGTAGTATGTATGTGGTATGTATGTAGCATGTAGTATGTATGTAGCATGCATGTAGTATATATGTAGTATGTATGTAGTATGTATGTAGTATGTATGTGGTATGTATGTAGCATGTAGTATGTATGTAGCATGCATGTAGTATATATGTAGTATGTATGTAGCATGTAGTATGTATGTAGTATGTATGTAGTATGTATGTGGTATGTATGTAGCATGTAGTATGTATGTAGCATGCATGTAGTATATATGTAGTATGTATGTAGCATGTAGTATGTATGTAGTATGTATGTAGTATGTATGTGGTATGTATGTAGCATGTAGTATGTATGTAGCATGCATGTAGTATATATGTAGTATGTAGTATGTATGTAGTATGTATGTGGTATGTATGTAGCATGTAGTATGTATGTAGCATGCATGTAGCATGCATGTAGTATGTATGTAGCATGCATGTAGTATGTATGTAGCATGCATGTAGTATGTATGTAGTATGTATGTAGTATGTATGTAGCATGCAGTATGTATGTAGCATGTATGTAGTATGTATGTAGTATATATGTAGTATGTATGTAGCATGTAGTATGTATGTAGCATGCATGTAGTATATATGTAGTATGTATGTAGCATGCATGTAGTATGTATGTAGTATGTATGTAGTATGTATGTAGCATGCAGTATGTATGTAGCATGTATGTAGTATGTATGTAGTATATATGTAGTATGTATGTAGCATGCATGTAGTATGTATGTAGCATGTAGTATGTATGTAGCATGCATGTAGTATGTATGTAGCATGTATGTAGTATGTATGTAGCATGTATGTAGTATGTATGTAGCATGTAGTATGTATGTAGCATGCATGTAGTATGTATGTAGTATTTTTTTTTTTTTTTTTTTTAACATTTAACACATTAGCCGGATGATGGGACTACTACTGTCCCATCATTGGCTAATGTGTCAATCACTGTCATGGTAGCAGGCATCGCCCGATGGGACTTGTAGTCCCATCGGACGATGCTTGCACAGACCCCCGGACATCAGCACAGCCCCCCGGCAGGCCGGCACAGCCCCCCGGCAGGCCGGTACAGACCCCCACAGGGTGCACAGACCACCGGCAGGCCGGCACAGCCCCCCGGCAGGCCGGTACAGACCCCGGGCAGTCCACACAGCCCCCCGGCAGGCCGGCACAGCCCCCCGGCAGGCCGGCAGAGACCCCCGGAAGGCCCGAAATGACGGCGCATCATGATGCGCACACACCGCGCATCATGATGACGTCAGGCCGTCAATCAACTGAACTTCCGATTCCGATGCCGAATTCCGATATTGAAAAAATATCGGAAGTCGGTATCGGAATTCCGATACAGCAAGTATCGGCCGATACCCGATACTTGCGGTATCGGAATGCTCAACACTAGTGAAAACTTCTTAGGAAAACAAAAATCTCCAGAATATGTTGAAAGTGTTGAGCAACCGCTAAATGCATACCAGTGTCTTGGATGTCTCATGTCTCTGAAAATGCACTTTTTGCATTCACATTTAGATTTATTCCCTCAAAATCTTAGGGCTGGAAGCAATGAACAAGGCGAGTGATTGCACCTGGACCTTAAAGTAATGGAACACCTCTACTGTGGTTTTTGGAATGACTCAATGATGGCAGATTACTATTGGATGTTATATAGGGACAACTTTGAAAAATCATATCAACGACAGTCTAATGTCAAGCACTTTTAATTTCTGCTGATATTTTGGTTTCTATTTTGCATGGGAAATTATTTTGGTTTCTGTTTTGTAAGGTGAAGCATTTTTTTCTGATATGTAGATTACTTTTTTCTTAAAGTCGCCAGTATATTTCCTATACCTTATAAAAATGAAGCTGTCCCATGGAAACTATACGTGCTACAGAAAAACTATATACATTTTTGAAATGAGGACAAAAAGATGATTCAGAAAAGTACGAAGTCACCTCCGATGATTAAAAAAAAAAAATTGTAGACCTGTGCAATGGAGATATTAAAATACCCAATGATGAGACTAGGAATGTCTCAGGATAGGAAGAATGTAAGCAAGGTGGCAAAATGATTCTGGAACTGTTTTATTTTGCCTGGAGAAAAGTCTAACAGTATGAACCTCAACGGAAGGAAACATAAGCAATTGCATGGGGGGATAACATGCTCATATCATCGCTCCAATTATTAGTATTGTCAGTTTTTTTAATTATCGTTTATTATTTTTCTTCTGTAAGTTTACCTTGAGTTGATAAAATTATGTGGTCACCTTGAAACATTGAAATTTGCAGAGCCTAAAAACCTAACATATAGTTCTGTTAATTGTTAGACAAACTTTAATAAATAATTTGGGTTATGTTCAATTGTGATCAACATTATTTGCTGAAAATAGTTTAGATGTAAATTAGTAAAACAAGTATTTTATTAAGTTAATTTCAGCAGAGTATTCAATTAATATCCATGAATGTCAATATGGAATGTTTTAACAGGCTTATCTGAGTTTTATTTGTTTGTGAGATAATTATAGGACCCTCCATCCTCACAGGGATATGGTTATAACAAAGTGGTTTGCAGTAATTTGATTATATATGCTGAAATCTCAATTAAATTTTCCTTGCTTACTGTGATAAAAATGAACAAGATGTTCTTATAATAAAATTCCCACAAATAAACATGTCTTTCAATAAAACCAGTCTATGGGAAAAATAATTCTAAAGTTAAGTTTGGTGAAATAAGCAAGTAGATTTTAAACTGAAGCTTGATTTTTTTTTGCAGTTCTTATCCAAATTAGCCTATATTGAAAAAAATAATTTCCTGTCAAAATTATGGATTTTTCAAGTAAGAAAAATACACTGAAAACATTTGTTATACGAACAGCATAATAGTTTTAAAATAGAAATGAATAGGTAGAGTCTTTCAAGAATTTCTAATTGATTTTTCATGATTTTTTTAAAGTGTACCTGCTCAAAAATTAAAGGGAATCTGTCACCTATTTTTGGGCCTATCAGCTGCCGGCACCGCCATCAGGGGCTTATCTACAGCATTCTGTAATGCTGTAGATAAGCCCCCAATGTAACCTGAAAGATAAGAAAAAAGAGTTATGTTAAACTCACCCAGGGGCGATCCGGGTCCGGTTTTCGTCCAATAAGTGTCATAGTCCGATCAGGTGCCTCCCATCTTCTATCGGTGATGTCCTCTTCTTTGCTTCCCATTCCAGCTCCGGCGCAGGGGCACTGCTCTGCCCTGTTAAGGGCAGAGCAGAATACTGCAGTGCGAAGGCGCTGGACCTCTCCCGGTGCCTGCGCACTGCAGTACTCTGCTCTGCCCTCAACAGAGCAGAGCAGTGAGCCTGCGCTGGAGCCACAATGGGAAGTAAAGAAGAAGACGTCACCGTTAGAGGATAGGATGCGCCGGATCGGACCGCGACACCCAACTGACCAAAACCGGACCCGGATCGCCCCTGGGTGAGTATAATATAACTCTTTTTTCTTATCTTTCAGGCTACATTGGGGGCTTATCTACAGCATTTTGTAATGCTGTAGATAAGCCCCTGATGGTGGTGCCAGCAGCTGATAGGCGCAAAAATAGGTGACAGATTCCCTTTCCAAAAAAAACTGTATGAACATACACTTAGCAAAAAATAGGACACTTCCATTGGGAATGTGAGAGCAGGATATAAATTTATCTATACTGTCTCAATTGTGTATACTCTGCATATACTGTATTCTCTACTGCCTTCTATGATGGAGTTTGAGCCTGTATGTGTGTGTGAGTGTGTGAGATAACAGAGGTCCTTTAGGAATGTCTTTGTCTAAAAGACTTTTTAATTTCTCCAACTTTTTTATGTTTTCTCTAAGTGAGAGACACACCTAATCTTTTCAGCTGAGTGCAGAGAAAATTACTTTTAGCCAATGAGATGTGTGTATCCTAATGCCAGCACATATTTAGACATAAGCTGAGCCAATTATATTGTTACAATGCATGAATACTAATAATAACCTACCATATATACTCGTGTATAAGCCGACCCGAGTATAAGCAAACCCCGTAATTTTGCCACAAAAAACTGTGAATACTTATTAACTCGCGTATAAGCCTATGGTGGAAAATGCAGCAGCTACTGGTAAATTTCAAAAACAAAAATAGATACTAATAAAAGTAAAATTAATTGAGACATCAGTAGGCTAAATGTTTTTGAATATCCATATTGAAACAGGAGCCCCATATAATGCTCCATACAGTTCATGATGGCCACATAAGATGCTCCATACAAAATACGCCCCCAATATAATGCTGCACAAAGGTTAATAATGGCCCTATAAGATGCTCCATAGAATAATATGCCCCATATGTTGCCCCATAAAATGCTCCATAGATTATGCCCCATAAGATGCTCCATAGATTATGCCCCATAAGATGCTCCATACATTATGCCCCCATAAGATGCTCCATACATTATGCCCCCATAAGATGCTCCATAGATTATGCCCCATAAGATGCTCCATGCATTATGCCCCCATAAGATGTTCCATGCATTATACCCCTATAAGATGCTCCATACATTATGCCCCCATAAGATGCTCCATACATTATGCCCCCATAAGATGCTCTGTTTTCCGGGTCCCTCTGTCAGTGACTGTTCAGGCACAGGCTGCGGCATGCACTGACTATGTCACCGTGCCCTCTGACCTAAACATCACAGTCAGAGGACACGGAGGACAGAGCGGCCGCAGCGGTGGACTGGGGACAGATGAATATCGCAAATACTCACTCGCTCCTGGCGCGGTCCCTTCAACCCCGTTTCTCCCTTGTTCTCCGGCAGCTCTTCCTTCAGCGATCACATGTATCTCTCACTAAAGTCATGAATATGTGCATATTCATGACTTTAAAGAGCGGTACCATGTGCCTGCTGAAGGAAGGTGCCTGAAACCATGGGAGAAGAGTTCTGACACCCCCGATCCCCCTCCCCCACCAACCCCCGGTTTATGACTCGCGAATAAGCCGAGATGGGGACTTTCAGCCCCCAAAAATGGGCTGAAAATCTCAGTTTATACACGAGTATATACGGTATATAAATTGACCGAATGATGTAATAAAGAGATCTGCTTTGATGCTTAAAATATTAGAGTGGTTCTTACGTACATGTATTTGAATTTTAAAATTTAATTTGGGCCAGGCACAACATCTCAGAACGTCCCACATTATGTGGCGACGACAGGAGCACTAAGGCCGGGGTCACACTGGCGAGGAATACGGCAGAGTGAGAGGCGCTAAAAGCACGCATTAGACACGGACAAATTATTCTCTATGGGGTCCCTCGCACCAGGCGTATATTTCTCATCCGTATTCTACGCTCCGTGCCAATCGCAGCATGCTGCGATTGTCAGCGTACTACGCCCGTAGTATGCCAATGCAAGTCTATGGGTGCGCAAAAAATATGCATTACACACGGACCACACATGTGACTTGCGAGAAATACGCACCAGGTGTCTTTTAGCAAAGCCGGCAATTCAGTGCGCTATACAGTAAACTCACACTGACAGTTTTAATAAGGAAACAAAAGAATAGATATATACACATAGAATACATATATATATATATATATATATATATCTATATATGCATTCTATGTGTCTATATCTATTCTTTGGTTTCTGTTTAGAAACCCTGTCATAGGGCTCCATTATATGTCCATTTTGCAAGCCTGTGAGAAAATCTCGCCTTACGGATTACATACGGATGCTTACATGCGCAAAATACGCGACCACACCTTGATTACAGATGACATACGGATCTCTGTTTAGGGGCCATTCATCCGTATTACGCATGTAAAATACTGACCGTATTTTGCGTCGGTTAGTGTGACACCGGCCTAACTGTTATTTACAACTGTGGATCATAGTGATGACATTAATACTTGATCAGGCAGTTCCACACACATGCCTTTTGAATTAAGGAAGAGCTAGCTCTGGGAAGTGAGTGCAGTCAATTAAAAGTGGAGAACACTCGACATGCAAACTGAGGTGGCATATTGTTGCACGAAACTCTTCACCGCACCAAGAGTGCATTGATGCCCCCTCTTTTGCTTACATATTAAAAGTTATTGCCTCAAGCACTGTACTAGTAACAGGTAACAGTGATAGCTAGAGTTGAGCGAAACGGGTTGAAAAATTTCAAAAGTCGCCGACTTTTGGTAAAGTCGGGTTTCATGAAACGAAACCCGACCCTAGGGTGAGGTTGGCCACAAGCTCGGCGACTTTAGCGCCAAAGTCGCGTTTCAAAAGTTTGTTTTCCGCCCTTTTTCAACCAATCAGGATCCACGGACACTGTGTGCAACGTGATGACATAGGCAGGGGTCACCACCATCTTTGGGAAGGGCATGCAAGTGATTGGCTTGCTTTGGGGGGCGTTACAGGGGGTATAAAAGGGCGTGCACGCCGACCGCCATGTTACTCATGCTGATCTCAGAATAGGGAGAGCTGCTGCTGCTGCTGATTCTGTAGGGAGAGTGTTAGGCAGGGAAGAAGACACCAAAAACTGCTTCTGCTGCTAGCGATTTTGCCTGTACAACACACCAGTCACTGTGTGTGCAGTGCAAGTGGAGGCTATATTTTGCTGGATCAGCTGTGTTGGTTGTTAGACTGCCTTATAAGGCTTCCTGATAGCTGCATTGCTGTTTTCCCACTGCTCTGCAAACTGCTTTTTTAAAAGCAATCCAAATTTTTTTTTTTGTCCGGGTGAGGTACTGAGCGTGCATTTTTTCACACCATACAGCGGTGTACGCTCCTCACACAGTACCGTGTGACGGCTGTTATCACGGCCACAGTGAAGCTATCTGTGTGTGACTCTGTAAGGATAAGTCGAGGACTTGTTCCGTTCTTACAGACCTACACTCTAGGGAGATTCCTATTCTGCCCAATTCTATATACACCTTGTAGTTTGTCATACACTAGCTAATTTCTGCCTGTGACATAGCGGTGTGATATTCACTGGGCCTCACACAATTCAACAGTGTCCACAAGTGTGTTCAGAAATTCTACAACTCCCCTGTCCTATAGTGACATTTTTCACACCTGCGACATTGAGACTGTGACATAGCGGTGTGATATTCACTGGGCCTCACACAATCTAACAGTGTCCACAAGTGTGTTCAGAAATTCTTCATCTCCCCTGTCATATAGTGACATTTTTCACACCTGCGACATTGAGCCTGTGACATAGCGGTGTGATATTCACTGGGCCTCACACAATCCAACAGTGTCCACAAGTGTGTTCAGAAATTCTACATCTCCCCTGTCCTATAGTGACATTTTTCACACCTGCGACATTGAGACTGTGACATAGCGGTGTGATATTCACTGGGCCTCACACAATCCAACAGTGTCCACAAGTGTGTTCAGAAATTATACATCTCCCCTGTCCTATAGTGACATTTTTCACACCTACGACTTTGAGCCTGTGACAGCGGTGTGATATTCACTGGGCCTCACACAATCCAACAGTGTCCACAAGTGTGTTCAGAAATTCTACATCTCCCCTGTCCTATATACACCTTGTACCTTGTTTTACATTACTATATAGTTTGTGGGATTTTGTGTACATTTTTACCAAAAATGAGGAAGGCTGGTGGAAGAGGCCGTGGAATTGGGCGGGGGTTGCCTGCTGGTAATGATGGTGTTGGTGGTGGATCTGATGGTAGTGGCAAAAGCAAAATAGGACCGAATGCAGGAGGTGTTGAGCCTACGTCATCTTCTGGCTCCACAAGGCCTCGAAGGCTTAGTTTTCTATGAGTTGGCAAACCGCTTTTAAAGCCAGAGCTTCAGGAAAAAGTTTTGGCTTACATTGCTGACTCAGCCTACAGCTCTATCGCCTCCTCTTCTGAAGTTGTAAAAAATAAAAGCACTGAGTTGTCATTGGAGGCTCATGTTCATGAACCACACCTTTCCTTGTGTCCTTCACCCCAACCAAGATTGAAAGATGACGCAGGCCATACAACTGATTACTCCATGGAGCTGTTTTCACATACCATGCCTGGGTTATCAAGTGAAATGGTGAATTACCCAGGCCAAGATGAATCTGACATGGAGTGCACTGATGCACAGCCACTGATAGATGATTCTGCTGGTACATTCACTCAGAGCACTACATTGTCCTCGCAGTGTAATGAGCCAGATTCTGACCCTGATGAGACTCAGGTGTGTTGTGAGTTCACTTCCCCTTCACCATTGAGGTCTGATGAACTCCCTCTTCTGGTGAAGGAAGGTAGTGAGGCTGATTACCAAGCACCAAAAGTTTTCTGCACTGCTTTTTGCATTTGTGTTTTGTTTTGCCTTGTTTTTCTGAATTTCTGCCATTCCCTGCTGGGGTGAGTTGAATTCCTTTTTGCTCTGTCTTCAGAAACTACCTGAGTGCTGATATAGTCTTTTTGAAGCCTAGCATATTCAGGGCCTTTTTCCCTATCAGCCTGTTGGCCCTTGTTTTGATAGGGTTTTTGCAGATTGCAGACAGCAGATTTTCTATCCTGTCCTATTTAGTTAGCTTTGGCCCCATCATTTGCTCAGCCTATCTTTCTATCTGTGTGAGTGTTTTTTCATCTTGCTTCACCGTCATTATATGTTGGGGGCTGCCTATTGCTTTGGGGTCTGCTCTGGGGCAGTTTAGATTTCCCTTTCTGTCTTTAGGCTATTTTGTTCTCTGGCTGTGATCGAGGGGTCTAGGGCACCGTAGGAACCCCCCACGGCTACTGCTAGTTGTTGTTGATAGGTTCAGGGGTCTGCAATCCGATAGCTGCCAACTTCTCTGGTTTTCTGGACTTAGCAAGTATTTCTGCTTTTGCCTCCTACGGTGACTCATTCATAACAGGATCACCCGCCATACCGCAGATCCTAGGGTACTCAATAGCAGGAAAGAATTGTAAAAAAAAAAAAAAAAAGTGTGTATATTCTTTCCTCTATATCTCTGAGGCCGTAGGGGGAATTTTTTTCTCTCAATGGAGATAAAGCAATTGTCTGATTGTGTGGAGCAGCTCGCTGCGGAAGTGCGGGGAATTTCTGCCTACCTTGCTCATTCACATGCTGCTGAACCAAAGATCCCTACTCCTGATGTGTTTTTTAGGGATCGGTCTAAATTTTTGAATTTCAAAAATAATTGTAAATTATTTTTTGCCTTGAAGCCTAACTCGTCAGGGAGCTCCGCTCAGCAGGTTAAAATTGTCATCTCTTTACTGCGTGGGGATCCCCAGGATTGGGCGTTTTCTTTGAAACCAGATGATCCTATTTTGACTAATGTGAACGCATTTTTTCAAGCCTTGGGGTTGTTGTATGACGAACCTAATGCTATTGATCAGGCTGAAAAGACCCTGTTGGCATTGAGCCAGGGTTGAGATTCTGCAGAAATTCCGAAAGTGGGCGGTCCTTACTGCCTGGAATGATAATGCCTTGGCAGCTCTCTTTAGGAAGGGTTTGTCAGAAGCCATAAAAGATACTCTGGTGGGATTTCCTGTTCCCTCTGGTCTTGACGATTCTATGTCATTAGCCATTCAGGTCGATCGGCGTTTACATGAACGCAGGACTGCACGAGAGGTGTTGCCACCTGTTGAACAAGTGTCTGAACCTATGCAATGTGATAGAGTTTTGTCCAGGGAGCAACTTCAGGAGTTCAGAAGGCGTAATAAGCTGTATTTTTTGTGGAGATGCCTCGCACATTATTTCTGTCTGTCCTAAACGAGAGAAACGTTTTGCACACACGTTTTCTGTGCGTGGTGTTCAACCTAAGCTTCTTTTGGCAATTACTCTGATCTGCTCCCTGTCCACATTTTCCGCCAAGGCTTTTGTGGATTCGGGAGCAGCCATGAAGCTAATGGAATTGGATTTTGCTAAACGTTGTGGATTTCCGATGACACCTCTGCGGACGCCTATCCCTTTGAGAGGGATTGATGCCACTCCTTTGGCGAAAAATAAAACTCAGTTTTGGACCTAGGTTGTAATGCGGGTCGCCCCAGACCATCAAGAAATTTGCAGATTTTTCGTGTTGCATAATTTGCATGATACCATTGTTCTGGGGTTTCCCTGGTTGCAAACTCATAATCCAGTTTTGGATTGGAAATCTGTGTCTGTGGTGAGTTGGGGTTGTCGGTGTGCCCTTAGTGAGGCTCCGGTTTTTTCCACCTCTCCTCAGTCGCATGATGTTCCTGACTATTTGGCGGACTTTTATGATGTATTTAGAGAGAATGAGTCTGCGTCTTTGCCTCCTCATAGGAGTTATGACTGTGCAATTGAACTGAGCCCGGGGTGTAAATTTCCCAAGGGTCGACTCTTCAATTTATCTGTACCCGAGCACGAGGCTATGCAATCCTATATTAAGGAGGCATTGGAGAAGGGTCATATTAGACCATCCTCTTCACCCTTAGCTGCTGTTTTTTTTTCGTGGCCAAAAAGGATGGTTCATTAAGGCCTTGTATTGATTATTGTGCCCTCAACAAAATTACTATTAAATATCAGTATCCGATACCCCTGATTTCGGATCTATTCTCCAGATTTAAAGGTGCTTGCTGGTTTACCAAGCTTGACCTCAGGGGTGCGTATAATCTTATCCGCATTAAGCATGGGGATGAATGGAAGACGGCGTTTAATACTCCGGAGGGACATTTTGAGTACCTGGTGATGCCTTTTGGGCTCACTAATGCCCATTCTGTCTTCCAGTGCTTCATGTACGACATTTTCCGAGACTTTGTGGATACATTTTTGATTATCTATCTGGATGATATTTTGATCTTCTCCAAGGATTGGGATTCTCATGTTTAACATGTTCGGACTGTGTTCCGGATCTTGAGGGAGAATTCCCTGTATGTCAGAGGATCGAAATGCCTTTTTGGAGTACAGAGGATTTCTTTTTTGGGATTTATTTTGTCTCCGTCAACTATTGAAATGGACCCGGCCAAGGTACAGGCCATTTATGATTGGGTTCAGCCCACTTCTTTGAAGGCCCTCCAGAAGTTTTTGGGTTTTGCTAATTTTTATCGGCAATTTATAGCAAAATTTTCTAGTATTGCCAAGCCATTGACTGATCTGACTAAGAAGGGTGCTGATGTGTTGAATTGGTCTCCGGAGGCTGTTTCTTCCTTTCAGGAGCTGAAGCGAAGATTCACTTCTGCCCCGGTTTTGCGGCAACCTGATGTCTCACTCCTGTTCCAGGTAGAGGTGGACGCTTCTGAGATTGGTGCAGGAGCTGTTTTGTCCCAAAAGGATCCTGTAACATCTAAAATGAATCCCTGTTCTTTCTTTTCCCGAAAGTTCTCTCCATCTGAATGTAACTATGATGTGGGGAATCGGGAACTGTTAGCCATGAAATGGGCATTTGAGGAGTGGAGACATTGGTTGGAGGGAGCTAAACATCAAGTCGTGGTCCTCACTGACCACAAGAATTTGATTTACCTGGAGTCGGCCAAACGCTTGAACCCTAGACAGGCTAGGTGGGCCTTGTTTTTTACACGTTTTGATTTTGTGGTCTCTTTTCTTCCTGGCACTAAGAATGTCAAGGCTCTCTCTAGGAGCTTCTTTGCTGATTCTCCTGTGGTGACCAAGCCTGCTACCATCTTAGGCGAAGGGGTAGTTCTTTCTGCCATCTCGCCCGATTTGAGACTTGCTCTGCAAGAGTTCCAGGAGGACAAACCTGAGCATTGTCCCAGTGGAAAGTTGTATGTTCCTGACCAGTGGAAGAAGAGAGATATCTGAAGTTCATTGCTCTGCATTGGCTGGTCATCCAGGTATTTTTTGTACTAGAGATCTGGTGAGTCGCTCTTTTTGGTGGCCCACCTTGTCTCATGATGTCAGGAATTTTGTGCAGTCCTGTGGGACTTGCTCCTGGTCTAAATCTTGCTCTCGCTCTAGTGGGTTGTTGATGCCTTTGCCGGTCCCCAGGAGGCCATGGACCCATATTTCAATGGATTTCATCTCTGATATGCCTGTCTCTCAGAGAATGACTGTTATTTTGGGTGATTTGTGATAGGTTCTCTAAGATGGTTCATCTTGTACCACTCCCTAAGTTGCCATCTTCCTCAGAGTTGGTGCCCCTGTTTTTGCAACAGGTGGTTCGCTTGCACGGGATTCCTGAGAACATTGTATCTGACAGAGGAGTTCAGTTTGTGTCTAGATTTTGGAGGACTTTCTGTTCCAAGCTGGGAATTCAGTTGTCCTTCTCCTCTGCTTTTCACCCTCAGACCAATGGGCAGACGGAGAGAACAAACCAGACCTTGGAGTCATATTTGAGATGTTTTATTTCTGCTGATCAGGATGATTGGTTTTCATTTTTGCCCTTGGCCGAATTTGCTTTAAATAATAGAGCTAGTTCTGCCACTTTGATGTCACCTTTTTTTCGTAACTTTGGGTTTCATCCTCGATTTTCTTCAGGGCAGGTGGAGCCTTCTGCCTGCCCAGGTGTTGACACTGTGGTGGAGAGAATGCACCAGATCTGGGACCAAGTGGTGGATAAGTTATCTCTCTCCCAGGAAAAGACCCAGCGGTTTTCCAACCGACATAGGACCATTGGTCCCCAGTTTAAGGTTGGTGATATGGTTTGGTTATCATCAAAAAATATCGCTATGAAGGTGGCTTCTCCTAAGTTTAAGCCTAGATTTATTGGACCTTACAAGATTTTGGAGATTATTAATCCTGTCTCTTTTCGTTTGGCTCTTCCCGTCACATTTAAAATCCATAATGTGTTTCATAAGTCCTTGTTGAAGAGGTTTGTTGAACCAGTAGTTCCTGGCACCTCCGGACCCTGTATTGGTTGAAGGTAACATGGAATATGAGGTAGAGAAGATACTGAATTCCCGTCTGGCTAGACGGACACTCCAGTATTTAGTTAAGTGGAAGGGTTACGGTCAGGAGGATAATTCCTGGGTCTCTGCCTCTGATATTCATGCCAAAAGATTGGTGCGTGCCTTTCATCGGGCTCACCCTGATCGCCCTGGTGGCGTGGATGAGGGTTCGGTGACCCCTTCTCAAGGGGGAGGTACTGTTGTGAGATCATTTTCCCTTCACCATTGAGGTCTGATGAACTCCCTCTTCTGGTGAAGGAAGGTAGTGAGGCTGATTACCAAGCACCTGAGTATGATGATGATGACTGGGTGACGGGAATTGCTGACTGGATATAAGGCAGCCAACGCCCTTCTGCCTTGCTGGTGATCTCTCTGAGGGATTCTAGGAGACCAGTCTGATTCCTGCTTCTCAAAAGCTAAGCTTTCTGCACTGCTTTTTGCATTTGTGTTTTGTTTTGTTTTGCCTTGTTTTTCTGAATTTCTGCCATTCCCTGCTGGGGTGAGTTGAATTCCTTTTTGCTCTGTCTTCAGAAAATACCTGAGTGCTGATATAGTCTTTTTGAAGCCTAGCGTCTTCAGGGCCTTATTCCCTATCAGCCTGTTGGCCCTCGTTTTGATAGGGTTTTTGGGGGATTGCAGACAAAAGCTTTCCTATCCTGTCCTATTTAGTTAGCCCCATCATTTGCTCAGCCTATCTTTCTATCTGTGAGTGTTTTTTCATCTTGCTTCATCGTCATTATATGTTGGGGGCTGCCTATTGCTTTGGGGTCTGCTCTAGGGCAGTTTAGATTTCCCTTTCTGTCTTTAGGCTATGTAGTTCTCCGGTTGTGATCGAGGGGTCTAGGGCACCGTAGGAACCCCCCACGGCTACTGCTAGTTGTTGTTGATAGGTTCAGGGGTCTGCAATCCAATAGCTGCCAACTTCTCTGGTTTTCTGGACTTAGCTAGTATTTCTGTTTTTGCCTCCTATGGTGACTCATTCATAACACAGGTGCCCCTTCCCGCATACTATACCACCATACATGGTGACACAGAGGAAGGTGCACATGACATTGAAGAGGAGGTGATGGATGACCCAGTTGTTGACCCAGATTGGCATCCATTGGGGGAAGAGGGTGCTGCTTCCAATAGCTCAGATGAGGAGGAGCATTCACAGCAGACATCGACATCGCAACAGCTGTTATCTGGCAGGCCCGGAGCACTCCAAAGACAGGTTCCAAAAATCAAAAGAGTTGCTGAGCAGCTTGTCCAGACGGTCAAAATAGCACAGTGTGCTAGGCCGCAAAATGTCTTCCAAAGTAGGAAGAGTGCAGTGTGGCACTTTTTTGAACAAATTCCTCATGATCAAGCCAAGGTTATCTGTAAGAAGTGCGCAAAGACCTTTAGCCGAGGGAAAAAGCTGAAAAATTTGAATACCAGTTGCATGCTTAGACATTTAACCAGCATGCACTTGCAAGCGTGGACACATCACCAAACCTCAAGTACCACATGTGCAACTTGATCACAAAGAAGGTAGTCAGCAACGCTACATTGTTTCCCCCACTGTAAGCACACCGGTTAGCACAGCAGCAAATGCTGAGGTGTCGTTGCAAGGCCAAAGCAGTCAGGGAATCTCACTGTTATATCAACGAAAGACTGAATCTAGGCCATCAGAAAGAACACCAACTCCATCACCATCATCAACCCTCTCTCAGTCCGCCCTGTCCACCGCTAGTTCCACCATATGCAGCTCTCAAGTCCAGCTCACCCTCCCAGAGACTATGAGTAGGTCAAGAAAGTACTCAGTCTCTCATCCGCGTACACTGGGTTTGAACGCCCACATTGCCAAACTAATCTCGTTAGAGATGATGCCCTATCGGTTGGTGGATAGCGCAGCTTTCTGCGAACTCATGGCCTATGCAGTACCACGCTATGACCTACCCAGTCGCCACTTCTTCTCTCGCAAAGCCATCCCAGCCCTCCACCATCATGTGAAAGACCGCATTGTCCATGCACTCAAGCAGTCAGTGAGTGGAAAGGTGCACCTCACAACAGATGCATGGTCCAGTCGGCATGGCCAGGGCCATTACGTGTCCATCACTGCGCACTGGGTTAATGTGGTGGATGCAGGGTCCACAGGGGACAGTGGTGGGACAGTGTTGCCTAGCCCACGGTATAGGAAACAGTTGTCTGTAGGCGTTCGACCCTCCTCCTCCAGAAGCGAAAGCTAGTCCACAGAGCGCAGTCCTACGAGCACTCCATCTGCAGCTGCCACTGTTGCACACGAGGTGTCCCCCTATCGAGCAGCTAGTGGAAAGCGTCAGCAGGCTGTGTTGCAGATGATGTGTTTGGGCGACAGACACACTGCCGAGGTGCTGGCCGAGTACTTTCAGCGACAAACTGAGTCATAGCTGGGCAATATACATCTTGAGGCAGGCAAGGTAGTTAGTGATAATGGCTGTAATTTTGTGGCAGCCATAGCCCTTTCAAAACTCAGCCACATACCTTGCTTGGCTCACACCTTGAACCTGGTGGTGCAGTGCTTCCTCAACAATTATCCGGAGTTAACAGCCCTGCTCCAGAAGGTGCGAAGACTGGGCGCGCACATCCGTCGGTCGCCTGTACACTCCATTCGTATGCAGAAGCTGCAGCGATTGCTCCACCTTCCCAACCACCACCTCATTATCGACATTGCAACAAGGTGGAACTCCACCCTGCACATGGTTGAGCGGCTGTGCGAACAGAGGCAGGCCATAATGCATTTGTGGGAGGATACACGGCCAGGCACTTTGAGAGCAGACATGGAGTTGACAGGTGTGCAGTGGTCGAAGCTGAAAGACCTCTGTAAAGTCCTTCAGTGTTTTGAGGAATGCACACGGCTGGTAAGCGCAGACGACGCCATCCTAAGCATGAGCATCCCACTTATGCGTTTGCTCATGCAAACTTTGACGCACCTTAAGGAGCAGACGTCTGCAGCCAATGTTGACGAGGAGGAAGAGGAGGAGGGAATCCTTGATGACATTCAGCCATTGTCTGCTCAGGGACCTCTCCTGGACAAGGTGGAGGAAGAAGAGGAGGAGGAGGATGATGATGGGGATGATTACTTAGGGGAGAAGGATGCATCTCGTGGGGCAAGTGAAAATGTTGGCGTGGCAAGGTCTGGTACAGGGTTTGTGTGTGACTGGAGGGATGTGGATTTGCCAGAAAGTGCTCCTCCAACCAGCACTCGCAGTGCATCATTGACACCGGGAACATTGGCCCACATGTCAGATTATGCCTTGCAGATCCTAAAAAGGGACCCCCGCATTGCCAAAATGATGAACGATGACGACTACTGGTTGGCCAGCATCCTGGATCCACGCTATAAAGGCAAATTACAAAACATCATGCCACAGGAGAACCTTGACCTAATATTGGCTAATAAACAAGCAACTCTGGTAAACCGGTTGGTTGAGGCATTCCCAGCACACAGCAGCGGTGATGGTTCTCACACGAGCCGTACGGGCCGGGGGCAGCTTGGCAGAGGTGTTCGTGGTGCACACAGCAGAAGTGGCGTTGGAGACAGGGGTTTCATGACAATGCTGTGGACTGATTTTTCAAGTACCGCTCACACAACTGGTAATACTGCATCGATGGAAAGTGACAGGAGACAGCAGTTGTCAACTATGGTTACAAACTACTTTTCCTCCCATATCAATGTTCTCCCGCACAGGTCATTCCCCTTTGACTATTGGGCCGCTAAAGTGGACACCTGACCTGAATGGGCACAATATGCCTTACAGGAGCTTGCTTGCCCAGCTGCAAGTGTGCTATCGTAAAGAGTCTTCAGTGCAGCTGGATCAATCCTGACAGAAAAAAGGACCCGTCTGTCAACCCAAAATGTGGATGATCTAGCCTTCATTAAAATGAACCATGCATGGGTTTCCAAGGATTTTGTCCCACCTTCCCTTGATGACACATAGGTTGCCAGAAAAATGGCTTGCTTTGGTCCTCCTCCTATTCCGCGAACTTGACCTATTTCGCCTTTTGCAGCAGCTGAATGTCCCACATCAACATATGCCACTTTGTAAACCGCCCTAACTGGGCTGCCCCCCCATGGCCGGGGTCACCACCTAGCGCACGAAACCGTGCGAGTGCCGTTGCCCTGGACAGGTGGGTAGGCCGACTCTTCGGCGCGGGCACTGGCACAGGGTCCCTCATAGTGCAATCAAGTGTCTCTGACGGTGGTGGTGCACACCTGCCATCAGACACACCGCTGTACTATGAGGAGCCCAGTGCCAGTACCGACGCCCACGAGTGTGCCCCCTTGCTTGGGCAGGGCCCCAGCATTTGCAATGTTTACCTCTCCCTGCTCCTCCGCTGTGCAGTCTGGGCTGTCAAATCCTTCGCTGGGAGTGCCACTACAAATTGATTGAACTGAAAGATGATGGTTAAGATGTAGCTATGCCCTGTCCTGCTGGCTGGGCTCTAGCTCCAGATGATCAATGGCTTCCATTTCTTATGGACGTCGACTCACTATGACATGCAGTGGTGGTTTATCATCAGCTTTCACAGTTTTCCTACTCACAAACGTGTGACATTCCGGCGCACATTTTAAAATGTGTCCTCTCATGCCAATCAAATAGAATCGCCTACGGCCTGTGGCTTCTGTCTTTTGCACTCCAAAGTTACGTGACAGATCATGATAGCCAGTGAGCACCATGTTTACATCGCTCCCTGTGATACAAATTGAGATGAGTAACAGTGATGGAATCAACGGAAGTGCGATACAGCAAGACTTTATTCACAAAAAAATGTTTTCACTGTCTCAACACACAAATTAATTGAGGGTCAGCATCGCCTATGAGAATTGTGATGGAAGTTTTTCCCGTGAATAGTAATTCCTAGATTTCTGCAATCACTAGCCTTTATGTCAGTAATTGTATGCATCTCATTTCCTATTGCGGAGAGGCTGGACTGTATTACTGAGACAGAAATACATATGAAGATTTAAAAATAACACGAAAAGTATATAGTTGTGTACGCCTCAAATACATTTCCTTTTTTCCACTTTTTAGATTGCTGTGTAATCCATACTGAGAACACGGAGATTTTACATGTTTAAGCTATGCTATATATACCTGCTATCCAGTGATAAAGTACCCTTTCTCAACTTTATACTATCTGGTCAAATCCATACTGGGCCTGAGAACATCTGAGTCTGCCTCCTGATCTATAGACATATATTTTTAATGTGTAAACTAGGCTACATATATACGTGTTATCCGGTGAAACTGTACCCTTTATCAACTTTCTACAATGTTGTTGAATCCATACTGGGCCTCAGAACGGCTGCCGAGCTGTTAAGCAAGCTACAGCACCTGTGGTTTGGACACGTAATTTTTTCAGGAATGACGGTTAGGCCTAACTCCGGAATTGCGGTTGACCTGAACTTACTGGGAAATCATTGTTCACTGGGAATAATCTGAATCCCAGATCCCCATCACTAACGGAGTTCAGCAGGTTATCTGCACCTGTAAGCGACAAAAGCTGGTCCTTTCAGTGTAGCGTGCATGCAGCCCTGGACATGTACGATCTCATGTGCCAGAGCCTCACTTATCCCTCTAGTAAGTTTGACGCGTACTGCGGGGGCATGCCGGAGTCTCGGTTGTTAACGGAATAAAGCTGAGAAATCGCTAGCACAACTACAAACACACATACCACACCACACACAGAATCGGCAAAGCTTTCAAAGTGTGCATCTTTTCTTTAGGTGGCATGGTTGTGGTTTCCCGGGTGGAGTCCAATTAAGCCACAGGCTCCACTCCTGGTGGTGCCCTTTTGGACATTCCTTTAAGGTTCAGCTTTGCAATCATACTGCCCCCAGAAACCAAAAACTTTGCCTTCATGGACGCTGTTTGGAGGTTCGTGGGAATAAGGCCACCCGATCAGCAGTCGGCATATGGGTCGCCCTCCCAGGGCTGTGGGGTACTCGGTACCAGGCCGGTGTCAGTGGGATGTGTCACAGCAGCGGTGACCCGGACGGTGGCCCTGGGCGCCCATGTAAATGGCGTGGTATAATGGTAAAGAGTTTATATAGATAGTTTGACGCCACCTGTGGTGTTCGGCAACATAGATGTTAGGCCGACGCTGCATGCAGATCCTCTGGGACTGATGGTGTTGTGCAGCAAAGATGGTGAAGCTCCCCACAGGTGGAGCTGGAGTCCCAGGGAAGTGTAGATGTAGTGATGGGGGAAAGGCACAGGCGGTGTAGGTGCTGGTACCCAGATGTAGCGGTGCTGGAATAACTGTAGGACACCAGAGCGTGCAGTTCCAAAGCTTTACTCACAGTCTGCAGGATACACAGATGCCTGCCTCCGTGCTGTGTCCTCCGGGTCAGGACCTCAGTCAACCTCCGGGACCAAAATGGAAAGCTCCCTTCCAACACTCCGCCAACATGTACCTTCCTGAACGTCTCCTTTCTAGCGCTTGTGGGGGAAGCACTCACAGGACCGTGGTTCACTGAAGCGCCTCCTGTCTAACAGATGTTCCTCAGACTTTACTTGTATGGCAGACAGCTGTAGCCTTTTCCTTCTGGCTCCCACACGTCGATGCTGGGGTGTTATGAATGAGTCACCGAAGGAGGAAAAAAACAAAAATACAAGCTAAGTCAAGAAAACCGTTGAGGTTGGTAGCTATCGGATTGCAGACCCCTGATCCTATTCACCACAACTAACAGTAGCCATGGGGGGTTCCTACGGTGCCCTAGACCCCTCGTTCACAGCTGGAGAACTAAATAAGCCTAAAGAAAGAAAGGGGAAATCTAAACTGCCCCAGAGCAGACCCCAAAGCAATAGACAGCCCCCAACATGTATTGTCGGTGAAAAACAGATGAAAACACAAACACAGACAGAAAGACAGGTTGAGCAAACGATGGGGCCCAACTAACTAAATAGGAAAGGACAGAAAAGATGCTGGCTGCAATCCGCAAAAAACCCTACCAAAAATGACCCAACCGTCTGATAGGGAAAAAGGCCCTGAAGTCTCTAGACTTCAAAATCACTATATCAGCACTCAGCTATATTCTGAAAACAGAGCAAAGAGATAAACTGATCAGAAACAAAAATGGAGCTCAGCCCGTCCCAACAAAGGCAGGCTGAACACAAAACACGAAGCAAACAGACAAAATCTCATGGAAAAATAAGAGAGCAAAAACTTAGCTTTCAGTAGACAGGATTAACTGGTTGCAAGAGCTCAGAGCAGAAAGGATCACCAGCACCCCTGTAGGGCGTCGGCTGCCTTATATCCACTCAGTGATTCCGGATGTCCAATCAGGCTCCATCTGTTCAGATGACAGGTTCTTCACAGCCCAATCAATTTCACTAACTCTCTTCACCAGCAGAGGGAGTTCATCAGACATCAACGGTGAAGGGGAAAATGAACTCACAACACTGGGGCCTCAGAGCCTTAGTTGGGTACAGAGCATTTTTAGCTGCTACTTCCCCCGGTTTCTGCTGCAGGAACGTAAGTGTCCCTACAAACTCGGAGACTGGAATAGGGACTATGCGCTCCAGCTAGGAGTGAGCCTTAACTCTGCTCATCCTCCAGCTCCCCTTCTCACGTCCACACACTTCCCCTTCCCTGCACAGAGTGCCCTAACTTACCTCCTCCTGACCACAGAGAGCAGCTCCTCAGCAGTCAGGTTCAGAGGTCTCCCTGCTAGCCTGGAGTGGGAAATGTGTTGTGTGTTGGTTTCACTGCTAGAGAGATCCTTCGTTGCTCCCAAGCTTGACAACACACTCCCTAGGAGGAAGGTAATGCCACAGTGGCGACTGTACTCTTGGGGACGCCACAAGTGCATTGAGGCCCAGCCACTGCTGGATGATGCTGCTGGTACATTGACCCAGACCACTACATTCCCCTCGCACTCTACACTGCCAGAATCTGACCCAGAGGAAACTCAGGTTCCCCTTCCCACATACTATACCACCTTACACGGTAACAAAGAGGAAGGTGAGGATGAAAATGCAGGTTCCTTGAGCAGGTGGGGGGCATACTCATGGGCGATGGCACTGGCACAGGGCACCACATAGTACGCAAAAGTGTCTCTGCCGGTGGGAGGGCCTAAACAGCCAAGTGCAGTGAGATGGAAGATGGGGACGACAAGGAGTTCAGAGTAGTGCAGGGATTCCGTAGCAAGGAGACTTATGTAATTGTTTTCAATGTTGGGACAGCAATTTTTGGGGAGCACTATACTCTGGTGAATGATATATGTTGCCCACCATACACTGGAGCATTCCAAAGGTGGACATCAGACACTGGAGCAGCATTTACAGGGCCCATTATACACTAGAGCAGTAGAAATGGGGCCCATTATATATGGAGCATTATTTGGGCCCATAAGACAGTGGAGCGTCATCCATTGGGACCAACATATACTATAGCATTATGTGGAGCTCATCATATATGGTTTGAAACATTATATGGGATCAATGATTCTGAACCTGTCAAAGACTGAACTCCTTGTGTTTCCTCCCGCTACTAATGTACCTACACCCGACATTGCCATTTCCGTGTGTGGTTCCACTATTACTCCCCAGCAACATGCCCGCTGTCTTGGGGTCATACTTGATTCCGAGCTTTCCTTTGCCCCCCACATTCGATCACTGGCTCGCTCTTGTCATCTGCACCTCAAAAACATTTCTAGAATTCGACCTTTTCTTACTTTTGACTCTGCAAAAACTCTTACTGTTTCTCTTATTCATTCTCGTCTCGACTATTGTAACTCTCTTATAATCGGTCTCCCTCTTACCAAACTCTCCCCTCTCCAATCTGTCTTGAATGCTGCAGCCAGGATCAAATTCCTCACCAATCGTTACACCGATGCCTCTACCTTGTGCCAGTCATTACACTGGCAACCCATCCACTCCAGAATTCAGTATAAACTTATTACCCTCACCCACAAAGCCCTCCATGGCTCAGCACCACCCTACATCTCCTCCCTTGTTTCAGTATACCACCCTACCCGCGCCCTCCGTTCTGCTGATGACCTGAGGTTAGTATCCTCAATAGTCAGAACCTCCCACTCCCGTCTCCAAGACTTTACACGTGCCGCGCCAATTCTTTGGAATGCACTTCCCAGGTCAATACGATTAGTCCCCAATCCCCACAATTTTAAGCGTGTCCTGAAAATGCATTTATTCAGACTGGCCTATCGCCTCAACACATTAACCTAACCTATCCCTGTGTGGCAGAGCCAAAAGTTTTACCATAACCAGGTTCCCAGCATCATGTTCCCACATGCTTTATGCATCCATTAGCCCTCTGTGTCTGTACTGTTACGCACTTAACATTATGGCTGGTCCATACAATCAGGGCAACTGTTACCACCCACCTTTCGTGTCTACCTCTTTCCTCATAGACTGTAAGCTTGCGAGCAGGGCCCTCACTCCTCTTGGAATTTGTTATAATCTACTGTATGTGATTATTGTTATGCTGTAATGTCTATTGTCTGTACAAATCCCCTCTGAAATGTAAAGTGCTGCGGAATATGTCGGCGCTATAAAAATAAAATTTATTATTATTATTATTATTATTAATGATTCCATATGGAGAAATATATGAGCCTCATTACTCTGTATAGTGCACTAAGCGCTGGCCATAATACTGTATGGAGTTATATACTGTCCATTTTTGGAGGTATTGGAGAATTTAAAATGGATATCAGTCATGAGATGTGAGAAGTGAAGTATTTTTCATTGTACTATACTGCTATTTTTCTGCCGTATTGGAGCATCATGAGTTGTGGTATGTGTTAAAGGGGCGCTCTTTGGCCCTGGGCCCACAAAAACCTGGAGCCAGCCCTACCCCCCCACAACTGTAGCCAAATAACCCCCATTTTTCAGGGCGTAACTAGTATTATGAAGTAAATTAAGGTTGACAAGCTTAAGTAATAAGAATTGATGCTTTTGGCATTCAAATGGGCACTGTAGGTGTGTTTCCTGTCCTCCTCTCACTGCCGACTTTAATTCCCCATTGACTTACATTGGGTTTCGTGTTTCGGTCGGACCCCCGACTTTTCCCTTTAGTCGGCCGATTTTGCTTGACCCGACTTTTGGAAAAGTCGGTTTCATGAAACGAAACTCGACCCTAAAAAAACAAAAGTCGCTCAACTCTAGTGATAGTATGATTTTTTTATATGGGCTTAGTTCCCTATATAACTTTAAAGTTAATTTAAAATTCATTTTTGTGAGTGAGAATCTCAAAGGAGTTAATGAAGTAAAACTATAGGTTCAAATTTGTGCAGCCAGCAAGAAGTGCCTAATGATGCAATGCAGTGACATGAAAAGTTCATCTAATTGACCTACTGTGGAATTGACTTTGAGTAGTAATTTATTAAATTTGCATAGACAGGCAAAATCAAACAATTTCGAATTCATTTTGAGCAAATCACTAAAAAATGGCAGGCAGCATTTTACATTTTGCTAAATATCGCATCGGTCAGAGACTGGATTCATATTACATCAGGCATTTCGATGTGGGCTTCATCATAATGCCATAAGGGCCATTATATCACATGGTGTAACATAGCCAATCAGGGGGAGTATCACAATTGTTACAAAAGATAAAGGTAGGGAAAGCAGAGGCCATTTTAGGGTTTACAGATTAGGAATAGAAGGTCAGAGCACACAGCTCATAATAAGATAGCAATGGAAAGGCCTGAAACAGATTGAAACGTAATACTATGGTGCTAAAGAACATAGACAATGGGAGTGGTTATCCTAAACTGGGAATAATAGCTTGCACATTCAAGTGTTAGAGAGGTGCAGGACTTGCAATGTCAGTGTGACTATGGATTGATTGATCCACGATATAGCATAGTACAGCAACTTAATAACACCAATAATTTTTTTCATTCTTGCTGTTTTACAATCAAGGTGTACAATCAAGGTGTGATTATGTCATATCTGACTGTGGCATAGGAACGCTGTGAGTTACACCTCATCCGCCCTATGTGATCTTTGGTGTACTTGACTTTCAGTTTTGTGAGTGATAGTCCAGTCATCCAATCTGATACTGGGGTGTGATGGGCTGTCAGTGTTTTGATTGACAACTCTGCTGTTCTAGGTTCAGCCTGGTGTGGTGTGGGGACCCCTTTATTCTTCATAACCAGCAATGATAAAGCTGACAGCTGAGGGTTGCAGCTCACAGCTGTCAGTTTTGCCATGCTGGTTATCAAAAAAGAACAGACCCCACATCATTTTTTATTAATTTATTGAACTTGAGCTGGCTGATGAACATTCCCATCTGGCGCCACTTACTCTTTTGATGTTATCAGCAACTGCAGTCATGGGCTGATGGGAGTATTCCCCCATCAGTCGACTTCTCTGACCGATGGTAGACTTTTTATTGCCAGTCAAGAAGAAACAGATTGAAATACCCTTAAACAGTACACTCCCTCAGTCAGAGCTGAAATCACTATGCCAATCCAAAGTTCCCTGAAAAGTATATTACATAGGGATTTGAAATAAATTTACCTATCAGAAAGGTCAATTCAGATACTCCAAGAACAGGTGTAAATCGAATGTAGTGATATCAAGGGACCCCTGGACTGAGTATAACCTACAGAAGCCTACAATAACGTCTTGTCAGCTGGATCCGAGCCCAAATGCCGGAGACTTATAGTTCTGTAGCCTCAAGATGCCGACTCTCCTCCTGTAGTCCTCACGAAGTCTACTAGAAGCAATACACCTGTTCCTATATAAAATGTCTGTCCAATATTGCTTCTCAGCTCATCACAATAGGGACTCCACCGAGCTCCATAGTGACACAGCTCTCAGGAACGATCAGTCTTTGTTCCACAGCAAAGTCTCAGGCTCCCAAGATGAAGGGTTGCAGTACACAGTCTCTTACAGTGTTCAATCTCTTTGTTTCTCACAAGCTGCTCCACACACATAGTGTCTCTCAGGGCAGTCTCTCTGATTCTGGAAGCCTCCTTACAGCTCTAGACAGCTGAAACTAGGCTCCACCCTCCAGCACACACAGATCCCCGGGTACTCGCAGCACCTGCTATTAGCTGCAGCAGGCAAAAACCACAGGGCCCTAGTGCTCTCAGGGTGTAATCACAGTTCACCCTCTTACAAGCTGATATTAATAGTCTGGGAAGCTCCATGGGTATTTCCCCCTTCCCAGGCTATAAACATCAGCTGCCAGCAGTCGGCTTTCCCTCTGCTGGTTACGAAAATTGTGCAGGAGCCCACTCTTTTTTTTCTGAATAATAATCTTTTAATAAATTAATGTACAGTAAATTGCACACACACTGCACTAATTGTATTTGTCACAGAGTTTTCTATATGTACCTATGCTATATGTATTTACTGTATGTAATCCATCTCTTCTATCTTGTCGACTCCTGCAGTGATTTTACAGAACATGGCAGATGATTTGCCAGCTTTTCTTGTATCTATCTATCTATGCAATATAAATACATATACAGTGGGGAAAAAAAGTATTTAGTCAGTCAGCAATAATGCAAGTTCCACCACTTAAAAAGATGAGAGGCGTCTGTAATTTACATCATAGGTAGACCTCAACTATGGGAGACAAACTGAGAAAAAAAAATCCAGAAAATCACATTGTCTGTTTTTTTTTCATTTTATTTGCATATTATGGTGGAAAATAAGTATTTGGTCAGAAACAAGCAAACAAGATTTCTGGCTCTCACAGACCTGTAACTTCTTCTTTAAGAGTCTCCTCTTTCCTCCACTCATTACCTGTAGTAATGGCACCTGTTTAAACTTGTTATCAGTATAAAAAGACACCTGTGCACACCCTCAAACAGTCTGACTCCAAACTCCACTATGGTGAAGACCAAAGATCTGTCAAAGGACACCAGAAACAAAATTGTAGCCCTGCACCAGGCTGGGAAGACTGAATCTGCAATAGCCAACCAGCTTGGAGTGAAGAAATCAACTGTGGGAGCAATAATTAGAAAATGGAAGACATACAAGACCACTGATAATCTCCCTCGATCTGGTGCTCCACGCAAAATCCCACCCCGTGGGGTCAGAATGATCACAAGAACGGTGAGCAAAAATCCCAGAACCACGCGGGGGGACCTAGTGAATGAACTGCAGAGAGCTGGGACCAATGTAACAAGGCCTACCATAAGTAACACACTACGCCACCATGGACTCAGATCCTGCAGTGCCAGACGTGTCCCACTGCTTAAGCCTGTACATGTCCGGGCCCGTCTGAAGTTTGCTAGAGAGCATTTGGATGATCCAGGGGAGTTTTGGGAGAATGTCCTATGGTCTGATGAAACCAAACTGGAACTGTTTGGTAGAAACACAACTTGTCGTGTTTGGAGGAAAAAGAATACTGAGTTGCATCCATCAAACACCATACCTACTGTAAAGCATGGTGGTGGAAACATCATGCTTTGGGGCTGTTTCTCTGCAAAGGGGCCAGGACGACTGATCCGGGTACATGAAAGAATGAATGGGGCCATGTATCGTGAGATTTTGAGTGCAAACCTCCTTCCATCAGTAAGGGCATGGAAGATGAAACGTGGCTGGGTCTTTCAACATGACAATGATCCAAAGCACACCGCCAGGGCAATGAAGGAGTGGCTTCGTAAGAAGCATTTCAAGGTCCTGGAGTGGCCTAGCCAGTCTCCAGATCTCAACCCTATAGAAAACCTTTGGAGGGAGTTGAAAGTCCGTGTTGCCAAGCGAAAAGCCAAAAACATCACTGCTCTAGAGGAGATCTGCATGGAGGAATGGGCCAACATACCAACAACAGTGTGTGGCAACCTTGTGAAGACTTACAGAAAACGTTTGACCTCTGTCATTGCCAACAAAGGATATATCACAAAGTATTGAGATGAAATTTTGTTTCTGACCAAATACTTATTTTCCACCATAATATGCAAATAAAATGAAAAAAAAACAGACAATGTGATTTTCTGGATTTTTTTTTCTCAGTTTGTCTCCCATAGTTGAGGTCTACCTATGATGTAAATTACAGACGCCTCTCATCTTTTTAAGTGGTGGAACTTGCACTATTGCTGACTGACTAAATACTTTTTTTCCCCACTGTATGTCTCTCACATCTATGTATGTATTTCTCTGTGTATTATTCAATCTGTTCTATTCCAACCTGTCACTTTGTGATTATACTGTACGTGACAGATAAATTGCCTGCTTTTATTCTATTATCTGGCAATTCAGCAGCTGAATAGTGTAAAATCAAAGCAGGAGCTGACAGGATAGAATAGATGGATTACATACAGTAAATACAAATACAATAGGTAGATATAGGGATGTCTGTTGTGAATTCTCTTTCTGGCCTCCCACCGGTTAATTCTTAAGGTGGTGGAGCTGGTCAGATTGACAGAGGGGTTGCGAGTTCTATTTCTGGGCTCCCTCTGGTGGTTACTGGAGGTAGTGGAGCTGATCTGACTGACAGAGGCTGGCCACCTGATAATGAGGATGACGATTTGAGGTCTGGGGTTTCAGATTGGGATTTAAGACAGCCAACTCCCTCTATCCCTGCTGATTTTCTTCCTGTGCCTCCTGAGGTCTGATGTCTCTTGCTCTGTCCCTGCATGGTTCAGCTAAGTGGTTTATTTGCTATTCTGTTTGCATTTGATCTGGTTTTGTCTATCTCTGCTTTGTGCAAGTCAGCCAGCTCCGGCTGGGGCTGTGCTGAATCACCGCACATATGTTACTGCTTGTGCCAGTTTGTTTTGTCCCCTGTTATATTGGTCTCTTTTTGCTTTGCTTTCAGAATGTATCAGAGAGGTGATATAGTGGGGGTGAAGTCATGCGACTTCAATGTTTTTGTGCATCAGACGTGTTGGACTTTTTGCAGGTTTTTTTGCGTGATTGCAGACAGTGCCTTTCCTTTCCTGTCCTGTCTAGTCAGTGTTGGCCCCATCATTTGCTCAGTCTATTTTCCTGCCTGCGTTTGTGTTTTCATCTTGTCTCACCGACAATATATGTTTGGGGGCTATCTATTCTTTTGGGGTCTGCTCCGGGGCAGTTTTGATTTCCCCTTTCTTGCTTTAAGCTTAGTTAGCTCTCCGGCTGTGCCGAGGTGTCTAGGATCATCGTAGGTACGCTCCACGGCTACTGCTAGTTGTGTGGACAGGATCAGGGGTCTGCAATCCGCTTAGTTACCAACCTCTCTGGTTTTCTGTGGCTTAGCCTGGCCTGCTATCCTCCTCGGTGACCCATTCATAACAGATGTCTGTGATAAATACAATTAGTATATTGTGCGTGCAGCTTACTGTAAATGTGTTTATTTAATAAAAGATAATTTTTTGATAAAAATGATGTGGGCTCGAGCATAAATTTTGTAAACAGCAGAGGGAAAGCAGACGGCTGGGGGCTGATGTTCATAGGGGTTATGATAAGACCCGTCACAGAAGTGTCACATTGCCATGGTTGACGGGCACACATGAATTGGCCAATTTATGTGCTAAGAACCTTCGCTATTTTGTATGCACATCTTGCTGAGGGACAATGCATTTGGAAGTTATTTTCATTGACACTATATGTCTTGGCATTCACAGAGTGCTGCTATGCTATTTTATTCGTATCTATCTATCTATGTAATACGGTATATATAAATATATATTCAGCTCTGGCAAAAATTAAGAGACCACTTTCATATGTTCAGTTTGTCTGATTTTTCTCTTTATTGGTATATTTTTGAGTAAAATGTAAATTGTTCTTTTAGTCTATAAACTTCTGACAACGTCTCCAAATTTCCAAGCAATAATTTTTTTATTTTTTTCTGACAAAGAAAAATGGTCAAAATTAAAAAACAGTGCTTTCAGACCTCAAATAATGCAAATAAAGCAAGTTCATAATCAGTTGGAAACAACAATACTAATTTTTTAACTCAGGAAGAGTTCTGAAATCAATATTCTGTGATTTTTAAAAACAGCTTTCATGCGTCTTGGCATGCTTGCCACCAGTCTTTCACACTGCTTCTGGCGCAAAAAATGTAAGCAGATCTTCTTTGTTTGATGGCTTGTGATTATACATCTTCCTCTTGATTAAATTCCAGAGGTTTTCAATGGGGTTCAGGTCTGGAGAATGGGCTGCCCATGATGGGGTATTGATGTGGTAGTCTCTTATTTTTTGTCAGAGCTGTATATATATATATATGTGTGTGTCACTGACAACTATATATCTATGTATTCTGTATGTATTTATCTATTCTATCTATTCTATTCTAGCCTGCCACATTGTGAATTTACTGTATATAGAAAATGAATTGCCGTTTTTTCAAAGGACCAGGTGCGTAAAAATTGGACAGAACTTGCATGGTCCAAGCGCTGTGCGATTTTTTTCTCGCACCCATAGGCTTGCATTGGAGAGCTTCATCCAAGTCTAGGTGGCAATCGCAATACGGCTGAGAAAATAAACGCCGATGTGAACTGCCCCATAGATTAACACTGGGCCGAGCGCTATGTGAAGTTTTCTCATATTGCACTCGCCTTTATTCTATGGTAGTTTGACGAAGGCCTAAGGCTGCATCAAAAACAAGGCATCTTATGCTGCGTTCCTACGATGAGCTTTTGGAGTGTCTTTTGCGCTGCGTATGTTTGCGGCATTGAAATTATAGCCTCTTACAATTCCAGCAATGGGGATGGGATTGGGATTTGGCGAAATCTTATACCCACTGTGCTTTTCTTTAACTGCCTAAACTGATCTGCAATCGCTGTTTTAAATTTGCAGCAAGCTTCTAACTTTGCAAATTTTCTGTACTATTTCTGCACCCGTGAATTAAAACTCTGTTTCCATGTGGTTGTCATTGCCGGAAAGCTATGGACGCCGCCAAGTGGTCGGCGCTCATAGCAAGTCATCTTATTTGCTAAATAGTGCAAGACTGGAGCCCTGCTCGGTGTAGCACAAGCAAGCAGATGATCGCAGCTTCCAGTCTCCCATGGAGACAATTGAAACAAATGAAAAATAAAAAAAAGTTTATAAAAATATTAAAAAAAGATATAAAAGACTAGTTCAAATCATCGCCACATTCGCCCCATTGAAAATAAAGCAATAAAGAAATAAAAATACATATATTTGATTTTGCTGCATTCAGAATAACCCAATCTATCAATATATAAAAATAATTAATCCGATTGGTAATCGGCGTAACGATAAAAAAGTCAAAACGCCAGAATTACGTTTTTTCGAATGCTGTAACATTGCATTAAAATGCGATAAAGGGTGAGCAAAATTGAAAGATTGCATCTACACCAAATGGTATCAGTAAAAACATCAGCTTGGCCAGAAAAAAAAATAAGCCCTCACCCAGCCCCATATCACGAAAAATGGAGACGCTACGAGTCTCAGAAAATGGCGCCTTTTTAATTTTTTTTTAAACTTTGGAATTTTTTTACCACTTAAATAAAAAAGATACAAACACTTAAATAAAAAAAAAACTATATATACAGAGAAACCAAAGGCCACAAATCTGGCTAAAATAAGCATATTTATTGAGATGTTAAAAAAATAGCTTCTCTGAAGGCTACAAAGACAAAACATGCACTATTATAGACTTATATTTGAGTGCATTTTATTTTCACATTGCATCCATGCATTAACAAAATGAGATGAGATACTGCAGGTGGATAGTTGTAGAAAATGCATGTCTCCTATCAGTTTGAATTTTTCCCAGTCACTTTTTCTGTGTACCTCATTGCTTTTTTAATTTCCTTGGGTCTAAGGCTAATGTTATAATTTGTATTATATCGCTGGTAATAGGCACTGCTTTGTGTAATTGCAACTCTGTGCTCTATTTTCTAACTGTCTCTAATGCTGTAAGTAATTAGAAACCTAAAGCTAAGTTCTATGCTACTTTATATGCATTGCCAGCAATCAGTTACCTCAACGACTTGCATTTATAAATTGATTAAATTGTAATTCATTGAATAAAACCATTCTGTGTTGTATTACAAAGCTAAATAAATAAAAATAAAAAAACAACCAGATTTTTTTAAATAAAAAGTATTTCACTATTATTCATAGATAATGTAAAGAATTATTAAGAAAAACGTTCATATCTCATTTTTCAGATATATTTGGTGGGAGTGTTTGATGCAAATTATATTCACCAGATAGTTTTTGCAAATTCTCTATAATTGCTACAAAGTTAACCTACAATTTGTCTACAATTGGCCCACATTCAAAACAAAGAAACTAAGGAGATGTTCCGTAGGTCCCAAGTCAAGTATAGAGGCATGAACAATGTCTTTCTTGATGAGGGGGCATGTTGGAGTAAAACACTTCTGATTCATTGAGAGGGGAATGCCACTATTGAATGTGAAAAATCTGACAAGTGACAAGGTCCCCTGTGTATCTGCCAGAAAACATATCCCAGCAAATTCTGCCTTCATACCACACTAGCCAAACCCAGCTTGACAGAACTTGGCAAAAGTAGCATTAAATTGGCAAAAGTTGCACAAATGTTGCTCAAGTCCAAATTGCGGGAAAATTTTGCGACTTTTAAAAGTGATTTATGCCAAAATTCTTACACATTTTCTTTGAATAATCAATCAGAGTCATAGACTTTGACTGTAGCATTAGGCCGGGGTCACACTACTGCATAACACGGACAAGTACTGTGTGAGAAAACATTGCATAGCACTAGGCCCTGTGCTAATCCATGGGACAGATCACATCTACAATTATTTTCTGATGCTGAATCGGCATGCGAGAACAATGGCAGCATGCTGCGATTGGCACCGAGACTCCGCCGTGTCTTGGCTCACTCACACCCTTATAAGTCTATGGGTACAAATGACACAGCTCACATCACTCGGATATCATCCGAGTGCTGTGCGATATACGCTGACCCCGGCAATGGAGGAGATGGAGAAATTAGATTCTCTGCCTCCTCCGCAGCTGTGCTCCCATCTTCTCTGTGTGAGAAGCTTGGAGCGCAGTAGCATGACATTCGGCTCCCACTTGCAGCAGAGCAGGAGCCGAGGGTCATTAGCATATCGCATCCGATGCTCTTGCATCAGATGCCATACGCTAGTGTGACCCTGACCTTAGTTGAACAAAATCTCTATTCTGCTATTTTGCTGTTCTACAATTAGCTGCAAATGCTTCTGTCATGTTACTTATTTATATTCTGGCACTTTTTTTCAAAGTGAACATCAGTCATTTTCATGCCCAAAAGTGATTTGCAACATAAAGAAAATGAGAATCTGTTGCTAAGCAGGTTATTTGTGAATTTGTGTGTTTTTTTTTCCCCATGGGAAATAAATTGGAGAGAACGAGTCATCAAATACACTTTTCCTAAACAGCTGCTATAGCGCTACTCATACTAGTAATCATAATTCAAAAATGTTATTATTTACAGTGGACCTTCAAGCACAAAATAAAATATAAATTTATGAAGTACAAAATGTTTTAAAGAATCAATGACAGCAGTCCCGGTTTCAACCCTGGCAAGCTCTGTTCACACAGTCAGTAGTTTGTTCCATTTTTGGATTAAAAAAATACAGTGTAGAATGAAAAAAAAGATAAAAGTATTCCAGGAGTGACAATAGTTATTCACATGTAAATCTGCCTGACAAAGGATCCTCTGTGCTCTGAAAGCTGCAAATATACTTTTTCTGGTTAGATAATAAAGGTATATCTATATAATAATTTTGTCTTTTTTTGGCATAAAAGTAATAATGTTTTATTACAGGAACCATTCATTTTAATGGGAACAGAAGAGTCATAAATGACTTGTTTCGTTTCCAGATTTTTCCCTCTTTCCATTTTTAGTTGTATCAAAAAACTTGCAGAATTTTTTTGTCCATCCTCCCCAAAAATGTAATACAAACGGTTCCGTTTATGTTATTTTTTAACATTTAAATTTATGGAAATATTATAATTGATGTTCATCTTTTATGTCATCTGTTAATGGATCAGTTTTTTGCAGAGCGCATGATCAGAACACTAAAGGGGTTCAGACACAACTTTAGCAAAAGGGACACACATTAATGTAAAAATGAAATCACAATGACCATTGTCAAATGGATCTATTTATATTTTTCTTATAAAAATTTAGACTTTCAAAAAAATGAAACTTTGCTTTTCATTTTTCACCAGTTTTTTTCTCCATTTGTAGCACATCCTGTTCTTTCTTTAATACTGGATCCGCTACACTTAAATGACAAAAACTGCAAGTGCAGCACATGTCCGCAAGTCCCATAGGGAATGAATAAGGCCAAACACAGTGATCCATTATGTGGCAGATGCAGAAAAACTGCCAGATCTGCAGCGAATGGCAAAAATTGCTGATTTGACAGTAGCCTAAGTCACTGATGACAGTGTCTGCATTAGTCATACTCACCAATGGGGACAGCAATAAAAGTGCCTAGAGCAGCACAAACTCTTAATACAGCCCTGCATGGGAGCAAATCAACTGCAAATGCCTCAAATCCTGGCTCCTGAGACTAGGGCTGCAAGACTCAAGAAATAATAACCTACATGATTCTCCACCAAAAATTAAATTTATATATCAACACCAAGATGTCTAACTCATACTTAAGATATATCATGTAAGGTAATGAATAGAATAATTTTAAAAAGAGAAAGACAAATAGGGCGTGACTTAGATAATATATTAAATTATTTCTTCAAAAATTGCACATGTATACAGTGAGTAATCTGTTAAAAGAAAGAGACCAAACATCCCCCAAAGATGACCTTTTCCAAAGTGCCTAGGACAGATAAATATTAGAAATTTCAGCTCATAATTAGTAGATCAAAATAACCAGACTCTATGTACAGTAATAAAATTATACGTACTAATAAGTAACTAGGCACAAGAAGTTCATAAATGCCTCACTATGTCAAAGTAAACTTAATATAACCAAATATGGCAATATACATAACATGAGTATCATACATGTATTATACAAAGGAATATGTTGATATCAATTCTTTATTATATGAATGAGCACATGCTATAACATGTCAATTTATGGACAGGTCTTTCTGCATAGCATAAAGTGAATATGGTGCTTTTAAATAGAAGGCTCATCAAAGTCACTGAACATCTGTGTACATAATACTTTCATAATATTACAATTATAAACAATTAGCACCATATACAGTGCTGTGCAAATTAATTGGGACAAAGCATTTTTTAAGTAAAATTGTAGGTTGGTTACCAGTCAGTGATTCAAACCAGTTTTAACTGCTTTGAACAGGCACTCACACCTGTTCAAAGCACTTAAAACTGGTTTGAATCACTGACTGGTAACCAGCTTACGATTTTACTTAAAAAAATGCTTTGTCCCAATTAATTTGCACAGCACTGTACTATGAGCAATACACAGCCTAAAGTGCTTTAGAGTAAAATAACCATCAGTGTCAGCAATTACCTGTGGCCATTATACCGCTAGTGCCTTTGTTAGGAGATGTTGCAAGAATGTAAAACAATAATACACTGCATCCAAACACACAGAAAGGTAGAATCATGACAGTACTCCCTCTTCACTGGACCCCCAGGTATCCCAGGAAACCTATGAAGGAAATCTCTGACCAGGCTTGTGCTGGTAACATGGAACTTTCTTTTGGTCTGTATCCCTTCCAATGGATGAGATACTGAATGAAATTACCTCATAAAGTGACACTGAGCAAAATTGAAAACTTTGGCCTGGTTAGTGTGATGCTAGTTACTATTCATGGGCAAGCCGCAAAACTCGATAATCAAAAGATATGAGGTCAGAAGCCCAGAGCGTACATCATAAACAGAAGGGTGAGACAAAAGAATAGTCAGGTCATAGTCCAGGGGTCCAAAGCTATGAGGGTAAGTCATATACAGAGGGGATAGACAAAAAATAGTCCTGGTTACTGGCCAGAAGTCAAAATGCCAGGAAGATAGCTGATGAAGCAAAGGGTTAAAGCAAACTTATGGTCAGATCATAGTCCATAAGGGGCCTTTACACATAGCGATATAGCTAGCAATATCGCTAAAGCATCACCGATTTTGTGACGCAGCAGCGATATTACTAGCGATATCACTATGAGTGATACTTACCTCCGACCGGCTCCCCCGCTGGCTATCGCTGATTGCACGAGATCGTGCAGCTCCATTTCTCGTCGGGCGCTTCCTGCTGGCGCCGACGAGCGACGTGTGGACGCGGGCGGGAGGAAGTCAGGATCGCCGCGTCTAAAAGGTAAGTAACGACCACTGCTGCATCGCTACATCGCTGTGAGATCTGCCTGTGTGGCAGCTCACTAGCGACCATTTAGCGATGCACCAGCGATCCTAACCGGGTCATATCGTTGTTGGGATCGCTGGTGCATCGCTAAATGTAAAGGGGCCTTAAGTCAGGCAGAAGCAGATAATAGAAAAGGACACAGAGAAGCAAAGCAAACATGCAAAAGTGAGCAAGAAGCTACAATCAACACTAGTCAGAGGCAGAGAGCTGGCTAAATAGCCAGGAAATTATACAAACAGGAGACACATGGATGAAGCTCAGGCATCATAGACAGAAGAGTGAGACAAAAGAATAGTGAGGTCATAGTCTAGAGGTCAAAACACCAGGAAGATAGCGGATCAAGCAAACTGTCAAAGCAAACAGGTGGTCAGAGCGCAATCTTAGGTTAGGTCGCAGTAGATCAGAACATAGAGCACAGAGAAACAAGGCAAACATACACCAATGAGTAGAAAAGCTACAATTGGCACTATTAAGTGGCAGAAAGCAGGCTAAATAGCCAGGTAATTATCTGAACAGGAGACACATGGATGAATCTCAGGCAACATGCAAACTTCAATTGGATGGCTAATGTCACGCTGCTGCTATGTAGGTAGATGCAAACTCAATTAGATGGCAATAGAGTGGAGGGAGGATGGCACACAGCAATAGCAGACCTGCAGTGCAGCAGCGAGGCTGCCACAAGGTGGCAGCAGAATAGTAAAACAAGCCAAGTCAATATTAGTCTGTAGCAAAGTACCAAAGGAATAAACAAACACAGAGTCAGAAACAAGCCAAATGGATCAGCACTGGTCAGGAGCAGATATGCCAAAGACTATAGACAAACAGCTGGTCAGGGTCCAAGCCGAGTCAGATACCAGAGAGTCCTAAACACAAAAGGGAAACACTGAGACTTGATGGAGAGTGGGGACAAACAGACATGGGCAAAGTCAGCAACAGCAAGAGGACAAACCAGAGTCAGATACTCACGCCATAGGAAGAAAATATAATTGACATGGCCTGCAGGATGCAGCTGGAAGAAATATCAAACCTGAATCCAAATTGAGGCCAAGCAAAGTTAACCCTTGACATGATCAGCCCAAGAAAAGGGCAGACAGGACTCAATACCTGGACTGGATCGTGCCAGCTAAACTGTCATTCAAGATACTGACAGCTCAGCACGCCCAGCATCCAATTGGGCAGCTGAGTTGTCCATCATATTCGACCAGCTCAGCATGCCCCTGCTCCTGATTGGATGGCAAACAGCAATTCACTGCCACCAGACACACAGAAAGGTGGAATTGTGACATTGACTTCTGAAAATAAACAAACTTGGACATTATTCCTTAGTTAGAAATCATACCCAGAATCCAAATACTGCAATGTTGCTTATATGCATTTGCTGTCATATAAGTGTGTGTCTTTGTGTGTATACATTTACAATATTTTTTTGTTCTAAAAGATAAAATAATGAATAAAAAGCACAATATTGTCCTTCTAATTTAACATAAAATAAATAAGATATAGACTTTTAAATTCTTTTTCATCTGACATATGGAATGAAACTACTTGCACTCCATTACAGTAAATCTGCTGCTAAAATTCAATATTTTCTTTCCAATACTAATTATAGATATTCATCAGGGAAGAGAAAATTGGACAGATTTCCAACTGTGCAATTTGCAGGGTGCATTAGTTAATATTAATCATTCTTGGATAGGTTCCACTCTGATTTAGGAACTTTGTACAATACTGTGCAACACAAGATATATTAAATTAAAATGTCCTATAGGGTAATGTAAATAAGTGATTTTCCTATTGATTTATCATGAAAACATCAGCTATATTTGGTACTACAGATGGGCAATTAATTAAAGTCAGGGAGATTGATACCAAATGTGACATAATTATTACAGATTTAAGATGTATTGGCATTGGGAAAAAAAGAAAATATTGATCATTATTTATACCCCTTCATGAGATTTTTATAGCACTGTCCTGCATATACAGTCTTGTAGTAGTGTTTATTAACCTTTTACTTTAGACAATGTTATTAAAGGTTCAAATACACTTAACAATAATTTCTTCATGTATATATATATATTTTCTGATCTAATTATTTTTCATTACCTAGTCATATAAAAATAAGATGGTGAAATAAAATATGATTTTAAAACTAATATTAACCACTTTAATCCAATGATCCTGCATCTGTCAGACACATAACAGATTATTTGATGATCAGCTGTCTTGTGCTCTTAGCCGCCACGTATGGAATCGCGATCCACCGTTGGCTGTTAACATGTCAATCTCTGAAAGTGGGATTTAACATGGCCGCATAGGAAGCATGTTACTAACTTCACCCATCGGCGTCCCTGTCACATCGTGGGGCACCGATGAGTTGGCATGACATCCTGGGGTCTGCAGCAGTCCCCCATGATTGTAATTTCAGATCTGTTATGAGCTCCGGCGAGTGGCCAGCGTTCATAGCAGATGATCATTTCTGCTACACATAGCAGTGCTGAAGCTCTGCTATGTGTAGCACATGCAATCAGCTTATCGCAGCTTCAAGTCTCCTAAGTAGACCATCAAAGCAAGTAAAAAGTGTAAAAAAGTTTATCTCTTGCCCGCTCTTGCCACTTACACCTAAAGAACATCGCTAAAATTCGCCCTTTTCTCACCATTGAAGCAACAAAAACCCTCACTGTAGCACTGATCTACTCCTGCCTGGATTACTGCAACGCTCTATTAATTGGCCTCCCCGTTACTCGACTATCCGCTCTCCAGTCCATACTTAATACAGCAGCCAGAGTTATCTATCTGGCTAATTGGTACTCGGACACGTCCGTTCTTCGCCAGTCCTTACATTGGCTGCCCATTCATTATAGGATCCAATTCAAAGTACTTGTTCTCACCCACAAAGCTCTCCGCAGTGCAGCACCCCCTTACATCTCCTCCCTCATTTCTGTCTATCAGCCTAACCGACTGCTGCGCTCTGCAAACAACTTTCGACTAACCTCTGCACTAATCCGTACCTCCCACTCCCAACTCGAAGACTTCTCCCATGCTGCGCCAACCCTCTGGAATGCTCTACCCAAAGAAATTAGGACTATCCACAATTTGCATAGTTTTAGGTGCTCCCTCAAAACACATTTGTTCAGAGCGGCCTATCACGTTCACTAAACAAAGTCATTCTATGTGTAAGTGTGCATGTGTAGCCCAGTCACTATCTCCATCAATCCCTCACTCCCTCAAGATGGCTGGACCATCATTTTAAATACACCATTGTAAATACACACCTGTAATTCATATCTCCCCCACCTCATTGTAGATTGTAAGCTCTCACGAGCAGGGTTGTCTTATTTCGTCTTATTTTGCTTTAATTATTGTATTGTTAATGTTGTTACTTATGACTTGTGTTTTGAAACTGTTAAACTGTAAAGCGCTGTGGAATATGTTGGCTCTATATAAATAAAGATTATTATTATTATTTAATAAAATTTACAAAAAATATGCAAAAATACATATTTGCGCCATTAAAAATAAAATAATAAAAAATACACATATTTTGGTATCATTGCTTTCAGAAATATCCAATCTGTAAAAATAAGCAAAGAATTAATCCAATCCCTAAACGGCGTAATAAGAAAAAAAAAACTTTCCATAATTACGTTTTGGGGTGGCTGCAACATTGCAATAAAGGGCAATACCACGCGATCAAAAGATCATATCTGCCACAATATAGTATAGATAAAAAAGTCATCTCATCACATAAAAATTGAGCTCTCACCCATCCCCAAATAAAAATAACTGGAGACGCTATGAGTCTCGGAAAATTGTGCCATTTCTTTTTTTTTTTTTTTACAAACTTTGGATTTTTTTTCCACCATTTAAATAAATAAGAACCTATATATGTTTTGTATCTGTGACCTCGTCATGATCTGGAGAATCATAATGGCAGGTTAGTTTTAGCATCTAATTAATATGGTATGATGTACAGTAATAAATTATATTGTGGTAACGTGTTAGCTAGAAAAAATCGATGTGAATACTTTGTCGCCCAATGAAGACAAAAGTATTCTCAGAGTGATACCTTTATTGGCTAACCAGAAAATAATATGTTTGCAAGCTTTCAGAGCACAGTGGCTCCTTCTTCAGACAAGATAACAAATGGATTAATAAGAAAAAAGCACAACATTTAAAGGCCCCTTTACATTTAGCAATGCACCAGCGATCCTGACCACGATATGACCCGGTCAGGATCACTGGTGCATCGCTAAATGGTCGCTAGTGAGCTGCCAAACAGGCAGATCTCACTAGCGATGCAGCGATGCTCGGAGGTCGCTCTTACCTTCAGACTCAGCGATGACCGCTGTCTTCCGCCCGCGTCCATAGCTTGCTTGTTGGCGCCAGCAAGAAGCCGGAGAAGAGAAATGGACCAGGCCAATCTCGCACGCTGAGCGATAACCAGTGGGGGAGCCGGTCGGAGGTAAGTATCATATGTAGAGATATTGCTAGTGATATCGTTACTGCGTCACAAAATCGGTGACGCTTTAGTTATATTGCTAGCGATATCACTATGTGTAAAATCCCCTTAAGGGATACTACATTAGGTCATTTGTTCATTAGGTGGGAGGTGTGATGCCTCCTAAAGATATGTCAAGGAAATCGAATAACAGTGAAAATAACTTGGCACTCAACTTATGATGTCCATGAATGGAAAGAATTTGTTTATTTAATGCAGTCTGTAAACGTTTCAGCCTACATGGCCTTCATTTGTCTGCGATAGACAGTGGATCATGATAAAAAAAAAATTACAATAACTTTGTCCTTCTATCCATATATAAAGAGGTCATAATATCATACAGATAATATACAATAATAATAAATACACCAATGCGGTGGGAATACAAGACAAAAAATAAAAAATGAATTTATAGCATCATTAATATCTGAGGAGAACCAGATGGGAGCCAGAGTGCTAGAGGGGAGGCCAGAAAGTAGGAGGTTGCAGTAGTCGAGGCGGGAGATGATAAGAGCATGCACTAGTGTTTTTGTGGTTTCGTGGTTGAGGAATGAGTGGATCCGCGAAATGTTTTTGAGTTTGAGGCGGCAGGAAGAGGCGAGGGCTTGGATATGTGGTTTGAAAGAGAGCGCAGAGTCGAGGATCACCACAAGGCACCGAGCGTACGCGACTGGGGAAAGAGAGCAGCCGTTGACATTGATGGATAGGTCTGGTTGAGGGATAGAGTGAGATGAGGGAAAGATGATGAATTCTGCTTTGTCCATGTTCAGTTTGAGAAAGCGAGCAGAGAAGAAGGCTGAGATAGCAGACAGACATTGTGGGATTTCAGTCAGTAAGGAGGCGAGGTCGGGTCCAGATAGGTAGATCTGTGTGTCATCGGCATAGAGGTGATACTGCAAACCGTGGGATTCTATGAGCTGTCCCAAGCCGAAGGTATAGATGGAGAATAGTAGGGGTCCTAGGACAGAGCCTTGGGGAACACCGACAGACAGGGGGTGAGGTGAGGAGGTGGTGTGTGAGAGGGAGACACTAAATGTTCGGTCTGTTAGGTATTGTCACGCTCATGCCTTGGCTGAATGGCGCGAACCGGGGGGTTGTGGCCCCACTGTGCCACAAACCAGACTACCCTGGAAGGGGCGTGACTACGACAGCTACCTCGGTCTTCACTGGAGCCTCTGATGGTGAGGTCAGGCTTGTGCTGCAGATAGCTGTCGGGTGCCACTCCAGGGTGGTGTCTGGCTGTGGCTGCTGGTCCCACTCGGGGACAAGTCACTTTGACAGAGGCTATAGACAGGCAGGCAGGTAGACATGACAGGCACGGCTGGACACAGGACAGGCGGGCACGGCTTGGAGACACAGGACAGGTGGGCACGGCTTGGAGACACAGGACAGGCGGGCACGGCTTGGAGACACAGGACAGGTGGGCACGGCTTGGAGACACAGGACAGGCGGGCACGGCTTGGAGACACAGGACAGGCGGGCGCGGCTTGGAGACACAGGACAGGCGGGCGCAGCTTGGAGACACAGGACAGGCGGGCACGGCTTGGAGACACAGGACAGGCGGGCACGGCTTGGAGACACAGGACAGGCGGGCACGGCTTGGAGACACAGGACAGGCGGGCACGGCTTGGAGACACAGGACAGGCGGGCACGGCTTGGTGACACAGGACAGATTGGCGTGGTATGAGAAGGAGCAGGTAGGGACCTGTTCACACAGCAGGTGAAGGCAGGAGGGAGTGGTGTATGCTGAAACAGGATCTGGACCTGTTCACACAGGAGGTGCAGGTATGGATATAGGCAGGAAGGAGTGGAATATGAAGGAACAGGTTTGGACCTGTTCACACAGGAGGTGCAGGTGGGCAGAGCCGCAGGAGTGCGGAGCAGGCAGAGCGGCTAGGGAGCCGTGCAGACAGAGCGGCTAGGGAGCCGTGCAGACAGAGTGGCTAGGGTGCAGATGCACAGATAAAGCTGCGAGGGTGCAGATGCACAGATAAAGCTGCGAGGGTGCAGATGCACAGATAAAGCTGCGAGGGTGCAGATGCACAGATAAAGCTGCGAGGGTGCAGATGCACAGACAGGGAGGACACAAGGAAAGACACGGCAGAGAAGGAACCACAAACAAGGAGACTGACAGACAGAGGTAAGACTGAGTTCAGACAGAGACACAGGAACAAAGACACAAGGACCAGGATATTCTGCCTCCTGGCAGGCGGACAGAGAACAGACAAGGCACTGGGAACAAGACTCAAGGGCCAGGATATTCAGCCTCTTGGCAGGCAGACAAGGTACAAGGCAAGACAAGAAGTATTCCTCCAGAGAAGGAGATACACTGAACAGGGCCTGGCTTCCTCAGCAGCAAGACACTAACTGAGTATAGACATTGCACAGGCAAAGGTCAGTGGGTGTGGCAAAACTAAATAGTCAAGGGCTCTAGGTGATTGGTCAGGGACATATTACACAGGTGCACCCTGACTGCATAAGGCCTCTTTCACACATCAGGTTTTCGCCGTCAGGCGCGATCCGGCGCTTTTGACAGAAACCGGATCCGGCGAAATGCAATGCCGGATCCGGTTTCCCCCCCATTGACTTGCATTTGCGCCGGATCGCGCCGGATGGCCATGCGTTTCATCCGGTTTTCGCCGGATCCGGCAATGTGTCGCGATCCGGCGTCTGGAAAAAACGGCTACTGTAACGTTTTTTGTCTCCGGCGAAAAAGCCGGACACGCCGGATCCGGCGCGTCCGGCTTTTTCACACAATGAAAGCCTATGAGCGCCGCAATGCGCCTGATCCGGCGAAAGCCGGATCCGGTGGCCGGATCCGGTTTTTTAGGTCTGAGCATGCTCAGTAGCTCTGCCCACAAGACATATATAAAAGCAAGACAGTGGGACTCACAGCCACACCCAACATGCCACCCAAGAAAGCAACCAAGCGCAGCAGGAGAAGGCAGGAGACCACTGCAGCACCATCAGCACCACCACCAAATGGAGCAGCAAATGGAACATGCTGAGGAGGGGAGGCCAGCAGCAGATGAGAGACGGTAATTATCAAATCCCCCATTCCTCCAAACTAGGGCTATTGAATATCAAGATATTCATTGGCCCTTTGTTTCTCTTTATTCAACAGCCGCCCAATAGAAGCAGCAGCAGCAGCAGCAATGGCAGCAGCTGGAACACCACCCACAGGCATGGAGTGTGGCCACCAGGAAGACAGCACATCATCTTCTGGGAGCCCTCCCTCGCATCGTCAGCGTTTGACGGTAAGTTTTTATTTCCAAAATCCATCATCTCTGTAATATATGTCTATTCATTGCCTTTTATTTCAAAACAGGATTCACAAGATGAAGAGGAGCTCCCAGAAGAAGAAGGAAGGGGTGGACAGACACTTGAAGTGGGCTCACAATTGGTAAGTTTTTTGCATCAAACGCAGAAACACAACATCACACTACACACAACACATAGAAAACAATGTTCTGCAGACCACACACAGCAAACAAATGCCTACATCCAAAGACATAACATTTTTTGTTTTCTTCTCTAGTCTTCCCAATCTGGTGCTCGGCCAAGAGGTCCTCGCAGTGCCTCCCAGGGTCGTCGGCGACAGCAACGCGGCGGTCACCAGCGTGTAAGTATAAATATTTTTGCTTTGTTTTTTTGCACTTTTTATTTCATTTCTTTTGTGGAGGCTAATTATGTTATTTTTGTCTTTTTCTTTAACAGCCTTCACAGCGTGCTCCCGACTCTGACGGTGAGGATGGAGGACTCGATGTGGACCACCTCATCGATCTCGTCAGAGAAAGGGAGCCGCTCTGGAATATGGCTGACCGCCGCCATGCTGACCTTATCGTTACCCGACGACTCTGGGAGGAAATCTGTTCGCTCCTTGTGGGCCGCTGGGAGGACCTCGATGTTCGGGCCCAGATTAAAGAGCGTAAGTATATACAGTACCGGTTGCTTGATGTAAACCAGTGTTTCCCGAACTCCAGTCCTCGTGGTCCCCACGGATCATGTGTTCAGGATTTCTATTTACTATGGAAATCCTGAAAACATGACCCCTGGGGACCATGAGGACTGGAGTTTGTGAAACACTGATGTTGTATACTAACCACTCCTTTCTCGTTTCAGGGAACAGAATTGTGAATCGGTGGCGGTCTGTGAGGGATCGTTTCAAGAAGGAGTTCAATAAAGAGATGCGGGCCCCGAGTGGATCTGGAGGACGCAGGAGCAAGTACAAATACGCACAAGCCCTGTCGTTCCTCCGGGAAACAATGGTCACTAGAAGGTAAATATTACACACCACATGTGAAAAAAAATGTTAGATGTAACTTTTTTTTTTCAGCCAGGGCCATACCATGTCAGTATTTTAATAGTTTTTTTTTCTCTTTATTCCACAGCACGGTGAGCAGCACTCGGGAGCCTGCACAATTGGACCCTTCTGAGGCGATCCCTGAGGAGACCGGCACCAAGGGACACTTCGACCGACCCGGTACATCTGCACCTTCCCAGCCTTCCCACACATTCGACCCATCTGTCCCATCCACCAGCACAGGAGCATCGTGGCCGCCTACATTACATGAAGCTGCTGGTGAGGAGATCGCTTTCCCTTTACCCCACCCTTCTGCCCCTGCCACCTCTAGTACACCTGCAGGTACTGGGCGGCAGCGGCAGAGGGGTCAGGAAAAGAGTTATGCGCCAGAGTTCTTGCATCTGAATGCATCTTTCCAGAACTGTCTAAAAGTCTTGTCAGAGCAAATCTCCGCAGGCTTTCAGCAGATCAACTCCAGCATTCTGGAGGTGAAGACACTTCTGCAAACCATGCATTCAGAAGCAAGATCTTCGCCAAACCACACCTTTTTCAGGTCTGTTGTGGAGCGCATGGCAACACTATCTCCTACCCAGCAGATGCATGTAATGCATTCGTGCCACGGTGCTCTACAGCAGGTTACCTCCCAACCTCCACCTCCCACCACTGTAGTTCCTCCACCTGCACCCCCTCCAGCCACTTTCCATCCTCCCCCTCCTATTACATCTGCACCCCCTTCAGCCACTTTCCATCCTCCCCCTCCTATTACATCTGCACCCCCTCCAGCCACTTTCCATCCTCCCCCTCCTATTACATACCAGCAACCTCACCAGTACCAGCAACCTTCCCAGTACCAGCAACCTCCCCAGTACCAGACATCTCCCCACTTCCAGCAACCTTCCCCGTACCAAACTCCTTCCCCGTACCAAACTCCTTCCCCGTACCAAACTCCTTCCCCATACAACTTTCCATCAACATCATCTGCTCCTACAGTCCCTGCCCAACCCTCCATTCCACCACCCACCACCTCTTCTGCCTCCCACATGTCCACCCATTCTGTAGCTTTTTCCACACCATCACCTCTAACTGTTCCTTCCCCACCATGATCCCAGTCCTCTCTCCACACTCCCATTGTCGAAGTGTCCCGCAGCCCCTCCAGCAGTATTTCCACCCCACACTACACCGAGTTATAATGTTTTTTTTGTAATAAAAATGCCCATTTGGTTGGTTTCAAACCTTTATTAAAAAAGTGTTTTTAACTTTAAAAACAGTTTACACAAAAAAAAATATTTTAAATAAAAGTTAAATTATTGTTTACACTGGTTGTCTGTCATTTCTTTCTGCGGCGAAATATGTTTAAAAAAAGGTTAAATACAGGGTATTTAAAAGGTAAAAAGGTATTCAAAACCAGGTATATAACTGTGGGTAAATTTTAGCTTTTTGCCACAGTTGTGTTCCTGGTTGTGTTTGAAGCAAAGTATTTCACCTGAAAAGTTGTGTTTATTGTTGGTGATTTCCTAACAATGTACACAACTTTTGTTAAAAGGTGAAATACTTTGCATAAAACACAACCAGGTACACACCTGTGGCCTAAAGCTAAAAATAGTAAGACCATGACAAGATAGCCAACTTTGTTTGGCAAAGGTATATACTTTTGGTCCAGAAGGTACACAAGTTTGGTTAGAGCACAAATCTTTCACACTCTGTCATCCTGCCAGTGTACTCTGCCTTGAGGTGACATAAAGTATAGTGCAAAATTGTCCCTCATTACTGAAACCGTCACAGAACTTCTAGTGGTAATATTTCCAATGACAACATCCATCTTCGCCAGTAACTTGCTCTTCTCTCCAACCTGCACTTTCTCCTCTACAACCTGTCAAAGAAGGGCTGTAGGAACATGCTATATATAGTTTTCCAGTAGCCAGTCCCGTTCGGAAGGCCACAAGGGTCAATTTTAAAAACCAGATCCGGCGTAATCCGTCGAAAAACGGATAGAAAAACGGATGAACCGGATGAGACGGATCCGGTTTTGTCTGTCAAGAACAAGACGGATCCGGCAGAAAACCGGATCCGGCACATCAGGTTTTACAAAACATTTGCCGGATCCGGCATTCCGGCACGACGCCGGATCGCGCCTGACGCCGAAAACCTGATGTGTGAAAGTAGCCTAAGAACCAGAGAGTTCAGGCGCCGCCCCCCTATACACACAGTCAGGAAACATGGAGAGCAGAGGCACAGGACTGGCAACAGACAGAATTCACAGCATGGCTTGAAGCAGAAAGTAAGTTGGTGTGCGGGGGATGGGAGGCCATGCAGTGATGCCAGCAGGGTTGTTACAGGTATGATGAAATCCAGGATAGGGCCAGGTCTGTGATGCCAAGAGATGAAAGAGCCTGTAGCAGGAGGGAATGGTCTACGGTGTTGACATTCAGCCCTATGGGATTTACCTGATGATATGTTCTGGGTATGTGGCGACAATGCTTATAAATGGTTGCCAGTAGTGGTACATGTACTCTGGGTCGCTTGACCCCGGCCACCTTTGTTATTCCAAACAAACAGTTGGATACACAGGCTATACCCAAACATACATTATACAAAAGAGCTGTGGACAATTCACCCCGCCCTTCAGGGAGACCACATATAGTAGAGAAGAGTGTGGCCAATAAAATTGTCAGTTCTATTTTCATTTACCCTATGATTACACAAATGTGGGATAAATTGGTTAGAGCCACAGACTATATAGATGATCAAATTTGGGATATATTGGATATACTTAATACTACTGTTGCTGTCCAAAATCAACTTATTATAGTCACTAATCAACATACTATAGTGCTGGACTACTTAACAGCCTCCCAAACAATGTTGCTTATTTAGGGGGAGGTTTAAACAAGTGTCTAGACATTGTTTTCTCAAATCGCGTGCGTGCAAAAAGCACTAACGTGCGCGCATCCAAGCGCACGCCAGCAACTCCATAGACTGTAATGCTATTTTTTTGCGCATACAGTGCACACACGTGCGCGCGCAATTTTTTTAACGATGTAGGCGGAACAAAAAATGCAACATGTAGCGTATGGCGGGTCTGGGTGCATACCTGGAAAATGCGCTGCGCTCGTAAACGCTGATGAGCGCGTGCAATTGCAAGACCCTGCGCCCGCCATGTTAGAGATAGGGGAACATTGCACGTGCGCCCGATAGCGCACTATGCGCTGCGCGATAAAACGCTAGTGTGAAACCAGCCTTAGTTTGTAATAGCAGGTAAACATAAAAAAACCGATATAAATCTGGTATCGATGTAATCAGAACAACCCAAGAATAAAGCTGTCTTATCACTTATGCCACATGAGGAACGGCATAAAAAATAATTAAAAATCAATTCTTCACCTGCTGTTGTTTAAAATCGGATTGAATTCAGACCCATGTTAATCTATGATTGTGTGTTCTTCTGCATTTTTTTCAGCTCTGATTGGATCATAATCAGGCTGGAAATAAATTGCAGTATGCTGCGATTGCAATCAGAAATCGGATCACATCCCGCAATAGAAGTCAGTGGGTGCGAGAAAAAAAAAATCGCACAGCATTCGCACCAACAATTCTTATGCAGCTTCTGTAAAAACACACTGACAGGTTAGAATAGAAAAGATACAATACATTTATACACCTAGAATAGGTGTATATACAGCTCTGGCAAAAATTAAGAGACCACCACATCAAAACCCTGTCATGGGCAGCCCATTCTCCAGACCTGAATCTCATTGAAGACCTTTGGAATGTAATCAAGAGGATGATGGATAGTCACAAGCCATCAAACAAATGAGAACTGCTTAAATTTTTGTGCCAGAAGCAGTGTGAAAGACTGATGGAAAGCATGCCAAGACACATGAAAGCTGTGATTAAAAATCATGGTTATTCCACAAAATATTGATTTCTGATCTCTTCCAGAGTTAAATTATTAGTATTGTTGTTTCTAAATGATCATGAACTTGTTTGCTTTGCATTATTTGAGGTCTGAAAGCGCTGTTTTTTTAATTTGACCATTTCTCCTCTTCAGAAAAAAAAAACTGTATTGCTTGGAAATTCGGAGACATGTTGTCAGAAGTTTATAGACTAAAAGAACAATTTACATTTTACTAAAAATATACCTATAAAGAGAAAAATTAGACAAACTGAGCATTTGAAAATGGTCTTTTAATTTTGGCCAGAGCTGCTGTATATATATATATATATATATATATATATATATATATAGTAGGAATTCGCTCTGGTAGGTAATGGCAGGGTGGCAGTAACGAGGCAACACACAGGCATCATAAAGTCCAGTTTCAGTGGTTTAATATCACTTAGTAACCAGCCGGTTAACAGAACATAAGGAAGAAACCATACACATACTCCAGCTTGGAGAACCACTGGTCCCAGACTCACCCCACTGGTCCCAGACTCACCCTGGTCCCAGACTCACGCCTGCGCAGTCTGGAGAGAGTAACGCACCTGGGGATGAGGAAGGTGGCATAGGAGATCGCAGTATGCGTAAGCACTGAACGCACACCGCGATCTCCGGCACAACACCTTTCCGATCCGATGTTGCCACGGGGTCTTGTTGGGATGTCAGGGGAGGGCGGGTTGTGGCGCCGAAATTGGCGCATGCCCAGTCTGCGCTTTCTGACTCCACATTGTGGAAGACACACTGCAGTGTGTCTTAAAGAAACTGGCACCAGAAAGCGATGACTGCGCAGGTGCCGATTTTGCCGGCACAATTCCACCCTCTCCTGACCTCACGGCGAGACCCAATGGCAAAACCAGGATAGGAGGTTGAGGGGTAGCATGCATACCAGGATTGGGGATGAGGGGACCATGCATACCAGGATTGGGGGTGAGGGGACCATACATACCAGGATAGCGATGAGGGGGTACCATGCATACCAGGATTGGGGGGTGGGAGGACCATGCATACCAGGATTGGGGGGTGAAAGGACCATGCATTCCAGGATTGGGGGTGAGGGGACAATGCATACCAGGATTGGGGGGGTGAGGGGACCATACATACCAGGATTGGGGGGTGAAAGGACCATGCATTCCTGGATTGGGGGTGAGGGGACCATGCATACCAGGATAGGGATGAGGGAGTACCATGCATACCAGGATTTGGGGGTGAGAGGACCATGCATACCAGGATGAAGAATGGGAAGCCATGCATACCAGGATTGGGGGGTGAGGGGGTACCATGCATACCAGGATAGGAGGGTGAGAGGACCATGTATATCAGGATTGGGGGGTGAGGGGACCATACATATTATGATAGGGATGAGGGGTTACCATGCATACCAGGATAGGGATGATAGGGTACCATGCATACCAGGATTGGGGGGGTGAGGGGACCATGCATACCAGGATGAGGAATGGGAAGCCATGCATGCCAGGATTGGGGGGGTGAGGTGATCATACATACCAGAATAGGGATGAGGGGGCCATGCATAGCAGGACAGGGATGAGGGGTACCATACATACCAGGATAGGGATGAGGGGTACCATGCATACCAGGATGGGAGACCATATACCAATAAAAATGCTCGCCACCCGGGCGTAGAACGGGTTCAATAGCTAGTACATATATATATATAAATTCTAATATATAAAGCCCAAGTATGTGTATGTATGTATGTTTGTGTGTGTATGTATGTATGTGTGTGTGTGTGTGTGTGTGTATGTCCGGGATTGGCATCCACACCGTCGCAGCTACAGCCACAAAATTTGGCAGTCACACGTCTGGACCCCGAAAGAGTCCTAAGCTATGTTTTGAGGCGAAATTTTAACCCCGCACGTTCCAATTCACCAAACAATTTTGCCCCTGTCTACATACTGGGGAAAAAGTGTGTGCGCTTCAAGCCCCGCCCCTCATTATGATGTCATAATGCCCCTATCTACATAATGGGGAAACAGTGTGTGCTTATCAAGCCCCGCCCCTCATTATGATGTCACAATGGTTGCCATGGCGACGCTGATGTCATCATAGGTTGCAAGCCCCGGCGCTCATTATGATGTCATAATGGTTGACTATGGGATGGAGGATGTGTGATGGGTATATGGGCACTGGACTATGGGATGGATGATATGTATGACGGGTATATGGGCACGGGACTATGGATTGGAGGATGTGTGATGGTTATATGGGCACTGGACTATGGGATGGAGGATATGTATGACGGGTATATGGGCACGGGACTATGGGATGGAGGATATGTATGATGGGTATATGGGCATGGGACTATGAGATGAAGGATGTGTGATGGGTATATGGGCACTCGACTATGGGATGGAGGATATGTAAGATGGGTATATGGGCACGGGCCTATGGGATGGAGGATGTGTGATGGGTATATGGGCACGGGACTATGGGATGGAGGATATGTATGATGGGTATATGGGCACGGGCCTATGGGATGGTGGATATGTATGATGGGTATATGGGCACGGGACTATGGGATGGAGCATAATTATAATTTGTTATAACTAACCACAGTTAGTTACTATGCCCGGGCAGCGCCGGGCTCTTCAGCTAGAATATATATACACTCACTGGCCACTTTATTAGGTACACCATGCTAGTAAGGGGTTGGACCCCCTTTTGCCTTCAGAACTGCCTCAATTCTTCGTGGCAGAGATTCAACAAGGTGCTGGAAGCATTCCTCAGAGATTTTGGACCATATTGACATGATGGCATCACACAGTTGGCGCAGATTTGTCGGCTGCACATCCCTGATGCGAATCTCCCGTTCCACCACATCCCAAAGATGCTCTATTGGATTGAGATCTGGTGACTGAGGAGGCCATTTGAGTACAGTAAACTCATTGTCATGTTCAAGAAACCAATCTGAGATGATTCGAGCTTTATGACATGGCGCATTATCCTGCTGAAAGTAGCCATCAGATGTTGGGTACATTGTGGTCATAAAGGGATGGACATGGTCAGCAACAATACTCAGGTAGGCTGTGGCGTTGCAACGATGCTCAATTGGTACCAAGGGGCCCAAAGAGTGCCCAGAAAAAATTCCCCACACCATGACACCACCACCACCAGCCTGAACCGTTGATACAAGGCAGGATGGATCCATGCTTTCATGTTGTTTACGCCAAATTCTGACCCTACCATCCGAATGTCGCAGCAGAAATCGAGACTCATCAGACCAGGCAACGTTTTTCCAATCTTCTACTGTCCAATTTCGATGAGCTTGTGCAAATTGTAGCCTCAGTTTCCTGTTCTTAGCTGAGAGGAGTGGTACCCAGTGTGGTCTTCTGCTGCTGTAGCCCATCTGCCTCAAAGTTCGACGCACTGTACGTTCAGAGATGCTCTTCTGCCTACCTTGGTTGTAACGGGTGGCAATTTGAGTCACTGTTGCCTTTCTATCAGCTTGAACCAGTCTGCCCATTCTCCTCTGACCTCTGGCATCAACATGGCATTTCCGGCCACAGAACTGCCGCTCACTGGATTTTTTTTCTTTTTCGGACCATTCTCTGTAAACCCTAGAGATGGTTGTGCGTGAAAATCCCAGTAGATCAGCAGTTTCTGAAATACTCAGACCAGCCCTTCTGGCACCAACAATCATGCCACGTTCAAAGGCACTCAAATCACCTTTCTTCCCCATACTGATGCTCGGTTTGAACTGCAGGAGATTGTCTTGACCATGTCTACATGCCTAAATGCACTGAGTTGCCGCCATGTGATTGGCTGATTAGAAATTAAGTCTTAACACACAGTTGGACAGGTGTACCTAATAAAGTGGCCAGTGAGTGTATATATATATATATATATACTATATGTATATGTATTCTATGTGTATATATCTATTCTTTTCTAACCTGCCAGTGTGATTTTACTACCTATCTATTTATCTATCTAATATATATATATATATATATATATATATATATATATATATATATATATATATGTATGTATAATGTGTGTGTGTGTGTTTTGAAGAATATTTCATTTTAAAACAATGTGTAAAGGACAGAGAACTGCTGTATATAAAAGCTCATGTTAAAATCGCATCGCAGTCAGATAGCAATCGCACTGCATTCTGATGTAAATTGGATGCTAGGTATGAAAATTTGTATTGTAATCGCAGAAAAAATGCATGACTTTTGCATGACACCTGCATTACATTTGTCCGACTCTCCTGCATCAAAATCGGAATGATTTTAAAATCACTAGTGTGTCTCCAGAGCCTTAGGGTCTCAGCACATTTGTCCTTTGCTCTGTGCTAAGCGATTACACCGTGGTTTCCATGTAAATCTCTAGAATACTTTATTCAGATGAAACCTCCATTGGAACATTCCATATAATGAGGTAGATAAAGACAATTTGGATGCCGCATGGCTTATGACCTGGAGGTGTCCATCTTTTTAAGCCACAGTTTTGTGCACAATGCAAAACAGAGTCCAAACAGAGCCTGGAGTAACTCCGGCGAGAGTCCAAAACGAGTCTGGAGTAACTCTGGTGGCCTCATTATTGAATGAACCAATTTGAGGTATTATCGGAATCATGTGTTTCAGACATTTGAAAAATGCACAGGGTAAATCTGAACTGATCCAAAATGTTAGCGTAACACAAACTATTCTAGAAAGATCAGTGTCACTATAGTCAAATAGTGCTCCTTCCCTACTGAACCCTGCCGTGTGGCCAACTAGTGCTGTATAGCCTCATATGGAATATTGCAGTGTTGAGAACAAATTGTTTAAGAAGTTATTGGGCCTTGATTAACCATTTCCCTTGGGAAAATAAAAAGTTGGGGCTAAAAGAGTATTTTAGTGATAAAAATATAATAATTAGTACTTCACTACAGAATGGTATAAAATTCTGTGACAAACCTGTGGCATCAATATTTTTATTGCATCACTATGTTTTAACTCAGGAGTGTAGTTTATAAAATGGTGTCACTTAAAGAAGGTTCTGGTCTTTTAGCACCTGAGGAGCTCTGCCAATATGACACATCACCTGAAAACCATTCTAGCAAGATCTGCAATTCAATATGGAGCTTTTCCGTTCTTAGCTTTGTGCTGTGCCTTTAAAGAAGATTCCGCCCACATATAGGATATTGGCGAGCTCAGGAGAAATTGCATAACAAATTATGTGGACCAATTCCTCCTTATAGCCATTTTGAAAACTAAAAACTTTAGGCTTAAACAACATTTGGGTGGAAAAAATTCATTTCAATTTTCCGCAGCTTAATGTTACACAATTCTATGAATCATTTATGATTACACACCTAGGTGAAATCCTCAAAAGTTATACATTCCAAATGCTACAAGGCCCTGCAATCTAATCCTGCTAAATCTGCTCTCAAAAAGTCAAATAACTCTCCTTCTCTTCTGAGCCCTGCCATGTGCCCAAACAATTGTTTTTATCCATATGTGGAGCATCAGCATACTCAAGAGAAATTGCACAACACATTATATGATTCATTTTCTCCTGTTACCCTTGTGAAATTAACAATTTGGGAATAAAGCAACATTTTTGTGAGAAAAAATGTGATATTTTGTTTTCAGTACTCAACTTAATAAAATTCTGTGAAGCACCTGCGAGTTCAAGGTGCTCACCAAACCTCAAGAAAAATTCCATGAGGGTTAGAGTTTCCAAAATGTGGTCACTGGTGGGGTTTTCACCTGTTTAAGCATATCCGGGTCTCTGCAACGTGACATGCACCGAATATCTATTCCAGACAATTTTGAGCTCCAAAAGTCAAATGGTGCTTCATCCCATCCAAGCCCTGCCATAAACTCAAACAGTAATTTCCACCATATATAGAGTATTGGTGTGTGCAGGAGAAATCGCACAACAAATTGTGCCTTCCATTTTTTTTCCTTTTACCCTTGTGAAAATGAATAGTTTTGTGATAAAGCAACATTTTTGTGGTAAAAAGTTGATTTTTTTATCTTCACGGTTCAACTTAATAAAATTCCGTGAAGCACAAGGGTCAAAGGTGCTCATTATACCTCTAGATAAATTCCTTAAGAGGTGTAGTTTTTAACAGTTTCACTTATACAGGCTTTTCACTGTTTAGGCAGATCAGAGGCTCTGCAAATGCAACATAGCATCAGCTATCTATTCCTGCCAATGTTGCACTACAAAGGTCAAATTGTTCTTCTTCCCTGTTGAGCTGGACCGTGCTTATAAACAGTAGTTTTACACAACATGTGGGGCAACAATGCACTCTGGAGAAATTGTCCAACAAATTGCATGGGTCATTTTCTCCTATTACCATTAAGAAAATGCTATGTTTGAGGCTAAAGCAACTTTCCCCCAGAGTATGCCTGCCTGAGATATGCTGATGAAGGAGAAAATAGGATCTGACTTCCTTTTGCACAAGTCCATTAACCCCTTAACGACCAGGGGTATTTTTGGTTTTGCATTTTCATTTTTCCCTCCCCTTCTTTCGAGAGCCATAACTTTTTTACTTTTTTGGCTATATGGCCATGTGAGGGCTTATTTTTTGCAGGACGAGTTGTACTTTTAAATTACACTATTGGTTTTACCATGTCCTGTACTCGAAAACGGGAAAAAAATTCCAAGTGCGGTAAAATTGCCAAAAAAGTGCAATCCCACACTGTTTTTTTGCTTGGCTTTTTTGCTAGGTTCACTAGATACTAAATCTGACCTGCCATTATGATTCTCCAGGTCATTACGAGTTCATAGACACCAAACATGTCTATGTCCTCTTTTATCTAAGTGGTGAAAAAAAAATCCAAAGTTTGCTAAAAAAAAAAAAAAAAAAAAAAAAATTGTGCAATTTTCCGAGACCCGTAGCGTCTCCATTTTTCATGATCTGGGGTCGGGTGAGGGCTTACTTTTTCCATGCCTGGTTGACATTTTTAATGATACCACATTTGTGCAGATACATTCTTTTGATCGCCCTTTATTGCATTTTAATGCAATGTCTTGGCGACCAAAAAAACGTAATTCTGGCGGTTTGAATTTTTTTCTCACTACGCCGTTTAGCGATCGGGTTAATGCTTTTTTTTATTGATAGATCGGGCAATTCTGAATGCCGCGATACCTAATATGTGTATGTGGGAATTTTTTTTTACTGTTTTATTTTAATTGGGGCGAAAGGGGGGTGATTTGAACTTTTAGGTTTTTTTAATTTTTTTTTTACTTTTGGCATGCTTCAATAGCCTCCATAGGAGGCTAGAAGCATGCGCAACCCGATCGGCTCTGCCACAAATGGGCAATGAGCAGATCACCCATATGTAGCAGATTTACTGCTGTGCTTTCAGCGCCGACCACCAGGTGGCGCTGAAAGCCATATGCCTGGAACAACCATACAGGTCTCATAGAGACCTCTGGTTGTCCAGGCAACATGACGCCGACCCCGATCACGTGACGGGGGTCGGCGATGACGTCATTTCCGGCCCGGTGGCCGGAAATGCTATTTAACTAGTTAATAGGCGGACGGTGATTCCGCTCGCGCTTATTGCGGGCACATGTCAGCTATTCATAACAGCTGACATGTCCCGGCTTTGATGCGGGCTCAGACTGTGTCTGTCATTGCACATTAAGGGGTTAAGAGGGGGTACATTTACTAGAGATGGGTCATCTCGTAAGCGATGAAACAAACATTGGTGCGATAGGACAGATCAATAGATTCGACCAGAATAGGGTTTCGTTTTGCATATCTTCACAGAAGGGACTGTTAAGGATATAAAGAAATCACTGAACATATGCAGAATGGACGCATATATGAATATGAATCAAGATAGTGATTATGTGCTAAGTCATACCTGTTATTGGATTAGAACACTTCTGTGGACTTTGACTTTGAATTGATTTAGCGGCTCTTCTGCTATGTAGAACTCTATGAAATATAAATATATATATATATATATCTCAATGACATGTATATATATTTGTATTCTGTGTGTCTATATCTATTCTTTCGTTTCTTTATTAAACCTGTCAGTGTGATTTTACTGTATCGCAAAATGAATTGCCGGCTTTAGTTGACCCCTTCTCGATCTTTGACGCCAAGTAGGTGTCATGAAAAGTCGTGCCAACACGACCCATGACGCCTATGTGGCGTTATGAATTGATTGCCCCCCTGCGGGTCGGGTGACCAGGGTCACTGAAAGGTTACCCAACCCGCACACAGAGGACACATTAGAGTTAACCCCAGGGGGCGTGGCTTAGCCCCCACGTGCCTACGATCGCTCTGACTGGCTGTTAAAAGTGAAACAGCCAATCAGAGCGATTTGTAATATTTCACCAATGAAATTTGGTGAAATATTACAACCCAGCTATAGCCGATCCTGCAATAGCATCGGACATGGCTGGACACTGAGACCCGACCCCCCCTCACACCGACTGGCGGGGGCGATCGGCCCCTGCCACCGACGGACGGCGGCGATCGGTCGCTGCCATCATCATCTGCTCCCCCCACCTTCCGATCCCCCCTCACCCCCCCGGTACCACCGATGTCCTGCTGTGGCTCCCGGGGTCCCGCCGTCCCGGACCATGGGAGCCACCATCTTGGAAAATGGCAGGCGCATACGCGCCTGCCATTTTCCAAGATGGCGGCGCCCATGAATTTGCCGGCTACTCATTCATTTTTCACTTTGATCACTGTGATAAACTCTCACAGTGATCAAAATGAAAAAAATAGTAAATACACCCCACCGTTTATGAACCCCATAGCTAGGCACAAATAATAAAATAAAAAAAAAAATGTTTTCCATTAGGGTTAGAATTAGGGTTAGGGTTAGAATTAGAGTTAGGGTTGGAATTAGGATTAGAGATAGGGTTAGAATTGTGACGCGACAGGGATAGGCAGCGTCCGAGAGTGGACCCTCGCAGAACTGAGGCCCCCGGGGGCGAGCACACCAGGTGGAGCCGACCCCTATACAGGGACCATTTGGGGCAAGCCCACGGGAGTCAGACACCGTGACAGCTGGTAGCAAGAGGGGTGGCTCAAAGGACCGGGGTATGTTATAGGCAGGACTGGAGTACCAGACAGGGCACAGCGGAATGGGACCAGAATACCGGACGAGGTACAGAGTACAGCAGGTACCGGGTGGTGGGTACAGGGCTGGGCACAGGACACTGCGCAAAAGACACAGAGAGGAACACGGAAGGGACAGGCACAAGGCAGCAGAATCAGGGCGAGGACCAGGACAGACACAGGAACAAGAGAATAGGGCAAGGAGCGGAGTGGACACAGGCAGAAACACCAGGACAGAGGACAAGACGGAAAACAGGACAGGAGGAATAACTTATAGGGTCCAAATAAGTCCGCTGAGATTAGCGCAGGATTGAGACACGATAATCAGGCGTCCCCCATAGGGAGGAGTCGCCTGATTAACCCTGCACTGATGGATGATTGGACGGTAAGGCTGTGGACGCCCACTACAGGGTTAAGAATCCTGCAGTGCGCGCATCTGCGGCCTAAGGCGCACGCGCGGGACAGCCGCTGGCTGGGAGGGAGGAGGAGAGGAAGAAAGGAGTGGGACCACATGAGAGGAGAGAGCAGCGTGGCAGGATGCGGCCCGGTGAGTGGAGGCAGCGGCAGACCCCGCCGTGGACTCCTTCCGTGGTGGGCACAACCGCCAACGTGACAGTACCCCCCTCCTTACGTCTCCCCTTTCTGAGATTGGCCCAAAATCTTCTCAGAATATTTGGGGAGGTAAGATTCTTATGAGGCTCCCAGGACCCCTCCTCAGGACTAAATCCTTTCCAGTCGGTGAGGAAATAGATTCTTCCCCTGACTCTCTTCATGGCCAGGATGTCTTTTACTTCAAAGACGTTATCGGCCCCAACTGACTGAAGGGAAGGAATAGGTGCAGGGCAAAAGCGATTAAGAACATCAGGTTTCAGGAGCGAGACATGGAAGGTCTTAGGGACCCGGAGCAAAGCCGGCAACCTCAATTTTTAGGCCACGTTGTTAATATGTCCAAGTACCTCAAAGGGACCGATTTACCGGGGACTCAACTTGTCAGAACGGACTTTCAGGCGGATATGCTTGGTTGAGAGCCAGACTTTGTCACCAGGATGATATGGTGGGAGATCCCTCCGTCTCTTGTCTGCATGTTTTTTAATCCGGACACTGGACTTTACGAGAGCTTCCCTGGTCTCCTTCCAAACTTGCGAAAATTCTGAGGCGATAGCATCTGCTGCGGGAACCCCCGAAGACGTGGAAATGGGCAGCGGAACACCAGGGTCCTGGCTTGAAACCACAAAAAATGGTGACTTGAAGGTGGATTCATTAGGATGATTGTTATGGGCGAACTCTGCCCAAGGAAGGAGTGAAACTCAGTTGTCTTGATGGGATGTTAGAAAAGTGATGCAGGTAGGATGTCAGCACCTGGTTAACCCGTTCCACTTGCCCGTTGGGCTGTGGATGATAGGCGGAGGAGAAATCCAGAGATATACCCATGAGCTAACTGAGAGCTCTCCAGAATCGGGAGGTAAACTGGACTCCTCGATCAGATACAATCCATTGCGGGAGATCATGCAGTTTGAAAATCTGATGGATGAAGATCTCGGCTAACTCAGGTGCCGAAGGCAAGCCGGGCAATGGGACAAAATGGGCCATCTTGGAGAAACGATCTACTACAACCAGGATAGTAGTACGTCCAGAGGAGTGCGGCAAATCAGTAACGAAATCCATAGCGATTTGCCACCAAGGAGCTTCGGGAAGAGGCAGTGGGTGAAGAAGACCGGAAGGTAGGACTCTCGGTACCTTATTACTGAGCACAGGTCATACAGGAGGCTACGAAGTCCATCACATCCTGGTGAAGAGAAGGCCACCAGTAATAGCGAGAGAGGAGGAGGAGGGTCTTCTTGGTCCCGACGTGTCCTGCGAGCTTGGAGGAATGCCCCAGCTTAGCACCTCCAATCTTTTGCTTTGTGGAACATAAGTTCTGCCCGATGAGAGAGAGGAGAGACTCACGGGAGCCACGGTGATAATTTTGGCAGGCTCGATGATATGCGATGGGACCTCCTCTGTCTCAGGCGATTGCAACGACCTGGAAAGTTCATCTGCCTTGGTGTTTCTGTTCCCGGGTCGAAAATGGAGTTTAACATCAAAGCGGGAAAAATACAAAGACCATCTGGCTTGCCTGGATTTGAGCCTCTGGGCTGACTGAAGATAAGCTAAGTTCTTATGGTCAGTGAAGATTGTAAAGGGGTGGACTGCTCCCTCCAGAAGATACCGCCACTCTTCCAGAGCCATTTTTATGGCCAGCTACTCCCGTTCTCCAATTGAATAGTTGCATTCAGCGGGGGAAAAAGATTTAGAGAAGAACCCACAGGGAACCAGATGCCCCGAAGATGCCCACTGGGAGAGAACCGCCCCGGCTCCGGTGGAGGAGGCATCCACCTCTAGGACGAAGGGCCTACTGGCTACTGGACGGCGTCAGATCGGAGCTGATGCAAAGGAGCATTTCACGGCGAGAAAAGCGTCTTCAGCCTCAGGAGGCCAAACGTTCTATCTTGTTCCTTTTCGGGTCAGGGCCGAAATGGGCTTGGTCACCGAGGAAAAGTGTGGAACGAATTGCCTATAGTAATTTGCGAAGCCAAGAAACCGCTGAATGGCTTTTACTCCGACTGGACGAGGTCATTTCAGCACAGCAGAGCTTCTCGGGATCCATTTTCAAATCGGAATCCATGATAATATATCCCAAAAAGGGCAACGAAGCTTGCTCAAACAGGCATTTCTCAATCTTAGTGTAGAGCTGATTCTCCTGTAGGCATTGCAGAACCAGACAAACACTTCTCCTATGGGAGGATAAATCGGGTGAAAAGATGAGGATGTCATCTAAATATACCACGACACAGGAGTACAACAAGTCCCTGAAGATTTTGTTAACAAACTCCTGGAACACTGCCGGGGCATTGCAGAGTCCATACGGCATGACCAAATATTCATAATGGCCGCCTCGTGTATTGAAGGCTGTCTTCTACTCATCCCCAGCATGGATTCGGATCAAATTATAGGCCCCCCGCAGATCCAACTTGGTAAAGATCCGGGCCCCCCGCAGGCGGTCAAAGAGCTCAGGAATTAGCGGAAGAGGATATCTATTTTTGATGGTGATATTGTTCAAACCTCGGTAGTCAATACATGGGCGAAGGGATCCGTCTTTCTTCCGCACAAAGAAAAAATCAGCGCTCGCAGGGGAGGACGATTTCTGAATGAAACCCTTGGCCAAGTTCTCCCGAATGTACTAATACATGGCCGAGGTCTCTGCTGGCGATAGTGGATAAGTTCTTCCCCTGGGAGGAGTAGCCTCTGGAATCAAGTCGATTGGGCAGTCGTGGGACCGATGCGGCGGCAGGGACTCCGCCTCCTTTTTGCTGAAAACATCGGCATACAATTGGTAAGGCGTAGGAAGCCCCGGAAGATCAGCTGGTACCTGTATTGGTTGGGGATGGGCAATCAACAGTAAACAGCGTGCATGACAGGAGTGGCGCAGAATCTCCCCAGAGCGCCATTCAAGAACTGGCTCATGCAACTAGAGCCAGGGAAGGCCAAGGAGCATGGCGTGGGACAAGTTAGGCAGAACATAAAAGGCTCTTCATTCCAGATGAAGTGCTCCAACCTGTAACTCCACTTCGGCGGTAACCATGGTGATGAGCTCAGGTAGCGGTTTGCCGTCCACAGAGGCGATCGCGCGTGGGTTTTCTAGGGTGACCACCGGAATCCGGAACTTGTCCACTTCTTCGAGCCGAATGAAATTACCAGCTGCACCCGAGTCCACATACGCCTCCACAGATCTACGCTCCCGACATAGAATAATTAGAGCCGAAATGGTAAGTGGCAGAGAGGAATTAGGGTCACCTAGGGAGGCCTCTCTTACCTGACCTAGGTGGAGGCATTTCCCGGTCTCTTCGGGCAAGTACGCAAAAAATGATTGGCTCCGCCGCAATAAAGACACAGGCCCTGCATCATTCTCTCCCTCCGCCGTTGTTCGGACAATCTTATCCGATCTACCTGCATGGGCTCAGGGATGGAACTAGTAGGCGGTGCAGAGGAATTAGGGATAGGAGCTTGATATAGCCTAAAGGGTCTCTTCTCTCTAGCTGACTCGCGAGAGCGCTCAAGAAACCATAAATCTATACAGGTGGCCAGGGATATGAGGTCCTCCAGGGTGGTGGGAGTGTCCTGACTGGCAAGCTCGTCCTTTATTTTGCCAGAGAGACCCCTCCAGAAGGCTCCCATTAATGCCTCATTATTCCAGCCTAGCTCTGAGGACAGTGTCCGGAAGCGGATGGTGTACTGTCCTACGGTAAGGGAACCCTGACGGAGATTAAAAAGGGCCTCAGTAGAAGCCAACCGTCCGGGCTCATAAAATACCTTGTGAAAAGTATTCAAAAAAGTCTGTATACTCGATACCACAGGATCATCCCTCTCCCACAGAGGATTCACCCAACCTAAGGCCTCCCCCTCAAGGTGGGACACAATAATCGCCACTTTGGCCCGGTCTGAGGGGTATTGCTGGGGAAGGAGCTCAAAGTGCAAACGGCACTGGTTCAAAAAATCCCGGCATAACTTAGGATCCCCGCTATACCTGGGGGGCTTTCCTAAACTTGGCAGCGGGTGAGATGCTGGGTCCCTGAGTAGGCCCAAGGCGGCAGCAGAGGACTGCAGGATGAGCAGTCGATCATCGACAGATGCCATGTAGCTCAGGATGTGTGGCTGGGCATTGCGCTGCTGTGCAAGCTCCTGCTGGAGGCCTGCTACCAGGGAGGCATTCCCTGGGTCGGAGGTCTGAAGACCGGAAAGCCGGGTGTCCATGGACTTCAAGAAGGACATTATTTGGGTTTGGTTCTCCCGCAAGAAGAGCAATTCTTTTTGCGTAGCCGCTGCGGCACCAGCGGGGTCCATGGCCTGATTATTCTGTGACGCGACAGGGATAGGCAGCGTCTGAGAATGGACCCTCTGGGTCACGGAACTGAGGCCCCCGGGGCGAGCGCACCAGGTGGAGCTGATCCCTATACAGGGCCCGTTTGGGGCAAGCCTGCGGGAGTCAGACACCATGACAGCTGGTACCAAGAGGGGCGGCTCAAAGGACCGGGGTATGTTATACACAGGACCGGAGTACCAGACAGGGCACAGCGGAATGGGACCGGAGTACAGGACAAGGTACAGAGTACAGCAGGTACCGGGTGGTGGGTACAGGACTGGGCACAGGATACTGCACAAAAGACATGGAGAGGAACACGGAAGGCAGGAGAACCAGGGCGAGGACCAGGATGGACACAGGAATGAGAGAGCAGGGCGAGGAGCGGAGCAGACACAGGCAGGAACACCAGGACAGAGGACAAGATGGAAAACAGGACAGGAGGAATAACTTATAGGTTCCCTATAAGTCGGCCGAGATTAGCGCAGGAGTGAGACATGATAATCAGGCGTCCCCCATAGGGAGGAGCCGCCTGATAAACCCTGATCTGATGGATGATTGGACGGCAAGGCTGTGGACGCCCACTGCAGGGTTAAGAATCCTACAGTGCACGCGCCCGCTGCCTAAGGCGCGGAAGCAAGGAGCGGGACCGCACAAGAGGAGAGAGCAGCGCGGCAGGACGCGGCCCGATGAGTGGAGGCAGTGGCGGACCCTGCCGTGGAAGGAGCGGCAGCTGGCACGACCTCCGACATGACAGAATTAGGGTTAGCGTTAGAAATAGGGTTAGGGTTAGAAAGAAGCTTAGAGTTAGAAATAAGGTTAGGGTTGGAATTAGGGTTAGAATAAGGGTTAGGGTTGGAATTAGGGCTAGGGGTGGAATTAGGGTTAGGGTTGGAATTAGGATTAGAGTTAGGGTTGGAATTAGGGTTAAGATTAGGGTTAGGGGTAGGTAGGGGTTGGGATTAGGGTTGGGCTTGTGGTTAGGGTTAGAGTTGGGATTAGGGGAGTGTTGGGGTTAGGGTTGTAGTTAGGGTTATGATTAGGGTTGGGTTGGGGTTAGAGTTGGAGTTAGAATTCAGGGATTTCGACTGTTTAGGCACATCACGGGGTCTCCGAACGTGACATGGTGCCATGATTTATTTCAGCCAATTTTGCGTTCAAAAAGTCAAACAGCGCCCCCTCCATTCCGAGCCCCGACGTGTGCCCAAACAGTGGTTTACCCCCACATATCAGGTATCAGCGTACTCAGGAAAAATTGCACAACTACTTTGGGCATCTAATTTCTCCTGTTACCCTTGGGAAAATAAAAAATTGGGGTCTAAAAAAAATGATTTTTGTGGAAAAAAAATGTTTTTTTATTTTCACAGCTCTGCGTTATAAACTTCTGTGAAGCACTTGGAGGTTCAATGTGCTCACCACACATCTAGATAAGTTCCTTGGGTAGTCTAGTTTCCAAAATTGGGCCACTTGTGGGGAGTTTCTACTGTTAAGGCACATCAGGGGCTCTGCAAACGTACATGACACTTGCAGATCATTCCATCAAAGTCGACATTTCAAAACGTCACTACTTCCCTTCCGAGCCCCGACGTGTGCCCCAACAGTGGTTCCCCCCACATATGGGGTACTAGCGTACTCAGGACAAACTGTACAACAACTTTTGGGGTTCAATTTATCCTGTTACCCTTGGGAAAATAAAAAGTAGCAGGCTAAAAAAATGATTTTTGTGGAAAAAAAATAATATTTTTATTTTCACAACTCTGCGTTATAAACTTCTGTGAAGCACTTGGGGGTTTTAGGCGCCCACCACAAATCTAGATAAGTTCCTAGGGGGGTCTTGTTTCCAATATGGGGTCTCTTGTAGGGAACCTCCAATGTTTAGGTACACAGGGGCTCTCCAAACGCGACATGGTGTCTGCTAATGATTGGAGCTAATTTTCCATTCAAAAAGTCAAATGGTGCTCCTTCCCTTCCGGGCCCTGCCGTGCCCCCAAACAGTGGTTTATGACCACATATGAGGTATCCTTGTACTCAGAAGAATTTGCCCAACAAATTTTAGGATCCATTTTATCCTGTTGCCCATGTGAAAATGAAAAAACTGAGGCTAAAAGAAAATTTTTGTGAAAAAAGTCCTTTTTTTTACAGATCAATTTGTGAAGCACCTGGGGGTTCAAAGTGCTCACTATGCATCTAGATAGGTTCCTTGGGGGGTCTTGTTTCCAAAATGGGGTCACTTGATGGGATGCTCCACTGTTTAGGCACATAGGGACTCTCCAAACGTGACATGGCAACCGCTAAATATTCCAGCATATTTTCCATTCAAAAAGTCAAATGGCACTCCTTCCCTTCTGAGCCCTGCCGTGCGCCCAAACAGTGGTTTACAACAACATATGAGGTATCGATGTACTCAGGAGAAATTGCCCAGCAAATTTTTTGACGCATTTTATCCTGTTACCCATGTGAAAATGAAAAAATTGATGCTAAAAGAAAATTTTTGTTGGAAAATTTAAAATGTCCATTTTTTCCTTCCACGTTGCTTTAGTTCCTGTGAAGCATCTAAAGGGTTAATAATTTTCTTGAATATAGTTTTGAGTAGCGTGAGGGGTGCACTTTTTAGAATGGTGTCACTTTTGGGTATTTTCTGCCATATAGACCCCTCAAAGTGACTTCAAATGTGAGGTGGTCCCTAAAAAAAATGGTTTTGTAAATTTTGTTGTAAAAATGAGAAATCGCTGGACAACTTTTAACCCTTATAACTTCCTAACAAAAAAAATTTGTTTCCAAAATTGTGCTGATGTAAAGTAGACATGTGGGAAATGTTATTTATTATCTATTTTGTGCCACATAGCTCTCTGGTTTAACAGAATAAAAATTCAAAATATGAAAATTGTGAAATTTTCAAAATTTTTGCCAAATTTCTGTTTTTTCTCATATAAACGCAAAAATTATCTACCTAAATTTACCACTAACATGAAGCCCCATATGTCATGAAAAAACATTCTCAGAATCACTAGGATGCGTTGAAGCGTTCCAGAGTTATTACCTCATAAAGGGACACTGGTCAGAATTGCAAAAAATGGCCAGGTCATTAGGGTCAAAATAGGCTGGGTCATGAAGGGGTTAAAGGACACCGTGTGCGATTTTCTCTCAAGTCACACTTGTGGTCCATTTGTAATCCAATTTTTTTCTCGGCCCCATAGACTTGCATCAGCGAGTCCGATCCGATAATCGGTGACAATCACAGCATGCTGTCTTTGTCTCGGACCGAGGAAAAGAGCCGACAAAAAAATCGGATTATGGGAGCTGCCCCATAGATTAACATTGGGACGATTGCAATGCCATTTTTTTATCACATTGCACTCGTCCGTTTTTGTCGCCAGTGTGACCCCGGCCTAATACTAAATTTGGTGAAGGTGCATTGATCCAGGGAACTTGTCTGCCATATGTGGAGTTGGGAATAATTTTTTCTAACAATATGGGGAAATTTAGCATTTAACACATGGAAATTTTTTAGTATATATATTATGTCACATTATAGGAAGAACATGACAGACATATGATTCCTCTCAACCCTAAACTTTGAAATAGAATCCAGAGTCTAGCAATTAAGGGCTATGTAAAATGGAATGAGGCAAACAAGCTGGATCCAGGTCCCAAGTTACAAAGTCCCTCCAACCGGAGCAAAGGAAAAAGATGCAAGGTGTGATGTCTAAGATCCAGAGGAACGATTCCAGAAGCACAAGGTCTAAGACACATGCCCTGAGGCACGAGGCAGACACAAAGGCAAAACTGATTTCACAGGCATTAGGTACAAGGCCAGAGCCATGCTAACAGGTCTTAGGGGCAATAACAGAGCATGCTCACAGGTGTGATGCGCAAGGCCAGAGCTGTTCTCGCAGGTGCGAGGACAGAGCTGCACTCGCAAGTTTGAGATGAAAACCCAGAGTCACTCTGGCAGGTGTGTGGAACAAGGCCAGAACCTCACTGTCATCTGTGAGGGGTGAGTTCAGAGCTGTGCTCACTGGTGTCCAACCGAGACCACCCTGGCAGTCATGAGGCTAGAGGCTAAAGATGCACTGACATTCATGAGGCTTGAGGCCAAAGGTACGCTGGTGGGCTCAAACAATAAGACTTAGCGCAGACATGAAGTCTTACTTTAGTTAAGAGGCCCCAGGTCTACCTTCTGAAAATAAAGCAAACGCCAACACCCTGAGACCTAAGGTCCCGTTTTTAAGGCATCGCTTGTATAAGCCCAGAAGCCTAGTCCATTGAGGTAAGGTTCACACTGTGCACTTGCAGTACTTCCACCTTTTAGATAAACAGGGGAATCTGGTAATGCCAAGAGCCTGCCATAGAAGGATTCAGAATCATATCAGGAATACTGCAATACTGCCGATGGTGAACAGGATGGCTGAGGGACCCCTACCAGAGAGGGTATAGGTACAAGGAAGGACTAGATCCTGCTCTGCTGTGTGGAGGGATGTATTGGAAATACTGTTTTTCATAGCTAATTATATTGCTTTGTATAGATAAATGAATTACTACTGCGCTTAGAGTCACTGGTATCTATTGTCTTACTCAAATGAATTTGAAGAGAAAAAAAAAAAAATCAAAGTCCAGAGCACAATAAAAGAACCAGGTTTGGACAGAGAGCAACAATAAGTAACACTAAAAAAGTCATATATATCCCTTTGGATGCTTAATGCCAATTGTAGAGCAAGAAACCAAGATTACCTTGTAAAGCAGTAGGGGTTAACAGCCTCAGAGGGGGAGGGCGGGCTCAGTCTCACAAGTGAACGCTGATTCTGTGTTTGGAGGTCCCAAAATTATATTGCTTTACCCTTGCTGAATGCAGAGCAAAAGTAAGGAAGGACATATGTTTATGTGCCATACAGCAGTGTTCCTCAACTCCAATTCGCAAGGTCCACAAACAAATCATGCTTTCAGGATTTCATTAGTATTGCACAGATGATAGAATTATCACATGAGCAATACTAAGGAAATCCTGAAACCTAGATCTATTTAATCTACAGGGTGGGCCATTTATATGGATACACCTAAATAAAATGGGAATAGTTGGTGATATCAACTTCCTGTTTGTGGCACATTAGTATATGGGGGGAGGAAAACTTTTTAAGATGGGTGGTGACCATGGCGGCCATTTTGAAGTTGGTCATTTTGGATCCAAATTTATTTTTTTAAATGGGAAGAGGGTCATGTGACACATCAAACTTATTGAGAATTTCACAAGAAAAACAATGGTGTGCTTGGTTTTAATGTACCTTTATCCTTTCATGAGTTATTTACAAGTTTCTCTTTGATTACAGCCATTGACATGTTGCAGAAGTTAACACGTGAGGAGCGGACAAAAATTGTGTTGATGTCTGGTGAATGCAGTACCTGGGTCATTGCAGCAGATTTCAATGCAAGACACCCTATGCAAGAAAACTGTCACCATTCACCATTCCCATTTTATGTAGGTGTACCCATATAAATGGCCCACCCAAAAAAAGTTTGCCTCATCACTGAACATAATGTTCTCTGTAAACTGAGGGTCCTGTTCCAATTTTTGTTTTGCCCATTCGGCAAATTCAGCATGCCGATCTGGGTCACTAACCATTCCCATTTTACTTAGGTGTATCCATATAAATTGCCCACCCTGTATTTATGGGCTTTGAGGACTGGCATTGTTGGACATTGCGCTAAGGCAGGATTTTTTCAATAAGTTCATTGTGACTTTATAGGATGTTGGATGTTTGAGTTGATATTACAGTACTATCATAAGCCTTTGTAAGCTAAATGTTTTTCAATCATTTTAATATCCATTGTGAAAAAATTCTTAAATTGCTACAGCATTATCTATCCACATCTAGAAGTGTAAGAAAACAGCACACTGTCTTAACCCCTTTCTGCCATTGTACGTACTATCCCATCTATGTGACCTGGGACTTAATTCCCATGGACGGGATAGTATGTCATAACGATTAGCAGCACTCCCGGGGGGGCGCCGCTGATTGTGGCTGGGTGTCAGCTGATTATCACAGCTGACACCAGGCACTATATGTCAGGGACGGTCACGGACCGCTCTTGGCACATTAACTCCTGGCACACTGCAATCAAACATGATCGCAGTGTACCAGGGCACAGGGAAGAATAAGGCAGGGAGGGGGCTCCCTGCGTGCTTCCCTAAGACCCCTGGAGCGACGCGATGTGCTGCATTGCTCCGAGGGTCTCCTGTTGAGAGCAGGCTCGGAGGAAGCCTGTGCAGCACCTGTCAGATCGCTGATCTGACAGAGTGCTGTGCAAATTGTCAGATCAGCGATCTGACAATAGATAGTGATGTCCCCCCCTGGGACAATGTAATAAAGTAAAAAACAAAAAAACACTTGTAAAAATAATTTTAAAAAATTCCTAAATAAATTAAAAAAAATATATATTCCCTAATAAATTCTATTTTTCTAAGTAAAAAAATAATAAAATTACACATATTTAGTATTGCTGCGTCCGTAACAACCCGCCCAATAAATCTGTCCCACTAGTTAACCCCTTCAGTGAGCCCCTTCAAAATAAACAAAGCAAAAAACAATGCTTTATCATCATATCGCCGAACAAAAAGAGCAATAAAGCGTGATCAAAAAGACAGATGTGAATAAACATGGTACCGCTGAAAACGTCATCTTGTCCTGCAAAAAATGAGCTGCCACACAGCATCATCAGCAAAAAAAGGCTAAGCTCGCAGAATAAAGCAATGCAAAAATAATTATTTTTTACATAAAATTGTTTTTATTGTATAAAAGCGCCAAAACATAAAAAAAATATAATTGAGGTATCACTGTAGTCGTACTGACCAGAAGTATAAAACTGCTTTATCAATTTTACCACACGCGGAATGGTGTAACCGCACCCCCCAAAAAAAATTCATGAAATGCTGTTTTTTGTTCATTCTGCCTCCCAAAAAATCAGAATAAAAAGCGATGAAAAAAGTCACATGCCCGAAAATGGTACTAATGAAAACGGCAACTCGTCCTGCAAAAAATAAGACCTCACATGACTATGTGGGTCAAAATATGGAAAAATTATATCTCTCAAATTGTGGTGATGCAAAAACTATCTTTACAATAAAAAAGCATCTTTTAGCATATGACAGCGGCCAAATATAAAAACACGCCATAAACAGTAAATCAAACTCCCCTTTATCACCCCCATAGTTAGTGAAAAATTATAAAATTAAAAAATTATATTTATTTCCATTAGGGCTAGGGTTAGTGCTAGGTTTAGGCTAGGGTTAGGGCTAGGATTAGGATTAGGGTTAGGGCTAGGGCTAAGGCTGAGATTAGGGTTAGGGGTTTGTTAGGCTTAGGGTTGGCTTTAGAATTGGGGGGTTTCCACTGTTTGGGCATATCAAGGGCTCTCCACATGGCATCTGATTCCAGCCAATTCTGCATTGAAAAATTCAAACGGTGCTCCTTCCCTTCCAAGCTCTGCCATGCGCCCAAACAGTGGTATACCCATTCATATGGGGTATCAGTGTACTCAGGACAAATTGCACAACAACTTTTGGAGTCCAATTTCTCCTGTTACCCTTGGGAAAATAAAAAATTAGGGGCAAAAATATCATTTTTGTAAAAAAAAAATATATTTTTTTATTTGTATGGCTCTACGTTATAAAGTTCTGTGATGCACGTGTGGGTTCAAAATGCTCACCACACATCTATATAAGTTCCTTGGGGGATCTACTTTCCAAAATGTGGTCACTTGTGGGAGGTTTCCACTGTTGATGATCTTCAGCAACTCTCCAAATGCGACATGATACCTGCAAACCATTCCATCAAAATCTGCATTCCAAAATGTCACTACTTCTATTCCGAGGCCCGACGTGTGCCCTACAGTAGTTTTCTCCCACATATGGGGTATCAACGTACCCAGGACAAATTGGACAACAACTTTTGGCATCCGATTTCTCCTGTTACCCCTGTGAAAATAAAAAAATTGGGGACTAAAAGGTCATGTTTGTGGAAAAAATATGATTTTCTTATTTTCACGTCTGGACATTATAAACTTCTGTGAAGCACTTCGGGGTTCAAAGTGCTCACCACACATCAAGATAAGTTCCGTGGAGGGTCTAGATTCCAAAATTGTGTCATTTGTGGGGGGTTTCCACTGTTTAGGCACATCAGGGGCTGTCCAAATGCAACATAGCGTCCGATCTCAATTTCAGCCACAAAAGTCAAATGGCGCTGCTTCCCTTCCATGCTCTGCTATGCACCCAAATAGTGGTTTACCCCCACATATGGGGTATCAGCGTACTCAGGGCAAATTGCACAATAATTGTTAGGATCCTGTTTCCCTTGGGAAAATAAAAATTGGGGTGAAAAGATCATTTTTATGGAAAAAATGATTTTTTAATTGTATGGCTGTACATTATAACTTATGAAATATAAGAAAAAACAAACGACCAAAAATCTCACTAGAAAATGTAATAATACAAAATATAATTTATTGGACAATCAATAATACCAGAATATGTGAAAAAACACAGTGACAAGGAAAATCCAAGTCTCATTGTGCATGCAGAAAAACACCAAAGGACACACACATATAGCGGAAAAGAGGAAAAGAAAAAAATATATATTAGGCACATATAATTATAACTTATGTGAAGCCCTTGGGGGTTCAAAGTTCTCACCACTCATCTAGATAAGTTCCTTGGGGGGGTCTAGTTTCCAAAATGGTGTAATTTGTGGGGGGTTTCCACTGCTTAGGCACATCCGGGGCTCTCCAAACGTGACATGGCACCCGATCTCAATTCCAGCCAATATTGCGTTGAAAAAGTCAAACGGTGCTCAATCCCTTTCAAGCTCTGCCATACGCCAAAACAGTGGTTCCCTCCTGTTGCCCTTGGTAAAATAAAAAAATTGGACTTGAAATATTTTTTTTTGTGGAAAAAAAGTTAAATGTTCATTTTTTTAAGCTTTTAAAAAATTCCTGTGAAGCACCTGAACGGTTAAAAAAAATTCTTGAATATGGTTTTGAGCACCTTGAGGGGTGCAGTTTTTAGAATGGTGTCACTTTTGGGTATTTTCTATCACATAGACCCCTCAAAGTGACTTCAAATGTGATGTGGTCCCTAAAAATAAAATGGTGTTGTAAAAATGAAAAATTGCTGGTTAAATTTTAACCCTTATAACTTCCTAACAAAAAAAAATTTGGTTCCAAAATTGTGCTGATGTAAAGTAAACATGTGGTTAATGTTACTTATTAAGTTGTTTGTGTGCCGTATCTCTGTGATTTAAGGGCATAAAAATTCAAATTTGGAAATTTGCAAAATTTTCAAAATTATCACCAAATTTCAGTTTTTTTCACAAATAAACACAAGTTATATGAATTAAATGTTACCACTATCATGAAGTAAACTATGTCACGAGAAAATAATGTCTGAATCACCAGGATACATGGAAGCGTTCCAGAGTTATTACCTCATAAAAGGACAGTGGTCAGAATTGTAAAAATTGCCCCGGTCATTAATGTGCAAACCACCCTTGGGGGTTAAGGGGTTAAACATCATTAAATCATTTGTATGAGGTTTGCTTTCTCTTTCTTCCAAAGTATACCACGCCTAGCCTAACTTACATTCATAGGCCGGAGTCACACTGGCGAGGAATACGGGAGAGTGAGAGGCGCAAAAAGCACGCATTAGACAGGGACAAATGATTTTCTATGGGGTCACTCGCACCAGGCGTATATTTCTCATCCATATCCTACGCTCCGTGCCACTCGCAGCGTGCTGCGATTGTCAGCGTACTACGCCCGTAGTACGCCAATGCAAGTCTATGGGTGCTCAAAAAATACGGATTACACATGGAACACACGTGTGACCTGCGAGCAATACGCCGGTCTTTTGGCTGGTGAACAGGAAATGGGCCAATCCATCATCAGGAAGCCTAGACATGCAAATGAGCTAAAAAAAACGCTCCAGACATCCAGGAAGTCAGCCTCCACGGAGTACAGCAGCAGCATGGCGTCCACATATATTAATGTAGAGATGCTCATTGTGCTGGTGCAGGAGCGTCCAGAAATATGGGACCCACGTGATGCAAACTATGCTAACCGCACAAGAAAGGAGGCGTCATGGAGGCGCATCTGTCGCCAGATGTACCATGACTTTGGTGACAGACCACGTGATGAGCAGCATAAAATTCGTAAGTGCAACCATAAAAACATCATTAACCTTTAGCACGCGCTATAAAATGAATCTAAAATCAGCACCCCCCCTTCCTGTGCATGTACTTTTCTTAGCCTCATCAGGCTGTTACATTTGGATGTGACACGTGGCTTCACACAGCCATAATTTGGGGTTAGGCCACAAGCTCCTCATCCTCCTAGCCAAAAAAATTAGTTTAAGTGGAGCTAATGAGACCATGTGTATCGGCCCAATTACATATGCCACCATGGGTAGAACGCACACCCCAGAAGGCCCCATGCCTAGACTACTGTTTGAAAATGTGACCTCTCAAATATGTGATTTTGACAATCTTTCCTGTCACATTGCAGTGGAAGATGTGATGAAACGGTGGAGAAGCATCCGGGACCAGTACCGCCGGGAACGCCAGCAGCGGTCCAGGAGTGGGGATGCTGGACATGTCAAACGCAAATATATATACTATGACCGGCTGAACTTCCTCGCCCCAATTCTGGATCTGAGACCGTAAGTACATACCTCACACCACATGACACAAAAACATTACGCAAATACTTTACAGGGACAAAAATATTGATGTATTTTTGCCTCTGTTCTATTTCATAACAGAACTCAATCCAACCTTACGGATCGAGGAATGGCCTCAGAGGCAGAGCCAATTATAGATCCTGTAGGGGATGAGGTGGCTGGCCCATCTTCTCCCCCTACAAGAAGGATGGCTGAAGAGGAGGCATCACAAGACCACACAATGGCTGGCCTACACACCACACCACCAGGATGGTCTGCTGCTGCCACCTCACCCATCCTGGAAGGGCCGGGCAACTTGAGCAGCAGCCCAACTGCCCCGATCAGGTCCTCCCCACAGGCTGCTCTAGCATCACGGCGAACAAGAAGAAGGCGCCAGGTCACCATTCAAGAGAGCAGGACCAATGTGGACACAGGGGTGCTGAATTATTTGTCCCGAGTCACTACAGATGATGGTGAGGAGGCCTATGCACGTAGCCTCACCCTTTATCTCCGTGCCCTTACCCGTGAGGTCAGGCTCCGTATTAAGGGTTGTATTCAGATCCTGCTTGATGCAAGCACCCCCCATACCCCATATGAGGTTTTTGAATTTCTGGAGAGGTGGCAGCTCTCACCACGAAATTTAATGCGCATGAGACCATCCACACAGATGCTTGCTCAAGCAGGGTCTAAACAGCCCCTAATATGTGGGCCAACACCTCAAGCCCTTCCTCCCCCTACCCATCCTTCTATTCCGCAGCCCCAAATGTCTTCCTCAAGCCAACCCCACCAATATGGCCACTTGTACCCACCCAGTGTTGGAGGCTGGTCCCAACCTGGTTGGGGACGATCTGGCTATGTTGGTGGGTATGAGCCACGGGCCTACCATAGCCAACAAGAAGCCCCTCACCATCATCATTACTGTGGCCAGTATCCCCAACATGCCGAGGAGGCTGGCCAATTACAGCATCATGGGCAACAGTATGGCCCCACACAGGGCGATGTTAGCCACAATGTCCAGCAGCACCCACAGGCTGGTCATCCACGTTCCCCTTCCCCTACATATGAGGATTTATGATTCTAATGTTTGGAGATGTCCAGTGAGATGTAACTGGTGTTCCTAATGTAAAACTAAAAACAGGTGTTCTCCTTCACCAACATTTAGAACATAATTTAACACTCACATTTTTAAACAATGTTTTCCAAACATATGAAGCAATCCATCATGACAGGCAACGCTACCTCACACCTTTCACACAGATATTACATGTGTGTAGAAAAGAGAATATTTAAATACGCTATACTGTAAAATGAAAGGATGAAAATACACTACTCACTTGCAAACGCCTAGGAAAGGCGTGCTCGCCTTAGTTAAGTAGTCACCTTTTTTGTTAGCAATCTATATAGAAAAAATTAGAGGCGACCAGCATACAGAAAATCACGCTCTCTCTATGTCTTAACAAGTGAGTTTTGTATTTTGATCCTTTCCAGTATAGCATGCTTAAATATTGTCTGCTCTACAGACAGGTAATATCTGTGTGAAAGATGTGAGGTAGCCTTGCCTGTCATGGTGGAATCTTTCTATGATTGGATAACATTATGAGGAAATGTGAGTGCTATCTTGTTGCCTTTATTTTGGTGATGGAGCTCACCTTTTGTTGCCAAATCAAGGTTAATCTAGGCATGCAGCAATGTTGTTATTGCCTAATGTTTGTTGCTGTTTTGTTTTGTTATGTTAATTTAACACCAAGTTAAAGAAGGCACAAAGGGTCATTTTGGCCATTGCCAAATTTGTGTTATGGCAATATTATGTTTGCCTTTAAGCAAACCAAAAAAAAAATAGGCAAAACTAAAAATTTGTCTACTCTAGTTAACGTCTCTGTGTGATTTTTCACAATCCCCCACAACATACTTACAGACAACAACCAATGCAATGAAACACTCATAGAATCATAAAGGCTTGAGTAATATATATTTAGACACACTTAAAGAAACAAATTATAACATAGACACAGCATTCTCTTGCCAAGAAGTAGCCCCCTCAGGTGAGATAAAGTAATTCGTGAAAATATCACGCACTTTGAGGCCAGAGAGCGGTCTACGTTGAGGGTTGGTAGGTGGTCTCACCCTGCGCACATTGTCCGGCCTATGCACAACACCATCAGAGGAGGAACAATCATGTATCCTGGTGAAGTGATGCAGAACAACACAGGCTTTCACAACTTCATTCACATTTTGCTCACTGAACTGAATGGCAGACTGGAGTACCCGCCATTTGGCACAAAGAATCCCAAAGGAACACTCCACCAGTCGCCTAGCACGTGATAGGCGCAAGTTAAAAATTCTGCGCCTGTGGTCAAGGTTGCGCCGGGGATATGGCCTCATTACATTGCGTGATAACTGAAAGGCCTCATCTGCCACAAGGACATAAGGGACTGATTGTTCGGGGGAGCCTGGTAGCTGGCGTGGTGGTGGTAGATCCAACTGGTTGGTGCGTAGCCGCCGAGCCATTATGGAAGTATTGAAGACTCTAGAGTCTCCCGTCCTTCCTTAGGCCCCAATGTCGACAATTATAAACTTGTATTGAGGGTCTGCCAGAGCCAACAATACAGCAGAAAAGTATTGTTTATAATTGAAGAATTGGGAGCCTGAGTTCGGCGGCTTACGCACCCTGATATGTTTGCCATCCAGGGCCCCAATACAATTTGGAAACTGGCAGTCCTCCTCAAAGTCCCTTGAAATCCTTAACCAGTCTTCAATCCTGGGCTCGGGCATGACCACTTGATGGAGTCTTGTCCAGATTGGTGCACATGTAGACCTCACTATGCCTGAAATGGTGGACTTTCCAATGAGAAACTCATGGTGGAGGGCGGCATAAGACAGGCCAGTGGACAGGAAGCTGTAGAACAACAGAAAGAGTACAGTTTAGAATGGCTTAAGTAAAAAAAATCATTTACATGCCGACCAAACTTGGTAGGAAATGAAAGAGAACAACACACATATTTGGTGGCACAATGACTAAGTGATATGCTGGACATATTAGATGTAACATTCTGCTGTGTCAGGTGAATCATATTTTGAGTAAGATGAGGGCATTAAACTTTGTCCAAGAAGGCCAAAAAACATAAATTAACACACACATTATGACCATAGAGAATTCGGTTGTGTAGCACATACAGTATTGTGAGTAGAAGTCGCTCCTCTGCAGATATAGCTTTGCGCATCCTTGTGTCCTGAACGGTGATCCCAGGGCGCACTGTCTCCAAGAGGCGATCAAATGTGGAAATGCTCATACGAGAGTACTGGTAAAATTTCTCCGGATGCTCCCGCAGAGAAGAATAGAGGCGGTGAAAATGCCCTCTTATGAGTCGTTGCCTCAAAAGTGGATGTACCCACATGCGTCTCCTCCTCTGCGGATCCACTATCACAGGATATGGTTGGCCAAAGCACTGTGACAAAAGCCAGGTAAAGAGAACCTGCTCAGTTGTATTGAATGTCAGACCCTCTGCCATGCTGCACAAAGAACACCAACACACCTCGTGAAAGCAAGATGACAAATGTACAGAATGTAGGCAGCCACCTGTTTCTGAGTGTCTAAATAGGGTGCAGGCTAATGATTTAAATTGTTTGCAGGCCTGAAAACCGTTAAATGTCCATTTTGCAAGGCTGCGAGAAAATCTCGCCATACGGATTGCATACAGATGCCACACGGATTACATACGGATGCACACATGCGCAAAATATGCGACCTCACCTTGCTTACGGATGACCTACGGAGCACTGTTTAGGGGTCATTCATCCGTATTACGCATGTAAACTACGGAGCGTATTTTGTGCAGGTTAGTGTGACTCAGGCCTTATACTTCAAGTATAAGGAGAATGATGGCAGCTAAAACTGTTTCATATGTTGACATTATTTAAAGGACATCTTTATCACTAGCAGGAAAAAAAAACAGTATGATGTGTGTTTATAGAAGATCAAATCTGTGCCGTAAAATGCTAGAGAAGTGAAGCATGAACTTAAAGTTATGATGCAGAAAGATTAAAGACACCTGCTGCAGCCAAAAATGCTGAATTTAACAGCCTCAAAAGCCAAATAGTATCCTAGTATTTATCATTCTGTCAATAAAATATAAAATGCCACAATTGCAAAGGAATGAAAGGATGGAAGATTATTTAGAAGAATAACATTGTTCAACGATAACCATTACCAATGTACAATAAATTACTGAGCAGTCTGGAGATAATATAGTCCAGCTAGAAGGAAAAAGCCATGAACAGGACACAGTGAATATTCAGTAAACATAAGGGAAAAATGATCTTGAAAGAGAATCTGTCACCAGGTTTTTACTAGTCAATATGACAGCAGCATGATGTACAGGCAGAGATACTGACTCCTTCAATGTATCACTTACTGTGCTCTGTGTTGTATTTTTTTTTATTAAAATCACTGTTTTATCTTCTCCAGATCTATCAGTCCTACCACAACACAGATTAATAGTTTTCTGTGACCATTGTGCATAGGCAGAAAACTATCAAATAGGATGGGGCTATACAAAACTCATGAATATAGTTGACTTTATAGCAACAGATTTTCCAGTCCTTTTGTTAAAATGTCCTGGTTATTGAACATTGATTTTTATAAAAACTACAAGTAAGCCCAGTAAATAACTCAGGATCTTAGTCTCTACATTATGGTTGTCTTAGATTAGACGGAAAGAAAACTTGGTGACAATAAAAGTGCAAGTGAAATATGTATTGTTTATAATAATAAACAAATAAAAAAGGGGAGAAGCCAGCTGTCACGAGCGCTTCGGAGGTGACATGCTATCATCATGCATCAGGCCTCAGAAGGTCTGAGCGCCTGTCCATACAGACTTCTCCCTGAACCATCTGCCTCTAGGACCCAGCGTCGACCTCCTCCTGCCCTGAGAAGTTTGGATCTATTTAGTTAGTGGCTCAGCTGTGACCCAGTGCGGGTAATAGCTTAATTTCCTCTTCTGCTTGCTAGAGTGTTGGACCTTCTCAGAGTGCTCCAGTTTGGTGTCTGGAATCCCTCTTCTGGTATCCGTATCTGGTGATTCAGCTAAGTGTTCCCCTGTTTGTCTCACCTTACCCTCTTTAGTTTAGCGGAGACTGCAGCGCGCATATTCCTCCCGTTCCCTACTCAGGACTAGGCCCCAGGGAGATTCAGGGCCTCAGGTTCCTGCTCGGCAATTGGTGAGGAACCAATATAGGGACTCGGTAGGAGTTCTAGGGAGAGATTAGATCTAGCCTAGGGGTCTCCAATTCCCTTCCTTAGTGTCTGGGCCACCTTCCCCATTTCCCTTTATGTTACACTTGGTTTTCGCTCACCGTGTGTGACACCAGCGCTGCTTATGGTCAGAATGCAATACATAAAGTGCATATGCTCATATTGATTTCTAACTATTTCAAAATAAGACATTTAGAAAACATTTGATCAATTCTTTGAGCCACCCCGCCACGCCAAGGCATTCTCATATGGAACAGTCCTACTCTACGTTTTTTATATTCTCTGTGCCATTATGGCCTCCTAAATGTATTAAAAGGAAGACCACATTAAATACAAACTGTACCTGAAGCATTTCTGAATCACTCTCATGTCACCAGGAAGGACGAGCGCAGATAAAGGTTGGAGATTGGACCTGAAATGTCTATGTCCGGACCTGATCAACCTTTATCTGCGGAGTGTGTTGGTGGCAGGATAACACTCAAGATTTCTCACTCGATCCCTTCCTGGCAACGATGGACAACAGAGAGGGAATCATTTTCCTCTTCATGTTCTAACAGGTGTGCGTCCATCACCTCTTCTTTCTCGTCCTTTCCATGGTCTTTCTCCATTTGTTAATCCTCCATTTGTTCCTCCCATGGCAACTGCCTGTGATACAAGAGACCTGAACTTAGAGATATTGTTAACCCTAAAGGCATCCTTCTCTGCTTCCTCGTCTTCCCTCGGGACCACCAGCACCTCCACACCCAGACTTTTTAAAGTGTGTTCCAGCATTTAGATGACAGTAATAGTGATGCTGATTACAGCATCGTCACCGCTAACCATCATAGCAGCCATTTTGAAGACATGAAGAAGGTGGCAAAAGTCCTTCATCTGTGACCGCTACACAAGTGTGATTTGCATCAAGTCTGTACTGCGATGTGCCAGGCTATGCAAAATGTCATACTGCACAAGGTCTCGGTGCTACTGCCACAGTGGCTGCAACATGTGCAGAGCTGAATTCCACAGTGTGTTCACTTCACATATCAATTGGTTAGCCAGTAGTCCAAAAGATCTCTATACCCACATAAGTGTAGTTGTGAAAGTGAACACACAACGACAGCGTTTTCTACAGCAGCGCTTCCATGAAGGGATAGTGGTCTATGAATTGCTGTACATGTAAGGTTGGCCCTGCGCAGGGCAGCCACCAGGTTTGCACCGTTATCGCACATGACCTTCCCTGATTACAGGTTGAGTGTAGGCAGTCCTTGGTTAACCTCGACATGGATAGCTGTCCACAATTCTTGATCTGTATGACTGCGATCTCCAAGGCATATTAATTTAAAAGCTGCCTGATTGCGGTGAGCCCTGGCTATGCAGTACAGAGCTGGGGGAGTTCCCTCTGCAGTGTTGTAATGTTGGTTTCATTAAAGCAGAGGTTGAGGGCTTAGGTGGAGGCCCTAAAGGCGGTGGAGGAGGCAGTAGCACTGGAGGAAGTGTTTTATAAAGAAGTTTGTTCTGCAAGCCCTGGGGATTTAAAGACTTGGTGTCTAGTGACACCTTGCTGTCTAGTGCTTAAAGTTTCCATCCCCTGGTGTGTAGTAGTTTTGTTCTCCAAATCAAGCTGTTTCGTAGTTTAGTTCTCCAACTCCTGTAGTCTAGTAGTTTAACTCTCCATGTTCTGGTGTGCATTTGTTTATTTCTGCAATCATAGCTGTCTAATAGTTTAGTTCTCCAACCCCTGTTGTCAATTGGCTTAGTTATCCATGATATGTTGTGTACTGGTTTAGTTCTACAACCCTGGCTGTTTAGTAGTTTAGTTCTCCAACCCCTGTTGTCTAGTAGTTTAGCTCCCCATGTTCTGGTATTTGTTTAGTTCTGCAATCTTAGCTGTTTAGCAGTTTAGTTCTCCAACCCCTGTTGTCTATTAGTTTAGTTATCCATCTTATGGTGTGTAGTGGTTTATTATTCCATCCTCAAGTACCCTGCCATGGTTTGCAGTTTTCACCTGCTAATACTTGTCTGAGTAGGGATTTGGTAGGCCACCAAGTTACGTGCCTTCTAGGCTTTCAGAGGGATAGATTACAGTGATTCTACTACCTTTCCCGTTAGTCTCCGAGACCATCAGGCCTCCACTTCCTTGTACTCAAATATCTGTGTTACTATCCTTAAATTATTCAGACAATCATTACCACCTAGCCCACGTACACCTTGAACACCAAGCCTAATTCTACTTCCACCATGGCCTCTCTTTTTCCCAGACATGTTGCTCAGATGTCAGGGGCACAGAATTAACAACGAAAAATTATATTTTAAACCTTGCACCCCCTCTGCAAACAGCTGAATTTCAGCGACAGTAAATTCCAAGTTGAAATGTCGAGTGCTGTATCGTGTTTATCAGAGAAAAAATAATTGAGTGTGGATGAGGCCTGTATGGCAAACATGTTATGCTACAAACAATTTGAAAGTCAGGTCCCCTACTGTATGGCACTAGGAACACAAAACTCACTTTTCTATAATAAACAAAAGAAAATGTTATCAGCACAAACATGTTACCTACCTGTGGACTTTTATTGGCTTGGAAACCTGCAAACCTCTTAAGTTGAAAAAAACAAACAGAAGAGAAAACAATTAAATCAACTAGGGTGAAACTAGGATGACGCCTGATAAAAAATAATTTTGGTGACATTCACATAGATGTTTGAATTTAGACTATGGTTGCCACATATTACATTATTTCCTCTGCATCTTCCCACCAATACGCTTGCCTAAGGCAAAAGAAGGCAAATTGTGGCCGGTTTCTGCCAATAATACTGTCCAGATGGATGGTTTCAATAGTGATGTTTTTTTTTCTTTTACCCTGCCCTGTCCAATGCCATTGCCAGGTTTTTGGTTACAATTCATTTTGATCAACACTTATTAAAGTTTGAAAATGTTTTGATTTTTATTCAACTTTTGCAAATAAGGTGCAACCAAACATGCTAGGTAGGTACAGTCTGGCTCAAAGGTGTACATGCCCCAGCATAATTTTTGCTTTCTTGGCCTTTTATCAGAGAATATGAATGATAACATCCAAACTTTTTCTCCACTCATGGTTAGTGGATGGATGAAGTAATTTATTGTCAAACTACTGTGTTTTCTATTTTTAAATCATAATGAGAGCCACATTCAGCTATGAAAGAGGGTCGTGAGCCACACTCAGCTCTGAGAGGGTCGTGAGCCACATTCAGCCCCTGCTCCACCCACAGTGATGAGATACAAAGCCCCCTTTACTAGTATAATAACAGCCAAAGTTTTTTACAGAAATCAAAATAAGGCAGTATGTCAAAATCTAGAGGCTCCCACCTTGCCCATCTACTTCAACAAGCACTCCCACCACACTGTCCCATCCAGCTTTTAGCACTTCTTCTAAACTGGCAGTATCATCCAATCTCCAGCTTACTAAACTTAAATAATCTCTGAATCCCCATGGGAAGTATATATGTTTACAGATCTGCTCTTCTTTGCTGGCTACTCATAAAAGTCACCCTCTGGATAATTGCTCTTCATAGCTGTTTGCTAGACCTGATGGCAGTGCACCAAGCTTGAAGAATGACACGAGCTACCCATCATAGGCCACAGGTTGGGGATGCTGGTCTAGAGTATTTTCCAAAGTCCAGTTCGGGTAGCAGAATTGTACTCAAACTTCAACCTGACCCCAAACCTCATAGAACTCAATGGGGACCCGAACTTGTTGTAAAAGGGTGGTAAAAAGGTCATAATAAGGGCTAGGAACTGGAAGATAAGACTCTGCCTACAGTCTCACCCCCAGAGCAAGAGCATCTCATTAACTGAAAACTTCTAACACTGATTACGCAAGAACCACAAGATGGATTTATTTACCCCAGGTATCATTTTAATCAGTCTAACAATGCCAACCTGACAATGCCTGTAGTTTACTTAGCAAATTCCTGCTGTCAGGTTCTCTTTAAATAAGGTAAGAAGGTGAATCCAAGCAACTACCATCCAGTAAGTGTGACAACAGCAATGAGCAAAATTTTTGAGGGCATTTTAAGAGATGACTTGGAGAAACATATTGCAGAAAATAATCTAATAACTGACAAGCATGGATTCATGAAAGATAAGTCATGTCTAAGCAACACGCTGGGTTTTTATGAGGAGGTAAGTGCAAATCTGGATGTTGGTAATAATATAACTGATTTGATTTATCTGGACTTTCCAAAGGCATTTGATATTGTACCACATAGCATTTTTATAATGAAGCTCAAGAAGAAAGGTCTAGGACAAACTATATGCAGATGGGTAAGGAACTGGCTAAAAGACAGGAAACAAAGACTCATCATAAATGGTTGATTCTCTAAATGGGATAGTCAGAAGTGAGGAAACACGTGGATTTTTACTAGGACTAATTATTTTTAACCTCTTTATTAATGACATTATAGACAGGATTGAGATTAAAGTATCAGAATTTTATGACAGCACTGAACAATGTAGGATATTAAAAACTATCAAAGACATTGATAGCACAGTGCAAAAAAACTATTTGGATAAGATGTCTGAATGGGCAAACACTGGTCAAGTGAGATTTAATTTTGATAATGTAGGACATTGTAAACCTATAGCTGAATACACATTAAATGGAAGCATACTCAGGACTACAGAATGGCTTGGGTATTCTGATTAAATGTAGAGATGAGCGAACCTTTCAAGGTTCGGTTTGCTTCGGATCAGCCAACGTCCCTAAGTTCGCCAAATGGTTCGAAAACTGCAGAAATCAGGCTAAATTTTGTTCTTACCCCTTGTATCCACCTGGGACCAAATGCTGTCAGCCCCAATACGCGTTTTGCGTGGGCTTCCTCAGGGCACTGTAGACAGCATGAGAGTAATAACTGCATGGGCACAGGCACTTGCTGAGACTTGCTGCTATTTTTTGGTCTCACACATCCACTATAATAACTAGGGACCTTATGCTTTACACCTGTGTAAATTGACTTTCCGCTTTGTCTTTTTATGTGAAATTAAGTGTTTTGCATTGTAATATCTTTTGAATAAACTTTGATATATTTTATGTGGGATAATTTTTGCTTGTTTTTCTTCTGTGTTTTTCCATTAAATATGGGAGCATCCCCTGTTAATATAGCCCCCTTTACCACTTAGTATAGTGTTTGCTTTATTATCATTAGCATGTGTTCTTTTCTAAGGATTCTGTTTATATCAGGAAAAGATTAGTATGTCATTCAGATAGACAAATACAGTGAGGAAAAAAGTATTTAGTCAGCCACCAATTGTGCTAGTTCTCTCACTTAAAAAGATGAGAGGCCTGTAATTGACATCATAGGTAGACAACAACTATAAGAGTCAAAATGAGAAAACAAATCCAGAAAATCGCCTTGTCGGATTTGCCAAGATTTATTTTGCAAATTATGGTGGAAAATATGTATTTGGTCATTAACAAAAGTTCATCTCAATATTTTGTTATATATCATTTGTTGGCAATGACAGAGGTCAAACGTTTTCTGTAAGTCTCCACAAGGTTGGCACACACTGTTGGTGGTATGTTGGCCCATTCCTCCATGCAGATCTCCTCTGGAGCAGTGATGTTTCGGACCTGTCGCTGGGCAACACAGACTTTCAAATCCCTCCAAAGGTTTTCTAAGGGGATGAGAACTGGAGACTGGCTAGGTCACTCCAGGATCTTCATATGCTTCTTATGAAGCCACGCCTTTGTTGCCCTGGCAATGTGCTTTGGTATTCCTTTTATAGGAGGAGAAGACAGTGCAGATAGAGACCTGGGCACAAATAATGAAACTGGGGGTGAGGATGGCATGGGGGTGGGGTTAGAACAGTAAATAATTTAAGAAAGAATAGAGGTACAGAGAGATATATAAAGTGCATGTATACTAATGCCAGAAGCCTCGCCAACAAAATGGAGGAATTAGAAATAATTTTGTTGGAACATAATTATGACATGGTGGGGATATCTGAGACATGGCTGGACGAGAGCCATGACTGGGCAGTTAATTTACAAGGCTATAGTCTGTTCATAAAAGACCGTACAAATAAGCGAGGAGGAGGTTTGTGTTTATATGTAAAATCATCCTTAAAACCCATCCTGCGTTATAATACAGTTGTGGCCAAAAGTATTGACACCCCTGCAATTCTGTCAGATAATACTCAATTTCTTCCTGAAAATGATTGCAAACACAAATTCTTTGGTATTATCTTCATTTAATTTGTCTTAAATGAAAAAAGCACAAAAGAGAATGAAGCAAAAAGCAAAACATTGATCATTTTACACAAAACTCCAAAAATGGGCCAGACAAAAGTATTGGCACCCTCAGCCTAATACTTGGTTGCACAACCTTTAGCCAAAATAACTGCGACCAACCGCTTCCGGTAACCATCAATGAGTTTCTTACAATGCTCTGCTGGAATTTTAGACCATTCTTCTTTGGCAAACTGCTCCAGGTCCCTGATATTTGAAGGGTGCCTTCTCCAAACTGCCATTTTTAGATCTCTCCACAGGTGTTCTATGGGATTCAGGTCTTTACTCATTGCTGGCCACCTTAGAAGTCTCCAGTGCTTTCTCTCAAACCATTTTCTAGTGCTTTTTGAAGTGTGTTTTGGGTCATTGTCCTGCTGGAAGACCCATGACCTCTGAGGGAGACCCAGCTTTCTCACACTGGGCCCTACATTATGCTGCAAAATTTGTTGGTAGTCTTCTGACTTCATAATGCCATGCACATGGTCAAGCAGTCCAGTGCCAGAGGCAGCAAAGCAACCCCAAAACATCAGGGAACCTCTGCCATGTTTAACTGTAGGGACCGTGTTCTTTTCTTTGAATGCCTCTTTTTTTCTCCTGTAAACTCTATGTTGATGCCTTTGCCCAAAAAGCTCTACTTTTGTCTCATCTGACCAGAGAACATTCTTCCAAAACGTTTTAGGCTTTTTCAGGTAAGTTTGGGCAAACTCAAGCCTGGCTTTTTTATGTCTCGGGGTCTTCCTGGGTCTCCTACCATACAGTCCCTTTTCATTCAGACGCCGACGGATAGTACGGGTTGATACTGTTGAACCCTTGGACTGCAGGGCAGCTTGAACTTGTTTGGATGTTAGTCGAGGTTCTTTATCCAACATCCGCACAATCTTGCGTTGAAATCCCTTGTCAATTTTTCTTTTCCATCCACATCTAGGGAGGTTAGCCACAGTGCCATGGGCTTTAAACTTCTTGATGACACTGCGCACGGTAGACACAGGAACATTCAGGTCTTTGGAGATGGACTTGTAGAATTGAGATAGCTCATGCTTCCTCACAATTTGGTTTCTCAAGTCCTCAGACAGTTCTTTGGTCTTCTTTCTTTTTTCTTTTTCCGTGCTCAATGTGGTACACACAAGGACACAGGACAGAGGTTGAGTCACCTTTAATCCATGTCAACTGGCTGCAAGTGTGATTTAGTTATTGCCAACACCTGTTAGGTGCCACAGGTAAGTTACAGGTGCTGTTAATTACACAAATTAGAGAAGCATCACATGATTTTTCGCCAATACTTTTGTCCACCCTCTTTTTTATGTTTGGTGTGGAATTATATCCAATTTGGCTTTAGGACAATTCTTTTTGTGTTTTTTCATTTAAGACAAATTAAATGAAGACAATAATACCAAAGAATTTGTGCTTGCAATCATTTTCAGGAAGAAACTGAGTATTATCTGACAGAATTGCAGGGGTGTCAATACTTTTGGCCACAACTGTAAATATGAATCTAATGAAAATGTAGAGTCCCTGTGGGTGGAGATAAGGAGAGGGGGAAAAAATAATAAATTACTGATAGGGTTTTTTTTTAAGTCTCCAAATATATTGGAAGCAACAGAGAATGTCCTCATAAAGCAAATAGATGAAGCAGCGACTCAAGGAGAAGTCATTATTATGGGGGAATTCAACTACCCTGAAATACGTTGGGGAACCAAAACCTGCAGTTCCAGGAAAGGTAATGGTTTTCTGACAACTATGAGAGACAATTACCTTTCACAACTGGTTCAGTACACAACAAGAGGGGGGCACTGCTAGACCTAATATTAACCCTTTCATGACCCAGCCTATTTTGACCTTAATGACCTGGCTATTTTTTGCAATTCTGACCAGTGTCCCTTTATGAGGTAATAACTCGGGAACGCTTCAACGCATCCCAGCGATTCTGAGATTGTTTTTTCGTGACATATTGTGCTTCATGTTAGTGGTAAATTTAGGTCGATAATTTTTGCGTTTATTTGTGAAAAAATCAGAAATTTGGCGAAAATTTTGAAAATTGCGCAATTTTCAAAATTTGAATTGTTATTCTGTTAAACCAGAGAGGCATGTGACACAAAATAGTTACTAAATAAGATTTCCCACACGTCTACTTTACATCAGCACAATTTTGGAAGCAAATTTTTTTTTGTTAGGAAGTTATAAGGGTTAAAATTGACCAGCGATTTCTCATTTTTACAACAAAATTTACAAAACCATTTTTTTTAGGGACCACCTCACATTTGAAGTCACTTTGAGGGGTCTATATGGCAGAAAATACCCAAAATTGACACCATTCTAAAAACTGCACCCCTCAAGCTACTCAAAACTACATTCTAGAAGATTATTAACCCTTCAGGTGCTTCACAGGAACTAAAGCAACGTGGAAGGAAAAAAATGGACATTTTAATTTTTCCAACACAAATTTTTTTTAGCATCATTTTTTTCATTTTCACATGGGCAACAGGATAAAATGGATCCTAAAATTCGTTGGGCAATTTCTCCTGAGTTCACCGATATCTCATATGTGGTCATAAACCACTGTTTGGGCGCACGGCAGGGCTCAGAAGGGAAGGAGCACATTTGACTTTTTGAATGGAAAATATGCTGGAATATTTAGCGCTTGCCATGTCGCGTTTGGAGAGCCCCTGTGCGCCTAAACATTGGAGCTCCCCAACAAGTGACCCCATTTTGAAAACTAGACCCCCCAAGGAACTTATCTAGATGCATATTGATCACTTTGAACCCCCTGGTGCTTCACAAATTGATCCGTATAAAAAAGTAACACGATAAAATGGATCCTAAAATTTGTTGGGCAATTTCTCCTGAGCACACCAATACCTCATATTTGGTCATAAACCACTGTTTGTGTGCACGGCAGGGCCCGGAAGGGAAGGAGCACCATTTGACTTTTTGAATGGAAAATTAGCTCCAATCGTTAGCGGACACCATGTCGCGTTTGGAGAACTCCTGTGTGCCTAAACATTGGAGCTCCCCCACAAGTGACCCCATTTTGGAAACTAGACCCCTTAAGGAACTTATCTAGATGTGTAGTGAGCACTTTGAGCCCCCAAGTGCTTCACAAAAGTTTATAACGTTGAGTAGTGAAAATAAAAAATCATTTTTTTTCCTCAAAAATGAGTTTTTAGCACGCTATTTTTTATTTTTACAAGGGTAACAGGAGAAATTGGACCACAAAAGTTGTTGTCCAGTTTTTCCTGAGTACGCTGGTACCCAATATGTGAGGGGGAACTACTGTTTGGGCGCACGGCAGGGCTCAGAAGGGAAGGAGCACCATTTGACTTTTTGAAATGAAAATTAGCTCCAATCGTTAGCGGACACCATGTCATGTTTGGAGATCCCCTGTGTGCCTAAACTTTGGAGCTCCCCCACAAATGACCCCATTTTGGAAACTAGACCCCCTAAGGAACTTATTTAGATGCATAGTGAGCACTTTGAACCCCCAAGTGCTTCACAGAAGTTTATAACGCAGAGCCGTGAAATTAAAAAATATTTTTTTTTCCTAAAAAAAATATTTTTTAGTCCACAATTTTTTATTTTCACAAGGGTTACAAAAGAAATTGTACCCCAAAAGTTGTTCTACAGTTTGTCCTGAGTATGCTGGTTCCCCATATGTGGGGGGAACCACTGTTTGGGCACACGTCGGGGCTCAGCAGGGAAGCAGTGACATTTTGAAATGCTGACTTTGATGGTATGGTCTGCGGGCGTCATGTTACATTTGCAGAGCCCCTGCGTGCCTAAACAGTGGAAACCTCCCACATGTGACCTCATTTTGGAAACTAGACCCCCCAAGGAACTTATCTAGATGTGTGGTGAGCACCTTGAACCCCCAAGTGCTTCACAGGAGTTTATAACGCAGAGCCATGAAAATAAAAATTCATTTTTTTCCTCAAAAAAAATGATTTTTAGCCCGCAATTTTTTTTTTCACAAGGGTAACAGGAATAATTCAACCCCAAAGGTTGTTGTCCAGTTTGTCCTGAGTGCGCTGATACCCCATATGTGGGGGATGACCACTGTATGGGCACACGTCAGGGCTCGGAAGGGAAGTAGTGACATTTTGAAATGCTCACTTTGATGGCATGGTCTGCGGGCATCATGTTACATTTGCAGAGCCCTTGATGTACCTAAACTGTGGAAACCCCCCACAAGTGACCCCATTTTGGAAACTAGACCCCATAAGGAACTTGCCTAGATGTGTGGTGAGCACCTTGAACCCCCAAGGGCTTGACAGAAGATTATAACGCAGAGCCATGAAAATCAAAAATAATTTTTTTTCCTCAAAAAATGATTTTTTAGCTCGCAATTTTTTATTTTCACAAGGGTAACAGGAGAAATTGGACCCCAAAAGTCCCTTTTCTGGGAGTAGGTAGACTGCTTTTAAAGCCAGAGCATCAGAAACTAGTTTTGGCTTACTTTGCCGATACAGCCTCCAGCTCTATCGCCTCCTCTTCTGAAGTTGAAAAAAATGCAAGCACTGAGTCATCAGTGCAAGCTTCTGGTCAGGAAAACCCCTTTCCTTGTGTCCTTCACCCCCACCAAAAGTGGAGGATTCGGCAGCCCACACTTCAGATTACTCCATGGAGCTCTTTTCACATACCATGCCTGGGTTATCAAGTCAAATCCTGAGTTCCCCAGTCCAACATGAATCAGAGATGGATTGCACTGATGCACAACCACTGCTAGATGATTCTGCTGATACATTCACCCACAGTACTACATTCCCCTCGCACTCTACAGAGCCAGAATCTGACCCTGAAGAAACTCAGGTGCCCCTTCCCACATACTATACCACTTTACACGGTGACACGGAGGAAGGTGCAGATGAAAGTGCCGGTTCCCTGAGCAGGTGGGGGCATACTTGTGGGCGACGGCATTGGCACAGGGCCCCTCATAGTACGCAAAAGTGTCTCTGCCGGTGGGAGGGCCCACTCGCCGTCAGACACACCGGCGTAGTATGAGGGGCCCTGTGCCAGTGCTGTCGCCCACGAGTGGGCCCCCTGCTTGCTCAGGGCCACAGCACTTACAATACTTACCTCTCCCTGCTCCACTGCCGTGACGTCTTCCGCATTTCCTGACAGTGACATTCAGGTCAGAGAGTGCGATGATATCATGTCTGTATGCCCTCTGCCTATAAACAGTCCAAGGGCAGAGAGCTGGAAGATGGCAACACTGAGGAGTCCACAGTAGAGCAGTGGCCAGCGAGGAGAGGTATTTAATTTTTCAAAGGTTGGGAGCAATTTTTGGGGAACACTTTACACTGAAGAATAATATATGGGGTCCATCATACACTGGAGCATCATCCCATCATCCATAAGGCCCATCATATACTGGAGCATTCCAAATGGGAGACATCAGACACTGGAGCATCATCCATGGGGCCCATCATATACTGGAGCATTCTAAATGGGGAAGATTATATATGGAGCATTATTTGGGCCAATTATACACTGAAGCATCATCCATGAGGCCCATCATATACTGTAGCATTCCAAATGGGGGACATAAGACACCGGAGCAACATTTACGGGTTCCATTGTACCCTGGAGCATTAGAAATGGGGCCAATTATATATAGAGCATTATTTGGGCCCATAAGACACTGGAGCATCATCCATGGGGCCATCATATACTGGAGCATTCCAAATAGGGGACATCAGACACTGGTGCATCATCTATGGGGCCCATTATACAATGGAGCATTAGAAATGGGGCCCATTATATATGGAGCATTATTTGGGCCCAAAAGACACTGGAGCATCATCCATGAGGCGCATCATATACTGGAGAGCATTCCAAATGGGGGACATCAGACACTGGAGCAGCATTTATGGGGCTCATTATACACTGGAGCATTAGAAATGGGGCCCATTATATATAGAGAATTGTTTGGGCCCATAAGACACTGGAGCATCTTCCATGGGGCCCATCATATACTGGAGCATTCTAAATTGGGCAGATCAGACACCGGAGCAGCATCTATGGGGCCCATTATACACTGGAGCATTAGAAATGGGGCCCATTATATATGGAGCATTATTTGGGCCCATAAGACACTTGAGCATCATTCATGGGGCCCATCATATCCTGGAGCATTCTAAATGGGGCAGATTATATAAGGAGCATTATTTGGGCCCATAAGAAACTGGAGCATCATCCATGAGGCCTATCATATACTGGAGCATTCCAAATGGGGGACATCAGACACTGGAGCAGCATTTACTGGGCCCATTATACACTGGAGCATTAGAAATGGGGCCCATTATATATGGAGCATTATTTGGGCCCATAAGACACTGGAACATCATCCATGGGGACCATCATATACTGTATCATTATGTGGAGCTCATCATATACTGTGTGGAACATTATATGGGACCAATTATTCTGTATGGAGAAATATATGGGGCTCATCATTCTGAATGGTGCACTATGTGGTTGTCATAATACTGCATGGAGTAATATACTGTCCGTTTTTTGAGCTATTGTAGAATTTAAAATAGATATCAGTTATGTCATGTAAGAAGTGAAGTATTTTTCATTGTACTATACCTATATTTCTGTGCCGTATCGGAGCATCATGAATTGTGGTATGTGTTAAAGTGGCGCACTGACACTCTTTGGCCTGGGGCACACGAAAACCTGAAGCCAGTCCTACCCCCCCACAACTTTAGCCAAATAACCCCCAGTTTTCAAAGCGTAACTATTATTATAAAGTAAATTAAGGTTGACAAGCTTAAGTAATAAGAATTGATGTTGTTGACATTGAAATGGGCACTGTAGGTGTGTTTACTGTCCTCCATTCCCAGTCGACTTTGCTTCCCCATTGACTTGCATTGGGTTTCGTGTTTCAGTCAGACCTCCGACTTTTCCCTGTAGTCGGCCGATTTTGTTCTACTCGACTTTTGAGAAAGTCTGGTTTCTTGAATCCCGACTCAACCCTAAAAAAGGCAAAGTCGCTCATCTCTAACTGGGACGATATCCTGAGACATAAAAATACACAAGGAAAATGGCAGACGTTTATTAGCATCCTGAATAGGACCTGTGCACAATATACACCGTATGGGAATAAACATGCTAGAATTAGGAGGAAACCACTGTGGCTAAATAGAGCTGTAAGGGGTGCAATAAGGGGCAAAAATAAAGCATTTAGAGAATAAAAGCTAGTAGGTAGTGATGAGGCATTAAATAAATACAGAAAATTAAATAAATTCTGTAAAATGCAAATCAAGACAGCAAAGATTGAGACTGTGAGACTCATAGCCAGAGAAAGTAAAAATAATAGTAAAATATTCTTTAACTGCATAAATAGTAAGAAACTAATAAATGATAATGTTAGCCCCCTTAAAAATAGTATGGGTGAAATGGTGGATGAGGATGAGGAAAAAGCCTATATGCTAAATTCCTTTTTTTCAACAGCATTTACCCAAGAAAATCCCATGACGGATAACATGATTAGGGATTCTCCATTAAATGTCACCTGCTTAACCCAGCAGAAAGTACGGCGGCGTCTAAAAATCACTAAAATTTGCAAATCCCCGGGCCCGGATGAGATACACTCCTGAGTACTTCAGGAATTAAGTACAGTCATAGATAGACCATTATTTTTAATCTTTAAAGATTCCATTGTAACAGGGTCTGTACCACAGGACTGGCGAATGGCAAATGTGGTGCCAATGTTCAGAAAGGGGACAAAAACTGAACTTGGAAATTATCGGCCAGTAAGTTTAACCTCAACTGTAGGTAAAATCCTGTAGGGTTTTCTAAGAGATACTATACTGGAGTATCTGAAGAAGAATAACCTAATCACCTAATATCAACATGGGTTTACGAGGGACATCTCCTGTCAGATTAATCTGATAAGCTTTTATGAAGAGGTAAGTTCTGGACTGGACCAAGGGAATGCAGTGGACGTGGTGTACATGGACTTTTCAAAAGCTTTTGACACGGTGCCACACAAAAGGTTGATACATAAAATGAGAACAATGGGGATAGGGGAAAATATGTGTAAGTGGGTTAAGAACTGGCTCAGGGATAGGAAATAAAGGGTGGTTATTAATGGAGCACACTCGGACTGGGTCATGGTTAGCAGTGGGGTACCACAGGGGTCAGTATTGGGCCTGCTTCTTTTTAACATATTTATTAATGACCTTGTAGGGAGCATAGAGAGTAGAATTTCAATATTTGCAGATGACACTAAACTCTGCAGGGTAATCAATACAGAGGAGGACAATTTTATATTACAGGAGGATTTATGTAAACTAGAAGCTTGGGCTGATAAATGGCAAATGAGATTTAATGGGGATAAATGTAAGGTCATGCACTTGGGTAGAGCAAACAAGATGTATAATTATGTGCTTAATTGTAAAGCACTGGGCAAAATTGTTACTAAAAAAGACCTGGATGTATGGGTGGACGACAAACTCACATTTAGTGGCCAGTGTCAGGCAGCTGCTGCAAAGACAAATAAAATAATGGGATGCATTAAAAGAGGCATAGATGCTCATGAGGAGAGCATAATTTTACCTCTACATAAGTCACTAGTGCGACCACACTTAGAATAGTGCATACAGTTCTGGTCTCCGGTGTATAAGAAAGACATAGCTGAACTGGAGCGGGTACAGAGAAGAGCGACCAAGGTTATTAGGGAACTGGGGGGTCTGCAATACCAAGACAGGTTATTACACTTGGAGTTCTTTAGTTTGGAAAATCGAAGGCTTAGGGGTGATCTTATTACAATCTATAAATATATGCGTGGACAGTACAAAGACCTTTCTAATGATATTTTTACTCTTAGACCTGTGACAGGGACAAGGGGGCATCCTCTACATCTGGAGGAAAGATGGCTTAAGCATACTCACAGACGTGGATTCTTTACTGTAAGTGCAGTGAGACTAAGGAGCTCTCTGCCATATGATGTTGTAATAAGTGATGCCCTACTAAAATTTAAGAAGTGACTGGATGCCTTTCTTGAAAAGTGTATTACAGGTTATATGTAATGCCTTTATGCATCTGTATCTGTACTTGTTCCTGCCTTGCTGCTGTAATGCTCTGAATTTCCCCATGGTGAACGATTAAAGGATTATCTTATCTTATATACACTAGTTTCTTTGACATTGCGTTGATCCAAGTAGCTAGTCTGACTGCCGTATGTGGAGTCGGGAAGGAATTTTTTTCCCCAATGTGAAGCTTACTGTTTGCCACATGGGTTTCTTTTGCCTTCCTCTGGATCAACATGTTAGGCCAAGTTAGGACAGGATATAGGTTGAACAAGATGGACGTAAAGTCTTCCTTCAACCTTAATAACTATGTTACTATGTTATTATTATTATGCTGAAAGACCCATCAATATTTCATCTTCAATGCCCTTGCTGATGGAATGAGGTTTTCACTCAAAATCTCACAATACTTGGCCCCATTCATTCTTTCATGTACACGGAACAGTTGTACTTGTCCCTTTGCAGAGTAACAGCCCCAAAGCATGATGTTGCCACCCCCATGCTTCACAGTAGGAATGGTGTTCTTTGGATGCAACTCAGTATTCTGTCTCCTCCAAACATGACGAGTTTTGTTTCTACCAAACAGTTCTACTTCGGTTTCATCAGAAAATATAACATTCTCCCAATACTCTTCTGGATATTCCAAAAGCTCTCTAGCAAACTTCAGATGGGCCAGGACATGTACTGGTTTAAGCAAGGGGACATGTCTGGCACTACAGGATCTGAGTCCCTGGCAGCGTAGTGTGATACTGATGGTAGCCTTTGTTACAATGGTCCCAGCTCTATGCAGATCATTCATTAGGTACCTCCATGTGGTTCTGGGATTTTTTCTCACTGTTCTTGTGATCATTTTGATCCCACAGGGTGAGATCTTGCGTGGAGACCCAGATCAAGGAGATTATCCGTGGTCTTGTATGTCTTCCATTTTCGTACCATTGCTCCCACATTTGATTTCATTACACCAAGCTTCTTGCCTATTGCAGATTCAGTCTTTCCAGTCTGGTGCAGGGCTAGAATTTTGTTTCTGGTGTCCTTTGACAGCTTTTTGGTCTTCATCATAGTTTGGAGAGTGACTTATGAGGTTGTGGACAGATGTCTTTTATACTGATAACAAGTTCAAACAGGTGCCATTACTGCAAGTCATAAGTGGAGGACAGAGGAGCCTCTTAAAGAAGAAGTTACAGGTCTGTGAGAGCCAGAAATCTTGCATGTTATTATGTGACCAAATACTTCTTTTCCACCATAATTTGCAAAATAAATCTTGCCAAATCAGACAAGTCGATTTTCTGGATTTGTTTTCTCATTTTGACTCTCATAGTTGTGGTTTACTTATGAAGTCAATTACAGGCGTCTCTCATCTTTTTAAGTGGGAGAACTTGCACAATTGGTGGCTGACTAAATACTTTAAATACTTTTTTTCCCCACTGTACATATTGATACAGGACTTTACAGAAGATTTATTTGATGGAATGCTAGAACAGTCAATGAATTATATGCAGTGAAGATATGTGAGATATTCAAAATGATCATTTCATGTTACTCCAGTCTCCTGAGTAACTTTCCTAGCAAGTCATACTCATAAGATGCTCCAAGTTCATTAATTCTTATGTATTTCTTATGTTATTCGACACATCTTATTCCTGCACATCTGTTGTTTCTATTTTCCTCTCTTATTCCTTTTATCCTTATGTTTTATTTTTATATTTTAATGGATCTGTTTTTTACAGATTTATTTTTTAAGGAGGCTAAAGATGGTAATCAGAATTTTTAGAATTTTTTTTAATTTTGTTCAGCTTTTTTAATCTTCTTTGGGGAGTTGAACTTGCAATCATCGATTGCTTCTGCTACATACTGCGATACCATCAGTGTTGCAGTGTAATGCTAAAATAATTGTCTCGTATGCATTCCAGCCTGCTGCTAGGCTGCAGCAGCCACCAGAAGAAGCTCACATGAATCGTGCATCGGGGTGGAGTGTGTAGCACCACAGACAGTGATGGGTAAGAGCAGTGTTGATATGTGACCTTTTGTGGTTTCTCAGTCGGCACTATATGTATAATGACCTCACTTGGGGATCTACTGTGTCTATGCTGATGTGACTATATTGGTCTTTTGAATCTATCGATAGCTCTTTCACTTTACTTTTTGAAATGATTTTGAATACTGAGCTCTAGCCTATTATTCTGCACTATTGGTGTTGTACCCTTTTTGCACCTGTTTCTCCTTGATTGAAACTCTGTCATTGGTACAGATGTCATTATTGTGAAAGTGCCTTCTTTATTGAATAATAATAAAAATTCTTGATTTTTTATTCTATGCTGGAATGATTACTCTTTTTTCTTGCATGTTTACACACTGCTGCTAGGCTTTACATGAGTACCAACATGACAGATGTAATGACCTTTAGCCTCTGGGTGCCATGGCAACAGTTTGACACTTCACAGTAATGTTGCACTGGAAACAGGTTGTTGTGGGTTGTAATTAGCACCTAGGCAGATTAACCATTATTGCTTACGTCCATGGTCTTACGAAGGACTCCTTGACCGTATCACGTGTATCCAGCTTCAGCAGGCAACAACAATCCTTAGGATAGTTTCTAAAATCCAGACAATAGAGCCCATGACCTTAACAAGTGTATCCAGCCCAGCTTATAACCAATCTCCAATCTCCAAAAGCCATCCATACATGGGCCCCAGAACCTCAGCAACAGATCCTTGCCCCTCAACATCACTGCAACAATTAAACATGTGGCTTATTGTTCTCCCTCTCCTTGGATCAACCCTCTGGATGGGCAGAAGTGTTCACACCCTCCCCCTTAAACATTTGCTGAAGAATCTTCCAGAAGCCCATTCTCCAGCCTGTCTGCAGGGTTGTGCATTAGGAATGCCCCTGCTGACAGGAACAAAGACACCCATGCAGGACAGAAATGCTAATGTAGGTCTTATGTATACATGAGATTCAGCCAACACATCTTTCTCTGCTTACTGTCACTGAATGTACACATTGATTGCTGAGGCTGAACACTTTCCAGGAGAGAGTTGTGCACTTTAAACTGATGGTCAAGCATATCTCTAATAAAACACAGCAATAAGATAGGGGATTTATTCTGATGGAATATAGGCTGAACTGGATGGGCAAATGTCTTTTTTCGGCCTTGCTAACTATGTTACTATGTCACTATGCTACGGGTGGTCCGTGGGAGAATACGTCTCTGGCCAGGTCTGCATAGTGACCTTAGAAGGAACACCTTAAATGCTGATGTCAGAGTGTCAGTGGCACTTATGGGGTAACATCAGTGATCAGATCACACCTGTTGCAAATAGATGTAGTATGTTCAACAGAGATGGCATCTACCATGTATGTTGCAGGCTCAGATGCTAAGCCTTCTCAACAAACAAGTACTCAATGTAACAGTAAGCCCTATGTGAGCAAGGAGCTAATTATTCCATATAAATACATCAGTAGTGCATCTTTAACCCCCTTACCCACATCTGATGTATTATTACGCCAATGTCATTTTCCCTGCCTTTGATGTGGGCTCTGGCAGTGAGCCCACATTGTTCCCGGGACATGTTAGCTGTTTTGAACAGCCGACATGTGCCCACAATAGCCGCGGATGGAATTAACTAGTTAAATGCCACTGTGGTATGTAGTTGGCACTTCCGACCATGGGGCCAGAAATCCGCACACCGGTGACCAGCATCACGTGAACGCGGGTCTCCAGTATGTCGGCATGACAACTTGAGGTCTCCTCTATGGCTGCAGTGTCGGATAGCTATGAGCGCCACCCAGAGGTGGGCGCTCATAGCAAACCAGTAATTCAGCTACATAAAAGTGATCTGCTCAAAGCCTCAATGCAGCTGAGCCAATCGATTTGTGCCAGCTTCTAGACTCCTATGGAGACTATTAAAGCATGCCAAAAGTAAAAAAAAAGTGTTTAAAAATAATAAAAAATATAAAAGTTCAAATCACCCCCCTTTCACCCCATTCAAAATAAAACAATAAAACAAAATCAAACACACACATATTTGGTATCGCTGCATTCAGAATCCCCGATCTATCAATAAAAAAGGATTAGCCTGATCGCTAAATGGCATAGCAAGAAAAACATTCAAAACGTCAGAATTACATTTTTTGGTCACCGCGACATTGTATTAAAATGCAATAAAATAACATGCGATCAAAAGATCGTATCTGCACCAAAATGGTATCAATAAAAATGTCAGCTTGGCACGCAAAAATTAAGCCCTCACCCGACCCCAGATCACGAAATATGGAGACGCTACGGGTATCGGAAAATGTCGCTTTTTTTTAAGCAAAGTTTGGAGTTTTTTTCATTACTTAGACAAAAAATAACCTGTTTGGTGTATATGTACTTGTAATAACCTGGAGAATCATAATGGCAGGTCAGTTTTAGCATATAGTGAAACTAGCAAAAAAGCCAAACAAAAAACAAGTGTGGGATTACACTTTTCACAGCACTTGGAATATTATTCCCATTTTCTAGTACAAGACACGGTAAAACCAATGATGTCAATCAAAAGTACAACTCGTCTCGCAAAAAATAAGCCCTCACATGGTTATGCTTCTGGGAAGAAGGGGAGCGAAAAACGAAAACGCACAACCGAAAAAAGCTCTGGGGGTTAAGAGGTTAAATAAAAGCCCCACTTTGAATTACTACTTTGCTCCTGCATCAGTTATAGATTTTAAATAAAATGACATCCATTATAATAGTAAAACATATCCATTGTAAATTCACTGAATAAACGTGTATTTGCTGACTTTATAGATCACTGTTACCTTTTATTCATCTTTTTATATGCCTAAAGTATGCTTAACAAATACAGGAAGAGAACAAGTATTCTTCCAGTTTCTATTGACCTTCACAGTAAAACATAATCTGACATATCCAAGAAGTTAATGATATTGTACAACATAATTTTATTGAGAAGGCTGACTCAAAGTGTACTGTACTTGTCATGACCTATGTCTATAATGAAATTGAGCAGCAGATGTTAACAACTTGAGTGTTATTTCTGTAAGTACATCTTGTTCAACATTGAAGAGTTTTGCTGTGCCATGGTTCACATTAACTAAAGGCTGCAAGTATCCCTATTCAAACAAACTGAAAAGATTTGCTTGCCAGCGTGCCCAGCATTGCAACATTTAGCTCAGCAGACATTAACAATTTCTGTTTTGAAATTTTTGCTGAAACATAAAAATGCCTTCTATTTGGCAACGCCTACAGTACTAAGCTGTCACTAAACCGTGTGCTGTAAAATGGGGAAATGTTTCATTTGTGCAAGCGTTACAAAACATGACACACAATGAAAGCTTTTTATGGAATTTCACATTTGCATTAAAATTGAAGTATTTTGCTTTATGATATCAGAGCTTCTATATATTCTGATATTTTATATTGTAAGTAAATATAAATAAGTAAATTCTAAAAAATGCTTATCCGATGTACTAACCAGCCTCTTTTATTATAGTTACTGTATGCTGGCTTTTATAAACACATTAATTTTAGGAAGTATTAAGAATAAGCAAACCAATACTATGTTAATCTGTAATAATATCTGTCAGAGGCTAGAGGTTCAAAAAGGTTTCCTTGGACAGACTTGGTGCATGCCCCACCATCTGGTAGATACAATGAACCCTGGCCTTCACCTGTTAACCCTGAACCCCATATAAGGATCTGGTCTTATAACTGGGTCCACTGGATTGCTTCCATGGAATGGCTCCTGTTCGGAGGAGTAGGAAAGAGAATGATCTGGAAGCAAAGTCAAAACCAAAAAGGCAGAGAAGGTAGGGAATCATCATGCTGGAGTAACATCAACAAACAAGCCAACATCCAAATTGGAAACTTGTACGCTAGACTGGAGTTGAGAGTAAACCGGAGAAGAACAAAGCTTTCAACAGCAAACAGGGAGCTTTAGTAGGGTATATTGGCTGCAGCAGGGAGATGATAATAGAAACTGACAGCACACAAACCCATACTGCCAAATTAAGAAACACGGCAGGTCCAAGCCTCCTAAACCATAATCGATAGACAGAGCCTTTCCTGCTCAGAACTTCTAATTCCGACATTTCTTCCATCACTAGTGCTCCCCACAGAATGAATGTTACCATGACTGGTGACAGAAGCAGGCATCAAAGATCCTCTTGGAGATTTGACAATCAAATTTTTTAGAACATCTATCGTGATTTGAGAGATTCTGAATTTTTTAGGATGTGATTTGCACAAATCCACCCTTTGGACACTTTAAGTGAAACACTTTTTGACATTATTACATTATAACATGCATCAAGACTTTTGTCAAAAGTGCTTGCAAAGAGTAAACAGAAAAAGAGAGCCAAATTCAAATTTCAGCTGAAATGCTCATCACTAATATATATACATTCTAAAGCTACTTATGCTCATCAGTACTGTATAATCTCATTTATAGTTTGCAACACAGAATATTCAAGTGAATAGAATAAATATGCATGTATTTCATTTGTTCGGTATATGAAAACAGCCCATCAAAGTGTTTATTAGTTTTTGCACCAGTATTAAAATGCTAAAGAAAAAATGGGTCACTAAAATAGATAAAAAAAGAATGCTCTGATTCAGGCTTTGGATCTGTATTACCCTCGTTTTTGTTTGGTCTTAAGGAGTTAAAGTTTTATTGTGATTGCAAAAAAATTTAACTTATAAACAACTCACAGAAAAAAAAAGATAAGAAAAGGTAACATAGATGAATAGACTAGGAAGTAGACAAGCAGACTTATAGATCCAATTTTTCATATCTGTGAAACTAAAAGGAAAAGATTTAGATCACCTGAAAATCCTGCTATAACTACATAAAGCTCACATGTATTATTAACTAGTAGGATGTAGTTTTCCAGCATTTGCTGATACTTAGATTAACTGTGGATGTTGCAAATTATACTTTTATTGGTAATTTGAAATAAAAGAACGTCAGTGCAGAGGCTATTTGCATGGTAAAGCTTCTAGTTTTATTGGTTCATTTAATATACATGAACATAAATGCAGCAGATATTATATTTGGAATTAAATTATCCAATAAAAGTGTAAGTTTATAAATTGACACAAGCTACTGTGTGGCATTTTGTACAAGACTACCAATCAAAATGGATGTTTGAAAAATAATTTTTCCACCCTTCAACAAAACTTTTTCTGATTGAAAGAACTCTCTTTACATTGAGGATCGTCAATACCTATCTAGAGAAATATCTGGCATTTTAATGAAGATGATATGGACCCAATGACTTGCTACAGAATTGCCTGAAACAGACAGTCTAAGGTTAAAAAGCAAATTAGTTCCCCTTTCTTACATACTCTCTAATGTGCTTGGGGGTCTGTCTGAAAGCTATCATTAGACACTTAAAGGGCCACAATGAGTATTGAAAGCTATTTTTTACTTAATATCATGGATGCAGGTCAAATTGAGGGCCTTTCTAAGGTTCAACCTCATGACCATCTTAAACTCCAGCATCCTGTCAAAACCCAAGAGGGTTTTTAGCCGAGAGAAGTCAATGAAAGAGTGATTTTTTTTCTCTGCAAAAAAAAGTACAACAGCTGTAAGAGATGAAGACATCACACATAGCGATATCGCTAGCAATATCACTAAAGCATCACTGATTTTGTGACGCAGCAGTGATATTGCTAGCGATATCGCTATATGTGACACTTACCTCCGACCAGCTCCCCCGCTGGCTATCGCTGATCGCGCGACACCGTCCTGGGCCGTTTCTCATCGGTGGCTTCCTGCTGGCGCTGACGAGCGGCGCGTGGATGTGGGCGGAGGACGTCATCATTGCCGCATCTGACAGGTAAGTAACGACCACTGCTGCATCGCTGGTGATATCTGCCTGTTTGGCAGCTCACTAGTGACCATTTAGCGATGCACCAGCGATCCTGACCGGGTCACATCGTTGTCAGAATCGATGGTGCATCACTAAATGTGACGGGGCCCTTACAAGTAAAAGGAACAATAGATGATAGAACCTGATAATAAGAAGATTAACAATGAAAAGAAAATTGATTAAGCAGTCATAAGGACTATCAGGACTACAGTATTATAACTTATTATAAACACTCCAGCAAAATTTTCATGCGGTTGTGGTTAAATGTACGATATTTAATCCACAGGTCAAGAAGGTGACAAAAAATAACTAGATGTGTATTTCCTGAAGGAAGTACAGATAGTGGTTTGAAATGCTGCCCAGGCTGCCCCTTTAAGAGAGACTTGCCTGCTGCACCTGCAAGACTTTCAACTCAGGATCCGTTTTAACTGTGGGTGCCTCTCAGGGGCCACTTTGGCCTCAGGGTCCGATTTTGTGGGTGGGGCCCTCAGGGCCCAATTTTGTGGGTGGGGCACCTCAGGGTCAGATTTGGTGGGTGGGGCCCCTCAGGGTCCGATTTGGTGGCCGGGTCCCCTCAGGGGCTGATTTGGTGGGTGGGGCCGCTAAGGGTCCGATTTTGTGGCTGGGGCCACTCAGGGTCTGATTTGGTGGTTGGGGCCCCTCAGGGTCCAATCTTGTGGCCGGGGCCCATCAGGGTCCAATTTTGTGGGTGGGGCCCCTCAGGGTCTGATTTTGTGGCCGGGGCCCCTCAGGGTCCGATTTGGTGGGTGGGGCCCCTCAGGGTCTGATTTGGTGAGCGGGGCCCCTCAGGGTCCGATTTGGTGAGCGGGGCCCCTCAGGGTCTGATTTGGTGGGCGGGATCTATCAGAGTCCGATTTGGTGGGCGGGGCCCCTCAGGGTCCAATTTGGTGGGCGGGGACCCTCAGGGTCCGATTTGGTGGGCGGGATCCCTCGGGGTCCGATTTGGTGGGCGGGGCCCCTCGGGGTCCGATTTGGTGGGCGGGGACCCTCGGGGTCCGATTTGGTGAGCAGGGCCACTCTAGGTCTGATTTGGTAGGCGGGCCACTCTGGGTCCGATTTGGTGGGCGGGGCCCCTCAGAGTTCAATTTGGTCAGCGGGGCCCCTCAGGGTCCGATTTTGTGGTTGGGGCCTTTCAGAATCCGATTTAGTGGGCGGGGCCCCTCAGGGTCCGATTTGGTGGGCGGGGCCCCTCAGGGTCCGATTTTGTGGCCGGGTCCCCTCAGGGTCTGGATTTGTGGGTGGGGCCCCTCAGGGTCCGATTTTGTGGGTGGGGCCCCTCAGGGTCTGATTTTGTGGCTGGGGCCCCTCAGGGTCCGATTTTGAGGGTGGGGCCCCTCAGGGTCTAATTTGGTGGGCGGGGCCCCTCAGGGTCTGATTTTGTGGGTTGGGCCCCTCAGGGTGTGATTTTGCGGCCGGAGCCTCTCAGGGTCCGATTTTGTGGTTGGGGCCCCTCAGGATCTGATTTTGTGGCCGGGGTCCCTCAGGGTCCGATTTTGTGGCCGGGGCCCCTGAGGGTCCAATTTTGTGGGTGGGGCCCCTCAGGGTCCGATTTTGTGGGTGGGGCCCCTCAGGATCTGATTTTGTGGTTGGGGCCCCTCAGGGTTCAATTTTGTAGGTGGGGTCCCTCAGGGTCCGATTTTGTGGCTGGGGCCCCTCAGGATCCGATTTTGTGTCCGGGGCCCGTCAGGGTCCGATTTTGTGGTTGGGGCCCCTCAGGGTCCGATTTTGTGGGTAGGGCCCCTCAGGGTCCGATTTTGTGAGTGGGGCCACTCAGGGTCCGATGTTGTGGCCGGATCCCCTCAGGGTCCGATTTTGTGGGTGGGGCCCCTCAGGGTCCAATTTTGTGGCCGGGGCCCCTCAAGGTCCAATTTTGTGGGTGGGGCCCCTTAGGGTCCGATTTTGTGGGTGGGGCCCCTCAGGGTACAATTTGGTGGGTGGGGCCACTCTGGGTCTGATTTGGTGGGCGGGGCCACTCTGGGTCCGATTTGGTGGGCGGGGCCACTCAGGGTCCGATTTGGTGAGCTGGGCCCCTCAGGGTCTGATTTGGTGGGTGGGATCTATCAGAGTCCGATTTGGTGGGCGGGGCCCATCAGGGTCCAATTTGGTTGGCGGGGACCCTCGGGGTCCGATTTGGTGGGCGGGATCCCTCGGGGTCCGATTTGGTGAGCGGGGCCCCTCGGGGTCCGATTTGGTGGGCGGGGCCCCTCGGGGTCCGATTTGGTGGGTGGGGCCCCTCGGGGTCCGATTTGGTGAGCCGGGACACTCTGGGTCCGATTTGGTGGGCGGGCCACTCTGAGTCCGATTTGGTGGGCGGGGCCCCTCAGAGTTCAATTTGGTCAGCGGGGACCCTCAGGGTCTGATTTTGTGGTTGGGGCCTTTCAGAATCTGATTTAGTGGGCGGGGCCCCTCGTTGTCCTATTTGGTAGGCGGGGCCCCTCAGGGTCAGATTTGGTGGGCGGGGCCCCTCAGGGTCCAATTTCGTGGGCGGGGACCCTCAGGGTCCAATTTGGTGGGCGGGGCCCCTCAGGGTCCCATTTGGTGGGCGGGGACCCTCAGGGTCTGATTTGGTGGGCGGGGCCACTCTGGGTCTGATTTGGTGGGCGGGGCCACTTTGGGTCCAATTTGGTGGACGGGGCCCTTCAGGGTCCAATTTGGTGGGTGAGGACACTGAGTCTGATTTTGTGGGTTGGGCCCCTCAGGGTCCGATTTTGTGGCCGGGGCCCCTCAGGGTCCGATTTTGTGTCCGGGGCCCCTCAGGGTCCGATTTTGTAGCCGGTGCCTCTCAGAGTCCGATTTTGTGGTTGGGGCCCCTCAGGGTCCGATTTTTGGGGCCGGGGCCCCTCAGGGTCCGATTTTGCGGGTGGAGCTCCTCAGGGTCCGATTTTGCGGGTGGGGCCCCTCAGGGTCCGATTTTGTGGGTGGGGCCCCTCAGGGTCCAATTTTACAGGTGGGGCCCCTTAGGGTTCGATTTTGCTGGTGGGGTCCCTCAGGGTCCGATTTTGCGGGTGGGGCCCCTCAGGGTCCGATTTTGTGGCCGGGGCCTCTCAGGGTCCGATTTTGTGGCCGGGGCCCCTCAGGGTCCGATTTTGTGGCCGGGGCCCCTCAGGGACCAATTTTGAGGGTGGGGCCCCTCAGGGTCTAATTTGGTGGGCGGGGCCCCTCAGGGTCCGATTTTGTGGGTGGGGCCCCTCAGGGTCTGAATTTGTGGCTGGGGCCCCTCAGGGTCTGATTTTGTGGCTGGGGTCCCTCAGGGTCTGATTTTGTGGCTGGGGCCCCTCAGGGTCCGATTTTGTGATCGGGACCCCTCAGGGTCTGATTTTGTGGTTGGGGCCCCTCAGGGTCCAATTTTGTGGCCGGGGTATCTCAGGGTCCGATTTTGTGGCTGGGGCCCCTCAGTGTCTGGATTTGTGGGTGGGGCCCATCAGGGTCCGATTTTGTGGGTGGGGCCCCTCAGGGTCCGATTTTGTGGCTGGGGCCCCTCATGGTCTGATTTTGTGGCTGTGGCCCCTCAGGGTCTGATTTTGAGGGTGGGGCCCCTCAGGGTCTAATTTGGTGGGTGGGGCCCCTCAGGGTCCGATTTTGTGGGTGGGGCCCCTCAGGGTCCGATTTTGTGGGTGGGGCCCCTCTGGGTCCGATTTTGTGGCTGGGGCCCCTCAGGGTCTGATTTTGTGGCTGGGGTCCCTCAGGGTCTGATTTTGTGGCTGGGGCCCCTCAGGGTCCGATTTTGTGATCGGGACCCCTCAGGGTCTGATTTTGTGGTTGGGGCCCCTCAGGGTCCAATTTTGTGGCCGGGGTATCTCAGGGTCCGATTTTGTGGCTGGGGCCCCTCAGTGTCTGGATTTGTGGGTGGGGCCCATCAGGGTCCGATTTTGTGGGTGGGGCCCCTCAGGGTCCGATTTTGTGGCTGGGGCCCCTCATGGTCTGATTTTGTGGCTGTGGCCCCTCAGGGTCTGATTTTGAGGGTGGGGCCCCTCAGGGTCTAATTTGGTGGGTGGGGCCCCTCAGGGTCCGATTTTGTGGGTGGGGCCCCTCAGGGTCCGATTTTGTGGGTGGGGCCCCTCTGGGTCCGATTTTGTGGCTGGGGCCCCTCAGGGTCTGATTTTGTGGGTGGGGCCCATCAGGGTCTGATTCTGTTGGTGGGGCCCCTCAGGGTCCGATTTTGTGACCGGGGACCCTCAGGGTCTGATTTTGTGGGTGGGGCCCCTCAGGGTCCGATTTTGTAGCTGGGGTCCCTCAGGGTCTGATTTTGTGGGTGGGGCCCCTCAGGGTCTGATTTTGTGGCCGGGGCCCCTTAGGGTCTGATTTTGTGACTGAGGCCCTTCTGGGTTCGATTTTGTGGCCGGGGTCTCTCAGGGTCCGATTTTGTGGGTGGGGCCCCTCAGCGACCGATTTTGTGGGTGGGGCCCCTCAGGGTCTAATTTGGTGGGCGGGGCCCCTCAGGGTCCGATTTTGTGGGTGGGGTCCCTCATGGTCTGATTTTGTGGGTGGGGCCCCTCAGGTTCTGATTTTGTGGTTGGGGCCCCTCAGGTTCTGATTTTGTGGCTGGGGTCCCTCAGGGTCTGATTTTGTGGGTGGGGCCCCTCAGGGTCCGATTTTGTGACTGGGGCCCCTCAGGGTCTGATTTTGTGGTTGGGGCCCCTCAGGGTCCGATTTTGTGGCCGGGGTCTCTCAGGGTCCGATTTTGTGGCCGGGTCCCCTCAGGGTCTGGATTTGTGGGTGGGGCCCCTCAGGGTCCGATTTTGTGGGTGGGGCCCCTCAGAGTCCGATTTTGTGGCTGGGGCCCCTCAGGGTCTGATTTTGTGGCTGGGGCCCCTCAGGGTCTGATTTTGAGGGTGGGGCCCCTCAGGGTCTAATTTGGTGGGCGGGGCCCCTCAGGGTCTGATTTTGTGGGTGGGGCCCCTCAGGGTCCGATTTCGTGACCTGGGCCCCTTAGGGTCTGATTTTGTGACTGGGGCCCCTCTGGGTTCGATTTTGTGGCCGGGGTCTCTCAGGGTCCGATTTTGTGGGTGGGGCCCCTCAGGGTCTTATTTTGCAGCTGGGGCCCCTCAGGGTCTGGTTTTGTGGGTGGGGCCCCTCAGGGTCCGATTTTGTGACCGGAGCACCTCATGGTCTGATTTTGTGGTTGGGGCCCCTCAGGGTCTGATTTTGTGGCCGGGCCCACTTAGGGTCCGATTTTGTGGGTGGGGCCCCTTAGGGTCTGATTTTGTGGGTGGAGCCCCCTGGGTCCATTTTGGTGGGCGGGGCCTATCATGGTCCAATTTGGTGGGCGGGGCCCCCTGGGTCCGATTTGGTGGGCGGGGCCCCTCTGGGTCCGATTTGGTGGGCGGGGCCCTTCAGGGTCCAATTTGGTGGGCAGGGCACCTCTGGGTCCTATTTGGTGGGCGGGGCCCTTCAGGGTCCGATTTGGTGGGCGGGGTCAATCTGGGTCCGATTTGGTGGGCGGGGCTCCTCGGGGTCCGATTTGGTGGGCAGGGTCAATCTGGGTCCGATTTGGTGGGCGGGGCTCCTCAGGTTCCGATTTGGTGGGCGGGGCCCCTCAGGGTCCGATTTGATGGGCGGGGCCCCTCTGGGTCCGATTTGGTGGGCGGGGCAACTTTGGGTCCGATTTGATGGGAGGGGCCCTTCAGGGTCCGATTTGGTGGGCGGGGTCACTCTGGGTCCGATTTGGTGGGCGGGGCTTCTCAGGGTCTGATTTGGTGGGCGGGGCTCCTCAGGGTCCGATTTGGTGGACGGGGCCCTTCAGGGTCCGATTTGGTGGGCGGGGCCACTTTGGGTCCGATTTGATGGGCGGGGCCCTTCAGGGTCCGATTTGGTGGGCGGGGTCACTCTGGGTCCGATTTGGTGGGCGGGGCTTCTCAGGGTCTGATTTGGTGGGCGGGGCTCCTCAGGGTCCGATTTGGTGGACGGGGCCCTTCAGGGTCCGATTTGGTGGGCGGGGCCACTCGTAGTCTGATTTGGTGGGCGGGGCCCCTCAGGATCCGATTTGGTGGGCTGTGCTACTCTGGGTCTGATTTTTTGAGCGGGGCCACACTGGGTCCAATTTGGAGGCCAGGGTGGCTCAGCCTCCGATTTGGAGGCCGGGGTGGTTCAGCCTACGATTTGGAGGCTGGGGTGGCTCAGCCTCCGATTTGGACGCCGGGGTCACTCAGCTTTCGATTTGGCGCGCCGGCCCTTTAAGACTCATTTCGGTGCGCTGGCCCTTTAAGAATCACTGTGGCACGTCGGCCCTTTAAGAGCCAGGGTGGCTCACTGGGCTTCTAAATCCACTTTGTCGCACATTCTATCTCAGGGGCATGTGTTATGTGATGAAGCTAGATTTGCATTTGTGCTGTGGGTTTCACTTTAAGAGCTGATATTATGTGGCAGAAGCTCTGTCCTTGGGATGTCATGTGACGTTCGTAGGCGTTGGCATAGTAACTGGGTGTGCCTGCGCATATCAATGAGCTCAACTGCCATTTCAATCGCCTCAGGGCACGTTTTGCCATTTCCCATTGAAAAGCATTGAGACAGTGCATTCCAATGACGGGAAAAAAAAATTTCAAACGCAAATTGCGCAAAAACTACAAATCTGATCGACACGAAAAATACTTAGCACTCCTCTCGTGGACGCTGGCTTCGAAACGACACCTCAACGGCGTCTGTGCGTGTAGCGGTTCGGGCCGCATTAATTGTGGAAATCAACTGGAAAATAAGAAGAAGAAGAAGAAGAATAAGTTAGCAGCGTTCGGATTACAATATAGTGGTTTTTTCAAGCCACTATAATAAGAAGACAATGCAGATGCAGCTTCTTTTCCAATAAGTACTCCGTCCAGTGTTCCAATGAATGACCGGTTCAGAAAATTGTATTAGCATCTGTGCTTAAAATAGTTGTGTAGATTCAAGCAGGGAATTTTTATGGAATAAACGTGCGCTACCAGACCATCACTCCTCACAAGTTGTGTGGTTAATACATTTATTTCCCTACGCGTTTCAAAGTTAAAAACTTCTTCCTCAGGGGATGATAGGTACATATCATCCCCTGAGGAAGAAGTTTTTAACTTTGAAACGCGTAGGGAAATAAATGTATTAACCACACAACTTGTGAGGAGTGATGGTCTGGTAGCGCACGTTTATTCCATAAAAATTCCCTGCTTGAATCTGAAGATTTATGGCCACTGCGTGGTCATTTGGATGTGCAGCAAGCTGACCTTTGTTCCTTTATGCCTGATACTCTCCTGCAGAGGGTGAGTATAAATCATTGTTTTATATCTTTGTTTTCTCGGGTAAGACCCTATTGCGCTCTTTTTCTTTCAGTTTCTACTAAAATAGTTGTGTGAAAGAGACAAGAGGAAAACGTTGCATTGTCAGGCACTACCAAGTCCAGAAACCAAAGTGACCAGGAAATAGAGAGGTGGAGACTTAATTGTCAATGCGTTTCATAATTGTTCTATCTACTTCTTCAGTTCTTGGTTAGAACAATTACAAAATGCATGATCAATGTAGTCTCCCCTGATCACCTTAGTTTGTGGACTTGGCAGTGCCTGAAAATACGCATTTTCCTCATGCCTCTTTTATATAGATTTGTGCTTGACCCATGTTGGGTTCAGCTGTTGGAGCAGCAGTCATGTCCACTATACCTTCCAAGATTCATTTTTTTATTTTTTGCAGTTTTTTTTGTTCCTTCCAAGATTCAGTCAGTTTTGTGCTTGAAGTTTGCACAACCTGAGAAGGTGAGTGGCTTCAGCGAGTCTTTATTCCTTACTTTCCTCCACCGTTTCACAGGTGGAGCATTCCTACTTCTTTTCTTTTCGAATATTTGTGGATAATTTGTATTTCTACTCTTTAACTTTTGCAAATATGCAGTACTTTAAACATTGAACATTTAATATAAATCTGTATAACCAAAGAACTATCTATTTATATAATTGCCTTGTAATGTTTTCATTTCCTGTTCTGTCCAGATGTCACCGTATCCCAGAATTCCAAGTGGAGAAAGTTCACCGGCCACCATATTGGGACACCCAAGTGATGGGTGTCTCAATAAGGAAACTGCAGCTGGTACCAAATAATTGCGTGGTACCAGCGGCGGAACACCGTCACACCACACTTACACACACACACACACTCTGTACGTCGTACGCACCACTCTCACACACACGCAGTCTCTTGCGTGGTACCACCAGTGGAACACCGTCGCACTGTGCCTCCATGAATTCCATGCAGGCAATCATTCAGCTGATCCCGGCGGCAGATGCGCAATGTGTCTACAGGCAGAGGAAGCGGGTCACATTAAAGGGGTTTTCCCACTAATGAAAGTTTTTTAAAAAATTGTCTGTGTCTGACCATGTATGAAGCATACCACATCACCTGGGCAGGGGAGGAGGCAAAAGACAATACTGACAGCTGGGGATCACAGCGGATTCATTTTATGAGGTAAAATATTTCCCTGACTGTTTTTAAACAATATTTTACCTCACAATATATATCCTCTGTGATCTCCTTCTGTAATGTCAGTATTGTCTTTTGCTTCCCCCCCTGCCAGGGGCTGTTGTATGTTCTGTATATGGTCAGACACAGGGGTGAGAGAGACAGAGCATGGGGGAGACAGCTCAAATGGGACAGCACATGAGGGGAGAATACAGCACAGGAAGGAGAGAGACAGCAGACAAGGGGGATAGCACATGGGGTAGACAGGTCAAAGAAGAGAGCACAGACAGGAGAAATCAGCACACGAGGAAAGAGAGAGTGAATAGATGGGTGAGCACATGGGAGGAGAGATTCTCAAAGCTACAAAGCCTGCCCCCATCGCCACATTACCGCCCTCCCGATGGGATAGCATCGGGCCTCCATCTAGTGTATAATTATATCACAGATCAGAGACATGATCTTTTTATATCCAGGTTTACACCTATTACAAATGTGCATTTACTGCATCTAAAGGATATAAGGGTACATCAACATAAAATGGATTCTTTACTTTAAAAGCAGCAATACTTTAGGTTTAATGTGGACTTTGGTTTCCTTTCCATCAGCATTGCGGGAAAATATGCTGAACTGAATAGACATGTGTTTTTCAGCCTTACAAAATATTTATCTAAATACATTAAAAACAGCCAAATTCTCATCCATTTATGAATTTAGATCACACTATGTAAAAAAAGAATCTTTTATATCTAAGAAAAGGACAATTTTCACTCGTTAGTTACTGTATAAGTTATTGCCTTTTTCACCAGACAAAAAAAAACACCCTATTACAGTTACTATTGGTTAATCTAAGGTGCAGAGATTAAGAAATCTCCTGTCTCTTCAAACTAAACCCTAGTAAAAGCCAAAAAAATCAGCAAATTCTGCACTCCGAAATCCAAATGCCCTCTCGCTTCTGAGCCCCAGTGTGCTTAAACCACCTTTAGCATTCTCATTTGGCAGAGGTACAATTTCCAAAATGGGGACACTTGGGGGGAAGGGGGATTCTGCTCTCTAGCACTTAGGGTCTCTGTATATGGAGTCTGCAAACTATTCTAATAAAATCTGCTCTCCAGTGGGCAAATAGCACTCCATACCTACCAAGACTTTCCATATGGCTACGCAGTATTGTATTGCCACATATGGTGTATTTTGATATTCAGCTTAAATTGTGGGATACATTCTGCTGCTAATTTTACCCATTTCTTGTGTGAAAATGTTAAATCTTGTGCTAAAACAATATTTTTGTGGTAAAAATGTAATTATTTTTTCTTCACTGGCCAATGGTATAAAATTCTGTGACACACTCTTGGTATCAACATGATCATTACACCGCTAGATTAATTCATTGAGAGGTGTAGTTTGTAAAATGGGGTCACCTCTCAGGCGTTCTACTGTACTAGCACCACAAGGGCTCTCCCAGTGGGTCATGGCACCCTCAAACCATAATAATAAAATCTGCACTATAATATGGCGCTCCTTTACTTTTGAGCTTTGCACTGTGCCTCAAAAATAGTTTTCACCCATACATGGAGTATTGGCACAATAAGGAGAAATTGCACAACAAATTCTGTGGTCCATTTTCTCCAATTACCCTTGAGAAAATAAAAAAATTGGGGCTAAAAGAAAAATTTTGCAGGAAAAATGTGTTTTTTTAAATTTCTTAGCTCTGTTATAAAGTTCTGTAAACCACTTAGTGGTTCAAGATACTCACCACCCATCTAGTTAAGTTCCTTGAGGGGTCTAATTTCCAAAATGGTATTACTTGTGGGGGGTTTCAACTGTTTAGGCACATCAGGGGCCATCCAAAATTGACATGGTATCTGCTCTCGATTCCAGTCAATTTTGCGTTCAAAAAGTAAAATCTTTCTCCTTCCCTGCCGTGTGTCCAAACAGTGGCCTTCCTTCACACATGGGGCATCAGCAAGCTCAGGAGAAATTGCACAGCAAATTTTGGGGTCCATTTTCTCCTGCTACCTTTGTTAAAATAAAAAATAGTGCTAAAATATGATTTTTGAGGAAAAAAATGTGATTTTTAATTTTCTCAGCTCTTCGTTATAAACTCCTGTAAAGCACCTGGGGGTTCAAGGTGGTTATCATGCATCTAAATACATTCCTTGAGGGGTCTAGTTTCGAAAATGGGGTCTCTTATGGGGGGCTTCCACTGCTTAGGTACATCAAGGACTCTCCAAATGCGACATGGCATCGAATCTAAATTCCAGACAGTTTTGCATTGAAAAAGTCAAACGGCACATCAGGGGCTCTCCAAAAGAGTCATGGCATCAACTCTCGATTCCAGTCAATTTTGTGTTCAAAAAGTCAAACCTTTCTCCTTCCCTGCCGTGTGCCCAAACAGTGGTCTTCCTCCACACATGGGGTATCAGCGAGCTCAGGAGAAATTGCACAACAACTTTTGGGGTCCAATTTCCCCTGTTACTCTTGGTAAAATAAAAAAATGGGGGCAAAAATTTCATTTTTGTGGAAAAAATGTGATTTCTTTTATTTTCGCGGCTCTATGTTATAAACTACTGTGAAGCACTTGGGGGTTCAAAGTACTCACGACACATCTAGATAAATTCCTTGGGGGGGTCTAGTTTCCAAAATGGGTCACTTATGGGGGCTTCCACTGTTTAGGTACATCAGGGTCTCTCTAAATGCGACATGGAGTCCAATCTCTGTTCCAGCCAATTTTGCATTGAAAAAATCAAACGTCACTCCTTCCCTTCCGAGTTCTGATATCTGCCATTTGCCCAAACAGTGGTTTACCCCCAAATATGGGGTATTAGCAAACTCTTGACAAATTGCACAACAACATTTGTGGTCCAATTTTTCCCGTTACCCTTTGGAAAATAAAAAACTGGGGGCAAAATATCATTTTTGTGGAAAAAATTATTTTTTATTTTCACGGCTCTACGTTATAAACTTCTGCGGGTGGGTTCAAAGTGCTCACCACACATCTAGAAATATTCTTTGGGGGGTCTAGTTTCCAAAATGGGGTCACTTATTTTTTTTACTGTTTAGTTACATCAGGGGCTCTCCAAATGCGACATGGTGTCTGCTCTTTATTCCAGCTAATTTTACATTAAAAACCTCAACTGGTGCTCCTTCCCTTCCGAGCCCTGCCGCGCATGTAAAGAGTGGTCTTCCTCCACACATGGGGTATCAGTGTACTCAGGAGAAATTGCACAATAAATATTATTGTTCATTTTCTCCTAATACCCTTGACAAAATTAAAAAAATTGTGTCTAAAATAAAATTTTTGTGAAAAAAAGTTAAATGTTCATTTTTTTCCTTCCATATTGCTTCAATTCTTATGAAGCACCTAAAGTGTTAATAAACTTTTTGAATGTGGTTTTAAACAAATTGATGGGTACAATTTTTAGAATGGTGTCACTTTTGGGTATTTTCTATCATATAAGCCCCCAAAGTGACTTCAAATGTGAGATGGTTTGTAAAAAAAATAGTTTTGTAAATTTTGCAGAAAAACTTAGAAAACAATGGTAAAGTTTTTGCCCTTATAACTTTCCAACAGAAAGCATTAATGTTTCAAAAATTGTGTTGATGTAAAGTAGGCATGTGGGAAATGTTATTTATTGTGGTAACTATTTTGTGTGACATAGCGCTCTGATTTAGGGGCATAAAAATTAAATATTTGAAAATTTTGAAATTTTTTTGCCAAATTTACATTTTTTTCACAAATAAACCCAAGAAGTTTTGAAGAAATTTTACCAATATTATAAAGTACAATATGTCACAAAGAACATTCTCAGAATCAGTTGGATCTGTTGAAGCCTTCCAGAGTTATAACCACATATACTGACAGTGGTCAGATTTCAAAATTAAAACCTGGTCATTAACTTACAAAGTGGCCTGGTCATTAAAGGGTTAATGTGTGGTGGGTGCAGATGTCTCCTGCATATGAGCTCTTTTTCTTTCAAATAGTTAATCTTGTTTGTTCTCTTGATTTGTCTTACAGGGACTTTGCCTCATGTTGCAAAAGAAGATTTCTTTAGTAAAGACGGAGTTCTTTGATTTTCTACTAACTTCTTTTTATGAAGATAGAAAATTGTTGATTTGGCCACACATTTCTGCTATCTCTATGGTAGGTTTCTATTATTTTTAGCAGTCTAAGGATTGTCTCTTTGACTTGTTTTAACTTTTGTTTGAACCGCATATTTATGGCTCCCACAAACAGCTACCAGATACAAATTCAACAAATACATATTCTGCCATATCCAATGCTAATATACAGTCAGTCATCTGCTGCCTATACATCATTTTATATCTCTACTATTTTGATCTTGTGTTGGCTTTCAGTGATTGTCTATCCTGTATACTGTGCTACTGCTGCCACTGCCATAGCTTCTTCACTTACCAAACACCTAAACTGTTGTTCATCCCAAAAAAGGGAACATTCTTGAATGGTTCATAAAAAGCCATTGCTTCTTTACAAGTCATATTATTTTTGTACAGTAAAATGAATAATTTTTCAGCCATGGCAAGAAACTTGAAAATTTGTTTAAGACCAATAAGCAATGTCTTCTTTGTCCCCTTAATTCACCAACTGAAGCCAAAATATAAGTTTTCTTTCACTATAATTAGTAAGCTTTACTGTTGCCAAAAAATATATTATAATGATGGACAGGATAATTTTAGTTACATACTATTTGGGCCCTGGATTGGTGGTTTGGTTTCTATTGCTTTTTCATCGGTCATACTATCTATACCCTGGGCCCTCCCACTTGCTCATTCACATTGCAAACAAATACTAAACCTATTGGAATGCTACAAAATGGGATAACAAACATTTTTTTCATGGCTAACTTGCCAAGCCATTGGTTCCTCAGTTTGAAAACATCTAACCTGTTGCTAGTTCCCAAAAATTAATACTTTTTGAATCATCACTTAATAATGCATTGTGTTATCAACCAGCCTGTTGGTTACTCTTGGTAGCTTCCATTTACCCATAGTCATATATATTGAGGTCTCTTTGACATTAATAAGACTGTGTTCACTTTAAAGAGCTTGAAAGGAGTTGGTTACAGTCCTTGGAGACTGAAAAGTAGTATATACATCTTTTCAGGTCATTTAGAGTCTTGCAAGCACTTTTGGTTACCACCAAATTAGTTTGTAAGTAATCAAATTTCTAGAGAACATTTAACAAAGATTCCTGATTTTGAATTTTCAAAGATTTGCTCATCTCTACACAGTAGCTAAATTATAACAATTATATCATTATCCAAATATTTGCTAACGTCAAAAAATACTATAATATAATATTATTCTGGCATTTGGCAGATATTAATAATTATAGTAATCCTAATTGACTTAACACAGGAAAGGTTTATTCTGATTTTATATCAGATATTGAGAAAACCATGCATATATATGTCTCTTTATATAGCATATGTAAACTTCGGGTTTCAATTGTATGTACAACTTACTGTTTTTTACTATTACATTACATTATGCCTTCTATTTGGACAATTCTTAACATTTTCCTGTATGTCAAAAGAAAATTGTTATTAAAATATTAATAAGTATAAACCAAAATCAAAGCTTTTGGTCAGCAGATGATGTATTTATATTCAGGCTAATATACTGTATATATGTCACAAACATAAAGAAGCATAAAGTTAACCAGAGCAAATAAATATGAATTATTGCAATACATTATGGAATATCTAAACTGCATAAATAGAATAAAATATTCATAATAAAAACTAAGCATACATTTTAGTCTTCCTAAAATATGTAAATATTTGATGGACATTTTGTGAACAAAATATTTATATGGTTAGAGACCCTATGGAAAGTGCAATATAATAATAATAATCTTTATTTTTAGATAGCGCTAACATATTGCACACATATATTGTGAACTCTGATATTTTTAACTCACTATCTTGGCCCAACAATGGCAATGTGTATATATCGAATATTATAAAATCGAGTGAGGTATAGAAATTCACAAATCTACGGGGATTGAACTCAGAAGAGCAGAACTTGCTCAGTCTGTCTCTCTTGAACTAAGGCCATCTGGTAGCTCTAATTAAGCCAGGCGATTTGGGACAGGCTGTCGTGATTCTTTAATGTTTCTTTTCTTTTTGCACAGGAGACATCTGCAATGTAATATTTTGTGAAGAAAAAAAGAGCAAAGCAACAAAAAATACTATAACAAAAAGTCACTTATTTTTGTGCAAAACATGGGAAATTTGCTCCTGAAAAAAAAACATGATAATCAAGGTAAAAATACTAAACATTTTTTACATTTAGTAACTATAAAGCAAATTGGAATTTAGTTAACCTTTGGAAATTCAAATTCACCTGCTTTATAATTTTTTTTTCCCTAAAATTTGCTTTGCAGTATTTGTATTTACAGCAATTTGCAATACAGCAAATACTTCAATTGTCCATGAAAGGAGTTTATAGCACTATGACTGTAATAAAACCTATCTGAAATAAAATTAAAAAAAATATCTCTCTTTTGGCATATGCACACAATGTCTTCTTTTAGGCGTGTCACCTCCGAGACCAGCCTTAAGGCTGGAGTCACACTAACCTGCGCAAAATACGCTCCGTATTTTACATGCGTAATACGGATCAATGACCACAAAATAGTGGTCTGTAGGTCATCCGTAAGCAAGGTGAGGTCGCGTATTTTGCGCATGTGTGTCTCCGTATGCAATCCGTATGCAATCCGTATGGCGAGATTTTCTCGCAGCCTTGCAAAATGGACATTTAACGGTTTTGAGGCCTGCAAACTATTTAAATCATTAGCCTGCACCCTATTTAGACACTCAGAAATAGGTGGCTGCCTACATTCTGTACATTTCTCACCTTGCTTTCACGAGGTGTGTTGGTGTTCTTTGTGCAGCATGGCAGAGGGTCTGACATTCAATACAACCGAGCAGGTTCTCTTTACCTGGCTTTTGTCACGGCGCTTTGGCCAACCATATCCTGTGAAAGTGGATCCGCGGAGGAGGAGACGCATGTGGGTACATCCACTTTTGAGGCAACGACTCACAAGAGGGCATTTTCACCGCCTCTATTCGTCTCTGCGGGAGCATCCGGAAAAATTTTACCAGTACTGTCGAATGAGCATTTCCACATTTGATCGCCTCTTGGAGACAGTGCGCCCTGGGATCACATTTCAGGACACTAGGATGCGCCAAGCCATATCTGCAGAGGAGCGACTTCTACTCACAATACGGTATGTACTCCACAACCACATTCTCTATGTTCATAATGTGTGTGTTAATTTATGTTTTTTGGCCTTCTTGGACAATGTTTAATACCCTCATCTTACTCAAAATATGTTTCAACTGACACAGCACAATGTTACATCTAATATGTACTGCATATCACTTAGTCATTGTGCCACCAAATATGTGTGTGTTGTTCTCTCTCATTTCCTACCAAGTTTGGTCGGCATGTAACTGATTTTTTTTTACTTTAGCCATTCTAACCTGGACTATTTCTGTTGTTCTACAGCTTCCTGTCCACTGGCCTGTCTTATGCCGCCCTCCACCATGAGTTTCTCATTGGAAAGTCCACCAATTCAGGCATAGTGAGGTCTACATGTGCACAAATCTGGACAAGACTCCATCAGGTGGTCCTACCCGAGCCCAGGATGGAAGACTGGTTAAGGATTTCAAGGGACTTTGAGGAGGACTGCCAGTTTCCAAATTGTATTGGGGCCCTGGATGGCAAACATATCAGGGTGCGTAAGCCGCCGAACTCAGGGTCCCAATTCTTCAATTATAAGCAATACTTTTCTGTTGTATTGTTGGCTCTGGTAGACCCTCAATACAAGTTTATAATTGTGGACATTGGGGCCTATGGAAGGACGGGAGACTCTAGAGTCTTCAATACTTCCATAATGGGTCGGCGCCTACGCACCAACCAGTTTGAACTACCACCACCACGCCAGCTACCAGGCTCCCCCGAACAATCAGTCCCTTATGTCCTTGTGGCAGATTAGGCCTTTCAGTTATCACGTAATGTCATGAGGCCATATCCCCGGCGCAACCTTGACCACAGGCGCAGAATTTTGAACTTGCGCCTATCACGTGCTAGGCGACTGGTGGAGTGTTCCTTTGGGATTCTTTGTGCCAAATGGCGGGTACTCCAGTCTGCCATTCAGTTGAGTGAGCAAAATGTGAATGAAGTTGTGAAAGCCTGTGTTGTTCTGCATAACTTCACCAGGATACATGATTGCTCCTCCTCTGATGGTGTTGTGCGTAGGCCGGACAATGTGCGCAGGGTGAGACCACCTATCATCCCTCAATGTAGACCGCTCTCTGGCCTCAAAGTGCGTGATATATTCACTAATTACTTAATCTCACATGAGGGGGCTACTTCTTGGCAAGAGAATGCTGTGTCTATGTTCTAATTATTTTTGGTTCAAAGTGTGTCTAAATATATATTACTCAAGCCTTGTTATGATTCTATGAGTGTTTCTTTGCATTGGTTGGTGTCTGTTAGTATGTTGTGAGGGATAGTGAGAAATCACACAGAGACGTTAACTAGAGTAGACAAATTTTTAGTTTTGCCTTTTGGTTTTTTGGTTTTTGCTTAAAGGCAAACATAATTTTGCCATCACACAAATTTGGCAATGGCCAAAATGACCCTTTGGGCCTTCGTTAACTTGATGTAACATTAACATAACAGAAAATAACTGCAACAAACATTATGCAATAACAACATTGCTGCATGCCTACATTAACCTGGATTAGGCAACAAAGGGTGAGCTCCATCACCAAAATAAAGTCAATAAGATAACACTCACATTTCCTCATAATGTTTTCCAAACATAGAAAGATTCCACCATGACAGGCAAGGCTACCTCACATCTTTCACACAGATATTACCTGTCTGTAGAACAGACAATATTTAAGCATGCTATACTGGAAAGGATGAAAATACAAAACTTACTTGTTAAGACATAGAGAGAGCGTGATATTGTGAATGCTGTTCGCCTCAAATTGGTTTACTAGAGAATGCTAATAACAAAGTTGACTACTTAACTAAAGGCAAGCACACCTTTCCTATGCATTAACAAGTGATTAGTGTATTTTCATCCTTTCAGGTAACAGTATAGCGCATTTAAATATTCTCTTTTATACACACATGTAATATCTGTGTGAAAGGCGTGAGGTAGCGTTGCCTGTCATGATGGATTGTTTCATATGTTTGGAAAACATTGTTTACAAATGTGAGTGTTAAATTATGTTCTAAATGTTGGTGATGGAGAACACCTGTTTTTTTCTCTAGATTAGAAGCACCAGTTACATGTCACTGGACATCTCCAAAGTTTGGATTCATAAATCCTCATATGTAGGGGATGGGGAACGGGGAGGAACAGCCTGGGGGTGCTGCTGGACATTGTGGCCAACATCGCCCTGTGTGGGGCCATACTGTTGCCCATGATGCTGTTGTTGTCCAGCCTCCTGGGCCTGTTGGTGATACTGCCCAGAGTAATAATGATGATGGTGAGGAGCTTCTTGTTGGCTATGGTAGGCCCGTGGATCATACCCACCAAGATAGCCAGATCGTCCCCAACCAGGTTGGGACCAGCCTCCAACACTGGGTGGGTACAAGTGGCCATATTGGTGGGGTTGGCTTGCTGAAGACATTTGGGGCTGCGGAATAGAAGGATGGGTAGGGGGAGGAAGGGGTTGAGGTGTTGGCCCACATATTAGGGGCTGTTCAGACCCTGCTTGAGCAAGCATCTGTGTGGATGGTCTCATGCGCATTAAATTTCTTGGTGAGAGCTGCCACCTCTCCAGAAATTCAAACACCTCATATGGGGTATTGGGGGGGGTTCTTGCATCAAGCAGGATCTGAATACACCCCCTAATACGGAGCCTGACCTCACGGGTAAGGGCACGGAGATAAAGGGTGAGGCTACGTGCATAGGCCTCCTCACCATCATCTGTAGTGACTCTGGACAGGTAATTCAGCACCCCAGTGTCCACATTGGTCCTGCTCTCTTGAATGGCAACCTGGCGCCTTCTTCTTATTCGCCGTGTTGCTAGAGCAGCCTGTGGGGAGGGCCTGATCTGGGCAGTTGGGCTGCTGCTCAAGTTGCCCATCTCTTCCAGGATGGGTGAGGTTGCAGCTGCAGACCGTCCTGGTGGTGTGTTTTGTCGGGCAGCCATTGTGTGCTCTTGTGATGCCTCCTCTTCAGACATCCTTCTTGTAGGGGGAGAAGATGGGCCAGCCACCTCATCCCCTACAGGATCAATAACGGGCTCTGCCTCTGAGGCCGTTCCTCGATCCGTAAGGTTGGATTGAGTTCTGTTATGAAATAGAACAGAGGCAAAAATACATCAATATTTTTGTCCCTGTAAAGTATTTGTGTAATGTTTTTGTGTCATGTGGTGTGAGGTATGTACTTACGGTCTCAGATCCAGAATTGGGGCGAGGAAGTTCAGCCGGTCATAATATATATATTTCCGCTTTACATGGCCAGCATCCCCACTCCTGGACCGCTGCTGGCGTTCTCGGCGGTATTGGTCCCGGATGCTTCTCCACCGTTTCATCACATCTTCAACTGCAATGTGACAGGAAAGATTGTCAAAATCACATATTTGAGTGGTCACATTTTCAAACAGTAGTCTAGGCATGGGGCCTTATGGGGTGTGCGTTCTACCCATGGTGGCATATGTAATTGGGCCGATACCCAGGGTCTCATTATCTCCCCTGAAAATAATTTTTGTGGCTAGGAGGATGAGGAGCTTGTGGCCTAACCCCTAATTATGGCTGTGTGAAGCCACGTGTCACATCCTAATGTAACGGCCTCATGAGGCTAAAATTACATGCCCAGGAAGGGGGGGGCTGATTGTAGAGTCATTTTATAGCGCGCGCTAACGTTAATTATATTTTTATGGTTGCACTTACGAATTTTCTGCTGCTCCTCACGTGGTCTGTCACCGAAGTCATGGTACATCTGGCGACAGATGCGCCTCCATGACGCCTCCTTTCGTGTGCGGTTCGCATAGTTTGCGTCGCGTGGGTCCAAAATTTCTGGACGCTCCTGCACCAGCACAATTAGCATCTCCACATTTATGTAAGTGGACGCCATGCTGTTGCTGTACTCCGTGGAGGCGTACTTCCTGGATGTCTGGAGCGCTTTTTGAGCTCATTTGCATGTCTACGCTTCCTGATGATGGATTGGCCCATTTCCTGTCACCAGCCAAAAGACCTGCGTATTGCTCGCAGGTCACACGTGTGGTCAGTGTGTAATCCGTATTTTTTGCGCACCCATTGACTTGCATTGGCGTGCTACGGGCGTAGTACGCTGACAATCGCAGCATGCTGCGAGTGGCACGGAGCGTAGGATACGGAGGAGAAATATACACCTGGTGCGAGTGACCCCATAGAGAATCATTGGTCCGTGTTTAATGCATGCTTTTTGCGCCTCGCACGCACCCGTATTCCTCACCAGTGTGACTCCGGCCTTAGGGCTCATACTCATCTGCGTATAAATTGGATGAGTGCAATCCTAAAAAAATCTGATTGCACTCTGACTAACATTTTTTGCTGTTTCAGTGTTCATCTGTGATTTTTTTCTGAGCTTGGATCGGACTGAGAAAAAAATTGCAGCATGTTGCGAGTGGTCGCATATATCAGATGAGACTCACCAAAGCAAGCCAATGGGTGCAAGAAAAAAAATGGACGGCACATGGACCATCCATTTTTTACATATAGCTTCCAAAAAAGGATATTCAATCATCATCATGACAGGAAGTGACACACAGGAAAGGGTTGATATGCTTCCCTAAGCTACTGACAAGCTTCATTGTTAAATATACACCTCAACAAAGTTTGCTGAATATTTCCAAATGGCAAGGGAGATAAATTTGGAAATGCTTCTGGTGCTGGCCCAGGATCATCTGGAGATATTGCACCCCAGGATATTCAAACAAACATAAGAAGGATGCTGCCTGGATCTAGATTTGTCGCCAACTTTATCCACAATATGAGGATAGTCCCAACTGATTTTACAATGGGTATTAGTAAGTACATTTTTTGCTATTTATGTGTTAATTTTGTGTTTAACTTGATACATGCAACCTCAAGCTTTATGTTTGGAATTGAAACTTATTTTTCGCTGTTTTCCCCTTCATGATTGATATAAATTTAAATTAAAAACTTCTTCGATTGCTGTGAGTAATGTCACATCAATACAGAAGAGAGCGGCAGCAGTGAGAGAAAAGTGGAGATAGGGTCCCCAAAAAAAGACCCTCTCAGCCTTTGAATTTCCTAGCACCCCTCATTGATTTAGGACCATACATTCAAATCTGAGTCCTTTTTTACATTTTGTGTCTTATTTCTCCTTTTTTTTAAATTAACCATTTTTATATTATTTTAAAGAATGGAAAGTAACTTTTGGAATAGGGAATCTGTATCAGAGTCAAAGGTGATTGCACCACCAGAGGAGGCTACCGGTCCTTCTGCAGAACCTCCAGTCGCCACCGAGCAAGAGGAGCAGGACTGGAGTAGAAGCACCACCTTGCCCCTTGATACATCCCCCAAGGAGCACCTATACCCCATAGATACCGCAAAGTAATTGACTACCTATCTTGCATTGCCAATGGTGATGGTGCAGAGGCCTATTGTAGGAGTGTGGAACAACATATATGGCAACTTCCAACCGAGATCTGGATCAGAATCATAACAGCTTTTCTGCACATTATTAATGCTGCTATCCCACCTGATGACCCCCAGGATATGTTTAACTTTAATGAAACAAGGCAGCACAGATGTCAACACAACAACACCTAGGCACCAATGTTTGCACACAGGCGCCACCATCACTAGGAGCATCAATATCATTACTGCCATCAGCATCATTATCAGCACCACCAGCAGCATCAAAACCACCACCAGCCACACCAGGTAAAGGCATACATGGCTACCATGCTGCATACTTGTATCCCCAACATTTTTCTACACCACTGGAAGGATGGCATCATGCCCCCTTAACTTATTACTGCAAAGTGGGAGATCCATATTTCCAATTATGGGGAGCTCTCATCATTCTACAAAATTTAACCCATCTGCCAGTTCTCCTTCATCACATCACCTCCTTCATTTTATAGTCTGTAAAAATCTTAGCTATACCATTGTGAACTTTTTTTGCTCTTTATTGATTTGTTAGCAAACATTTTGCCTGAGGTAATTGTTTTATTTTGTAATTTTGTAAATAAACATAATTTCAGTTCAGCATGAAACATTGTTCCTTGTTTTTTGTAGCAAATATGGTAACAAAATCAAATATAAACATGTGTTAGCAAATTTTGTGTGTTAACGCACATAATTCCAAAGAAAAGTGGGGAGATGACAACACTAAATGATCTTGCCATGGTGTGGACTCTTCAAGCATCAGAAAATAATTTGTGAGAACTTTGTGGACTCTGAGGCCACAAGGATCTTGGCATCTGACCATAACCTGTGTAAGGGCCCGTCACACATAGCAATCTCGCTAGCGAGATCGCTGATGAGTCACAACTTTTGTGACACAACAGCAATCTCACCAGTGTGAGACAGTGTGTGTGACAGCGATCAGCGACCGGCCCCCCTGCCGGTATCGCTGATCGCTGCAAGAAATCTCTGTAGTACAAAAACTTGGCACTCAAAAGAAAAATTGATCGGACAGTTCCTTTATTGTAAAAGACATCCAGTTAAATATAATTCTTTTACTTCTTTAAACGTTTTCGGTCATACAATTGACCTTCATCAGAAACAGAATTTTTTCACAGTTGGCTTTAACTGGGTATATTCATTAATAATGTGGAGAAACAGACATCTGGGAAGCAGCAGCTACTGAGGATGAAAGGACACCATTCATGTAGGAAATCACCAGACCCACGGGTTTGACACCTTGGGTTATACAGGACCGGTAGATCCAATGATTGGTGTGGGTGTCCAGAAATTTGTACTGTAATATATTCAGGAAACTATCCTGTATTGTTTGTGACAGGCATGAATGTCCACAACTGGGTGCTGTGATTCTCCAAATGGTCTGTCCTGCCCAGGGAGGCAAGTGTGTCACAGGCAGAGTGAACGCGCTGTTCAGGAGAAGCACTGAGGGTGCAGAGGAATAGCGCTTGGTCTGTGGCTGGACGCATGTGCTGCTGGTATGAGAGACGCTTAAAACGTTTAAAGAAGTAAAAGAAGTATATTTAACTGGATGCCTTTTACAATAAAGGAACCGACAAATCAATTTTTCTTTTGAGTGCCAAGTTTTTGTACTACATTGTTAGTTGGCTGGATACCCGACTTGTGCACCTCCCTCCACACTGAGCGCCGTGTTTTTTCTATTTTGCAAGAAATCTCTGGACATTTTTTTGGTCGCTGATCTCCCGCTGGCCAGCACGCATCGCTGCGTGTGACAGGCGGGAGACCAGCGATCAGCTGTAAAATAATTAAAAAAATAAAAAATATTGTTATTCTCACCTTCCGACGTCCCGCGCAGCATTCCCGCCTCTCTCCACGCTCCGGTCCCAGTAATCCTTTGTAAGAATGACCGCGAGACTTCGCGATCCCGCGAGAACGGACATCATTGCCATAATTCTTGCAAAGGATTACTGGGACCGGAGCGTGGAGAGAGGCGGGAATGCTGCACGGGATGTCGGAAGGTGAGAATAGCAATATTTTTTATTTTAATTCTATTTTTAACATGAATATGGTATCAGCGCTAACGAACACAGTGATGACAAGCACGCGGCGTCGCTGTGCTGATCGCTAGTAAAGCTGTCTGTGTGACAGCTCACCAGCGATCACATAGCGACTTACCAGCGATCCTGACACGTTGATATCGTTGTCGGGATTGCTGGTAAGTCGCTATGTGTGACTCCAGCTTAACTCAACCAGGATTATTTCCCAATCCTTCCTCAGCGACCACAGACTCATGCAAATCGAGGATACAAGTAACATTTTGTAGGATTACATAGGAATTAATGATATCATTGACATTTTGAAAGCTTAATTAGAGGGAAGCAAGCAATATCCTCCATTTAGTAGTCAAAATGCAAAAGGCACATTTGACCAGACATCATGTCCTATGAAGCCTGTAATTGAAAATACCATGGTACTGGTCAAGACTCTGGCGAAGATAAGGCCTCATCATATGGGGAGTCAGCTGAAAGGCCTCATCAGCCAGTATTACATATGGTAACGGTTCACCACTTGACCCAGAGACGAACATACTCATTTCATTTTTAATAAGCCATCAACCCATTAATGAAGAATTGAAGATTGCCAAATCTACAGTTCTTCCAAAGGCCCCAATATCTACAAATGGAAACTGGTATTTGATGTCAGCCAATGCAAACAGCACTACAGAAAAAAATTTGCTTTCAAATGTAGCATTGGGACCCTGAGATCGCCAGATTCTTCACACTCATGTGTTTGCCATCCAAAGCGCACAAACAATTTGGAAACTGACAGGTACTAAACATGCCCCTTGAAATGTGCTCAAAGTCTTCAGAGGTTATTTCTTTGGGCTGAAGTCATTTCCATATTTCATTACCAGTATTTTTAAGAGATTGCAGTTTTCCCAAGTAGAAAATCCAAGTAGGTGCAGCATAGGAGCTTCCAGTGAAAAGAAAACTAAAAAGAAAAAGGCTGGTATCAACATAAAAATTAAGAAATATATACATGAAACAACTTTTAACTTTTAAAATAAATAGTTGGAGATTTACATTTTATTAGTATAGCTTACAAAATGTCAGACATCAATAATTAACCTGAGTGTGTTTTGTAAAAAAAATCTTAAAAAATGTTTAACTTTATTAAATCATTATATTCCTATGCACATTTTTTGGCAGCACAAACGTTCTTCTGACCACACCATTTTGCATGCTTTTTCAGGCCCCATCACCTTACTTTCCGGAGCAGACTTTTTGTCCCCATTTACTTATGAGCATTGGTTATGGATAGCTGAAACAAAAATTATCCCAAAGTTTAAAAAAAAATAGGAATCTCAACTGCCAAGGGTAATATCAACCCTAATTCAAAAATGTAATTACGACTACATTTAGAAAAAGGAGATATAATTTAAATATTAAGCACATTAGTCTATAATCTAAACTGAATGTAAGCAAAAGTGAACTTCTGCAGAAATACATCTATGAATCCTTGTGTGTTTAAAAGTAAGGCCTGGGCAAAGCTCCTCCAGTAGCAGGTCAAAGGTCTTCATCGTCATTCGGCACTAACTAAAAATTTTGTCTGAGTGCCTAAGTAGCTGCCTATACTTAAGAGAAAAATGGCCTTTTGCAGCCAATTTGCACAGAAGTGGATGCACCCAGTACCTGTGATGCCTATTAGGGGCGACAACAAGCAGAAAGCCAGTTTTAAATTCCCTGAATAACACCCAGTTATACAGGATCTGCTCAGTATTAGTGAACTTAAAGTTTAGAATGACATTGCTGCTGTTAGGGCACTCAAAATGAGTTGTAGAGATGAAAAATCTAAGCCTGGGAAAAACGCACTTTAAGCAGACAGGGAGACAGCAATCACTTAGTCACATCAATACAATAATACTAATTCTTCTTCTACCCATATAGAACTTTAGAACTTATGCTGCAGCTAGAACACCACTACCTTAGCCAGGCGATTTCCAGTGGGAGCCAGCAAGAAGTCACCAACCACTTAGAGATTGGAAAATCACTTAGAATTATTAACCCCCTTCTCCCACTTGTCCACTGGGAGAGATATAGAAGTCAGAAAACCAAAAAACTTCTGCAAACCATCGGCCAGGACTTTACCACACATCACCTCATATTGCCTTATCTCATAATTATAGCTAGTCATTGCTGACATCTGTCACCCACATATCATTATCTATATTACTCTAATGGTTATTTGTGGAGAAATGGGGTCAGTGGGTGCTCTTGTCCGCTGGTCTGGCTGCCTTTAGCAAGACTTCATGGACCATGGTTCATACCAATGAACACCCGCTCTATCTCCCGGTGGGCAATACACTATACAGACAACACAGGGTAAAACAGTGTGGCAATACTTTATTGAACCACAACACCCAGTAGCAAACAGAACAATCCCAGCAATTACCCCAAGATAGTGCACATTAGAGGGTCTCACCCTTCCACCTGCTCGACGGGATAATGGTAGATATTACATCAGAGCTCCCAGGGTAGCAACTGCAACTGTGATAAACACACAGAGAAGAGATATCAACAAGCATAGGGAGATGGCCATGACCAGTCCATAGAATCCGTTCAAAGTCCAAAGCCAGTTGACACAAAGGTCAGAGCTCTGAGGGTTGCTATTCCACCTGTGATACATACACAGAGAAGTGGTAATAACAAGCGTAGGGAGATGACAGAGAGCAGTCTATAGAGTCCGTACACGGTCCAAAGCCAGTGGACATGAGAGTAACCACCTGGCTTATCTGACCATCTCCATGGAACTAGGCGAACAGCAGGTCCCAAAACCTGGCTTTCTCCAAACATATCCATGGTTAAGAGATGGTCACTGGATCAGATCTGTGTCCTACAAACCATAGCCGACAACCCCTAGGTTGATTCCAATAGAATCATAGATACATGTGCCTCGTGATGGTGCTATGATGAATTGGTTCCAGTCCTCTTGTCCTTTGAGTATTTTGCAGAATGTCTGACTGGTAGCTCAGTGTGATATGATCTGATCTCTCTGTCTCTTGAGTCTTTTTATACCTGAGGCACGTGATCTATTTTTAGATTTACCCAGTGTCCTTCAGTCAACCCTCACAGCTAGTGTTGAGCATTCCGATACTGCAAATATCGGGTATCGGCCGATATTCCCTGTATCGGAATTACGATACCGAGTACCGATATTTTTTCAATATCGGAATCGGAAGTTCCCATAATGCAATGAGCCACTGTTGTGGCTCTGATTGGCTGCCGAAATGACGTCATCATGATGCGCGGTCTGTGCGCATCATGATGCGACGTCAGTTCGGGCCTTCCGGGGGGTCTGTGCCGACTGCCCGGGGGTCTGTACCGGCCTGCCGGGGGTCTGTGCCGGCCTCCCAGGGGTCTGTGCCGACTGCCCGGGGGTCTGTCCGGACTGCCGGGGGGCTGTGCCGGCCTGCCGGTGGTCTGTGCCGACTGCCCGGAGGTCTGTGCAGGCTGTGGGGGTCTGTGCAGGCATCGACCGATGGGACTACAAGTCCCATTGGGCGATGCCTGCTACCATGACGGTGATTGACACATTAGCCAATGATGGGACAGTAGTAGTCCCATCATCCGGCTAATGTGTTGAATGTAAAAAAATACATACTACATACATACTACATGCTACATCCAGGCAACATACATGCTACATACATACTACATATATACTACATGCATGCAACATGCATACTACATATATACTACATGCATGCAACATACATATATATACTACATATATACCACATGCATGCAACATGCATACTACATATATACCACATATATACTACATGCATGCAGCATACATATATACTACATATAAAATACATGCAACATGCATACTACATATATACTACATGCATGCAACATACATACATACTACATATATACCACATGCATGCAACATACAAATATACAACATATATACTACATGCAACATTGCAACATACAAACTACATATATACTACACATATACTACATGCAACATACATACTACATATATACTACATGCATGCAACATACATACTACATACATACTACATATATACTACATGCATACTACATATATACCACATGCATGCAACATACATATATACAACATATATACTACATGCATGCAACATGCATAATACATATATACCACATATATACTACATGCATGCAACATACATACAACATATATACTACATGCATGCAACATGCATACTACATATATACCACATATATACTACATGCATGCAACATACATATATACTACATATATTCTACATGCAACATACATACTACATACATACTACATGCATGCAACATGCATACTACATATATACTACATGCATGCAACATACATACTACATATATACCACATATATACTACATGCATACTACATATATACCACATGCATGCAACATACATATATACAACATATATACTACATGCATGCAACATACATATATACAACATATGTACTACATGCATGCAACATGCATGCTACATATATACCACATATATACTACATGCATGCAACTTACATATATACTACATATATACTACATGCAACATACATACTACATGCATACTACATATATACCACATGCATGCAACATGCATACTACATATATACTACATGCATGCAACATACATATATACTACATACAATACATTCATACAATACATACATATAGACATACAGTACATATAACATAGAGTACATACTCACCATCACTTGTCACTTTGTTCCCCGAAGCCATTGTCATCTGTGGAATAAATGTTAAAATAACAAACCACCAATATACTTACCCCTGATCCGCAGAAGTCCACGAGTGTCCCACGATGATCTTGCGTGGAGAACAGCAGCATCAGCTGATGCTACCATTCTCTACGGGCTCCAGGAATCCAATGACGGGAGGTAAGTATCCTTCTGCACTGTATTCCTCCTCCACTGTAAAAAAAAGTCCCTAGTCTCACTTTATAGCAAAAGCTGCGTGGGAAATTTCTCACACAGCAATGCCATAAAGTGAGACTAGGGACATTTTTTTACAGTGGCGGAGGAATACAGTGCGGAAGGATACCTACCTCCCGTCATTGGATTCCTGGAGCCCGTAGAGAATGGTAGCATCAGCTGATGCTGCTGTTCTCCACGCAAGATCGTCGTGGGACACTCGTGGACTTCTGCGGATCAGGGGTAAGTATATTGGTGGTTTGTTATTTTAACATTTATTCCACAGATGACAATGGCTTCGGGGAACAAAGTGACAAGTGATGGTGAGTATGTACTCTATGTTATATGTACTGTATGTCTATATGTATGTATTGTATGAATGTATTGTATGTAGTATATATGTATGTTGCATGCATGCAGTATATATGTAGTATGCATGTTGCATGCATGTGGTATATATGTAGTATGTATGTATGTTGCATGCATGTAGTATATCTGTAGTATGCATGTTGCATGTAGTATATATGTGGTATATATGTATGTTGCATGCATGTGGTATATATGTAGTATGCATGTTGCATGCATGTGGTATATATGTAGTATGTATGTATGTTGCATGCATGTAGTATATGTGTAGTATGCATGTTGCATATAGTATATATGTATGTTGCATGCATGTAGTATATATGTAGTATGCATGTTGCATGCATGTGGTATATATGTAGTATGTATGTTTGTTGCATGCATGTAGTATATATGTAGTATGCATGTTGCATGTTGTATATATGCAGTAATATGTATGTTGCATGCATGTAGTATTTATGTGGTATACAGTATATGTAGTATGCATGTTGCATGCATGTGGTATATATGTAGTATGTATGTTGCATGCATGTAGTATATCAGTTGTATGCATGTTGCATGTAGTATATATGTAGTATATATGTATGTTGCATGCATGTAGTATATATGTGGGATATATGTAGTATGCATGTTGCATTCATGTGGTATATACACTCACTGGCCACTTTATTAGGTACACCTGTCCAACTGTGTGTTAAGACTTAATTTCTAATCAGCCAATCACATGGCGGCAACTCAGTGCATTTAGGCATGTAGACATGGTCAAGACAATCTCCTGCAGTTCAAACCGAGCATCAGTATGGGGAAGAAAGGTGATTTGAGTGCCTTTGAACGTGGCATGATTGTTGGTGCCAGAAGGGCTGGTCTGAGAATTTCAGAAACTGCTGATCTACTGGGATTTTCACGCACAACCATCTCTAGGGTTTACAGAGAATGGTCCGAAAAAGAAAAAAAATCCAGTGAGCGGCAGTTCTGTGGCCGGAAATGCCATGTTGATGCCAGAGGTCAGAGGAGAATGGGCAGACTGGTTCGAGCTGATAGAAAGGCAACAGTGACTCAAATTGCCACCCGTTACAACCAAGGTAGGCAGAAGAGCATCTCTGAACGCACAGTGCGTCGAACTTTGAGGCAGATGGGCTACAGCAGCAGAAGACCACACTGGGTACCACTCCTCTCAGCTAAGAACAGGAAACTGAGGCTACAATTTGCACAAGCTCATCGAAATTGGACAGTAGAAGATTGGAAAAACGTTGCCTGGTCTGATGAGTCTCGATTTCTGCTGCGACATTCGGATGGTAGGGTCAGAATTTGGCGTAAACAACATGAAAGCATGGATCCATCCTGCCTTGTATCAACGGTTCAGGCTGGTGGTGGTGGTGTCATGGTGTGGGGAATTTTTTCTGGGCACTCTTTGGGCCCCTTGGTACAAATTGAGCATCGTTGCAACGCCACAGCCTACCTGAGTATTGTTGCTGACCATGTCCATCCCTTTATGGCCACAATGTACCCAACATCTGATGGCTACTTTCAGCAGGATAATGCGCCATGTCATAAAGCTCGAATCATCTCAGATTGGTTTCTTGAACATGACAATGAGTTTACTGTACTCAAATGGCCTCCTCAGTCACCAGATCTCAATCCAATAGAGCATCTTTGGGATGTGGTGGAACGGGAGATTCGCATCAGGGATGTGCAGCCGACAAATCTGCGCCAACTGTGTGATGCCATCATGTCAATATGGTCCAAAATCTCTGAGGAATGCTTCCAGCACCTTGTTGAATCTCTGCCACGAAGAATTGAGGCAGTTCTGAAGGCAAAAGGGGGTCCAACCCCTTACTAGCATGGTGTACCTAATAAAGTGGCCAGTGAGTGTATGTAGTATGTATGTATGTTGCATGCATGTAGTATATAAGTAGTATATATGTATGTTGCATGCATGTAGTATATATGTGGTATATATGTAGTATGCATGTTGCATGCATGTGGTATATATATAGTATGTATATACAGTATGTTGCATGCATGTAGTATATATGTAGTATGCATGTTGCATGCATGTAGTATATATCTTGTATGTTGCATGCATGTAGTATATATGTAGTATGTATGTAGCATGTAGCATGTATGTAGTATGTATGTTGCATGTGTGTAGCATGTATGTAGTATGTATGTAGCATTTAGTATGTATGTAGTATGTATTTTTTTTTTTACATTCAACACATTAGCCGGATGATGGGACTACTACTGTCCCATCATTGGCTAATATGTCAATCACCGTCATGGTAGCAGGCATCGCCCGATGGGACTTGTAGTCCCATCGGACAATGCCTGCACAGACCCCCGCAGCCTGCACAGACCCCCGGGCAGTCGTTACAGACACACCGGCAGGCCGGTTCAGACCCCCGGCAGTCGGCACATACCCCCGGAAGGTCCGTACACACCCCCGAGAGGCTGTACAAGGACAGAAAAGGGTTTTTCTTATTCCGATATCGGAAGTCCCATCGACTTGAATGGGACTTCTGGTATCGGAATCGGCGATTCCCGATACTTTTTTCGTATTGGGCTGATACCATCCGATCCGATATTTTAGGGTATTGGATGGTATCGCTCAACACTACTCACAGCCTTTCCCTATCTACCTTTGAAGTCAACAAACTGGTTGTAGAATACATTACACAATTAGCATATGAGCACACTATACACTGTTAGGAGTCAGGTTCCTGCGTCTGTTCTGTAGGAATCCAGACCCTTACATTCTGCGGTCTCTTGGTCTTTATCTACCGTAGAGGAGATTGCCTTGCAGCAAATCTCTCCAGGGGCTAAGTCCCTCTGTCCTCCTACTAAGCATGCTCATGAGACGGTTTCCCATTGGAGATTGGGAGTCATGTGCTCAGGTCCTGCTCCAGATCTCATTGGTCCATCTCTGAGATCTGGAAGTTTCCGGAAGATCCCGGCTGCTATAAAAAGCGTGCATGGCCGCTCCGCCATGCACTAGTATAGACTATACTGCAATGTGTGAATGGTGACGGATGTATGATTCAGGTGACTGACTTATTATGAAACCCCTTCCCTCTGATATTGCGCATGTGGTTAGGGAATTAGTTCAGTAGTCTGCACCAGTCTGTGGCAAGCCTTAGGCCATTGTGCACACCGCACCTCTGCGCTAGCATCCGACATAGCGCCTGCTTTGTAGCTGTGTCATCCAGCGGCAGTGTCCTGCGCCACCCTGCAGTTGCAGCCCTTCTTGGTTTTAGCAGTAGCGACGCCACACACACGGTAGGTCTAGAAGGACCCAGCCCCTCTGTCTTAGTTCCTGCTCCTGCGACCTTATACCATGTGTGCATTTACCTGAGGCCTGTGACTCTAACAGGCTCAGCCTTTTTGTATGTTTTTGTTGCGGCGCCTCTGTGTGTGAACAGAGCCCGCTCTGCGCACTTTGGGTGAAGTTGAACCCGTGCGCATTATATCGCATATTGCTCGTCTGCCATTTCTCAGCAGCGGTTGTAACACCTACTGCACGGTGGACCCCGAGCGGCGAACGCACTTTTTTATTATTTTTATTTAGTGCGTTCCGCCGTTCCTAACATTATATTAGTGCAAGGGTCTGGCTAGTGATGGCAGATCAGCAGCAACTCCTTCAGTGCATTCGCCAGCTTGAGGGCCAGTTGGCTACTCTTGATATTGTTATCGCAGTGGTGAAGTCTTCGGAGGCTGCTGTACAGGCGATCGCAGAGGCGGTTTCTCGTATGTCCACGTCCTCCCACGCGCCGACAGTTACCCGCCTCCCGTTGCCCGATAAATTTTCTGGCGATGGCGCCTCCTGTAGGGGTTTCATCAGCCAGTGCTCTATCCAGCTGGAGTTACTGGCTGCGCGATTCCCTATGGAGCGGGCCATGGTGGGGTTTATTGTTTCCCTTCTGTCGGGCAAGGCGTTGGAGTGGGCTACGCCTCTATGGGAGTGTGGTGACCAAGAGGTTCGGACCACTGCTCAGTTTTTAACAGCTATTAAGCAGGTCTTCCTGGGACCACGGGTCAAGCACGACACCGCTCTACAGCTACTGGCTTTGACTCAGGGATCCCTCTCGGTTAGTCAGTATGCCGTTCGTTTTCGGACACTGGCTTCCGAGCAGGAGTGGTCTGACAAAGCCCTCATCCCTGTGTTTTGGAGAGGTTTAGCTGAGCATGTTAAGGATGCTCTTTCTACCAGAGAGGTTCCTGCAAGTCTGGAGGAGCTGATTGCCATTGCCACCCGTATTGATCTCCGTTTTTCAGAGCGCGGGCTGGAGCGTTCTCAATCCAGATGGATGGTTACTCCAGCTCCCAATCTCTTTGAACCTCTGGAATCACCCAAGCCAGAGTGTTCACTCCCAGAGCCCATGGAGGTGTCTCGCGCCAGTCTCGAGGCGCGTCCAACACTAAGTTCCACTTGCGGCTGCCATTGTCAGCACTCTGTTCACCAGGATAACGGGGCCCTGAAATGGCCAAACTCTGTGCCGCTGGGCAAGACCTTTGTCCCCCCTCGCCTTCAGCCGAAGGTCCTCACGTGGGCACATGCATCCAGGGCGGGTGGTCACTGTGGCTACATGCAGACCACAAAACACCTGGCAGGGTCATATTGGTGGCCGCACAGGGCTCGGGACATTAAGAAATATATTTAGGCATGCTCCTCGTGTGCTCGAGTAAGCTTCCTTAAACAGAGAGTGGAGACATTCGCCGACACACCGCGGCGTCCCACTTCATCTTATGCTCCGGGCGGTTTTGCCACTCCCGTTGTCTCCCATGTGTCCCTTCTTAAACCTGGCAATCTTGCCGCCTCTGATACTTTCCACGTGTCCCGGTTTTCCGTGTCACCTACCGGGACATCAGACTTGCCTTTGGACGAGTCTGCGGCCTATGCCTCGGATGGGCACAGGGTGGTGGATTGGAAGGCTCAGAGAGGAGGGGGCCTTAGGAGGGGGGGTAATCTTAGGAGTCAGGTTCCTGCATCTGCTCTGCAGGAATCCAGACCCTTACATTCTGTGGTCTCTTGCTCTTTATCTACCGCAGAGGAGATTGCCTTGCAGCAAATCTCTCCAGGCGCTAAGTCCCTCTGTCCTCCTACTGAGCATGCTCATGAGACGGTTTCCCTTTGGAGATCGGGAGTCATGTGCTCAGGTCCTGCTCCAGATCTCATTGGTCCATCTTTGAGATCTGGAAGCTTCCGGAAGGTCCCAGCTGCTATAAAAAGAACACATGGCCATTCCGCCATGCGCTAGTATAGACTATACTGCTATGTGTGAATGGTGACGGATGTATGATTCTGGTGACTGACTTATGAAACCCCTTCCCTCTGATATTATGCATGTGGTTAGGGAATTAGTTCAGTAGTCTGCGCCAGTCTGTGGCAAGCCTTAGGCCACTGTGCACACCGCACCTCTGCGTTAGCGTCCAACATAGTGCCTGCTTTGTAGCTGTGTCATCCAGTGGCAGTGTCCTGCGCCGTGCTGCAGTTGCAGCCCTTCTTGGCGTTCGCAGTAGTGACGCCACACACACGGTAGGTCTAGACGGATGCAGCCCCTCTGACTTAGTTCCTGCTCCTGTGACCTTATACCATGTGTGCATTTACCTGAGGCCTGTGACTCTAACAGGCTCAGCCTTTTTGTATGTTTTTGTTGTGGCGCCTCTGTGTGAACAGAGCCTGCTCTGCGCACTTTGGGTGAAGTTGAACCTGTGCGCATTATATCACCATATTGCTCGTCTGCCATTTCTCAGCAGCGGTTGTAACACCTACTGCACGGTGGACCCCGAGCGGCGAACGCACTTTATTATTATTTTTATTTAGTGCATTCCGCCATTCCTAACAATAAACTAAAGGAAACACACACTATGTACAATCCACTATTACAGATTTACACAATATGTTAAATGGTATGCAAGTCTGTCTTTTTGACCCAGAAGAGATAAACACTTAAATTCACAAGCCAATATACAGATAAAAAGTTAATTCTTCTTGGTTTGCAAAAACATAGTCGTCTGGGTAAGAGTTGGAAGGGTCCTCTTGGGCCATCTGGTCCAACCACCTACTCAATGCAGGATTCGCTAAATCATCCCAGATAGATGTCTGCCCAGCATCTGTTTGAAGACTTCTATTGAAGGAGAACTCACCACCTCACATGGCAGCCTGTTACACTCATTGATCACCCTAGCTGTCAAGAAGTTTTTTCTAAAATTTAATCTGTGTCTCCTCCCATTCAGTTTCATCCCATTGCTTCTAGTCTTTCCTTTTGCAAATGAGAATAAAGATGATCCTTCTACAATGTGACAGCCCTTGAGATATTTGTAGACAGCTATTAAGTCTCCTCTCAGTCTTCTCTTTTGCAAGCTAAACATTCCAAATTCCTGCAACTGCTCATCATAAGACATGGTTTGCAGACCGTCACCATTCTGGTCACTCTTCTCTAAACTTGCTCCAGCTTGTTGATGTCTTTTTTAAAATATGGTGCCCAAAACTGGACACAGTATTCCAGATGAGGTCTGACCAATGAGGAGTAGAGGGCAATAATGACTTCACGTGATCTAGACTGTATGCTTCTGTTTATACATCCTAGAATTGTATGTGCCTTTTCTGCTGCTGCATCACACTGTTGGCTCATGTTCAGTCTGTGATCTATTAGTATACCCAAGTCTTTTTCACATGTGCTGTTGCTTAGCCCTATTCCTCCCATTCTGTATATGCTTTTAACATTTTTATTTCCAGATGTAGTACTTTGCATTTTTCCCTGTTAAAAAACATTCTGTTAGTTGCTACCCACTGCTCAAGTTCATTTATGTCTTTTTGAATCCTCTCTCTCTTCTCTAGTGTTATCTATCCCTCCTAGCTTTGTGTCATCAGCAATTATAATCAGGGTACCCTCAATTTCTTCATCCAAATCATTGATAAAGATGTTGAACCATACAGGGCCCAGGACAGAGCCCTGTGGTACCCCACTTGAGACATTCTTCCAACTGGATGTGCAGCCCTTTACGACCACCCTTTGTGTCAAATCACTAAGTCAGTTATGAATCCACCTTACAGTTGCCTTGTCCATTCCATATTTAGTTATTTTTCCAATAAGGATTGTGTGAGATACTTTGTCAAATGCTTTGCTGAAGTCAAGATATACTATATCTACAGCATTTCCTTGATCCACCCAATCAGTGATACCGTCATAGAAGGAAATTAAGTTAGTCTGACATGACTTATTAGTTACAAACCCATGCTGACTCTGTTTAATCACTTCATTCTTATCCAGGTACTAACATATATGTTGCTTAATAATTTGTTCAAAGATATTTCCTGGTATAGATGTCAGACTCACTGGCCTATAGTTTCATGGGTCCACCTTTTTCCCTATTATGCAGATAGGAACAACATTTGCTCTTCTACAGTCTTCTGGGACTTCTGTTCTCCAAGCATTTTCAAAGATTATGGAGAGTGGTTCAAAAATTTCTTCTGCTATATCTTTCAGTACTCTGGAGTGTAATTCATCTGGACCTTGAGACTTGAATTAATTTAGGTTAGCTAAGTGTTTCCTCGCTATCTTTCTGTTTATAGATATCCTGGATTCTTCTATTTCCTTAATAGGACAGTGAAGATCAGTTGATTTTACATTTCCTTTCTGAGAGAAAACAGATGCAAAATAGGAATTTAAAAGTTTGGCCTTCTCAACTGAACACCTGCTCTATCTCCAGGTGGGCAATACACTACACAGACAACACACGGTAAGGGTAAAACAGTGTGGCAATACTTTATTGAACCACAACACCCAATAGCAAACAGAACAATACCAGTAATTACCCCAAGATAGTGCACATTACATGGTCTCAACCTTCCACCTACTCGCCGGGATAATGTTATATATTATGTCAGAGCTCCCAGGGTCGCTATTCCACCTGTGATATACACACAGAGAAGAGATATCAACAAGCGTAGAGATATGATCGAGAACAGTCCATAGAGTCCTTACAAGGTCCAAAGCCAGTTGACACAAAGGTCAGAGCTTCCATGGTCATTATTCCACCTGTGATACACACAGAGAAGAAGTAACGACAAGCATAGGAAGATGACAGAGAACAGTCGATAGAGTCCATACAAGGTCCAAAGTCTGTTGACACAAGAGTCACCACCTGGCATATCCGAACATCTCCATGGAACCAAGCGACCGGCAGATCCAAAACCTGGCTTTCTACAAACATATCCATGGTTAAATGATGGTCACTGAATCAGATCTGTGTCCTTCCAATCGTAGCCTACAACCCCTAGGTTGATTCCTGCAGAATCATAGATCCGTGTCCCTCGTGACAGTGCCATGATGAATTGGCTCCAGTCCTCTTGTCCTTTGAGTGTTTTGCAGAATGTCCGACTGGTAGCTCTGTGTGATGAGATCTGCTCTTTCGATCTCTTGAGTCATTTTATACCTGAGACATGTGATCTATTTTTAGATTTACCCTGTTAGGAACGGCAGAACACACTAAATAAAAATATCAATAAAGTGCGTTCGCTGCTCGGGGTCCACCGTGCAGTAGGTGAAATAACCGCTGCTAAGTGGTGGCAGGAGCAATATGGCGGAATTGCACACAGGGTTAAACTCCACCCAGGTGTGCAGAGCAATCTCAGCTAAACTCACGGAGATGCCAAAAGTACAAACACAAATAACTGAGCCTGTTGTAGTCACAGAACTCAGTAAAAAACGCACACATGGTATACGGTCACAGGAGTAGCCCAAGACGGCGGCACTATGTCCGTGTAGACCTACTGTGTGCATGGCGTTGCAACTGTGAGCGCAAGGAGGCTGCTACTGCAGCGCAGCATGGACACTGCCACCAAACAACAAAGGCAAAGCGCAAGCACAATGTTGGACGCTATCAGCTGTGCAAGTTGAAGCAGAGGAGCGCTGGTGCTGAAACTAACTCAGTCCCTATTCACATGCGTAATATCAGAGGGAAGGGGTTTAAAATGGGTCAGTCACCAGAATCATGCATCTATCCTCATACACACAGCAGCAAGTATGACTATACTAGCGCATGGCAGAACAGCCATGCGCACCTTTTATAGCAGCCGGGACCTTCTGCACGCTTCCAGATCTCTGAGATGGACCAATGAGAACTGGAGCGGGACCTGAGCACATGACTTCCAATCTCCAATGGGAGATCGTCCCATGAGCATGTCCAGTAAAAGGACAGAAGGACTTAGCCTCAGGAGAGATTTGCTGCAAGGTAATCTCCTCTGCAATCTCCTCTGCAGTGGAAAAATAGGAGGAGAGTGCAGAATGTGAGGATCTGGATCCCTGCTGAGTAAACGCAGGAATCCGACTCCTAACATACCCAGTGTCCTTCAGTCCACCCTCACAGAATTTCCCTATCTACCTTTGAAATCAACAAACTGGTTATAGAATACAATGCACAATTAGCATATGAGCACACAATAAGCAAAGATAAGCACACACTATGTACAAGTCACTTTTACATACTTGTACAGTACATTAAATGGTATGCAAGTCTGTCTTCTTGACCCACCAGAGATAAACACTTAAATCCACAAGCCAATATAAAGATAAACAGTCAATTCTTCTTGATTTGCAAAAACATAGTTGTCTAGGTAATTACGATATACTCTGGTGTCTTCACATCATTAATTAGATCAAGCTGGCATCGGTCTTATACATAATCTTCAAAGTCAATCAATATGGTCTGCAAAAAAGTTTATTAATGGAAAAATCATTAGGTTTTTCCATTTGCACGTAGCATGTCGCTGGACAGGAGGTGGTATAGTGAGTGCCATCTACATAAATAACCGGGAATAGGGTAGGGCTATTTTGGTTGGTCATCAGACAGTCAGAACCACTCTCACGATATCCTGAATCTCTGTATTTGACAGTTGGCACATCTCCAGTCATCAGGAAAATATAAAGAGGGTATCAATGAGTCTAATGCAGCTGCTGCAACTGATGCACTTTTCTTAGGTGATGACTGATTGTATAACATTCAGTAACATTGTCATATTCCTCTCTCTACATCTGTCTTCTGACTTTCTTTACCATTTTATACAAAACTTCAGCATCCTGTTAACTCTCAAAGTAACTGAGGATTGGAGACTTCTTTTCACTCACTAACATATTCTTCCAATCCTTCTTACCTAATCATCCTCCTTTCGGGGTTGGAAAGAGGGTTTTTCTCATGTTTTTCCTTAATAGCTCTGCTACTATGGGTTGTGTCTATGGGTTCTGTGTGTGTTGACTAATTACTCCCACCCATTCTATCATCTAACACCTGAAGAAAGCATCTGAGAAACATTTGCATCTATTTCTTGAAACAAAGTTCCCACGGGGTCTTGAATAGTTAACTTGGCAACCTGGCAGGTATATTTAATCTAAGTACTTTTAAATTCTGGGCATGTGACTGAGAAAGCTATATGAATTCCAGGGCCAGACTGGGACAAAAAAGCTGCCCTGCCACACAAACACCACCAGCCCACAAACTGTAACACTTCCCACCCCTGATCAGTGAATTTTACTTTACCTTGTCGTGCCGCTAACTATCCTAAAAGGAGGTATTTGAAGAACCACATGTGAATGGTGCCACAGCGCGTTTGATTGACCACAGCTGCATTTACATGGTGCATCACAGAGCTCTGATTTTCAGGAACATAGGGGTCCCAGTAGTCAGATCTCCAGCAATTGGAAAGTTATCCCCTAGCCAGATAAGAGTGGGAATGGGCGTTTGCGGGAAGGAATGCTGATTTGGATAATATGCTCGGCTAGTCTCAGAGATATTGCATTCTGTTATTATAGGTCATTTTCCAGATTCAAAACCTCAGAGCCTGCTGTGGCTTATAGTGCCACGCTGTCTCCATGTGCTTGAATCAGTTTACCTGTAGCTGCAGGAGAGTTCACACCCTGTTGCTAATTAGTGATCACTGAGCTTCAAAAGGTTTGTTCCTGGTTTTAAATTAAAAATAAACATTGCTTGGCTTTTTATTGCCTTGGTGAATGCATGCCAAGGGAGGGAGCTAAGTGGTGTGAAGCAAGTAGTATTTTTGGTCCAAACTAACCCTGATGGGGAATTCCACCAGAAATCAAAATGATATCATTTTCTCATATCTCACAGGAGGGCAGCAGGAAACCCCAAAGGGTTTAGATTTTCATAGGATGCAAATCATAAATTAAATGAAAACTTGTAGAAAGGAAAAGGTGTGAAGTGCAGCAAACATCAATGAGTTACAACAGTAGATGACCTATTATATGTAGTGATGAGCGAACGTGCTCACCACTACTCGGTACTCGACCGAGTATCACTGTGCTTGGTTTACTCGGCGAGCACCGAGAATTTCCGGGATTACTCAGTGGGAACTCAGGTCTCCACCCAGCATTTTTGTGGACTTTAGAGACCCAATCACGGTGCAGGGATTGTCTGCCAGGCCATGAAACACCGCAGCCATCTTTGTTGTGGTCATGCAGTGATTGGCTGGCTGCACAGCATCTTCAGGGGTATAAGGGACTGGACGCCGCTCTTCTCGGCGCACTCAGCTCCTGATTGAGAGAGTGTAGGGAGAGCGGCTGCCTTGAAAGGGTCAGAATTGGGTATTTCTTAGTTAGTATGGGGTCTACCATCCTAAATACTAACATCCAGCTAAACCAACAGTCCTTCTAAGTACTAATTCCGAACTATATAGGTTGCAGTGTTAGGCAGGCAGGAGATTGTATGTCGCTGTATACACATCAGTGCAAAGCCTGCAGGCACTGCATGTGTGTATCATATCTGTGTGTGCTGCAATTTTGGCCAGTTTACAGCTTTTTTCTCTTTTTTGCCTGTCTGTCAGTTTTGGTTAAATACTGCAGTATTTTGGCCAAGAAAACAATACAGGCCACACATTTTTTGAGGTAGTTTCTCCATGCCAGCTCACATCTGTGCATGCTGAAATTTTGGCCAGTTTACGGCTTTTTTCTCTTTTTTGCTTGGCTGTCATTTCTGGTTAAATAAGGCAGTATTTAGGCCAAAAAAACATACAGGCCACACATTTTTTGATGTCGTTTCTCCGTGACAGCTCATATCTGTGCGTGCTAAAATTTTGGCCAGTTTACAGCTTCTTTCTCTTTTTTGCCTGGCTGTCAGTTTTGGTTAAATAACGCAGTACTTAGGCTAAAAAAAAACATACAGGTCACACACTTTTTTGGAGTAGATTCTCCATGCCAGCTCAAATCTGTGCGTGCTGAAATTTTGGCCAGTTTACTGCTTCTGTTTTTTGACTGGCTGTCGGTTTTGGTTAAATAAAGCAGTATTTAGGCCAAAAAAACCCATAAAGGCCACACATTTTTTGGTATGGTTTCTCTATGCCAGCTCATATCTGTATGTGCTGATATTTTGGCCAGTTTACAGCTTTTTTATCTTTTTTTTACATGGCTATCAGTTTTGGTTAAATAAAGCAGTATTAGGGCAAAAAAACATACAGGCCACAATTTTTTTGAGGTAGTTTCTCCGTGCCAGCTCATATCTGTGCGGGCTGAAATTTTGGCCAGTTTACGGCTTTTTTCTCTTTTTTGCTTGGCTGTCAGTTTTGGTTAAATAAAGCAGTATTTAGGCCAAAAAACATACAGGCCACACATTTTTTTGGTGTGGTTTCTCCGTGACATCTCATATCTGTGCGTGCTAAAATTTTGGCCAGTTTACGGCTTCTTTCTCTTTTTTTGCCTGGCTGTCAGTTTTGGTTAAATAAAGCAGTATTTAGGCCAAAAAACATACAGGCCACACATTTTTTGGTGTGGTTTCTCCGTGACAGCTCATATCTGTGCGTGCTAAAATTTTGGCCAGTTTACGGCTTCTTTCTCTTTTTTGCCTGGCTGTCAGTTTTGGTTAAATAAAGCAGTATTTAGGCCAAAAAAAACCATACAGGTCACACACTTTTTGGGGTAGATTATCCATGCCAGCTCAAATCTGTGCATGCTGAAATTTTGGCCAGTTTATGGCTTCTCTTTTTTGACTGGCTGTCGGTTTTGGTTAAGTAAAGCAGTATTTAGGCCAAAAAAAACCCATAAAGGCCACACATTTTTTGGTGTGGTTTCTCTATGCCAGCTCATATCTGTGTGTGCTGAAATTTTGGCCAGTTTATGGCTCTTTTTTTTTTTTCCTGGCTGTCAGTTTTGGTTAAATAAAGCAGTATAAAGGCCAAAAAAACACCTACAGGCCACACATTTTATTGGAGGTTTCTCCATGCCAGCTCAAATCTGTGGGTGTTGAATTTTTGGTCAATTTACATCTTCTTTCTCTTTTTTGACTGGCTGTCAGTTTTGGTTAAATAAAGCAGTATTTAGGCCAAAAAAAATACATGCCACACATTTTTTGGTGTGGTTTCTCCGTGCTAGCTCATATCTGTGTTTGCTCAAAGTTTGGCCAGCTTACGTTGGTTTCCATTTTTTGGCCTGGCTGTCACAGTATCCACAAAATACAAAAAAATTATTACAGTCTGTTATCTCAGGCTGAGACCTGGTGCATCTGTAGTGGAAAATTCTTTGCTTTGCAGGCATACCTATCACATCTATTTTTTCTCTCAAGAAATCCTTTTGTATATTGAGCTTTTCAAATATTTCAGTAGTCCATTTAAAATGGGCAAGGCTAGGGGCAAGGGATGGGGAAGTGGACGTGATGCTGATGGTGCATGCAGAGGATGAGGTCGTGGTCAAGCTGACAGTGGGTCACAGCAAAGACTCACATCTCCACGCTTGACCTTCCTGTCCCAGTTTCTTTCTGACCACAGCACACCACTATTGAAGCCAGAGCAGTGTGAAACGGTTGTTGGTTGGATAGCGGATAATGTTTCCAGCTAATTAACTACCACCACCGCTACCATGTCTTCCACATGGTCATATCTGAGTAGCCATGAGTGTGGACTGGATATTGCTCACCCTGATCGTCCTTCCTCCCACCATGCCGAGTGCCCTGAGACAACAGATCCCACACTCAGACAATCCGAAGGGCTGTTCAGTTATCCATTTGGAGATTTGGGCTTCTCGACCGCTCCACTTGAAGCGGGGCAAGATGAGATTCCATGTAACAATGCACAAATCTTTAAACAGCCATGGTCACGTGAGGTGGACGATGATGAGACACAATTGTCGGAAAGTCAGGAGGAGGAGCAGGGTGCCAATGTGGAAGACGAGGTGGTCTATGACATAGTGACTGACCCAACCTGGCAGGAGGACATGCAGAGCGAGGGCATGCAGAGCGAGGACAGCAGCACACATGGGGAAGAAGGCATATCACCCCAACAGGCAAGAAGAAGTAGTGTGGTGGCTGCAGACAGAAGGCATTCAACCATTCCCCGTAAGACCAACAGGACGGAAGTTGCCATTCCAACTGTTAGAACTTTCCGAGTCTGGTTATTTTTTAAAGACTCTGCTTATAACCCCAAACAGGCCATTTGCAGCACTTGCCATGCCCGCACTAGCATGGGTAGCAAAATTACCAGCCTGACCACCACCAGTCTGATTAGGCACATGGCAGCAAAGTACCCGACTTTGTGGGCCGAACCCCAGGTTCCAGGAACACTGTCTGCATTTGATAACACTGCTTCCTCCACTGTTTTGTGTCCAAGCCAATCCCCAGCTCACCGTGCCTGTGAAGATGCCTCGGGCCCTGCACCTCTTGTTGCCCACAGTCAACCAGCACCATCAACAAGCCCATCCACATTGTCCCAGCCCAGCCTTCAGTTATCTATACCCCAGTCATTGGAATGCAAGCAAAAATACGCAGCCAATGCCCCACAGGCCACAGTACTTAATTTGCACATTTCTCATCTGCTTGTGCTCGAAATGTTGCCTTTTAGGCTCGTTGAGACAGAAGCTTTCCTCAACCTGATGGCGGTGGCCATCCCAAGGTACTTGGTCCCCAGTCGTCACTATTTCTCCCCTTGTGCCATACAGGCATTACACCAGCATGTGTCCCACAACATTACCTGTGCCCTCAACAATGCTGTTACTGGGAAAGTCCACCTAACCACGGACATGTGGACAAGTGCTTGTGGGCAGGGACTTTACATCTGACTGTCAGCACACTGGGTTAGCATAGTGGAAGCTGGGACCCAGTCGGATCTTGGGATGGAACACATCTTCCCCATGCTGAGGATTGCGGATCCTATGTCAATCAGGGTTTCCCCCACAGTCTACAGCTCCTGCACCTCCTCCTCCTCCTTTACTTCAGCCTCCATCTCTGAAATGAACACATCAGACAGAAGGTGGAAGCAATGCAGCACTGCCTCAGCCAAGTGGCAACAGGCTGTGCTGAAGCTAATCTGCATAGGTGACAAACTGCACAATGCAGAAGAGTTGTGGACATCACAGAAAGAGCAGTCAGATACTTGGCTGACACCGCTGAACCTACAGCCAGGCATGGTCGTGTGTGACAATGGCTCGGCCTGGTGGCGGCCCTGAGGCAAGGTGAGCTCACACACGTACCTTGCCTGGCTCATGTGCTTAACCTTGTTGTTAAATGTTTTCTCAAAAGCTACCAGGAGCTGCCTGATCTGTTAGTGAATGTACGCTGTCTGTCTGCCCATTTTAGAAAGTCAGCTACAGCTTCTGGTGCACTTGCCGAACTTCAGCAGCGTTTGCATCTTCCAGCTCACCGACTGGTGTGTGATGTCCCCACGCATTGAAACTCTACATTGCATATGTTGGAAAGGATTTGTGAGCAGAAGAGGACAGTTGGTGACTACCAGCATCAACAAGGCCATTGATATTCAGTTGCGACTCCACACATAAGACCTCAGGAGTGGACATGGATGTCAGACATGTATACCATCCTCCAGAACTTTGAGGACTGCACCAAGATGGTGAGCGGCAATGACACCATAATTAACGTCACCATTCAGCTTCTCAGCATTCTGCAAACCTCTCTGCTCACAATTGAAGATGATGCATTGCAGGCAGAGCACGAGGACATGGAGCAAGGAACCATACTTGGTGATTACACTCAGACCAGCCTCATGTCGTCGCAACGTGAATTGGTAGACAATGAGAAGGAGGAAGAACAGGAGCTACTTTCATGCACTATAGACGGTACTACAAGCACAGCTGTCATACCGCCTGTTCACCGGGGACGGCCTGAGGACAGGGAGGAGGAGGATGAGGAGGAGTGGGACAGCATGGTCAGTCATCCTGTTGGAGAAGACACGGAAGTCTTGCCTGTTAGTAGTCTGGCACGCATGGCTGACTTTATGTTGTGCTGCATTTCCCATGACCCACGCATTATAAAAATTTTCGGGGACACTCATTACTGGTTGGTGACACTTCTAGACCCTTGCTACAAGGATAACTTTCAATCTCTTATTCCAGAGGCAGAGAGTTGTACAAAAATTTTCATATAGCACAGGGCCCTTGTACCGAAATTACCTAAAAAATTTCCATGTGAGAAAGCTGGCAGCAGACGTCAGAGTTTGTTGTACAGCCAAGGATTCCAAGCAAGAGAGACAGAAGTACAATCCATCTCAGGCAGAGGAACAGTGTCAAAGTTCTGGGACAGTTTTCTCAGACCCTCCCATGATGCTGCCACAGACACAAGGGGTGCTGTCACAAGAAGTTCAATGTTTGGGAAGATGGTGAAGGAGTACCTCACATAGACACATGGCATGAACTGGCTCTCTATGCCTTAGAGGTCCCGGCCTGCGCTGCTGCTAGGGTTCTGTCAGAGCGGGTTTTTAGTGCCACTGGTGGAATTATAACAGATAAGCGCATCCGCCTGTCAACTGACAATGCTGACAGGCTGACTCTTATAACAATGAACAAGGGCTGGATAGGGCAAAACCTCTGTACACCACCAAATGAAAACATCGAAACATAAACTCAAATTATTTTTTGGTTGGGGAGGTGTATTCTCATCCACCTCTTCACTATCATACATGGTTATCCGCTACCTGATTTGGTCTGTTTGGTGTTATCCTCCTCCATATCCTCATCCTCATCATCCACAACCAGTAGAGCACCAGGGTGAATGTATTCCATGATGCAAAAGTCACTATAATTTTATTTATATCGCTGTCTCTGAGCTGTTGCTAGGGACAAACATATCTTGTTGGACACATTCTGGCTTCATATCTATGAGCCTGTGTTCGCCCCTTCCTTTTGTTATTTTCTTTCATAGGTGGATTCACATTTTTTATTTATTTGTTTGATTTCAGTATGATTTATCATTACGTCGCCTCATTCTCCACCATTAGATGACCAGGGTTAACGTGTTCTGTGCTGCTACAGGCAGTCCAATTTTTTCAAAGGATGTCTATGATGCCCATAGTATACTTTTAAAAAATGTAGCTCCTATGGGGAAATTTTTGTCAGCCCATGCACTGCATTTATGGGTGTTACAAATCTAGGAAAACTGCTCCTTTACATTGGGCCTAGTTTTTAGTGAGGCCTTCATCATTGTCTCTTCCTTGTCTGCCACTAGATGACCAGGGTTAACGTGTTCTGTGCTGCTACAGGCAGTCCAATTTTTGGCAAGGGTGTCTATGATGCCGATAGTATATTTTTAAAAAGGTACCCCTATGAGGAAATGTTTGTTAGCCCATGCACTGCGTGTATGGGTGTTACAAGTCTAGGAGAACCGCTCCTTTACATTTGACCTAGTTTTTACTGAGGCCTTCATCAATGTCTCCTGTTGTGAATTATCTTGATCGGACTTCTGAGTCAGGGCTACCTCTGGTGGTTATTGCGGGTAGTGGAGCTTACCGGGTTGATAGAAGTCTGCCACCTGACGACGACAATTGGAAATCAGGGGTTACTGATATGGAGGATATAAGTGAGCAGGCTTCCGTCATTTGTTGCTGGTGATTAGTTCTTCCTGTGCATTCTGAGGTCTGCTGTCTCCTGCCTGATCCTGCATTTTTCAGTTTAGTTGTTCATTTGCTAATCCTTTGCATCTAATCCAGTTTTGCCTATTTCTTCTTTGCTGTGAGGGTTCAGCGTGCTCCCTTGTGGGGCTGTGCTGGACCCCGCTCCATATGTTGCAGCTTGTATCAGTTTGTTCAGTCCCCTGTTATATTAGTCTCTTTGCTTTGCTGCCAGTTTCACCAGAATGCTGATATAGTGGGGGAGAGGTCGTGAGACCTCAGTGGTTTTTGTACATCAGACGTGTTGGATATTTTAGGGTTTTTGCGTGATTGCAGACAGTGTCTTTCCTTTCCTATCCTATCTAGACAGTTTGGGCCCCATTATTTGCTCAATCTATTTTCTGTCTGTGTTTGTGACTCATCTTGTCTCACCGACAATATATGTTTGTGGGCTATCTATTTCTTTGGGGTTGTACTCCGGGGCAGTTTAGATTTCACCTTTCCTGCTTTAGGCTTAGTTAGTTCTCCGGCTGTGCCAAGGCGTCTAGGGCATCGTAGGTACACACCACGGCTACTGCTAGTTGTGTTGTTAGCATTAGTTGTCTGCAATCCGCTAAGTTACCAATCTTTCTGGTTTCCTGGTGGCCTAGCCTATTCCTGCCATCCTCCTCGGTGACCTATTCATAACATTCTCCTCCTTCTCCGCCACTAGATGACCAGGGTTAATGTGTTCTGTTTTGCTACTGCCAGTCCAGTTTTTGACAAGGGTGTTTTTATAATGTCCATAACTAATTTTAAACCAAAGCAAATATTACTCCCCCAGGGGAAAATCTTATACAAAAGAGATGTACGTATATTCTTACCATTCATTCTTATTTTTTTCCATTTTTCCTATCTACAGTTGTGGCCAAAAGTATTGACACCCCTGCAATTCTGTCAGATAATACTGAGTTTCTTCCTGAAAATGATTGCAAACACAAATTCTTTGGTATTATTATCTTCATTTAATTTGTCTTAAATGAAAAAACACAAAAGAGAATGAAGCAAAAAGCAAAACATTGATCATTTCACACAAAACTCCAAAAATGGACTAGACAAAAGTATTGGCACCCTCAGCCTAATACTTGGTTGCACAACCTTTAGCCAAAATAACTGCGACCAACCGCTTCCGGTAACCATCAATGAGTTTCTTACAATGCTCTGCTGGAATTTTAGACCATTCTTCTTTGGCAAACTGCTCCAGGTCCCTGATATTTGAAGGGTGCCTTCTCCAAACTGCCATTTTTAGATCTCTCCACAGGTGTTCTATGGGATTCAGGTCTGGACTCCTTGCTGGCCACCTTAGAAGTCTCCAGTGCTTTCTCTCAAACCATTTTCTAGTGCTTTTTGAAGTGTGTTTTGGGTCATTGTCCTGCTGGAAGACCCATGACCTCTGAGGGAGACCCAGCTTTCTCACACTAGGCCCTACATTATGCTGCAAAATTTGTTGGTAGTCTTCAGACTTCATAATGCCATGTACACGGTCAAGCAGTCCAGTGCCAGAGGCAGCAAAGCAACCCCAAAACATCAGGGAACCTCCGCCATGTTTGACTGTAGGGAACGTGTTCTTTTTTTTGAATGCCTCTTTTTTTCTCCTGTAAACTCTATGTTGATGCCTTTGCCCAAAAACCTCCACTTTTGTCTCATCTGACCAGAGAACATTCTTTCAAAGTGTTTTAGGCTTTTTCAGGTAAGTTTTTGCAAACTCCAGCCTGGCTTTTTTATGTCTAGGGGTAAGAAGTGGGGTCTTCCTGGGTCTCCTATCATACAGTCCCTTTTCATTCAGACGCCGACAGATAGTACGGGTTGACAATGTTGTACCCTCGGACTGCAGGGCAGCTTGAACTTGTTTGGATGTTAGTCGAGGTTCTTTATCCAACATCCGCACAATCTTGCGTTGAAATCTCTTGTCAATTTTTCTTTTCTGGCCACATCTAGGGAGGTTAGCTACAGTGCCATGGTCTTTAAACTTCTTGATGACACTGCGCACGGTAGACACAGGAACATTCAGGTCTTTGGAGATGGACTTGTAGCCTTGAGATTGCTCATGCTTCCTCACAATTTGGTTTCTCAAGTCCTCAGACAGTTCTTTGGTCTTCTTTCTTTTCTCCATGCTCAATGTGGTACACACAAGGACACAGAACAGAGGTTGAGTCAACTTTAATCGATGTCAACTGGCTGCAAGTGTGATTTAGTTATTGCCAACACCTGTTAGGTGCCACAGGTAAGTTACAGATGCTGTTAATTACACAAATTAGAGAAGCATCACATGATTTTTCAAACAATGCCAATACTTTTGTCCACCCTCGTTTTTTATGTTTGGTGTGGAATTATATCCAATTTGGCTTTAGGACAATTCTTTTTGTGTTTTTTTCATTTAAGACAAATTAAATGAAGATAATAATACCAAAGAATTTGTATTTGCAATCATTTTCAGGAAGAAACTGAGTATTATCTGACAGAATTGCAGGGGTGTCAATACTTTTGGCCACAACTGTATGGAACATCCTCTTATAACCTACTGTATATCTTTCCAATATAAAAATAGTGAAATTCTATTCTGTTATATTTTAGTTTATATCTCAGTCTCTGAGTTTTTGCTAGGGACAAACATATCTCGTTGAACACATTCTGGCTTCATTTCTATGAACCTGTGTTCACCCCTCCCTTTTGTTATTTTCTTTCATAGATGGATTAGCATTTTTTATATTTTTGTTTGATTTCAGTATGATTTATTAGGCCTCCTCCTTCTCTACCACTAGATGACCAGGGTTAATGTGTTCTGGGCTGCTACAGGCAGTCCAATTTTTGAGAAGGGTTTCTGTGATGCCCATGTAATACTTTCAAAAAATTTACCTCCCATGGGGAAATGTTTGTCAACCCATGCACTGCATGTATGGGCGTTACAAGTCTAAGAGACCCACTCCTTACCATTGGGCCTATTTTTTATGAGGCCTTCATCAATGTCTCATCACTCTCCGCCACAAGATCGTGTTCTGTGCTGCAACAGGCAGTCCAATTTTTGCCAAGGGTGTCTATGATGCCCATAGTATACTATTAAAAAATGTACCCCCCATGGGGAAATGTTTGTCAGCCCATACTTTTAGTGTATGGGCATTACGAGTCTAGGAGACCCTCTCCTTTGTAATGGGACATTTTGTTTTAGGAGGCCTTCCTCCATGTTTCGTCCAAGGGGGTATTGGGGTGCTTGCAAATTTGGGTCAAGGTGGCACTTGCATTCAATGCATAAGGAAACTGTATGGCAGGACCAACTGAAGACTGTGAAGTGGGTTTTCATGTGGCCTTCCAGTATCTGGGTTCAAAGGCATATTGGGGTGCATATGACTTGATATCAGGGCATACCTTCCATTCAATGCAACATTTTTTCAGGAGTTACTCCTGTACCTCTTGTGAAAGGGGTATTGTGGTGCGTTGTAATTCTTGGCAGCCCAGCCACTCAATGCATAGGCAATAATAGCATAGGAGATCCATGGTTTAATAATAGCCCTTTCAACAGATTAATGCCGCCAGATGCCCCTCTAAAAATAGGCTTTGTGACTTTAAGAGTCCCTCCTTCAGACATGAAACAAGATATTTCTGCTTATGTGTCGCACACCATATGGTCAGCTAGGGTTGTTAATTGTTACAATGACATTTCCCACTGAACGCATTAGTATTTGTTAAAAGCAATGTTAAAGTTGAAAAACGCTTCAAAATGCGGCGTCTGAACATAGCCCACGTGGGGGAGGAAAATTTTGGTCTTGGGTTATTTATTTTGCCTTATATACAAGTCATTAACATGGAAAGGATGTACCTTAACATATTTCCCAGCAAAATCTGTTTTAGTATGTTTTTTGGTGCACCTGTGAAAATGGCATGAAACTCTGAAAACATTGTTTAAAGCTGTGAACTAGAAGTCAGGATTGCTTCCAAGGGCGATCCTCATGATGTCCCCATGTCATTAGAGCAGTGTTTCCGGCATTTTCTGCCATTTTTAGAATTTAAAAGGACCCCAGGGGGAACACGGTAAAAATGCTCGGGTCTCCCATAGACTTACATTGGGCTCTTGGTTCTGTACGAGTACTCGTGTATTCCAATTTACTTCACCCGAACAACAAGTACCAAAGCATTTTAGTGCTTGCCCATCACTAAGGCTGTGTGCACACGATACAGATTTGCAGCGGTTCCGCAGCGGATTTTACCGCGCAGAAATGTTGCATTTCTGCATTGTGGTGTACAGTAGCCTTAAAATCAATGTAAAAAAAAAACCGCTGTGCAGACGCTGCGGATTTTTCCACGCGGTTTTCCCACAGTACAAAATCCGCAGCATGTTACTTCTTTTGTGCGGTTTTCCATCTCCCCTGTCACCAAATCCGCAGGGGGAAAACCGCAATGGAAAACCGCACAAAAACCGCATGAAAACCGCATGAAAAATGGAAGAAATCCGCAGGAAAAATGCAGGTCATTTGACCTGCGGATTTCTTCCATTCTGAGTGGAAAAATCCGCAGGGCCAAAAAGTACGTGTGCACTCAGCCTCATTATATTTCAAAAAGTGGAAAGTGCAATAAGTCAGCAATGAACAGTAAAAACTTGAAGATAAATCAGTATACTGACTAGTAAGGCACAATTACAAATAACCATTGTAATTCACCGCAGAGAGATTCACCAGAGAATAATACAAAAATGCAAATATACCATAGTCAAATGCATGGTTCCAACCAAAGTGGATGGGAATCAAGGTGCTACTTTGTTTGGTACCATGCATTTGATTATGCAATAGCTGGCAGGTAAGGGTAGAGGTGGAGGGTTAATGATTACAGGTTGAGCGAGTATAAGGCCGGGGTCACACTGGCGAGGAATACGGCTGAGTGAGAGGCGCTAAAAGCCCACATTAGACACGGACCAATGATTCTCTATGGGGTCCCTCGCACCAGCCGTATATTTCTCATCCATATTCTACGGTCCATGCCAGTCGCAGCATGCTGCGATTGTCAGCGTACTACGCCCGTAATGCGCCAATGCAAGTCTGTGGGTGCGCAAAAAATACGGATTACACACGGACCACACATGAGACTTGCGAGAAATATGCACCAGGTGTCTTTTAGCAAAGCCGGCAATTCAGTGCGCGATACAGTAAACTCACACTGACAGGTTTAATAAAGAAGCGAAAGAATAGATATAGACACATAGAATACACACACACATATATATATATATATATGTATATATATGCATTCTATGTGTCTATATCTATTCTTTCATTTCTTTATTAAAACTGTCATAGGGCTCCATTATATGTCCATTTTGCAAGCCTGCGAGAAAATCTCGCCATACGGATGCCATACGGATTACATACGGATGCTGACATGCGCAAAATACGCGACCACACCTTGATTACGGATGACATACGGAGCACTGTTTAGGGGTCTGTCATCCGTATTATGCATGTAAAATACTGACCGTATTTTGCGTCGGTTAGTGTGACCCCAGCCTTAAAATGATCGGGATCTCGTTGTTCAAAATACTTGATTCCGAGCTTTCCTTTGCCCCCCACATTCGATTACTGGCTCGCTCTTGTCATCTGCACCTCAAAAACATTTCTAGAATTCGACCTTTTCTTACTTTTGACTCTGCAAAAACTCTTACTGTTTCTCTTATTCATTCTCGTCTTGACTATTGTAACTCTCTTCTAATCGGTCTCCCTCTTACCAAACTTTCCCCTCTCCAATCTGTCTTGAATGCTGCAGCCAGGATCATATTCCTCACCAATCGTTACACCGATGCCTCTACCTTGTGCCAGTCATTACACTGGCTACCCATCCACTCCAGAATTCAGTATAAACTTATTACCCTCATCCACAAAGCCCTCCATGGCTCAGCACCACCCTACATCTCCTCCCTTGTTTCAGTATACCACCCTACCCGCTCCCTCCGTTCTGCTGATGACCTGAGGTTAGTATCCTCAATAGTCAGAACCTCCCACTCCCATCTCCAAGACTTTACACGTGCCGCGCCAATTCTTTGGAATGCACTTCCCAGGTCAATACGATTAGTCCCCAATCCCCACAATTTTAAGCATGCCCTGAAAACACATTTATTCAGACTGGCCTATCGCCTCACCACATTAACCTAATCTATCCCTGTGTGGCACAGCCAAAAGTTTTACCATAACCAGATTTCCCGCATCATGTTCCCACATGCTTTATGCATCCATTAGCCCTCTGTGTCTGTACTGTCACACACTTAACATTATGGCTGGTCCATACAGTCAGGGCAACTGTTACCACCCACCTTTCATGTCTACCTCTTTCCTCATAGACTGTAAGCTTGCGAGCAGGGCCCTCATTCCTCTTGGTATTTGTTATAATCTACTGTATGTGATTATTGTTATGCTGTAATGTCTATTGTCTGTACAAATCCCCTCTGAAATGTAAAGTGCTGCGGAATATGTCGGCGCTATAAAAATAAAATTTATTATTATTATTATTATCAATTCGTAATACTTGTAAGCTCATTTCAAGTAATGAGCATAATGGGAGTCAATGGGAGTCAAAGGGAAAGCTGAGCTTTTTATGGCAGACCCTGCAAAGAGGTCTGTGGGCAGTGAAAATCTTTAAATGGATGGGAATATTGCTGATTGGATGGAGAACAACATGGAAAAGACACCTGAAAGTATGTCTGATTGCCAGATCGCTGCTGAGAACAATGGTGTCACACTTTTACTTCACTTTAATAAGTGACAATAAAACATTCCAAACAGAGAAGAAATTGCATTTTACAGAAAAAAAGTTAAGAATCATTTTTTCTTGTACAATGACTTGTATATAAAGCAAAATTTAAAAATGATTGTATAAAATATAATTTCCATAAACCAAAACTTATTTTTATTAAAAAAAATAAGAAATTTCAGTTGAATTTATAACCAAAGCAAGAACTGCCAAAAATTAAGGACTAAGATGAACTTAGATGTATTCTGTATTAGACATAAAGTAGGGACTCATACACATTTTGTTCAATTTGTCGTGTACTGGTACTCCTAGACTCATAAAGGCTATGAACTTTTGAGGGTCTTATACCAAGGAAATGTAATACAGACCACAGAATGGTCTGTGGTTAAGCAATATAATACCAATAAGGGTATTTCTGCATCTTGGCAGGAAAAATGCAGCTGCAAAATGTGCATTTTTGCCTGCATTTTTAATTGATTGGCGTGAAGTCAATGGGAAAAACACAGGGCAAAAATGCACAGGGAACTGGCATGCATAAGATTATTGTGTTAATTGTAGTCTCATCATGATTGGGTATACCTCCTTCCTTTTTGTATAAAATTTGTCTGTGTATGATTTGTTATTTGCTATGACTAAGGACCCTGTGTGGTCTGAAACAGCATAAGCAAGATGTTTTTATGAAATTACAATAAAGGATAAAGGGTTTTTTTAATATCATAGCCTGATTTTCCTCTATCAAAAAACACCATTTTGCTGTTGACTGGACTTGCTCCTTTTTTGTATAGAATTTTGCTAATCTCTTTGGGTATTGTAGTTCCCCCATCCCCTTTATTAACTTTGTTTCCCTCCTTTGTACTCGCTCTAGATCCATTACATAATTCTTGAGCACCAGTGCCGAAAAGCTGTAGACAGTTCTCCATGTGCGGTCCAACCAGGGATTTGTACAGAGACAGTATAATGCTCTCATCATGTGTATCCAGATCTCTTTTAATGCACCCCATGATCCTGTTTGCCTTGGCAGCTGCTGCCTGGAACTGGCTGCTCTAGGGAAGCTTATCATTAACTAGGATCCCCAAGTCCTTCTCCATGTCAGATTTATCCAGTGGTTTCCGGTTCAGTGTGTAATGGTGATATTGATTCCTTCTTCCCATGTGTATAATCTTACATTTATCATTGCTAAACAGCATCTGGCACCTTTCGGCCCAAGTTTCCAACTTATCCAGATCCATCTGTAGCAGAATACTATCTTCTCTTGTATTGACTGTTTTACATAGTTTTGTATCATCAGCAAATATCGATATTTTACTGTGTAAACCTTCAACCAGATCGTTAACAAATATGTTGAAGAGAATAGGTTCCAACACCAACACCTGCGGTACCCCACTGGTCACAGCAACGCAGTTAGAGAATATATAATTTATAAGCACCCTCTGCTATCACTAAGCCAGTTACTGTCAGGAACACCGCACTACACTCGCTCACTGAGCTAGTGCGCATGTCCTGAGTATAAAAAAACCTGCTCAAAGATACCTGTGGAGCGGGCAGCAGCGGTGACGATGCGTGCTTCAAACTATCAGGACCTGAAGCACATGACTGCTGGGGCGTGGCCTAAGCTCCTCAAAGCTAGGAACTGAACGGAAACTCCTAGAAAGGTAACTACGGGACAAGTTACCAAGGGGCATAGACAGGGGCGGAAACCAGATCAAACCGGGGTCAATGCATGAGACAGCAGGACAGTACCAAAGGGTTTAGACAGAGCGGATAGTCAGGACGTAGCAATAGATCAGAAAACCAGAACGGGCAATAGACGGTACAATGGGGGCAAACGGTAGCGGAGTTACAATAGCCAAGCCAGGAGGTCAGAACCAGAGAAGACAATAGTACCTAAAACATGAGATGGAGTTCAGAGTGAGGGGACAAGCTGGGTCATACATGGGAATCAAACAAGCAATGCAGTACCCGCACACCGGGGGATCAGTCAGTCACACAGCCAGAATAACAGTATAGCTGACAGAGAATGCTAGTCTGGAGAGAGTATAAATACCACTCCCAGATCCAAAGAGAGGCCGGCAAAAGTTAACCCTGTGAGAACAGGACATTAACCATGTTCTATCCATGACAGTTACTTACCCATTTACACACATTTACCCACAGATCCAGCATTCTCATTTTGTGTACCAACTAGTGATGGGCGAGTAACATCGTTGCTCTGGTCTCCCCGAGCATGCTTGGGTGATCTCCGAGTATTTTGGTGTTCTTGGCGATTTAGTTTTCATCGGCTCAGCTACATGACTTGCGATTTGTAGACAGGCTGAATACATGTTGGAATTCCCTAACAAACAGGCATTCCACACATGTATTCAAACTGTCTAGCAGTCACAAATCATGCAGCTGAGGCGACGAAAACTAAATCTCCGAGCACGCCAAAATACTCGGAGACCACCCAAGCATGCTCGGGGAGACCCGAGCAACGACTATACTCACTCATCACTAGTACCAACCTCTTGTGTGACATGGTATCAAATGCTTTGGAAAAATCAAGTCCAATGACTCACCTTGGTCCAATCTATAGCTTACCTCTTCATAAAAACTGATTAGATTGGTTTGACAGGAGTGATTCCTCATAAACCCATGCTGATATGGCGTTAAACAGTTATTCTCATTGAGATAATCCAGAATACATCCCTCAGAAACCCTTCAAATATTTTACCAACAATAGAGGTTAGACTTACTGGCCTAAAATTTCCAGGTTCACTTTTAGAGCCCTTTTTGAATATTGGTACCCCATCTAGTATGCGACAGTCCAGCGGAACAAATCCCATCACTATATAGTCCCTAAATATATGAAATAATAGCTTGTCTCTTACATTACTTTGCTCTCTTAGTACTCATGGGTGTATGCCATCCGGACCAGGATATTTATATATTTTAATCTTATTTAGCCAGTTTCATACCTCTTCTTGGGTTAGATTGGTGACCCTTAATATAGGGTTTTCTTTGTCTTTCTGCATTTTACCTAGCTTTTTACTTTCCATAGTGGATACCGTGGAGAAGAAAGTGTTTAATATATTATCTTTTTCCTCGTCATCTACAACCATTCTTTCCTCACAAGTCTTTAATGGGCCTACACTTTCACTTTTGATTATTTTACTATTGATATAGTTGAAGAACAGTTTCGGATTAGTTTTACTCTCCTTAGCATTGTGCTTCTCTGTTTCCTTTTTGGCAGGTTTAATTAGTTTTTTAGATAAAGTATTTTTCTCCCTAAAGTTTTTTAGAGCTTCAGTAGTGCCATCCTGCTTTAGTAGTTTAAGTGCTTTCTTTTTAATGTTAACTGCCCCTCTTAGGCTAGTTTCACACTAGCGTTTTTTTGCGCTGCGTTTTTGTGCAGTGCAAGCGCATGCAAAAAACACATCATGCATTTTGTATGCGTTTGCTGCTTTTTTGCACATGTGTTTTAACCATTTTTTAGCCATTTTTACTCTTAAAACGCATGCATTTTTAAACGCAGACGTGCGCATCTCCATGCGCACATCTGCGTTCCCATAGACTGTAATGTGTTTTTTGCGCATTTCGTTCGAATTCCATGCGCATGCGGTTTTGTGAGACAGGTCGAACGGACCAAAAATGCAATAGGTAGCGTCCGGCGCGCTTGGGCACACACTGCAAAAAAAACGCATGCGCACGTAAAAAGCGTACGAACGTGTGCAAACGCTAGACCATGCGCACCCATGTTAAAGATAGGGGGAAAGGACGCATGCGCATGTATGCGCAAAAACGCAGCGCAAAAAAACGCTAGTGTGAAACCAGCCTTACTTCTTTGTGTAGCCACATTGGTTTTTTCCTATTTCTTGTTCTATTATTCCCACAAGGTATAAACCACTTACAGTGCCTATTTAGGATGTTCATAAACATTTCCCATTTATTATCTGTATTCTTATTTCTGAGGACATTGTCCAAGTCAACAAGATTATGGGCATCTCTAAGCTGGTCAAACTTTGCCTTCCTAAAGTTCAGTGTTTTTGTGACTCCCTGACATGTCCCCCTAGAAAAGACAAGTGAAACTGTACACTATTGTGGTTGCTATTTCCCAGATGCCTGACAACCTGCAGATTTGTTATTCTGTCAGGTCTGTTAGATAGTATTAGGTCTAAAAGTGCTGCTGCTCTGTTTGGATTCTGCACCTATTGTGAAAGATAATTATTCTTGGCTATTAGCAGAAACCTGTTGCCTTTATGGGTTTCGCAGTTCTCTGTTTCCCAGTTAATATCCGGGTAGTTAAAGTCCCTCATAACAAGGACCTCATTATGGATTGCAGCTTCATCTATCTGCGTTAGTAGTAGAGTTTCAATGATTTCTGTTATACAGCTTTGGCAAATATTAAGAGACCACTTCCAAATGTTCAGTTTGTCTGATTTTTCTTTTTATAGGCATATTTTTGAGTAAAATGTAAATTGTTATTTTAGGATACAAACTTCTGACAACATGTCTCCGAATTTCCAAACAGAAAAATTTAGTTTGAAAATGAGAAATGGTCAAAATTAAAAAAAACCCCAGTGCTTTCAGATCTCAAATAATGCAAAGAAAACAAGTTCATAATCATTTAGAAACAACAAAACTAATGTTTTATCTCAGGAAGAGTTCAGAATTAGTGATGAGCGAGTATACTTGTTGCTCGGTTTTCGCCGAGCATGCTCGGTTTTCGTCGAACATGCTCGGGTGGCCTCCGAGTATTTTAGCGTGCTCGGAGATTTAGTTTCTGTCGATGCAGCTGCATGATTTATGGCTGGTGGACAGGCTGAATACATGTGAGGAATGCCTGTTTGTTAGGGAATTCCCACGTGTATTCAGGCTGTCCAGCAGCCATAAATCATGCAGCTGCATCGACAGAAACTAAATCTCCGAGCACTCCAAAATACTCGGAGATCACCCGAGCATGCTCGGGGATATCCGAGCAACAAGTATATTGACTCATCACCATTCAGAATTCAATATTTTGTGGAATAACCATGATTTCTAAAAACAGCTTTCATGCATCTTGGCATGCTTACCACAAGTCTGTCACACGGCTTCTGGCACAAAAATGTAAGCAGTTCTTCTTTGTTTGATGGCTTGTGACTATCATCACCCTCTTGATTACATTCCAGAGGTTTTCAATGGGGTTCACATTTGGAGAATGGGCTTCCCATGACAGGGTTTTGATGTGGTGGTCTCATAATTTTTCCAGAGCTGTATTTGGGGGTTTGTAACTGAGCCCAATGAGAATTTTGCTATTTTTCCTTCCATTTATTTTGACCCATATGGAATCGACATCCTCATTCCCTTCGCTAATATCCTCCCTTAAAGTGGACTTTCGACAAGACTTTACCTAAAGACAAACCCCTTCTCCTCTTTGACTAGTATAGAGTAAGACTGTAGACTGGAACGTGGAGGGACTGAAGTGTAGATGACAGGATAGAGCTGAAACACAGGAGACAGGATTGGAGTAAGACAGTAGACTGGAACGTGGAGGGATGGCTGGAGCAGGAACACAGGAGACAGGATTAGAGGAGGATGGAAGGAGTGGAGCAGGATGAAACTGGAACACCTGAGGCAGGACTGGAGTAGGACGGAAGGACTGGAGCAGGATGGAACAGGAACACCGTAGGCAGGACTGGAGTAGGACGGAAGGACTGGAGCAGGATGGAACAGGAACATCGGAGGCAGGACTGCAGCAGGATGGAACAGGAACACCGAAGGCAGGACTGGAGTAGGACGGCAGGACTGGAGCAGGATGGAACAGGAACACCGTAGGCAGGACTGGAGTAGGACAGCAGGACTGGAGCAGGATGGAACAGAACAACGGAGGCAGGACTGGAGTAGGGCGGCAGGACTGGAGCAGGGGACACGGATAGCTGGACTGCGAGGCTGCTGCAGGGAGCATGCGAGAACGGGACTGTGAGACTGCAGAGAGCATAAGAAGAAGCGAGGCCCAGTGTGCTAGGAAACACAATGATCAGGCGCCTCCCTCAGGGGGAAGTGGCCTGATATGCCCCTGTCTGGTCTGCCATTGGTCAGGGGGTGCTTCCGGGTCAGGGCATAGCCGGAGCACAAGAAGCAGAAGGGAGGCGTGACTGTGGCCTATGGCACATGCGCATTGCATGCAAAGACAACATCGACTGCGCGCCTGTCAGAGGTGACCATCGTGGCTGTTGGGTGGCGAGGGGCTGCGGTGAGGGAGCGATGGCCGGGGGAGTATGCAGAGACGGCGTGACACTTTCTAAGTAGACTGTAACCCTGTAAGTTAACTGCCCAGTCATAGCTTTCATCTAACCATGTCTCGGTTATTCCCTCTATGTCATAGTTACCTGTAGATATTTCTGCTTTTAGTTCTTCCCTCTTGTTTGCTAGGCTTCTGGCATTTGCAGGCATGCAGTTTAGAGGATATTGTTTTATTCCAATCTCCTCCCTGTGGATTGTGTTAGAAATTTTCTTACCTCCCTTCCGAGTATGTTGTCTTGGGTCTTCTTTGCCTCACCTCATATTCTTCATCAGTATTTTTTCTGGCTTTATGTTCGTGTCTTAACATTTTCTTCCCGTCCCCTCTTCTATTTTAACGCTCTCCTGATGAGTGTAGTGAGTCTTCTGGCTAATGTGTGTTTCCCAGGATTGTTGAGGTGTAGTCCGTCACTGGCGAGGAGTCCGTCATACACGTAATTCACACGGTGGTCCAGGAATCCGAATCCTTGCTGTCTGCACATCATCTTAGCCAGTTGTTAAGCACCACACAAAAAGAAAGGAGTATTGAAACTCACCTTCTTCAAGTTCTCCAGTAAGAGCAAAAATAGGCTAGACCCTTTTCTTTGCTGTCTCCTACTAATTTAAAATCACCTGTGCCAAATGGGAGGAGAGGTGGTTCAAGAAAGAGGAAAGAACATGCTATACACCAAAAAAGAGCATGGACAGCACCTCCAAAATGGCACAATGTGTCAGGGGCAGTCACGGACCGCCCCCGACACGTTAACCCCTTGCACACCGCGATCAAACACGATCGCAGTGTACCGGGGCTTAAAGGGAAGCATTGGCAGGGAGGGGGCTCCCTCCATGCTTCCCTGAGCCCCCCACAGCAGCGCAATGTGCAGCGCTGCTGCGGGGGGCTCTTTCCCTGCAGGTCCCCGGATCCAAGATGGCGATGTGGACCTTTGGGGGCCTGCAGGGAGCTGACTTCCTCAGTGCCTGCAAAGCGAAGGCATGAGGAAGTCTGCGTCTATGCCTGTGACAGATCGCTGATCTGTCACAGTGATCTGTGATGTGACAGATCAGTGATCTGTGATGTGACAGATCAGCGATCTGTCACAGGACAGTTATGTCCCCCCTGGGACAATGTAATAAAGTTTAAAAAAAAAAAAAAGTGTAAAAATAATTTTAAAAAAATCGCTAAATAAATAAAAAAAAAAAAATTCCCTAATAAATTCATTTTTTGGAAATAAAAAAGAACAATAAAAGTACACATATTTGGTATCGCCGCGTCCATAACGACCCACCCTATCAAACTGTCCCATTAGTTAACCCCTTTAGTGAACCCCTTAAAAAATAAAAATAAAAAACGAAGCAAAAAATAATGATTTATTATCATACCGCCGAACATAAAGTGAAATAACGCGCGATCAAAAAATGTCATCTTGTCCCACAAAAAAACGAGCCACCATACAGCATCATCAGCAAAAAAATGAAAAAGTTATAGCTCGCAGAATAAAGCAATGCAAAAATAATTATTTTTTATATAAAATTGTCTTCATTGCATAAAAGTGCCAAAACATAAAAAAAAACCTAAATGAGGTATCGCTGTAACCGTACTGACCCGAAGAATAAAACCGCTTTATCAATTTTGCCGCACGCGGAATGGTGTAAACGCACCCACCAAAAGAAATTCATGAAACGCTGGTTTTTGTTCATTCTGCGTCCAAAAATCGGAATAAAAAGCGATCAAAAGATGTCACGTGCCCGAAAATGATACCAATAAAAACGTCAACTCGTCCCGCAAAAAGTAAGACCTCTCATGACTCAGTGGGTCAAAATATGGAAAAATTATATCTCTCAATATGTGGTGATGTAAAAACTATTTTTACAATAAAAAGTGTCTTTTAGCGTGTGATAGATGCCAAAAATAAAAACCGCCATAAATAGTAAATCAAACCCCCCGTTATCACCCCCTTAGTTAGGGAAAAATAATAAAATTAAAAGAAAATGTGTTTATTTCCATTTTCCCATTAGGGTTAGGGTTAGGGCTAGGGTTAGGGCTAGGGCTAGGGTTAGTGCTAGGGTTAGGGCTAGGGTTAGGGCTAGGGTTAGGGTTAGGGCTAGAGTTAGGGCTGAGATTAGGGTTAGGGGTGTGTTGGGGTTAGGGTTGGAGTTATAATTGGGGGGTTTCCACTGTTTGGGCATATCAGGTGCTCTCCAAATGCAACATGGCGTGTGATCTCAATTCCAGCCAATTCTGTGTTGAAAAAGTCAAATGGTGCTCCTTCCCTTCCAAGCTCTTCCCTGCACCCAAACAGTGTTTTACCCCCACATATAGGGTATCAGCCTACTCAGGACAAATAGCAAAACAACTTTTGGGGTCCAATTTCTCCTGTTACCCTTAGGAAAATAAAAAATTAGGGGCAAAAATATCATTTTTGTGGAAAAAAGTGATTTTTTTATTTTCACACCCGGATGTTATAAACTTCTGTGAAGCACTTGGGGGTTCAAAGTTCTCACCACACATTTAGATAAATTCCGTGGGTGGTCTAGTTTCCAAAATGGGGTCACTTGTGGGGAGTTTCAATAGTTTAGGTACATCAGGGGCTCTCCAAACGCACATGACACCCGCAGACCATTCCATCAAAGTCTGCATTCCAAAACGTCACCACTTCCCTTCCGAGCCCAGACGTGTGCCCATACAGTAATTTTCTCCCACATATGGGGTATCAGCGTACTCAAGACAAATTGAACAACAATTTTTCGGGTCCAATTTCTCCTGTTACCCTTGGGAAAATAAAAAAAAGGGGACTAAAAGATCATGTTTGTTGAAAAAATACGATTTTTTTTATTTTCACACCCGGTCGTTATAAACTTCTGTGAAGCACTGGGGGGTTCAAAGTGCTCATCACACATCTAGATAAGTTCCTTATGGGGTCTAGTTTCCAAAATGCGGTTACTTGTGGGGGGTTTCCACTGTTTAGGTACATCAGGGGCTCTCCAAAAGCAACATGACACCCGCAGACCATTCCATCAAAGTCTGCATTCCAAAACATCACTACTTCCCTTCCGAGCGCCGACGTGTACCCATACAGTAGTTTTCTCCCACATATGGGGTATCAGCGTACTCAAGACAAATTGGACAACAACTTTTGGGGTCCAATTTCTCTTGGTACCCTTGGGAAAATAAAAAAATTGGTGACTAAAAGATCATGTTTGTGGAAAAAATACGATTTTTTTATTTTCACGCCTGGGTGTTATAAACTTCCGTGAAGCACTGGGGGGTTCAAAGTGCTCAGCACACATCTAGATAAGTTCCTTGGGGGGTCTAGTTTCCAAAATGGTGTCATTTGTGGGGGGGGTTTCACTGTTTTGGTACATCAGTGGCTTTCCAAATGCGACATGGGTGTCCGATCTCAATTCCAGCCAAATACGTCAAATGGTGCTGCTTCCCTTCCGAGCTCTGCCATGCACCCAAATAGTAGTTTACCCCCACATGTGGGGTATCAGAGTACTCAGGACAAATAGCACAATAACTTTTAGGGTCCTGTTACCCTTGGGAAACTAAAAATTGAGGGTGAAAAGATCATTATTGTGGAAAAATTATGATTTTTTAATTGTACCGCTGTAAGTTATAAACTTCTGTGAAGCCCTTGGGGGTTCAAATTTCTTACCACACATCTAGATAAGTTGCTTGGGGGGTCTAGTTTCCAAAATGGTGTCATTTGTGGGGGGTTTCCACTGTTTTGGTACATCAGGGGTTTTCCAATCGCGACATGGTGTCCGATCTCAATTCCAGCCAAAAAAGTCAAATGGCGATGCTTCCCTTCTGAGCTCTGCCATGTGCCCAAATAGTCATTTACACCCACATATGGGGTATCAGCGTACTCAGGACAAATTGAACAATAACTTTTAGGGTCCTGTTACCCTTGGGAAAATAAAAATTGTTGATGAAGAGATCATTTTTTTGGAAAAAATATGATTTTTTAATTGTACCGCTGTACGTTATAAACTTCTGTGAAGCCCTTGTGGGTTCAAAGTTCTCACCACATATCTAGATAAGTTCCTTGGGGGGTCTCGTTTCCAAAATGGGGTCACTTGTGGGGGGTCTCCACTGTTTAGGTATGTCAGGGGCTCTCCAAACGTGACATGGCGTCCGATCTGAATTCCAGCCAATTTTGCATTGAAAAAGTCAAACGGCGCTCCTTCCATTCTGAACTCAGCCATGCGCCGAAACAGTGGTTCCCCCCACATATCAGGTATCAGCATACTCAGGACAATTTGCACAATAACTTTTCCAGTCCAATTTTTCCTGTTACCCTTGGTAAAATAAAAAAATTGAACCTGAAGTATTTTTTTGTGAAAAAAAGTTAAATGTTCATTTTTTTTAAAATATTTAATAAAATTCCTGTGATGCAACTGAAGGGTTGATAAACTTCTTGAATGTTGTTTTGAGCACCTTAAGGGGTGCAGTTTTTAGAATGGTGTCACTTTTTGGTATTTTCTATCATATAGACCCCTCAAAGTGGCTTAAAATGTGATGTGGTCCGTAAAAATAAAATGGTGTTGCAATAATGAGAAATCGCTGGTCAACTTTTAACCCTTATAACTTCCTGACAAAAAAATTTTGGTTCCAAGTTGTGCTGATGTAAAGTAAACATGTGGGAAATGTTATTTATTAATTTTTTTGTGTACTGTATCTCTGTGATTTAAGGGCATAAAAATTCAAAGTTGTAAAATTGCAAAATTTTAAAATTTTTTGCCAATTTTCCATTTTTTTCACAAATAAACGCAAGTTATTTGAATGAAATTTTACCACTAACATGAAGTACAATATGTCACGAGAAAACAGTGTCAGAATCACCGGGATCCATGGAAGCGTTTCAGAGTTATTACCTCATAAATGGACAGTGGTCAGAATTGTAAAAATTGGCCTGGGAGTTAATGTGCAAACCACCCTTGGTAGTGAAGGGATTAAGGATTTTCAGAATAATAGGAAAATCTGTAATTTAGGGAAGATTCTTGGGCAAATTTGATTTTCAAAAAAATATTATTTCATCTTTAATATCTATTAAATATAATGGCATATCTAATCAACATGCCATCAATGACCCATATAGGAACCCACTTTATTTTATAATGTCTACATACTGTAACACAACCCATCTGTGTTTAGCCAAGTTCTGACATTAGAAAGTAATAATTATGCAAAGTTTTAGAAACAAAAAGGAATATTTTCCATTGACATGCATTATGTAAAAATTAAGTAATAAATGGTCATCTTTTTCTGACATGTTCAATTTAGTCTGTTACTATACTAAATAGGTATGCAGTAACCATTGCTCCTGAAGGTAATCTTTCATGTAATCAGTAAATTGAATTGTATAATTTCCATTTGAATGCATTAAAATTGATTCCTTTCTCTTAAGCTCTTTTTTTAACTGTTCCGTGAGCAATTGCATTATTTTATGGAAATCTTCCTTTGCTCAGTGAAATTTCTAGAATTAATTAAATATTAAAATTTTAAAATACTTTATTATTAATATGTTAAAAATACATGACAATGTTAAACAACAAAGTGAAATAAGCCAAAGTCCTAGGTTTAATTTTTTTAAGAGAATAAGTAAAATTACATATCTACTTTTGGAAGGATTTGCAAACTTTTTGTATCAGTTTCACAGCTGCATAAATCAATATATGCAAATCTTTCATACTTTCAGTATTCACAATCAGCAGAGCCTGAAGAGTTCTTAACTAGTTCATGCTCATAAATTCCTAAAGGAATATGAACATATGGTTTTGTAGTATTCACAGGTTTTCTTCAGACATAATAATTGAATTGAAATGGGACCGAAATTATTCAATAAAATGGTACCTGATTAAAAACTAAAGCATATTCTTCCTGGTTGTTTTATTGTTGTTAGGGTACATTACAATTATTTTCCAAATGAGACACACACTGTTATAGTAACTTAGATAGCAAGGCCAAAAAAGACATTTGTCCATCCAGTTGAGCCTATATTCCATCTGTATAAATCCCCAGATCTACGTCCTTCTAAAGAACCTAATAACTGTAAGATACAATATTGTTACGCTCCAGGAAGACATCCAGGCCTCTCTTGAACCCCTCGACAGGGTTCGCCATCACCACCTCCTCAGGCAAGGGATTACATGTTGTTGCATGTTATTTTTGAATTTCATTATACTGTAAATTATAGTATTTAGCATGCCAAGAATAAAAGTGTAAAAATTAAAGTGCTAGTTCTATATATATGTTTAGACATATACAGATACATCTCATAAAGTTAGAATATCATCAAAAAATTAATTTATTTCAGTTCTTCAATACAAAAAGTGAAACTCATATTATATAGTCATTGCAAACAGAATGATCTATTTCAAGTGTTTAGTTTTGTTAATGTCGATGATTATGGCTTACAGCCAATAAAAAAACAAAATTCATTATCTCAGCAAACTAGAATACTTTATAACACCAGCTTGAAAAAAATATTTTAAAATCCAGAATGTTGGCATACTGAAATGTATGTTCAGTAAATGCACTCAATATTTGATCAGCCTGTGGCACTGCTGATGTGTTATGGAAGTTCAGGTTGTTTTGATAGCAGCCTTCAGATCATCTGCATTGTTGTGTCTGGTGTCTCTCATCTTCCTTTTGACAGTACCCCATAGATTCTTTATGGGGTTAAGGTCAGATGAGTTTGCTGGCCAATCAAACACAGTGATACTGTAGTTTTTAAACCAGGAATTGGTACCTTTGGCAGTGTGTGTGTGTTAAGCATTGAGTTCATGCCACTGCAAAGGTGGAATCTCAAGCCATATCCTCTGCAATCTCCCATTCTTCTTTGGCCACAGAGGTTCCTGCTCAGCAGAGATGTTGGTCCCAGCATCTTGCTCAGGCTAATGCTATGCGTCTTGTTGCTGCTGCCACCCCAGGTAGCTCCTTTGATTGCCCTCAGCAAGAAGGGAGCAAATCCCAAAATGTGGTCGGAGGAGGTCTCCAAGCCCTTCCTCTCTATCAAGTCACACTTTGCTAGCCCTCCCATTTTGCATTGCCTCAATGTTAATAAACCATTTATTATGGAGGTGGACGCTTCTTCCATCCAGAACGATGCTCAAGGTCGGAAGCATCCTTGCTTCTTCTTCTCCAAGACCTTCTCACTGGCGGAGAAGAATTATTCCATCGGGGACAGGGAGTTGCTAGCCATGAAGCTGGTGCTTTCAGAAAGGAAACACCTCCTTCAGGTGGCTCGTTTTCCATTCCAAGTTTACACCAACCACAAGCATTTGGTGTACTTACAAACCGCTCAGCGCCTACATTCTCGCCAGGCTAGATGGTCCCTGTTCTTCTCCCAGTTCCATTTCACCCTCTTTTTTCTCTCTGGGGAGAAGAACATTTGTGCTGACGCTCTCTCTCTCTCCGTAGTGTCATCAGTGGAAGAGGAACCTTAGCTAATTGTCCCTTCTGAGAGCCTGAGAATTGTGGCCCCGGTCTTGCTAGAGGTGGTGCCTCCAGGCAAGATTTTGTACCCCCTAATTTGCGACCGGAAGTTCTCTCTTGAGCTCACTCGTCCAGGGTGGATGGACATTTTGGGACCAAGAGGACATCTGAGCTCCTTGCGAGGACATACTGGTGGCCACATATGGCCCGAGATGTCGGAGATTATGTTTGGGCTTGTGTCTCCTGTGCCAAGAATCAGTCTCCTCAGCAACAGCCTGCTGGGCTACTTTACCCCCTGCCGGTGGCTGACAGGCCCTAGGAAATGGTCAGGATGGATTTTGTGGTGGGTTTACCAAAGTCTGGTAGCAGCACCCTTATCTGGGTAGTCACCAAACCATTTTTCCAAAACGGTGCACTTGGTGCCTCTTCCGAGGGTACTTTCTGCATGGGCCTTGGCGGTGTTGTTCATTAAGCATGTGTTTCGCCTACAGGGTATGCCTGACAAAATTGTCAGTGTCCGGGGTCCTCAGTTTGCGTCTCGGTTCTGGAGAGAGCTTTGTTGCCTACTCAGCATTGAGTTGAATCTTTCGTCAGCTTACCATCCTGAGACGAATGGATTTGTAGAGAGGGAAAACCAGACCCTGGTCACATACCTGTGAAATTTTGTTTCGGCCAGGCAGGATAACTGGGCATCCTTGCTACTGTGGGTGGAATTTGTGCTGAACAATGCTGTAGCCAATTCTACTGGACACACCCCATTCTTCCTTAACTACGGCCAGCATCTGCGTGTCTCTGTGCCCATGTCCATGTTGTCCACTGACTCTAGCATGGCATACTGAGCAGTGGAGGCACATGACAATTTAGACTGCACACAGAATGCCATCTGGGCCTCCAGGGAGAGAATGAGGGTCTCCGCTGATGCACATCAGTGCCCTACTCTGACCTTTGCTCCTGGTGACTTAGTGTGGCTCTCCACCCATAACATCAGGCTGCAAGTTGAGTCCACTAAATTTGCACCTCACTACATAGGTCCCTTCAAGGGACAACCCTGTGGTTTATCATCTGGCCCTTCCTCCACACCTAGGTATCACCGACACCTTTCATGTGTCCCTCCTAAAACCCGTTCACATGTCCCGGTTTTCTGAGTCATCTGCCGGGACATCGGGTTCGTCCACGGACGATTATGAGGTGAACGATATTGTGGGGTGCATGGGGGTATGTGGCAAAAAGTACTATCTGGTGGATTGCAAGGGTCATGGCCCAGTGGACAGGACCTGAGAACCTATTGAGCAGATTGCTGCTGCAACCTCAGGTTCAGCTATAGCATCCACCATTAGTCAACAGCAAGCAGACACTCCTGGGACTAAGCCCTGCTTTTCTCCATCTGAGCATGCCCTTTCAGACAACCGCTCATTGGTGGTCGGAGGTCACATGCTCAGGTTCTCAAGCAGCTCAGATTGGACCATCAGCAAACCAGGAGAAAACTACTGGTCCCAATGATAAAACAACCAGATATAGTGATCACTATGGGACAAATAATCAATAGAATGCCTCAGTTTATTTCAAAGCGTATCACAGTCACTTCAAGCATCAATGGCTAATAATATAAAAAAATGGTACTAATTATTAATAGAAAGATGCACTAAAAAATGATCGATAGGCAACGATCAATTAAACTAAAGTTCTAGCACATGATAACATAGTCCATTCCCAGAAAGGGAAATGCACATGACATGCAGGAAAGTTCACTATAATGCAGTACCTTTTAGGTTAATGAGAAGTCTTTTTATATGCGAGATAAGTAAATTCTCCCGATGCTGTAAGGATGTGCACGTTTCTTCAGTGAGATGCTGACCAACGATCTAGGCAGATTGAAGAATAGCAACGCTATCCCGGCCAGTAACAGTGGCTATTTAGGGAGATCCTGGTATATTCCAATGAAGAATCTTCGGCGGTACGTCAGACGCGCTGTACATCCATGCTCGTCAGCACAGGACCTGCGTGAAGTCAGACCATGTAACACCGCTAGGCTTCAGTAACTACGGAGCGTGGTTATGACCAAATGACTTTCCTAAGCGTTTCGGAGACGTCTGTCTCCTTCATCTGGGAATGGTCCTTCTTGAGATCCCAGGAGTACTTATATGATCGTGTCGGGCAGATTAATTAAGCTGACAAAAGTAGCCAGTCAATCAATAAAAACCAACTAGCTCAATCTCACTGTTCAGTCCTTTGAGGATTAAAATATCTAAATAAAATATCCAATGGGACTCTGGACATGACATCAATTTAATATGGTCACCTTTACGTGCCTGTGGTTGCACATATTCCACCCCAGTGACCGTCATATTACACACAGATTCCCCATGGTGATTGGCAAAGTGTTTGTACACGGGGTGCCCCATGAATTTCTTCTTTATTTTACAGATATGCTCGATTATCCTCACTTTCAATGGACGTTTAGTGCGCCCTACGTATAATTTATAACAGGGGCACCTGATAGTGTATATTATACTCTCAGTGGTGCAGGTTATATAGTTACGGATTTTGTATTCTTTTTTGCCTCCCATAAATGTCAGCTGTTTCGAAGTTTTTGCTTTCTGACACATACTGTATTTTCTACATGGAAAAATCCCTACAAGATCATTAATAAAGGGTAAAATGGGCTATTTAATACCCTTAGACTGCAAAGTCGGGGCATTCAAGTTCCTAAGGTTGCAGGCCTTTTCATAAACAAATTTTGGACCTTGAGGAATTAGTGGCCCTACAATTTTATCCTCTCTTAAAATGTCACAATGTTTCTTTACTATATTAGTCAGCATATGGGTATTAGAATTATATTCCATAATAATAGGAATGAAGTCCTCTTGGACCTCCTTGCTGTTCACATTGGTGGTATTTGGTCCAATACAATTAACGCCCCTTACAAGGTCCTTAATGGGTTTATTTCTAGTGGCATTTTTCGCTTCCTTTAAAAGGATTCTTTCAAGGCCCTTTTCTAAAAACTGATTTGTAAGGGAGGCATTCTGCATCAAAGTCCTGAATTTTAGAGAAATTTCGTCAGGTTCTAGTAAATTGACTCTTTGGTACATTAAGTAACCAACTAGGTAAATGACAAATGTCAGATGGGATAAAACTGTTAGAGTCAGTGGGTTTCCTAAAAGTCTTGGTTTGGATCATATTATCTTCAATAAAAGTAGTGAGGTCTAAGAAGTTAATAGTGCTCATACTAATAGTAGAAGTGAAATTTAAAAAATAATGATTTTTAATAATATCAATTAAAAACTGCTTTATACTTTCTTGACCCCCTGACCAAATAAAAACAACATCATCTATAAAACATTGCCAAAGTACCAGGCCCGTGTGCTGCATACCCGCCGGGTAGATGGTATCATCCTCCCAACTGCCAATGTACAAGTTAGCATAACTGGGCCCAAACTTGGCACCCATTGCAGTACCCCACTTCTGGGAGTAGTTGTCAGCCTGATATTTAAAATAGTTGTGAGTTAGGATAAAATACATACATTCTTTTAAAATTTTGAGTTGCCCTTCTGGAAGCGTTTTGTGCTTGCTTAAAAAATATGTAGCTGAGTTACATCCTTTACCACCTTTACGCTGATGACACTCATGCCTACCTCTTTGGCCCAGACGTCATCTCTCTGCTGTCAAGAATCCCAGGGTGTCTATCAGCCATATCCTCCTTCTTCTCCTCTCGCTTCCTCAAATTCAATGTGGACAAATCTGAACTCATCATCTTTCCTCCATCTCACAGGTCTTCTGTACCTGATCTATCAAAATTAATGACGTCACGCTTTCCCCCATACCGGAAGTCTGCTGCCTCGCAATAACCTTGCACTGTCCTTCAAACCGCACATCCAAGCTCTTTCCACCTCCTGTCGCCTCCAGCTCAAAAATATCTCCAGAATCCATCCTTTCATCAATGCTCAATCTATTAAAATGCTTGTGCATGCCCTCATCATCTCCTGTCTTGACTACTGCAGCATCCTTTTCTGTGGCCTCCCTGATAACACTCTGGCACCTCTCCAGTCCATCCTTAACGCTGCTGCCTGACTAATATATCTCTCCTTGCTACTCTTCCGCTTCTCCCCTCTGCAAATCTCTTCACTGGCTCCCATTTCCTCAGCATATCCAGTTCAATTTACTAATACTGACGTACAAAGCCATCTATAACCTGTCTCCTTGCTATATCTCAGAACTAATCTCCCGATATCTTCCCTCATGTAATCTCCGGTCCTCCCAAGACCTCCTTCATTCCTCCACACTTATTCGCTCATCACCTAATTGCCTCCAAGACTTTTCCCGAATATTCCTCATCCTCTGGAATTCTATGCCCCGACACGCATGACTATCAACCACATTCGGATCCTTCAGATGGAACCTGAAAACCCACCTCTTCAAGAAAGCTTACAGCATGCAATGATCCTGCTGCCTCTTCACCACTACCGGACCTACCGCCTCACCAACATCGGAACTGCTGCAACCCTCCAGCTTACTGTCTCTTTCCCCACCATCAAGTAGAATTTAAGCCCACAAGGGCTGAGTCCTCTTCCCCTCTGTATCAGTCTGTTATGGATAGTTTGTTAACTGTAAGTGATATCTGTAATTTGCATGTAACCCCTTTTCATTTACAACACCATGGAATCAGTGGTGCTATATAAATAAAGAATAATAAATAATAATAATTAATTTGCCGAGTTCTGTAAAATCACTGCAGGAGCCGATAGGATAGAAGAGTTGGATTACATACAGTAAATACAAATAGAATAGGTATATATGGATGTCAGTGACAAATACAATTAGTGCAGGGTGTGCCGTGCATATATTTAATTAATAAAAAATTGTTTTTCATAAAAAGGCACAATTTTTGTAACCAGCAGAGGGAAAACGGATGGCTGGGGCAGACGTTTATAGCCGGGGAAGGGGGTAATACCCATGGAGCTTCCCAGGCTATTAATATCAGCTCACAACTGTATACTTAGCCTTTACTGGCTACTGAAATGGGGACTCCCCCAAAAAATGACATGGGATCCTCCTATAATTAATAACCAGCAATGTCTATGCAGACAGCTGCGGGCTGATATTAATAGCCTAGGAATGGGCCATAGATAATGCCCCTCCTGGCTAAAAATATCAGCTCTCAGGCACCCCAAAAAAGGTGCATCTCTAAAATGTGCCAATTCTGCCACTTAGCCTTGCTCTTCCCACTTACCCTGTAGCAGTCGCAAGTAGGGTAATAGTTGGGTTTGATTTCACGCTTGTATTGTCTGGTGACATCAAGCTCTGAGGTTTGTAATGGAGAGGTATTAATAAGATGCCCTCATTACTAACCCCATTGTCATATTGTAGGAATACACAGACACCCAGAAAAAGTCCTTTAATTGAAAGAAAGACACTGACTCCTTTAATAATCTCAATTAAACCATACTTAAAACCTCACCTAATTCCACCGAAGCCCTTGATCTCCTGTAATAAAACTAAAATTATAAAACAACAATATACCATACCTGTTTTGCATATTTCCCATAAGGGATGGGGGCATTGCTCTAGAATCACTGCGTTGAGAAACATGTGATGGTGTCTCCGCAGTGTTGGATGTTGATCTCCATGAGGTCACTCATCCTTATTTTCACAGTCTTTTACTAGGCATTGCTCCTACTAGCCAGTTTCCTACTCCACACTGATGAGGGGCAATACCCCGAAACAGCTGTCTGTGGATGGATACCATGTTTTGGCATAGGTGGTTTCCTTCATTGGAGACTGCCCTTCCCGTGGTTGTTCCTTCCCGGGGAAAGACCTGGCTAGTCATTGCTTGCGTTGAGAAACACGTGATGGTGTCTCCGCGGCTTGTGTTTTGCATGTTTTTGCATATTTCCCATAAGGGATGGGGGCATTGCTCTAGAATCACTGCGTTGAGAAACATGTGATGGTGTCTCCGCAGTGTTGGATGTTGATCTCCATGAGGTCACTCATCCTCATTTTCACTACCATACCTGTCTGTCGTACTGTCCCCCGCCGTAATCAATGTCTGGGGTTAAACAGCTTTCAACCTGGATGGTGCCAAGATGCGACGATCCCAGCTGAAATGCACTGGTGAATGAGCTGCTGGGAGCGTAGCTTAAGTGAATAATGGTGACATCACTGAAGCTGCGCTCCTAGCGGCATGTATAGCAGTGACCTCTGGATCGTGGGAAAATGTCAGTGATGATGTCACCGCAGTTCAAGCTCACTGTCTTCACAGTAGATCAACGTGAAAACCAATACATGTGGTTGTGTCCTGAGGAAAAAATCATCTGAACTTTGAAATGCATTGAATAAAACCACTTTCTTTTATCTGGATATCATTGGTTCTACATCATATTCATCATCGCGGATTACACCCATAAACCCCTTACTTCATCATATCTGATACAATCACTTGCGTGCCCGTGGTTCTGCTGCGGCTGATATCATCAATAAGATCTATAAATCATACCAATAGATCTATCAGGATAGTACAATCTGAATAGATCAATTTTTATCCATCGAATAAGACCCTATGTGCGCTGATTTCTTCTACAGTTTCATTCCAGACAAAAGAAAGGTAAAATCAACCCCCCCAACATTGGTGCATCTTAGAGATATGCTTTTTCTGGGGTGACTGAGAGCTGATATTTTTAGCCTTCTTTGGCTATTAATATCAGCCTGCAGCTGATAAACATCGGATCCCAGCCATCGGCTTTCCCTCTGCTGGTTATGAAAATTGCGCTGGAGGCCACGTCATTTTTTTATGAAAAATAATCTTTAATTAAATACAAGTACAGTAAGCTGTACACTCATTGTACTAATTGTATTTGTCACTGACATCCATATATCTACCTATTCTATTTGTATTTACTGTATGTAATCCATCTCTTCTATTCTGTTGGCTCCTGCTGTGATTTTACACTACCGCAATTGCTGAATTACGGGCTTTTCTTACATGTGTGTGTGTCACTGACATCTATATATATATATATGTATTCTATGTGTATATATCTTTTCTATCTATTCTTTTCTAACCTGTCAGTGTGATTTTACTGTACCCGCATATGAATTGCTGGCTTTTCAAATGCGATCGGTGTGAAAAATCGGACAGCACTCGCATGGTCCGAGTGCTGTGTGATTTTTTTCTCGCACCCATTGACTTCTATTGTGGGATGTGATCCGATTTCAGATTACAATCACAGCATGCTATGACTTTTTTTCCAGTCTGTGACCTCATGACTGGCATTTTGAAACGGTCCTGAGGTCACAGCAGTCCAGCTCGGCTGCGAGACCAGCTTCAGTGACTAGCGGTGATTAAATAATAGGTGCCGAAATCTGCAGTGTCAAATACTCACCAAAAGCTCATTGTGGGAACATAACCTTTTGCTTTTTTCCATCACGGGTGGTAATTTTAATGAGTTTTTCTGGAAATGCTGCAAAATCTACATTATTAATACAGTGCGTATAGAATAAGTAGTCAGTATAGGTACGTAAACTCCTTCTCCAACCACAGTCAGAAAATCACAATCACAAAAGAAGCATAATGGAATTTCTATTTTTCATCATATGACTTGATCTTATACATGAAACTAGAACAAGTCAGAAAATCACAACTAGAACAAGATGCTCTATTTCTTTAAAACTAGATAAATAAATAAATGCCATGATCTGGAAAAGAGGAAGATTAAAAAGAGATGAAAAAGCATGGGAAAACATGACAGCAGTGAGTGCAGCCAAGTAGACAGGTGGTGAATCAAGAGCCTCAATCTCCAGAGAGTTCACTGATCTGAAAAATTATTATGTGTCACAGACCTCTTTTCACTCATTTTATACATACATTTCTAGCATGTCATTTTACAGATTTTAAATTATGAACAGAAACAACATCTACCATCATTTATTTAATCATGTGAAATGAGATATGGTTTTTGCATTGTAAGCTGTCATTTACAGATGTTTGACCTATCTTCCTTCACTCTCTTTTCACTAGTCATTTTTCTTTTGAATCTTACAAGTGTAACACCTGTTCATCATTTCTAGCCGGTTTCAAGATCATTGAAGTTACATCTTGAGACTTCTACTTATCAAAGAGCCCATATTTCTTTGACGTGATAAATATGATACACCATTGTCACTTTTTATAGAAACTACTGTGTGTGTCATCTACCCAGCATTTACCAGATGGAACTCATAAGATGCCAAAAGTAAAGGTTACTCGCCGCATTTATTTATATGTCATGCGTATGGCAGCAAACGGAAACCACAACTGAACTTAATATGGGTTCACACACAGCAGACTTTCTGCAGCTTTAAACAGCAGCAGTTCATGTCCTCTTTGGTCTTTCTGTTGTTTTAATGCACAATGGCTTAATCCTACAGGACATAATTGCTTCATTTTCAACACCATGTGGCCCCTACGGTTTTGCAAATATATCTGAATTTTCCCTGAAAATAAATATTAGCAGATCAGATTTGATTATGCATCTTCACATGGATTTTGGCCGGGAATTCAATTCAGAGAGAAATTTTTATCTGCAAATTTAATTTCCTTATTATGCTCTGTGATTTCTCCAGACCCGAAAGCATAATAAACGTAAGATATAAAAAACAAAATTAAAATTCTTACTCTCACCTCACCACTCATCTGTCTGACCCCTACGATCCTCACCGTTATCTATACAGTCCTAATTGCACCTTCTGATTGCTGTGGCGAGCGCTAAAGTCCTAGTACCATCACAGGCCTCATCAGAGCTGGAAGCCTTTGACTTATGTAAAAGGACTAAAGATTACAGCTCTTGCAGCAGTGATCAAAAGATGCGATGAGGACCAGACAGGTGATGGTGAAGGGCAAAAGGACAGGAAAGGGTATCAGTAAGGTGAATTTAAGGATTTCTTAAAATTTTTTAAACTTTTGATAGCCCTTCCTGATTCAGAAAAATGGCGTCCAGTGTCTGCTATTTTGATGAATCCATGCAAAAGTGATTTACAAAAAATCAGCATTTTGACAAATGTGAAATTTTAAAAAAATGTAATAGAATTCAATTTGACAATAATATATTCACACTTCTCTGTCTGAAGGATTAAGTGATAGTGCAGGGAAGCAGAAGGAAGACCAAAGAGGCACAGGGCTATTGACCTCGGCATCTGAGCATGCCTAATATTTAACATAATACCTGGACAACCCATCTATAAATTTAGTGGTCTCCCTTGCAAAACGAAAGCTCACTTCCCACCACCAGGACTCATGCGGCTCGCATAACAATGTTATGCCATGTGAGGCCTGCAGCCAATCATTGGACTGCGGAACTCTCATTTCCTTTGGATGAACTTCAGACAAGCGGAATGACAATGCTGGAATGGAACCTGCGCTTTAGGTGAGTATATGTTATCCTTATTTTGCAAGAGGACTACTTCATTTAAAAAGGGGTTATAATCATAATGGACAACCCCTTATTGGAGTTAATAATGTCTGGGCTAAACATACTAGAAAAATTACAAAAATTCACAAAATTAGAATATCATCAAAAAGTTTATTTATTTCAGTTCTTCAATGCAAAAAGTGAAACTCATATATTAGATATAGTCATTAAAAACAGATTAATCTATTTCAAATGTTTATTTCTTTTTATGTTGATGACTATGGCTTACAGCCAGTGAAAACCCAAAAGTCATTATCTCAGTAAATTAGAATATTTTATAACACCAGCTTGAAAAAATTATGTTAAAATCCAAAATGATGTCTTACTGAAATGTATGTTCAGTAAATGCACTCAATACTTAGTCAGGGCTCCTTTTGCATCAATTAATGCATCAAAGTGGCGTGGCATGGAGGCGATCAGCTTGTGGCACTGCTGAGATGTTATGGAAGCCCAGGTTGCTTTGATAGCATCCATCAGCCTTCTTCTGCATTGCTGGGTCTGGTGTTTAGAATCATAGAATCATAGAATCATAGAATCGTAGAGTTGGAAGGGACCTCCTGGGCCATCTGGTCCAACCCCCTGCTCAAAGCAGGATTCGCTAAATCATCCCAGTCAGATGTCTGTCCAGCCTCTGTTTGAAGACTTCCATTGAAGGAGAACTCACCACTTCTCGTGGCAGCCTGTTCCACTCATTGATCACTCTAACTGTCAAAAAGTTTTTTCTAATATCTAATCTGTGTCTCTTCCCATTCAGTTTCATCCCATTGCTTCTAGTCTTTCCTTGTGCAAATGAGAATAAAGTTGATCCTTCTACAATGTGACAGCCCTTTAGATATTTGTAGACAGCTATTAAGTCTCCTCTCAGTCTTCTCTTTTGCAAACTAAACATTCCCAAATCCTGCAACCTTTCCTCATAAGACAGGGTTTGCAGACCGGTCACCATTCTGGTCGCTCTTTTCTGAACTTGCTCCAGTTTGTTGATGTCTTTTTTAAAATGTGGTGCCCAAAACTGGACACAATATTCCAGATGAGGTCTGACCAAAGAGGAGTAGAGGGAAATAATGACTTCACGTGATCTAGACTGTATGCTTCTGTTAATACATCCTAGAATTGCATTTGCCTTTTTTGCTGCTGCATCACACTGTTGACTCATATTCAGTCTGTGATCTATTAGTATACCCAAGTCTTTTTCACATGTGCTGTCACTTAGCCCTATTCCTCCCATTCTATATATGCTTTTTTCATTTTTATTGCCCAGATGTAGTACTTTGCATTTCTCCCTGTTAAAAACCATTCTGTTAGTTGCTGCCCACTTCTCCAGTTTATTTAAATCTTTTTGAATCCTCTCTCTCTCTTCTCTAGTATTAGCTATCCCTCCTAGCTTTGTGTCATCAGCAAATTTAATCAGTTTACCCTCAATTCCTTCATCTAAATCGTTGATAAAGATGTTGAACAATACAGGGCCCAGGACAGAGCCCTGTGGTACCCCACTTGAGACATTCTTCCAACTGGATGTGCAGCCATTTACAACCACTCTTTGGGTCCGATCACTAAGCCAGTTATGAATCCACCTAACAGTTGCCTTGTCCATTCCATACTTAGTCATTTTTTCAATAAGGATTGTATGAGAGACTTTGTCAAATGCTTTGCTGAAGTCAAGATATACTATATCTACAGCATTTCCTTGATCCACCCAATCAGTGATACCGTCATAGAAGGAAATTAAGTTAGTCTGACATGACTTATTAGTTAGAAACCCATGCTGACTCTGTTTAATCACTTCATTCTTATCCAGGTATTGACATACATGTTGTTTAATAATTTGTTCAAAGATCTTTCCTGGTATAGAAGTCAGACTCACCGGCCTATAGTTGCCTGGGTCCACCTTCTTCCCCTTTTTGAAGATAGGAACAACATTTGCTCTTCTCCAGTCTTCTGGCACTTCTCCTGTTCTCCAAGAATTTTCAAAGATTATGGAGAGGGGTTCAAAAATTTCTTCTGCTATCTCCTTCAGTACTCTGGGGTGTAATTCATCTGGACCTGGAGACTTGAATTCATTTAGGTTAGCTAAGTGTTTCCTCACTATCTTTCTGTTTATAGATATCCTGGATTCTTCCATTCCCTTAATAGGACAGTGAATAACAGTTGATGTTGCATTTCCTTTCTGAGAGAAAACAGATGCAAAATAGGAATTTAAAAGTTCAGCCTTCTCAACATCCTGTCTTACCATTTCATCATTTTCATCCTGTAAAAATCCTATAGCATCTTTGACTTTTCTTTTACTTTTGACATATCCCCAAAATCCTTTATTATTGCTTTTGACATCTCTTGCAAGCCTCAGTTCATTTTCAGCTTTAGCTAATCTGATTTGTGCCCTGCAGGTTCTGCAGACAGCATTATATTCTTCTTTAGATATGCCTCCCTCTTTCCATTTTATAAACATTTTTTTCTTCCTTTTTAGCATGTGCTTAAGTTCTGTGTTCATCCATCCTGGTTTCCTTAAATGCTTCCTATTCTTCCCTCTTTTCGGAATTGTTAACAACTGTGCTTTGAGAATTTCATTTTTCAAGATTTCCCATCCTTCCTGGACATTTTTGTCTTTAAGGATATCCAGCCATTGGATCCCTCCAATTCTCTTTCTGAATCCCTTAAAATCTGCCTTTCTGAAATCTAACCTTGACGTCTGAGTCTTCACAGGTCTTCCACCTCTAGTAATCCAAAATTCTAAAATAGCATGGTCGCTACCTCCTAGGGTCCCAGCCACTTTTACCTCCTCAACCATTTCCTCCCTGTTTATAAGGATTAGATCCAAGGTAGCAGTTCCCCTTGTTTTCTCCCTTACCTTTTGGAAGATAAAGTTGTCAGCAAGAGAGGATAAGAATTTCCTTGACCTGTTAGTTTTGCCTAAGAGAGATTCCCAACAAATGTCTGGATAGTTGAAATCTCCCATGACAACTATGTCATATTTTTTGGAGAACTTGGCCATCTGATGCATAAAGAGTTCATCTATATCTTCGGCTTGCACAGGCGGCCTGTAGTAAATGCCTACAATGGTGTCCTTTCCATTGTTCTGTCCTTGTATTCTTACCCAAACAGTTTCCACAGAACTCCCAGTCTCTGAAGCTTCAATCTCTGTGCAGATATACGCGTTTCGAACATACAATGCGACACCCCCTCCTCGTTTATCAAGTCTGTTTCTTGCAAATAAGTTGTATCCTTCTAGTCTTGTATTCCAATCATGTGGTGTCTCTCATCTTCCTCTTGACAATGCCCCATAAATTCTCTATGTGGTAAAGGTCAAATGTATTTGCTGGCCAATCAAGCACAGTGATACTGTTGTTTTTAACCAAGGTATTGGTACTTTTGGTAGTTTGGACAGGTGCAAAGTCCTGCTGGAGAAAGAAATTTCCATCTCCAAAAAGATTGTTGACAGAGAGAAGCATTATGTGCTCTTAAATTTCCTGGTAGACAGTTGCACTGACTTTGGTTTTGATAAAACACAGTATACCTACACTGGCAGATGACATGGCTCCTGAAACCATAATTGATTATGGATACTTCACACTAGACCTTGGAAATCAAGGTCCCAGAGTCTGGAGGAAGAGTGAATAGACAGAAAATCCAAGCTGCTTGAAGTCTAGTGTGAAGTTTCCACAATCAGTTATGGTTTGGAGAGCTTTGTTATCTGCTGGTATGGGTCCACTGTGTTTAATTTTTTAAAGATAAGATTATAAAAAGACTAAACAGACCATGTGATCTTTTCCTGTAACCTACATTCTAGACTTCTAGTATCAGAAGGAAGTGACTTGTTGAAAATTGACATGGGAGTGTGAACACAGCCTTTTTATCCCCTTTCTGACATTGGGCGTAATAGTATGCTAATGTCAGACACTCTCCCTTTGACAGCCGCAGGTGGAATCACGATCCACCCGCGGCTATCAACCCATTAAATGCCGCTGTCAAACGCTGACAGCGGCATTTAACATGCACTTTCGGCAATCGCGTTGGAAATCCGCCCATCTGTGACCCCCGTCATGTGATCACAGGTCACCGATGGGTAGGCATGACAACCAGAGGTCTCATGCAGATCTCTATGGTTGTCACTGCTGGATTCCTATGAGCGCCACCCAAGTGAGTAATTCTGCTACATACAGGCAATCTGATCATCGCCTGTATGTAGCAGAGCCAATCGGGTTATGGGAGCTTTAGTCTCCATGCAGACTATTGAAGCATGCCAAAAGTGAAAAAAATGTTTTTCAAAAAATATAAAAAAATATAAAAGTTCAAATCACCCCACTTTTGCCCCATTCAAATTAAAACAATTAAAAAAATCAAACATACACATATTTGGTATTGCCGCATTCAGAATCGCTCGATCTATCAAAAAAGGTTTATCCTGGGGGCGTGGCCTGGATCTCACACAGGGAGGATGTGTTTTATGGCAGCTCCCGCTCCTAGCCACAACATTGCCTTATTTGGCCCGGATAAAAGCGGCAAAAAGGATTTTTAGAGTACCCCGGGCTTGGAGAAGAAGGTGAGGGGTGGTGTGGAGACGTGGCACCGGAGCGCTGAGCGGCCTCGTGGAGGGTGCTGCGGCGCTGGAGGGAGACGGGCGCCATCTTTATATATCCCCCTGAGCACAAGACCTGGAGATCCGGACCGCAGGAGGCCCTTGGTAGAGGTGTGAGACCGCGGAACAGGGAGCGGTCTCGCCCGTTGGAGCACAAGGCGGTGAGAGGAAACCCCCGGTGAGCTGTCTGTGGGGCCTGCGGGGATTGCTGTCGCTGCATGCGGTGGAGGAGGGTGCTGGCTCTGGGCCAGACAGGTTGTTGACGGCCCCCGGTTTTGCTGAGACTTTCTGCAAGGCCTGAGTTGTTTTTGGAACGGGGGATATCGCTCCCCCCACATAGAAGTGCTGCTGTCTGCTGATTTATGAGACCCTGGTGAGGAGAACATTGTGTCTTTTCTGAAACGCAGCAGTGGAGAGTTGGCGCTACCCTGTCTCTACCGGCTCCAGCAGATCCCCGTGGATGTTTCCAATTATTAACCCCTCGCCCTCCAAGTTACATGGGGTTATTTTTATATAGAAAAATGCTGTACTAGACTTTTCTTGACGCACGGGTGGTAAATTTTAGGCACGCTTCAATTGAGCAAAATGGTCAAAACTAATAAAGAGCGTGCAAAACCGCTGGCTGCGGAGGTGTATCGAAGCAAACAGGGTGAAATGGATAAATTTTTGAAAAACAAATCTGCTACGTCTAAGCCTAATGCTAAAAGGCTCCCTGTAGAAGTTGTGGAGGAGGAGCATGCCGAGGACTCAGACTCCAGTGACGATGCTTCTGGCAGCGATGTCACTCAATCAGACTCTGGGAAACTTTCTAGATCGTTTTTTAAAAAATTATTAGCACAGGCTATGAAACCATTGGTTAATGAAATATCTGGTATGAGAGCGGACTTGTTACACATTGGTAATAGAGTGGAGTCTTTGGAGTCCTCTCAGTCCTCTATCATTAGCCACTCCAATGCCATGAGAGAGCATCTAGATTACCACAGAGTACAGCTTAACAACTCTTTTCTGGCCCTTGAGGATCAGGAAAATCGGAGTCGCAGAAAGAACATACGGATAAAAGGCTTGCCTGAAAGTGTTTCCACAGAGATATTAGAAAAAGCTACTAAAGAGATCTTTGCCCTCTTAATCCCACAAGAAACATGTGACCGAATTGTAATAGAAAGGGTGCATAGATCGCTTAGACCAAAGCCGAAACCAACGGAACCTCCGAGGGATGTGATTTGCGGCCTATTGAGTTATTTGGATACCAATGCTATTTTGTCTGCTTCAAGAGACATTAAAAATCTTTCTTATGAGGGATCTGCTATTCATCTTTATCAGGACGTTGCGCCGTCGACCCTTGCAAAAAGAAGAGTCCTAAGGCCCCTCCTGGAGGTGTTACGCTCGCGTAAAATCTTATATAAATGGCTGTTTCCGTTTGGTATATCTATACAAGGAGATGGTAGGCAAATAATGGTTCGGACCCCTGAAGATTTACCCAAAATATGGGACGCTTTTGGCATTGCCCCTATGGACATTCCTTCCTGGCTACCTCTAGACATGGATCATCGCACACCTCCCCCTGTCCATGCTTTTACTGGAGGACAGGGGGACTGGGTCTTGGGAAAGAGACGCTTGACTCCCAAAAGAGGGAAATCTGGAACGGAAAAGGAGATACCCCCTTGAGCTTTCTTGTGATTCTCCCGGTTGTATTTGTTTTTTCCATACTGGAGCCGGACCCCTCGGCCCGTTCGGACATGCTCTATCTTATTTTAGCTTGCTAAGTTTGACATTTACTCAGGTGTTGATATCATTCAATTGCCGTATAAGTTAACATATGCCACTCGTGTGTCAGAAATGTTTTTTCCTGTTCTGTTATGGGAGGTATTTTTGACCCCCTGCCTCTGCCACAGACAGGTAGTTGGTTCTTGTTGTATTTCTCATGTTTTATCTTAATAATTTTTAGGTTTTTTGTTATTTTTCTCATCTTTTTGTTTTTTTCTTTTAATTTCGGTGGTTTGATGACGGAGGAATCCTTTTTATTACTTTCTTTAACAAACTATGGGTGATAAGGTGAACCTAGCCACTATAACTGTGGCCTCGTATAATGTAAAGGGCTTACGCTCTCCGAATAAGAGAAGCCAAGTGATGAATCTTTTGCACTCAAAGAAGTCTAGTATAGTTTTCATGCAGGAGACACATTTTAAAAAAGGGAGAGTCCCAGATATGTCTAGATCTCGCTACCCGACTTGGTATCACAGTACGGGCGGTTCAGCGTCGGGTGGAGTGAGTATTGCTATAAAGAAAAATGTTCCCTTTATTTTGAGCGATTGTTTATCGGATTCAGAAGGCAGGTACATTATAATTAAGGGCTTTTTGGCTAACACTAAGATTACCCTGTGTAACTTATATGCCCCAAATAGGAACCAGATAGGTTGGCTGTGTAAAACATTGAATGTTCTAGAACTTTTTACTGAGGGTCTGTTGTTGGTGGGAGGGGATTTAAATGTATCTTTGAACCCAGCCTTAGATACTTCGACGGGCAGATCGGCTCTTTCTCAGAGGGCGCTGAGACGATTACACCTTTCATTACAAAAATTGCATCTGATAGACCCTTGGAGAACGCTTTTTCCTTCGGGCAGAGATTACACTTTTTATTCCCATCCGAATAATAGCTATCACAGAATTGATTACCTACTGATACAAACAGCTAATCTCCAATTAGTTAGGAAAGCTAATATAGATATCATTTCTCTCTCAGACCACGCTCCCATTTTTCTTGACATAGAGATAAAAACTCTACCACGGCCGGCTGGGTCGTGGTCACTGAATGAGACTCTTTTGGACTCGGATTCTCACATTGAAAAACTGACAAGCACTCTTGACTTCTTTTTTCAAAATAATTTGCACTCAGGCCCGCCCTTGCCTATGGTATGGGAATCTCATAAAGCAGTAATGAGAGGGGAATTTATAGCCCTAGGCTCCTATTTGAAAAAAGAGCGAACAAAAAAGGTTGTGTCTATTCTACATCAAATTAGTTCCTTCGAGAGACTACATAAGAGATCTCAGGTAAATAAAATATTGTCGGAACTGACAGATCTGAGAACCTCATTAAAAAACCTTTTAAACATTCAATCAGCAAAAATTTATATGAGAAGTAGACAGAAGTTTTATCTCCATGGCAATAAAAGTAGTAAGCTTATGACATCCCTACTTAAGAAACAAAAGGAAAAGACGTTTATTAGACAACTTAGAGCTTTAGATGGCTCTTCAATTCTTGGGACTGCAGATATTGCCAGGGAGTTTAAAACCTTTTATGAAAATTTATACAATTTAAATACACCTGATAGCATGCTGGAGCCAGTCACAGCCTTAGCAAAAATAAAAGAATTCTTGACCTCGTTACATCTCCCTAAAATAACTCTTGAAGGTCAGTCCTTGTTGACTGCCCCAGTTACCCCTACGGAGATCTTAGACACTCTTTCTACTATTCCGAACGGAAAGGCACCGGGCCCAGATGGTCTTCCCATTATCTATTATAAAAAGTTTATAAAACCACTGTTACCTCACCTAGTGTCTTTGTTTAATTCCTATTTAGCAGGCCAGCTCCCCCCTAGACAATCCTTGGAGGCATACATCACAGTCCTCCCTAAGGAGGGTAAAGATCCCAATCTGTGCACTAGCTACAGACCAATATCACTGCTTAATGCAGATATCAAGATGTGGGCTAAAATATTAGCGGGCAGATTAAGCAATTTCTTACCTAAGCTAATTTATGCAGATCAAGTAGGCTTTGTAAGAGGCAGGGAGGGTTAGGATAATTCTACTAAAGTCATTCAGTCTATAATGTTTGCTAAGACTCGGGGTATGCCCTTGATGCTCTTGTCGACGGATGCTGAGAAGGCTTTCGATAGAGTGAGCTGGAGGTTTATGGAACAAGTAATGATTAAGTTTGGCTTCCCTCCTCAATATATAACAGCAGTCCTCTCGCTTTATTCTCAACCGACGGCCAAGGTCAGAGTCAACGGCACCCTGTCAGATAGTTTTGGGATTAGCAACGGGACTAGACAGGGTTGCCCCTTGTCGCCTTCTTTGTTCATTTTAGTTATAGAAACTTTGATACAAAGCATCAGACAAGACCAACGTATAGAGGGGTTGACGGTGGGTCGGAGGTCACTTAAGACTCTAGCTTTCGCAGACGATTTGCTTTTCCTTATCTCCAATCCATCCCAGGCCTTTCCAATTATCCTTCAGGCCTTTCATCATTTTAGTCTCCTTTCTAATTTTAAAATCAATTTGTCAAAATCTGAAGTGCTAAACATTGGTCTCCCTCACTCTCAGACCTCCACCATTCGTACGCAGATTCCATTCTCTTGGGCCACTAATTCTATTAGATATTTGGGAATAATGATAACTAGAGACCCCACCAACCTATTCCATGACAATTACACTCCTTTAATTCAAAAGGTCAAAAACCTGATGCAGAAGTATAGCTTACCCACTTTATCCTGGATGGGTCGTATTAATGTGTTTAAGGCATATATAATGCCTATTATACTATATACCATGAACATGGTTCCGATTCGGATTCCCCTGACATTTTTTGGAACATTAAAATCCCTTATCGGAAAATTTATTTGGAAAGATAAAAGGGCTAGGTTACCATATAAGTTTCTTTCTCGCCCTATCTCTTTTGGAGGGTTGGGGGTTCCAGACCTTCTTTTATATTATAAGGCTATTCATCTCAGTAGATGGTTAAAGGTGGTGTCCTGTGCTGAAAGGGAGGAGGGGGATAGTGTTGACTGGGCTTTATTGGGCCCGAGAGGTTTGCCGTATCTCTGGACTAGGGCTAAACCGCCGGCCTCTCTTAGGTTGGATGACGTAACTGCAACTACGTTGCGTATTAAAAGATTCGTAATGGGAGAGTTCCCGGAAGATACTTTCCCCTCCACATTGACACCGATTGGCTCAATTCCCTATTTGTTAGAGTTAGACTTTCAAGATCCATACAATTTATGGTCCAACCTCCCTAGAGAAACGTTAAATAGTTTTTATGGTAATAACACCTTGCGGGAGGGGTCTTGGCCACAGGGGGCATCGACCCAACCAACAAATTTTCTCCAGAAACAACACATCAAACGCATACTTTTACAGTTTGGACGGAGATTCCCGTCTAAATCTAATTGGTCCTGGTTAGATATTATGATTAAACTTCCATCACCACGGCTGAAAATTATATCCCGCATTTACTCACATCTCATCTCTCCGAATGTACATTCTAAACCCTCATTTATACACTCGTGGGAAATTGAACTTAATATCACGTTTACAGAGGATCAAATATCTAAAATGCTGTCAAATGCTCGGGGTTTTTCCAGATGTGTACTTTTGCAGGAGAATTCTTATAAAATATTAACAAGGTGGCATTTAACTCCAGCTAAGTTGTTCCAGTTAGGCCTCGTGGATAATGATGATTGTTGGCGATGCCTCAATCCTAGAGGACATCATACGCATATATTCTGGGAATGTCCTAGATTGCGAGTTTTTTGGGAGGGAGTTGAGCTAGTTCTCAAAAAATTAGGATTAATAAAGGTTGATCTTAGAGCCACGGAAGCTCTCCTTTCATGCCCGTCAAAAGATTTTTTACCAAAAAAACATGGGCTTCTTCCACTGATGTTGAGTGCGGCGAGACAGTTGATAGCTACACATTGGAAGGATGTAGCTCCTCCCACGTTGGGAGAATGGTATGCGAAAATAAATCAGATTTATCGTTTAGAGGAGCTGTCTAGCTGGGAAATTTATAATCATAGAGCTTTCGTGTCGACTTGGGCCCCTTGGAATAGGTACTTAGAAGACAACCCTCTTTAGGAACATTTTAGAGTTTTTTGTTTTGTTAAGTTCTACTGAATTAGGTGGCTTCTGTTTTGGGTCTCCTAGCCTCACTACCCCATATTAGATAGCCCAATTGTAATACTTGGAGATGCGTTATTTTCTGAAGTGCACCCATTCAATGATTGTGCTCATGTTGTCAACCACATGTTGTTATTGTTAATGTTGTTGATATTGTATATGAATATGTACCCTTTTCCCCTTCCCTTTCTTTTTTCCTTTCCTCCCCTACCTATTTTTTCCTTATTTTCTCCTCCCTTCTCGCCCTAAACCAGACACTATTTAATATGTCGCCAACTGTACCTGAGAATTGGTGTTGTGTTTAATGGTGATGTTCAAAAACTTCAAAAATTTTAAAATAAAGAATTTACAAAAAAGGTTTATCCTGATCAATTAATGGCGTAGCAAGACAAAAAGTCAAAACGCTAGAATTGTGTTTTTGTGGTCGCTGCAACATTGCATTAAATTGCAATAAAGGGCGATCAAAAGACTGTATCTGCACAAAAATTGTATTATTAAAAATGTCACCTCGGCACACAAAAAAATAAGCTCTCACCCAACCCGAGGTCACGAAAAATAAAAACGCTACTGGTATCGGAATATAGTGCAATTTTTTTTTAGCAAAGTTTGGATTTTTTTTCAACACTTAGATAAAAAATAACAGACATGTTTGAGTTCTGTGAACTCATAATAACATGGAGAATCATAATGGCAGGTCAGTTTTAGCATTTAGTGAATATAGCAAAAAAATCCACAACTGTGGGATTGCAATTTTGTTTTGCAATTTCACTGCACTTTGAACCTTTTTCCCATTTTCCAGTACAAGATATGTTAAAATCAATGGTATTGTTAAAAAGTACAACTCGTCCTGCAAAAAACAAGCACTCACACGGCCATATTGACCAAAAAATATAAAAGTTATGGCTCTGGGAAAAAGGGGAGCAAAAAATGAAAATGCAGAACCAAAAATATCTCTGGTCATTAAGAGGTTAATAGGCTACTATCTTTATATATATGGTGTGCATATCTAGATTTCTGCAGTACATGCAATATACCGTATAGACTCGTGTATAAGCCGAGATTTTCAGCATGTTTTTTTGTGCTGAAAACACCACCTCGGCTTATACACGAGTCATACGCCAGAAAACCAGCGGAGGGATGGGGAGTGGTGGAGCAGCTGCAGCCGCCGAAGAGATCATACTCACCCTCCTCTGCACCATCTCTGGTCTCCATCCCTGCATCTCTGTCCCATGGCCTGCAGCTTGCTCCTGTGTTCAGCGGTCACTTGGTACCGCTCATTAAAGTAATGAATATGCACGTGACTCCACTCCCATAGGTGTGGAGCGCATATTCATTACTTTAATGAGAGGTAGCTCGTGACCGCTCAACACAGGAGCAAGCTGCAGGCCTCGGGGCAACTGAGAAGCAGGGAAGTGCTGAGACCATGCCAGGAGGGTGAGTAGAATTGGGGGAGAGTGAGCCATGCGATATTCACCTGTCCCTGTTCCACCGCCAGGCTGTGTCTCCGTGTCCTCTGGCTGTGATGTTCAGGTCAGAGGGCATGATGCCTTTTTTAGTGTGTGCCCTCTGCCTGAACAGTCACAGTGGGAGGACCCGGAAGACAGCGGTGCCGCAGTGGAATGGGGACAGGTGAATATTGCAAGTTCTGGGGACCTGAGCCATCGGTAACACTGGCACCTGGCCCCCATAGCGTGCCGGTGTCCCCGCCTGCTCAGGACACCAGCACCTGGCCCCCAGCGACAAGAGATGAGTATGTAATCAACCTTTATGGATCATTATATGGGGCATATTATTCTATGGAGCATCTTATGGGGCCATCAAATTTTATGGAGCATGATATGGGGCATATTGTTCTATGGAGCATATTATAGGGCCATCAACCTTTATTGAGCATTTTATGGGGCATATTATTCTAAAGAGCATATTATGAAGCCATCATTAACCTTTTATGCTGCATTATATGGGGCATATTTTAATATGAAGCATCTTATGGGGCCATCATTAACCTTTGTGCAGCATTATATGGTTTATATTTTAATATGGAACATCTTAAGGGGCCCATCATGAACTTTATGGAGCATCTTATGGGGCTCCTGATTCAATATGGATATTCAAAAACATTTAACCTACTGATGTCTCAATTAATTTTACTTTTATTGGTATCTATTTTTATTTTTGAAATTTACCAGTATCTGCTGCATTTCCCACCCTAGGCTTATACTCGAGTCAATAAGTTTTCCCAGCTTTTTTGTGGCAAATTTAGGGGCCTCTGCTTATACTCGGGTCAGCTTATACTCAAATATATAAGGTTTACATTAAATGGTTCAACTGTAAGGTACAAAAATATACGAATTGCCATAAAACTTAGTCTGTCTGATATTGTTTTGCAAATGATTATCTTTTTGTGCTACTTCAGCATGTGGTATTATTATTTGCAAGTATTGGATTTTAACTTATTCTTATTTTTTATCATGTTACATTAGAGTATTTAAGAATAAGCTTTCAATGTGACAAGAACACCATGGTGCTGAAAAGGGAAAGGAAATTAAAAGATTATAGGAAAAAAAACATGCCCGAATAAGCATTAAATGCATGTATTATGGCTACAATTATAAACACACACATTAGGAGCTTGTAGAAAAAAAGAAAATACAGGAGGCTTTTGTTCAGTGAAGTTTTTAATTGATTTATAGTATTTTTAGCAGTAATCAATTCTAGTTTTATGGCAACTATGACAAAAAAGAAAGAAAAGAAAGAAAAGAAAAAAATAGCAAATTAAGATAATATTTCTTAGTTAAATCTGCAGCTGAATGGTATTTTATGATCACAGCTTGCTGATAGCAATGTTTTAGTTCTTCAACATGAATAGAACAATTATAAAATTATTGTAAATTTATATATATTTTATTTCTCATACGTACCCTATCAAAAAGTTTCACAATGCTTCTCTTTTATGCAAAAAGGTTAGAAATGTATATTCCATACTGGATTCAGCTTTAAAATGTTACAGTATATTTTGTGGTTTAACCCTTTAAAGACCAAGCAATTTTTAGTGGTTTTTTGCACTAAACACAAACAAGACATCTGTCTGAATGAGCAATAAATTTGTAGTGTTTTCCAATAAAAATGAAAGATGTGGTTTATTTTTCATGGTTACAAAGTTACACGCAATTTACTTTCCCATAGTGACACATGAGTAACACTAGCTCCTTAATTTTATTGCAAATCATGGGCATTTCTATGTCACCTTAGAGACTAGTGCAGCTCCATCACTGATTAATATTGACTTTGCACCAATTTCTCACACTAATTTGACAAACAGGGTTGCCACGTCCCAGCTTCATTCACTTTGTCAGAGCTGACCGGAGCTGGGTTGTGGCAAACCCGCTCATCAAATTCATGATGAGCAGAGTCGTTTCTTTATGCCACAACTCTTAGTTCAATATCTGATTAGAGCAAGATTTGCGTGAGATGCATTGGGAGGTGCATGCTACTTGTCAAATGACTCATTTAGAGGCGTGCCTATCTTATTGAATCAGAAGTGTCTGACTCAACATAGAAACTAATCAAGACCGGTGATAACACATTTGTCTTGATGAATTAGTGCCATAATCTAATATTAATAACTTCCATTGCGAATCCAAGGGCAAAATTATACTGAAGATCCTAATTTACTAAATTTGATGCTGTATTTTTAAGAAAATAACCTTTATATCAATTGGGAGATGGCAGCAAACATAATTTAGTTTACTTCATCATTTTTGCCCTGCTACATTTCTAATATGTCCTATTATGGCTGGTATTTATACAGTGGGGCAAAAAAGTATTTAGTCAGTCAGCAATAGTGCAAGTTCCACCACTTAAAAAGATGAGAGGCGTCTGTAATTTACATCATAGGTAGACCTCAACTATGGGAGACAAACTGAGAAAAAAAAATCCAGAAAATCACATTGTCTGTTTTTTTTTCATTTTATTTGCATATTATGGTGGAAAATAAGTATTTGGTCAGAAACAAAATTTCATCTCAATACTTTGTGATATATCCTTTGTTGGCAATGACAGAGGTCAAACGTTTTCTGTAAGTCTTCACAAGGTTGCCACACACTGTTGTTGGTATGTTGGCCCATTCCTCCATGCAGATCTCCTCTAGAGCAGTGATGTTTTTGGCTTTTCGCTTGGCAACACGGACTTTCAACTCCCTCCAAAGGTTTTCTATAGGGTTGAGATCTGGAGACTGGCTAGGCCACTCCAGGACCTTGAAATGCTTCTTACGAAGCCACTCCTTCGTTGCCCTGGCGGTGTGCTTTGGATCATTGTCATGTTGAAAGACCCAGCCACGTTTCATATTCAATGCCCTTGCTGATGGAAGGAGGTTTGCACTCAAAATCTCATGATACATGGCCCCATTCATTCTTTCATGTACCCGGATCAGTCGTCCTGGCTCCTTTGCAAAGAAACAGCCCCAAAGCATGATGTTTCCACCACCATGCTTTACAGTAGGTATGGTGCGTGATGGATGCAACTCAGTATTCTTTTTCCTCCAAACACGACAAGTTGTGTTTCTACCAAACAGCTCCAGTTTGGTTTCATCAGACCATAGGACATTCTCCCAAAACTCCTCTGGATCATCCAAATGCTCTCTAGCAAACTTCAGACGGGCCCGGACATGTACAGGCTTAAGCAGTGGGACACATCTGGCACTGCAGGATCTGAGTCCATGGTGGCGTAGTGTGTTACTTATGGTAGGCCTTGTTACATTGGTCCCAGCTCTCTGCAGTTCATTCACTAGGTCCCCCCGCGTGGTTCTGGGATTTTTGCTCACCGTTCTTGTGATCATTCTGACCCCACGGGGTGGGATTTTGCGTGGAGCACCAGATCGAGGGAGATTATCAGTGGTCTTGTATGTCTTCCATTTTCTAATTATTGCTCCCACAGTTGATTTCTTCACTCCAAGCTGGTTGGCTATTGCAGATTCAGTCTTCCCAGCCTGGTGCAGGGCTACAATTTTGTTTCTGGTGTCCTTTGACAGCTCTTTGGTCTTCACCATAGTGGAGTTTGGAGTCAGACTGTTTGAGGGTGTGCACAGGTGTCTTTTTATACTGATAACAAGTTTAAACAGGTGCCATTACTACAGGTAATGAGTGGAGGAAAGAGGAGACTCTTAAAGAAGAAGTTACAGGTCTCTGCGAGCCAGAAATCTTGATTGTTTGTTTCTGACCAAATACTTATTTTCCACCATAATATGCAAATAAAATGAAAAAAAAAACAGACAATGTGATTTTCTGGATTTTTTTTTCTCAGTTTGTCTCCCATAGTTGAGGTCTACCTATGATGTAAATTACAGACGCCTCTCATCTTTTTAAGTGGTGGAACTTGCACTATTGCTGACTGACTAAATACTTTTTTGCCCCACTGTATCTTTTAAATAGCCAAAGAGTGTCTTGTGGTAGATTTATGCTGTACATATGATACATATTATCTAATAGCCAGCATTTGCAAGTAAATGTTTGGTGAGCTACGACATTTCCCATCATCATTTATAAATTTTAAAAGCTGGATCAATCTTCATCTATTGGTCTCTGTTCCACTTGTAAATATAATGTCCTAGGTCACAGGATATCAACCATTACACCTAGATGCCAGACTGGCTTTCAAAAAAATATTACATAATCCATAGTTTAAGGAATATCCAAACTAGACATCAATTTCAATAGATGTTTGGTTCTGGTGGATAGGATAGATATTAGAAAAAACTTTTTTACAATGAGGGTGATCAATGAGTGGAATATGCTGCCACAAGAGATAGTGAGCTTTCCTTCAATGGAAGTCTTTAAACAGAGGTTGGAGAGACATCTTTCTGAGATGGATCAGTGAATCCTGCATTGAGCAGGGGGTTGGACACAATGACCCTTGAGGTCCCTTCCAATTCTAATATTCTATGAATCTATCAAAATATGAAAAATGTAATAGTTTAGCCTTTAAGGCTGACGTGACTTCAGGACTGACTGTACGTCCTTCCCAGTAGCATAGCTACTGGGGGAGCAGAGGGGGCGGTGGCCCCGGTCCTCGCGCTCTGAGAGGGCCCACCCGGAACTACGCTACTGTAACTGTATCGGCGTGCACAGCGCGCCGATAGAGCTATATTCTGTGACAGAGCAGGGAGAATCGATCTCCCTGCTCTACCACCTGGCCGTTATGTTCTCTTCTGTGTGCACAGGACCTGTTATGAGGTCACAGGAAGGGAGGAGTCAGGAGTTGAGTCACATGATCAGGGACCTCAGTGTATGCAGGACGCTGCTGTGCTGGTTGTCATCGTGCTGGATGAGGGGAAGTTTATGTGTGGGGTCAGGAGGGGTTTACAGGGTGCATGTAGCAGAGCTGTGTGTGTACAAGGTGTACGGAGCAGAGATGTGTGTGTTCGAGGTGTACAGAGCCGTGTGTGTACGAGGTGTACCGAGCGGAACCGTGTGTGTGCGAGGTGTACGGAGCGGAGCCGTGTGTGTATGAGGTGTACGGATCAGAGCCGCGTGTCGACGAAGTGTACAGAGTGAAGCCGCATGTGTACAAGGTGTATGGAGTGGAGATGTGTATGTACGAGGTGTACGGAGTGGAGCCGCATGTGTAAGAGGAGTACGGAGCGGAGCCACATGTGTATGGAGCAGAGATGTGTACGGAGCGGAGCCCTTTCTGTGTACTAGGTGTATGGAGTGGAGCCGCATGTGTATGAGGTGTACGGAGCGGAGATGTGTATGAGGTGTATGGAGCAGAGCCCTGTGTGCAAAGTGTACGGAGCTGAGCCGTGTATGTATGGAGCAGAGCAGAGCCGTATTTGGACGGGGTGTACAGAGTGGAACCACATGTGTATGGAGCAGAGCCGTGTGTGTACGGAGCGGAGCTGTGTGTATGGGGTGTACAGAGTGGAGATGTGTATGAGGTGTACGGAGCGGAGCTGTGTGTGTACGAGGTGTATGGAACGAAGCCCTGTGTGCACAAAGTGTATGGAGCTGAGCCGTGTGTGTACGGAGCGGAGCAGAGCCGTGTTTGTATGAGGTGTACGGAGTGGAGCCGTGCATGTACAGGGTGTACGGAGCGGAGCCGTTTGTGTATGGGTTGTACGGAGCAGAGCCGCGGGTGCACAGGGTGTACGAAACAGAGCTCTGTGTGTACAAAGTGTATGGAGCTGAGCCGTGTGTATACGGAGCAGAGCCATGTGTGTACGGGGTGTGCGGAGAAGAGCCGTGTGTGTATGCAGTGGAGCCGCATGTGTTTGAGTTGTACAGAGCAGAACCGCTTGTGTACAAGGTGTATGGAGCAAAGCCGCATGTGTACGAGGTTTACGGAGTGAAGCCGTGTATGTACTGAGTGGATCCGTGTGTGTGCGAGGTGTACGGAGCAGAGCCGTGTGTCTACGAGGCATAGAAAGTGGAACCGTGTGTGTATGAGGTGTGCAGAGCCGTGCATGTACAAGGCGTATGATGGGGAGCATTTACACCTCCCAACCATCCAGGATCCAGTGGGACAGTCCCGATTTTGAAAGAGAATCTACTCCACCGCCCCAGGCCAGGAGCTTACTTTTCCCGCCGACACAGGAGTACACTGCAGAGCAACAAGGAGCACTGGAAGTGATGTGCTAGAAGCTGACCAGAAATGAAGTAATTTTGGGAGAAGACTGTGACGGAACCATGGAGGCACTTCAGGGAATGCTTCAGATCAATCACTGTGTCCTCCTCTGACAGTGCAGACAGCGGGATCGCCTTGGACTCAGGGACATCGGCCATGTGAGCGGATCATGATATGTCCTTCCCCGGGAAGCTCAGGTGGGCACTACAATGGGAGCCTGGCTGCTATAGTATCTTTATAGAATCTTTCTATCTTTCTCTCTCTGCTCTTTCTTTCTTTCTATCTCTCTGTAATCATTCTTTTTTACTTTATCTCTCTTTCTTTTTTTCTTTCTCTCTGCTCTTTCTTTCCCCTCTTCCTTTCTCTCTCTCTCTGTTCTTTATTTCTCTCTGTTCTTTCTTTTCCCCTCTTTCTTTCTATTTCTAATCTTTTTTCTCTCTCTAATCTTTCTTTCTCTCTCTGTTCACTCTCTGTTCTTCCTTTTTCTCTCTCTGTTCTTCCTTTTTCTCTCTCTGTTCTTTCTTTCTCTCTCTGTTTTCTTTCTTTCTCCTCTTCCTTTATTTCTCTCTCTGTTCTTTCTTTCTTTCTTTCTTTCTTTCTTTCTTTCTCTGTTCTTTCTTTCCTCTCTTTCTCTCTCTCTGATCCTTCTTCTTTTCTCTCTGTTCTTTCTCTCTCTCTGTTCTTACTTTCTTTCTCTATAACGTAGCCCCCTTCATATGGTATAATACAGCCCCCAAAGAATATAATGTAGCCCCTTTAGAATATAATGCAGCCCCCTCATAGGGTATCATGCTGCCCACCTAATGGGGTATCATGCTGCCCCCTCATGGAGTATCATGCTGCCCTCCCTTATATGGGGTATCAGGCTGCCCCCCTTATACGGGGTATCATGCTGCCCCCCCTCATGCAGGGTATCATACTACCCCCTCATACGGGGTATCATGCTGCCCCCATCATATGGGGTATCATCTTGCCCCCTCCTCATTCATGGTATATCATTCTGCCCCCTCATACGGGTGTCATGCTGCCGCCCCCCCATACAGGGTATCATAATCATGCAACCATGACTCACTATATAAATAAATTAAAAAATACTATACTCACCTCTCCTCCTCGCTCCCATGCTGCGGCTCTGCTCCGATATCAGAAGCTGCACTGCAGTCAGATCGGCACACAACAGGGATGCGATGAAGTGACGTCATTGTGCTCCTGCTGTGTGTCAGAGGGTAATGATGGGAGAGGGTGCATCATGTGATGCTCTCTCTTCCATTATTGCAGTGTGCACTGAGAGGCCACGCTGATGCCCTGGTCTGCGGGCCCTTATAGCGGGCAGTGTTAGCCGCAGCCTGCGGCAAACACTGCCCGCTTAATATTCACTCTTCTCCACGCCCATTGGGGTGTGGGGAAGCATGAATATTCATTTCACTTTAGCAGCGGTAATAGGCTTTGGCTTCCTGTCACCCGCTGCTGCTCTGCTGGCAGAGGGTGCCCCAATAGCAGCTGCTGGTGTGACTCTATTAGCGACACACCACTGGCTGGAGGCCCATGGAGCAGCAGAGACCCTAGGCTGCTGGCCCTATATGCCAGCAGGTGTCAGTGCCTGGGCCCAACGGAGAATCCTCCGGTTCTCCGGTGGCCCAGTCTGACCCTGAATGTGGGCACTGTTTCTAACGCATTTGCACCAGGCATTACTATATTCTAGAGAGTTGCTTTAGAATTTAGAGGTCACATGGAACCACACAATAGGTGCAGCAATAGGGACACATATGGAAGCAGAGGCTCAGTATTGGGGTATCAGCAAGATGAGAAGTTTGTGCCAGTTGGGAATAGTCCCATTGGTGACAGTGCTGAAAATATGAGAAATGAAACATGTCTTTGTTGTATTCTCTGCAGCCGAGTCCTGGCTGGAGGAGTCGTCATGTCGGTCTGGGCCTGATGGAAAAGACGGGAAAAGTGAACAATTCCATCAGAAAGAACGTCAGCGGTAAGTCATTATCTGTAACTCTGCTGTAATCTATTATATGTTCTGTAGGACTGGTATTATTTACCACTGACCATATGGTGGTAATATCAATAGTCAGTCAAAGAAAAAAGAAACATCCGGCACTGTCCCTGAGAAAGAAATACCCGCAAAGCCACTTATAACCGCTATCAGTGTGACACCTGTAACCCTTGCTGAACGGGTGCTCTATCCATGTGAAGAAAAAACATGAACTATCGTAGTAGAAAAAGACAGCAGCATGGCACTCACCGTTCTCTTGATATGATTCACTTTATTTCATGTTAATAAAGCATAGGCGTTGGCACGGGAGAAATGCAAAAAGACGGCCGACAGCCGTTTCGTGCACAATGCACTTCAACAGGTCCCATGCTCAGGCTCAAGGAAACACTAATTTATACCACATGTGTAAACAAAAGAAACTCCACCCTTTACCTGAACGTGTCTTGAAAAAACCCCAAAATAAAAAAATAAAAACAAGCATAATTTACATACACCATATGCAATAAAACTAGCAATCATAACCGCTTCAGAGAAATACGGACATATCCACTTTTTCATTTAGACCCAAAGGACCTGTGGCTTTTGTACGGAGGATCCATTTAGCCTCTATTTGTAAAAGATGTTTTTTATGACTCCCTCCATACTGCGGTGCAGACACCCTTTCAATGCCAGTAAACCGTAATGCTTCCGCATTCCCCCCATGTACCTTCCTCATGTGTTCTATAAGTCTAGGGACACCCTTTCCTGTGCTGATAGAATTGAAATGTTCCCTGAATCTTACACAGAGAGGCCGGATAGTTTTCCCAATGTAGAAAAAACCACATGGGCAAAACAATGCATACACTACAAAGGAGGTCCTGCAAGTAATGAATTCCATGACTTCGTGAAATATAGGTCCCATTTTTACAGTTTTGCCACTTAATTTAAATGGACACCAAGAACAGTTTTTACATATATACAGTGGGGCAAAAAAGTATTTAGTCAGTCAGCAATAGTGCAAGTTCCACCACTTAAAAAGATGAGAGGCGTCTGTAATTTACATCATAGGTAGACCTCAACTATGGGAGACAAACTGAGAAAAAAAAATCCAGAAAATCACATTGTCTGTTTTTTTTTCATTTTATTTGCATATTATGGTGGAAAATAAGTATTTGGTCAGAAACAAAATTTCATCTCAATACTTTGTGATATATCCTTTGTTGGCAATGACAGAGGTCAAACGTTTTCTGTAAGTCTTCACAAGGTTGCCACACACTGTTGTTGGTATGTTGGCCCATTCCTCCATGCAGATCTCCTCTAGAGCAGTGATGTTTTTGGCTTTTCGCTTGGCAACACGGACTTTCAACTCCCTCCAAAGGTTTTCTATAGGGTTGAGATCTGGAGACTGGCTAGGCCACTCCAGGACCTTGAAATGCTTCTTACGAAGCCACTCCTTCGTTGCCCTGGCGGTGTGCTTTGGATCATTGTCATGTTGAAAGACCCAGCCACGTTTCATATTCAATGCCCTTGCTGATGGAAGGAGGTTTGCACTCAAAATCTCACGATACATGGCCCCATTCATTCTTTCATGTACCCGGATCAGTCGTCCTGGCCCCTTTGCAGAGAAACAGTCCCAAAGCATGATGTTTCCACCACCATGCTTTACAGTAGGTATGGTGTTTGATGGATGCAACTCAGTATTCTTTTTCATCCAAACACGACAAGTTGTGTTTCTACCAAACAGTTCCAGTTTGGTTTCATCAGACCATAGGACATTCTCCCAAAACTCCTCTGGATCATCCAAATGCTCTCTAGCAAATTTCAGATGGGCCCGGACATGTACAGGCTTAAGCAGTGGGACATGTCTGGCACTGCAGGATCTGAGTCCATGGTGGCGTAGTGTGTTACTTATGGTAGGCCTTGTTACATTGGTCCCAGGTCTCTGCAGTTCATTCACTAGGTCCCCCCGCGTGGTTCTGGGATTTTTGCTCACCGTTCTTGTGATCATTCTGACCCCACGGGGTGGGATTTTGCGTGGAGCACCAGATCGAGGGAGATTATCAGTGGTCTTGTATGTCTTCCATTTTCTAATTATTGCTCCCACAGTTGATTTCTTCACTAAAAGCTGGTTGGCTATTGCAGATTCAGTCTTCCCAGCCTGGTGCAGGGCTACAATTTTGCTTCTGGTGTCCTTTGACAGCTCTTTGGTCTTCACCATAGTGGAGTTTGGAGTCAGACTGTTTGAGGGTGTGCACAGGTGTCTTTTTATACTGATAACACCTTTAAACAGTTGCCATTACTACAGGTAATGAGTGGAGGAAAGAGGAGACTCTTAAAGAAGAAGTTACAGGTCTGTGAGAGCCAGAAATCTTGATTGCTTGTTTCTGACCAAATACTTATTTTCCACCATAATATGCAAATAAAATGAAAAAAAAACAGACAATGTGATTTTCTGGATTTTTTTTTCTCAGTTTGTCTCCCATAGTTGAGGTCTACCTATGATGTAAATTACAGACGCCTCTCATCTTTTTAAGTGGTGGAACTTGCACTATTGCTGACTGACTAAATACTTTTTTGCCCCACTGTAATTTCCCTTTGGGGCACTAGATTCCAACCAATTATTTTGTTTGTTTTGAAATCTGTTCTTGACTAATAAATCTCGAAGGTTAGTACTTCTTTTACTCGCAAATAAAGGACCCCTACTGACCACATCTGTGAGGTCTCTGTCACTTTCGAGTAGGTGCCAATACTGTATAATGACTGTTCTAATGTGTCTATCCATAGAATTATATGTAAAACTAAAAACAAACCGTTTCTCTTTTCCTTTTTTGATCTGCCCGTTAATAACTGGTTCACTATTAACCCTCTGTAAGGCAGAATCTAGAACAGAATCAGGATATCCTCTTTTTTTGAATCTGCTACGCAATTCATTCGCTTGTCTCTGAAAACCTTCATTATGACTATTAAATTTCTTTAATCTCAAAAATTGGCCATAAGGCAAGGAATTCTTTACATAATGGGGGTGTGCACTATTATAACGTAAGAGGGAGTTTGTGGATGAAGATTTACGAAAAATTTCTGTATACAAAACTCCATTGGTTAACTTTAATCTGACATCCAAAAAATCTATTTCTGAGCCTCCAAATTGCGAAGTAAACTTCATATTCATATTATTATGTGAATTAAGAAACTCCACAAATAAATTGAAATCCTCTTTTGACCCACCCCACACAATGAAAATGTCATCCACATAGCGAATAAATAATTTTATATACTTCAAAAAGGGATTGGTGACCGCATAAACTACTTTCTCCTCCAAAACTGCCAAAAACAGGTTAGCGAGGGTGCACGCGACGGGCGTACCCATCGCTGTACCCTCCGTTTGCCTATACCAGACATTGTCAAATTGGAACGCGTTATGCTTAAGAATAAAATCAAGACCATCTGTGATGAAATTGATGGTTCAAAGATCTCTATCAGAACTCAAAAGCACTTGTCTAATTGCGTCTACTCCACCCTCATGTGGAATTCTAGTGTATAGATTTTCCACATCTAAGGATGTCATCTGGAAATTATCCTGCCAATCAATTTCTTTTAGAACTGTCACAAAATCTTTCGAATCTTTTATGCACGAAGGAATCTCCTTGAGGAGAGGACGCAGAAGTCAGTCTATGTACTGGGATAGGGGCTCCGTGAGAGACCCTATCCCAGACACTATAGGGCGGCCTGGAGGATTATTAATGGACTTGTGTATTTTAGGTATATGATACCAATGAGGCTTTCTCGGAAATTCTAGAAACAATTTCTCAGCTTTACGTTTTGAAAGTACATTATTCTGGACCTGTTGTCTTAAAAGAGACCGCAATTCTTCTTTGTATCTATTGGTGGGATCACTTTTTAAGACACAGTAAGTTGAAAAAACGGATAACTGCCTATTCGCCTCAGCAACATAGCTGTCCTTATTTAGTAGAACCACGTTACCTCCTTTATCTGCTGAATGCAGGATTACATCTGACCAGCCCTGAATTTCTTTAATGGCCTGTCTTTCCTCCAAAGTTAGATTTGCGGTCTGTTTTGAATATATCAATGCCTTTAAATCCTTCACTATCTTTGTTCCAAACACATCTACCACATTTCCAGGGACCTATATTTCACGAAGTCACGGAATTCATTACTTGCAGGATCTCCTTTGTAGTGTATGCATTGTTTTACCCATGTGGTTTTTTCTACATTGGGAAAACTATTCGGACTCTCTGTGTAAGATTCAGGGAACATTTCAATTCTATCAGCACAGGAAAGGGAGTCCCTAGACTTATAGAACACATGAGGAAGGTACATGGGGGGAATGCGGAAGCATTACGGTTTACTGGCATTGAAAGGGTGTCTGCACCGCAGTATGTAGGGAGTCATAAAAAACATCTTTTACAAATAGAGGCTAAATGGATCCTCCGTACAAAAGCCACAGGTCCTTTGGGTCGAAATGAAAAAGTGGATATGTCCGTATTTCTCTGAAGTGGTTATGATTGCTAGTTTTATTGCATATGGTGTATGTAAATTATGCTTGTTTTTATTTTTTTATTTTTGGTTTTTTTTTAAGACACGTTCAGGTAAAGGGTTGAGTTTCTTTTGTTCACACATGTGGTATAAATTAGTGTTTCCTTGAGCCTGAGCGTGGGACCTGTTGAAGTGCATTGTGCACGAAACGGCTGTCGGACGTCTTTTTGCATTTCTCCCGTGCCAACGCCTATGCTTTATTAACATGAAATAAAGTGAATCATTTCAAGAGAACGGTGAGTGCCATCCTGCTGTCTTTTTCTACTACGGTGGTAATATCAATACTGGTCTACATATTTTTGGCAACAGCGCTGTCATCGGCTGAGGTTCTCCGGTTAGGGGCCCACTCAGAAGTTTCACCCCCCCGAACCAAAACCCTAACTATGCCTCTGGTCCTTCCCTATGATGTCTTACATGCCATAAAATAGCATAATGCAGCAAATCAGGAGCGATTATCATAGCTTGTATACAAGCTTAAGCTTAGAATTTATGGTGTCATTCCAAGGAGATATCAGAATAGGGTAGTTTGCCAGAGCTCACTGCTCAGCAAATAGAGAAAGAAAGAGAAAACTCTAAAATATTTCATAAATACTCCAAATAGTATTATATTGAATAACTGCAGTAGTGAAGAAAATACAGTTGTGGCCAAAAGTATTGACACCCCTGCAATTCTGTCAGATAATACTCAGTTTCTTCCTGAAAATAATTGCAAACTCAAATTCTTTGGTATTATTATCTTCATTTAATTTGTCTTAAATGAAAAAACACAAAAGAGAATGAAGCAAAAAGCAAAACATTGATCATTTCACACAAAACTCCAAAAATGGGCCTGACAAAAGTATTGGCACCCTCAGCCTAATACTTGGTTACACAACCTTTAGCCAAAATAACTGCGACCAACCGCTTCCGGTAACCATCAATGAGTTTCTTACAATGCTCTGCTGGAATTTTAGACCATTATTCTTTGGCAAACTGCTCCAGGTCCCTGATATTTGAAGGGTGCCTTCTCCAAACTGCCATTTTTAGATCTCTCCACAGGTGTTCTATGGGATTCAGGTCTGGACTCATTGCTGGCCACCTTAGAAGTCTCCAGTGCTTTCTCTCAAACCATTTTCTAGTGCTTTTTGAAGTGCGTTTTGGGTCATTGTCCTGCTGGAAAACCCATGACTAGTGTTGAGCGATACCACCCGATATTGAAAAATATCGGATCGGATTGGATCGGCCGATATCCAAAAAGTATCGGGTATCGCCGATTCCGATCCCAGAAGTCCCATTCAAGTCAATGGAACAGAAATATTGGAATAAAAAAAACACATTCTTTCCTTGTAGGTTAATTCTACATGAAAAAAACAACTAATAATAATGTAGAATGTATTGTGGGAGGTGTAGGAGACATTAAAGCCATAAAGGTTTAGCCCAATCAAATGGAATAGCAGGATTAAAATTTTTTTTTTAAAGACGTTCGGAGTTACAAAGATATTGACAATGTTAACCGCTTTTATATTTTGTCAGATATGTATGTTTCACTACTTCCATGCTCTTCACCTTCTTTTTTACTTCTCCCACACTTTCTCCATCATCCTCAGCAGCAGCAACTTTTTCATCAACTTCTTCTTCACCTTATTCTTCATCTTCACCTTCTTCCTATTATTCTTTTTTGTACATTATTCATATTCTTCTTCATATTCTACTTCTTCATCTTCTTCCTATGCTTCTTCTTCATCATATTCTTATTTGTGACAGCCATTCCTGTAGTTGTTATCTATAAAAGTTTGAAGATTACACCTTCCGTTCTGCCTGTCACAAAAGATTTACAACAGGATTTGTCCAAGTTCAGTTTGGCCTGCAGCAGCAGGCATTTTCCAGGGGCACGACGAGGAGGAACGGACTCACCCCCATACACTGCTTAGCCTTCTTCTGCTTATAATTTAGATAATATCATTTGCTCTGATTTTTAGTCTTATGCTTAATGTTCTTCTGCTTTTGGTTTTTCAGCTTCTTGGTCTTCTGTCTCTTGATGTTCTGCATCTTGGTGGTTGTCTTCATGTTCTTTGTCCTCTTGGTCATCTTCTTCAGGGTCATCTTTTTGCTCTTCTTCGGTGTGGTCTTCAGGGTCGTCATCTTCAGGGTCGTCATCACGGAGATCCAGAATGAGAACTAAAAACCATTTCCACAAGCTCGAACTTGGAAAAGTAGCAGAAGGTACAAGAAGACTGAGGAACTGCTGAGTACCAGCTGACGGTACTGGAACCCGGATGGTTAGCAGAAGGAACAAGAGCAAATGGAACTAGCGAGGACCAGCTGACGGTGCTGTAACCCAGAACACAGTAACACAGGTACAAGTGTGGATTGTTCAGATGCCACTTCTGAGCAGCAACTGGCAGGGTTGGAGGCCAGGGGGAATACAAGAGACAGTGGAGCCAGAGGCCTAAGTGGAGCACGGTTAAAAATCAGTAGTAGTGTGACTGTGTAGGCAGCAGGAGACTTTGCCATCCACACAGCAGGGGAGCAGCTGGCGGTACTGAACCCCACTGACACAGGAGCTAGTGTTTCTCTCTGTGAAGACGGCACTTCTCAACACCAACTGGCGTTGTTGGAGCCCAGGATCAAGCATGGAGCAGGCTGAGGCCTGATGGTTTTTGCATGTGGAGGCAGCAGGAGACATTGCCGTCCACACAGCAGGGGAACAGCTGACGTTACTGAACCCCACTAACACAGGAGCTAGTGTGTTTTTCTCTGTGAAGACGGCACTTCTGAACACCAACTGGCGTTGTTGGAGCCCAGGATCAAGCATGGAGCAGGCTGAGGCCTGATGTTTTTTGAATGTGGAGGCAGCAGGAGACATTGCCATACACACAGCAGGGGAACAGCTGACGTTACTGAACCCCACTGACACAGGAGCTAGTGTGTTTTTCTCTGTGAAGAAGGCACTTCTGAACACCAACTGGCGTTGTTGGAGCCCAGGATCAAGCATGGAGCAGGCGGCTGAGGCCTGATGGTTTTTGAATGTGGAGGCAGCAGGAGACATTGCCGTCCACACAGCAGGGGAACAGCTGACGTTACTGAACCCCGCTAACACAGGACCTAGTGTTTTTCTCTGTGCGGACCGCACTTCCGAGTGACAACTGGCTGTGTTGAAGCCCAGGATCAATCATGCAGCAGGCGGAGGTCAACTTGCAGCAAGTTTTATATAGGTTGTAGACTACTACTGATTGCAACCGTGCTCCACTATGGCCTCTGGCTCCATTGTCTCTAGTATTTCCCCTGGCCTCCAACCCCACCTGTTACTGCTCTGAAGTGGCATCTGCACAATCCACACTTGTTCCTGTGTTACTGGGGCTCAGTCACCTGCGGCACTAAAGACGCGTTCCGATAATACACTGGCAGCAGGGCAAGCCAGCACCTCCAATGCATACTGGCTAAGCTCTGGCCATGTATCCAGCTTACAGACCCAAAACTTGAAGGGGGAAGAGCCATCTGGGAGTACACTGACAGGGCAAGACAAGTAGTCTGTCACCATCTGACGGAAACGTTGCCTCCTGCAACGACTGGACATTGGACTGTCCAGAAGCAGATGGCATTTGTGACTTCTCATCCTCCACCTCTTCCAAAACCTCCTCCCTTAGTGCTTGCAGTGTTTTTTGAAGCAGGCAGATAAGGGGGACAGTCATGCTGACTAGTGCATTATCTGCAATCACCATCTGCGTGGAATCATCGAAGGCATGCAAAACGAGGCAGATGTCCTTCATAGAGTCCCACTCAGTGGTGCTGAAGTGTGACCGGTGCACAGTGCGACTTGTTTGCGCCTGATGCAGCTGGTACTCCCTGACTGCTGCCTGCTGCTCACACAACCACTACAACATATGTAACGTTGAATTCCACCTGGTGGGTAGGTCACATATGATGCCATGTTCCGGAAGGCATAATCAGCACTACAGAGCAGCAAGGCGTGATCTTGCCGTGCAGGAACGCCGCAAGTGAGCGCACTCTATGCGGACCTTGTGCAGCAGTGCATCAAGATCCGGATAGTCCCTCAGAAAGGTCTGCACGACCAAGTTCAGCACATGTGCCAGACATGGGATCTGAGTGAGGTTGCCTAGGCCCAGAGCTGCCACCAGATTTTGGCCATTGTCTCACACTACCAAGCCTGGCTTGACATTCGCTGGCACAAACCACACATCGCTCTTCTGCTTGATGGCATTCCAGAGCTCCTGCGCTGTGTGGCTTCGATTCCCCAAAGAAGTTAATTTGAGTACGGCCTGTTGACGTTTGGCCACGGTTGTGCTCATATTGGTCGTAACAGGCTCCTGCAGCGCTGTTTCTGAGGAACTTGAGTAGGAGGAGGAGTCAATGAGTACAGACTGGATTCCTGCAATCCGTGGAGTTGGCAGAACACATACAGCGCCACTCTCCAGATCTGTACCCGACTCCACAACATTGACCCAATAGGCAGTGAGGTTAAGGTATCGTCCTTGACCATGGTTACATGTCCACGCATCGGTGGTCAGGTGGACCTTGCTACTGATGGCGTTTAGTAGCGCTTTTTTTATTTTTCCCTTAACATGCTTTTGCAGGGCAGGGACGGCTTGCCTGCTGAAATAAAAGAGGCTGGGCATGGTGTATTGTGGGACTGCCAATGCCATGAAGTTCCGGAAGGTGTCAGTCTCCACCAGCCTGAATGAGAGCATTTCAAGGGCCAGTAGTTTGGCAATGCCATCATTCAGAGCCTGTGCTCAGGGAAGGTTTGCCGAGTATGGCCGCCTTTTATCCCATGCCTGTGCTACCGATGGCTGTAGAGTGGCCTGGGAGTGTGAGGATGACTGGGAACGTGGTGTTGTGGGTGGAATGTCACTGGGTCTCCGGACAACAGTGCCAGAGCGTCTTCCTTGGCGATCCTGTGAGGAAGCCGAACCAGCTGTGTGTGAGCTGGAGGAAGAGACCCCAACACGAGCTGAAGAGGTGGTAGGTGGTGCTGTACGTTGGCCTATGTCTTCAGTGTGTCTGTGTAACTCCACCTCGTGCTTTGTCCGCACATGTTTCCACATATTTGTGGTATTGAGGTTGCTGACATTTTTCCCTCTTTTGATTTTTTGATGACACAGCTTGCATTTGACAAAGCAAATGTCATCTGCAACTGTGTTAAAAAAGGACCATGCACTGCAAGTCTTGGGAGCGCCCGTTTTGAAAGAAGAGGAATGCTCCTAACGGGTGCCGAAGTGGAGGCTACAGGCAACCAAGTGGCACCTGAGTCTCGTCATCATCTGATGTTGTCATACAAGATATAAAGCCATTATTTCCTCAGGATAAATATAGCAGAAATACACAGAATCTCCTGTGGGCACATATCGCTTGTAAATGCTTGCAAATCTATACCCAAATAGGGGCCAAAGTTATCTGTAAAGAAGTGCCATCATCACCTTTAGCAATATTACCTGAGAGCAGCCAGTGCAAGCAAAACGAGGGTCCCCGGGCCCACCCCGACGCACGTTTCGGACACACCTTCTTCAGGGGGTGACAACATTGGTATATTACTGGCAACATGGTGCCCAGGGTCCTAATCAATGATTAACTAGTACTTACATGTTTTTTAGTCATTTGTTTTCTGGCATTTCCACTGATTAAAATATTTTTCACCATGACCTTTGGTTGCCTTTTTGGATTCGCCCTTCCCCCCTCTTCTCTATATGACTTTTGGCAATTAATGTTATAAATATATTGGGACACTAATTATGGTCATTTGTGACATACTATTTATTATACTGTCCCATAGGATGTTTACATTGCTTTGCACTACCCTTTTTGTATCTTCTTCATCTTGGTAGACTGATAAAGATAGGCAGAAAAGTACAAAGGGGGGCTTAGTGTGCTTATTACTGAACAGCTGGTAACAGGTATAAGAAACACTAATTTTATGAAGTGTGTGTGGACTACACTTTAATAGGAGCTAATGTGGCCTACACAACTGTCAAATGGAGTGTTTGGTGAACTTTATTTTGTTTGTTTTTTTGAAAAAAAACTAAAAGGATGTGACCAAAGATTTGAAAGTGATTATATCACTAACTTTTTGGAGCTATTACAATGCAGGCAGGTAACCTACAATGCAAAAGATGAGGATCCAAAAAAATTGGGTAATACTAATCTGGCTGCAGCTGAAGGGCACAAGCCAGAAAAAAGGCTCCTCTATCTACTCCTATATAGGGTTTGCAGCCAACCAATGTAGATGGATATGGATGGATGCACACTAATAGGAGAATAAAAAATGAGCTGCAATAAAAGAAAAATATGTGTGAGGCAGTGACGCACGCTGAGTGGCCTACAACCAGACGTAGCTGCAGGACACACTACTCAGCGTGAGCTGCACTCACACACAGATACCTCTCAGACAGCCGTGAACAGTGCAGATAAGTGGGCACTAGCACTGAAAGGCTGCAGAGAGGCTCCACTGTCTACTCCTATAGTGTTTGCATCCACCGTATTTGGATACGGATGGATGCACACTAATAGGAGAATAAAAAATGAGCTGCAATAAAAGAAAAATATGTGTGAGGCAGTGACGCACGCTGAGTGGCCTACAACCAGACGTAGCTGCAGGACACACTACTCAGCGTGAGCTGCACTCACACACAGAGACCTCTCAGACAGCCGTGAACAGTGCAACAAACTGGGCACTAGCACTGAAAGGCTGCAGAGAGGCTCCGCTGTCTACTTCTATAGTGTTTGCAACCAACATATATGGATACAGATGGATGCACAGTGCACACTAATAGGAGAATGAAAAATGAGCAGCAAAAAAAGAAAAATATGTATGAGGCAGTGACACACGCTGAGCGGCCTACAACCAGACGTGGCTGCAGGACACACTACTCAGCATGAGCTGCACTCACACAGACCTTGCAGACAGCTGTGAACACTGCTGCAAGGCAAAATAAAGCTACAGTGGTGGATTATGTAGCCTGGGTAAAGCACACTATGATTGTGAAAATCGCTATCTCTAACTGTCCCTCACAGTATAGAGCTTTAATAAATGCACTAGAGACAAGACCTGGAAAAGACATCACATTAGAATTTGTGAAGACCAGACTCATAGATGAATATCAGAGAAGAAAAGAACAAACAAATGATTCTTCTACCGAAAAAGACAGTGGAAACGCTCTTAAAGCTACAGAATTTGAAAAACCTATAATAAAGATACAAGAGAATGCTTCAGATGTAAGAAAAAAGGTCATTTAAAAAAAGTTACAGTAACTCCTAAAGCTGTACAGAGGCTTTTCCAAAATTTTGATGTAAACTGAACACCTCTATCAGAAAAAATCCATGCAGCCTAAATATCTCTTTGATCACTAATTCTGCAGTTTGTTCAGCCGTAGGAATCCCTTTAGTTGGAATAAAATGGGCCATCTTTGCTAGCAGATCCACCACAACAAGAATAACAATCATTTCTTTAGAGATGGTTAGATTCACAATGTAATCCATTGAGAATGATACCCAAAGCCTGGATGGAACTGAAAAGAGGAAGAAGGAGTCCTAGAGGTGAAGAATTGTGGGGTCTTTTTCCGTGCACAGGTTACACAGGAGGAAACATATTTTCTCGCATCCTTCCTACAATTAGGTCACCAAAAAGAATGAAGCAATATTTCTTGAATTTTCTTCACTCAAGGGTGTCCTAGAAGTTTAAAATCATGGACATGTTGGAGAACTTGAAGATGAGCAGATTCGGGGACATATATTTGGTGGTTCTGCATCCAAAATCCCTCCTTAAAAGAAAGATCAACTTCTTTAGAAAGATGGTTAAAAAAAGTTAATCTTTGTTAAAAATTCTTTGTTGTCCCAAACAAATTTTTGGGCATAGAATGGTACAGTCAGTGTAAGACCTCTCCTGAGGTTCAGTAAATATCCTGGACAGAGCATCAGCCTTGTCATTTTTTGAACCAGGCAGATAAGAAATTATAAAGTTAAACCTGGAGAAAAATAAGGCCCAACATGCTTGTCTGGTCAACAATGTCTTCGCTGTGCAGATGAATTCTAAGTTTTTGCGGTCAGTAAATACACTGGATGATTTGCACCTTCCAAAACATGTCTCCATTTGAAGAAAGCTACTTTAATAGCTAAAAGTTCTTTACCTCCAATGTCATAATTATTTTCTGACAAGGAATGAGAAAGGAATGCATATGGATGAAGCTGCATCTTGTCTCCAAGTTACTGTGATAAAACGGCTCCTATCACAGTCTGAGGCTTCTACTTCGACAACAAATGGAAGTTCAGGATTTGGATGGACTAGTAATGGTGCAGAAGTAAAAAGAGTCTTTAATTTGTCAAAGACCACTTGTGCCTCTGGAGAATTGGGATGGGGGAACCCGAAAGTAAGTTCGGCATCCATACCAAACACCTACTGTTCAGGCATGGACACCGAACACGGACTTCACCTGGAAGTCCGTGTTACTGTTTGGGTTCGGCTGCCTGAATACCGGGTGTTTGTCGCGTTGTCATGTGCATGGCAGCGTGGCAAACACCACTTCTGATCGGTAGGAAAATCTTCCCTGCCTGTCAGAGAGCCACGGTTCCCATGCTGTCAAAAGACAGAGTGAGCACTCAGCTGTGATCGGAGGTATAAAGCTCACCTCCGGTCACTGGTGTCAGCTGATGGGACTACTGATCTCAACATACGACACCTGCTCCTGCTAATTACAGTGAGAACAGGAACAGTGGATGGAAGTATTCATCAGCTGCTCCTGCACTGTAAATAAATAATTTAAAACAACAGCATGGGTTCCCCTGTATTTTTGCTAACCAGACAGACAAACTTACAACTGTGGGCTGCAACCTTCAGCTGTCAGCTTCAGCAAGGCTAGTTATCAAGAATAGAAGGGTCCCCATGTTGTTTTTCTTAATTATTTAAATAAATAATAACAAAAACAGCATGGGATCCCCCTAATTTTTGACAACCAACCTTGCTAAAGCAGGTATTCTCAGGCTGGTAAAGGGCCATGGATATTGCCCCCCCAGCCTAAAAATAGCAGAGCACAGCTGCCCAGAAAAGGCACATGTATTAGATGCGTCATTTTTGGCGCTTTTCCCAGCTCTTCCCACTTGCCCAGTAGCAGTGGCAAGTGGGGTTCATATATGTGGGGTTGTTGTCACTTATCCATTACTAATCCTATAGTTGTATGGTAAATAAAGACACAGCAAGTATAAAGTCCTTTATTTGAAATAAGATACTGTACACAGTTTTCCATTTTTAGTTAAACGCCTAAATCCAGCGAAGCCCTTGTTCTCCTGTAATAAAAGTAAAATTAAAAAACAATATACCATACCAGTCCCTCGTTCTGTCCCATGCCATATTCCATGTCTGGGGGATAAACAGTTTTCAACCTGGATGGTGCCAAGATGTGTTCGCCCAGGCAGAAAACTACTGTTGACTGAACTGCTGCGAGCACAGCCTCAGAGATCAGTGGTGACGTCATATAGGTTATATCTGGTCAGTGAGGCTTTGTTCCCAGCTCTCTGTAAGTCCATAAAATTTCCTCCTGCTCCAGAATTCAACATGGCAGAGCATATCATTTGGCTTCCAATTATGATTTGTATGGGAAAGACAAAAATGAGGCGATTGTGATTGCTCTTTGCCTTTATCCTGCATTACAAATGAATTGGTCTGCACTACTGCATCTGGCAATTTAATTAGGACAGTTAATGGCAAAGTTTCCAGAGCCCCCACAATAGAGACATAATTTTTCTGTATGTCACCTCTCTTTCTCTACTGCAAAGAAAGGTTTACAGATTACATCCATTGTCAAAGGTTCAAGCACACTTTCTATTTCCTGTTGATGTTTTAAGGCTGATTGAGTAAAGGAGTAGTTTGTAGAGTTGAGCGAAACGGGTCGAAAAAATTCAAAAGTCGCCGACTTTTAGCAAAGTCGGGTTTCATGAAACGAAACCCGACCCTAGGATGAGGTCGGCCACGAGGTCGGTGACTTACGCGCCAAAGTCGCGTTTCAAAAGTTTGTTTTGCGCTCTTTTTCAGCCAATCAGGATCCACGGACACTGTGGGCAACGTGATGACATAGGCACGGGTCACCACCATCTTTCAGAAGGGCATGCAAGTGATTGGCTTGCTTTGGTGGGCGTCACAGGGGGTATAAAAGGGCGTGCACGCCGACCGCCATCTTACTTCTGCCGATCTTAGTATAGGGAGAGGTTGCTGCTGATTCTGTAGGGAGAGCGTTAGGCAGGGAAGAAGACAAAAAAACTGCTTCTGCTGCTAGCGATTTGGCCTGCACAACACACAAGTCACTGTGTGTGCAGTGCAAGGGGAGGCTATATTGTGGTGTATCAGTGGTGTTGGTTGTTGGGCTGCCTTCTAAGGCTTCCTGACACGCTGGCATTGCTGTTTACCCACTGCTCCGCAAACTGCTTTTTTAAAAGCAATCCAATCTCCCTTATCCTCTCGTCACTTTGGTCACAGGCAGCTGTGCCATCGAGCGTGTCACATAGCGCTCAGATATCAGTGGGCCGCACACAATCCACAAGTGTCCACTGTCCAAAAGTGTACGCAGAGATTCAAAATCTCCATTATCCTCTCGTCACTTTGGTCACAGGCAGCTGTGCCATCGAGCGTGTCACATAGCGCTCAGATATCAGTGGGCCGCACACAATCCACAAGTGTCCACTGTCCACAAGTGTACGCAGAAATTCAAAATCTCCATTATCCTCTCGTCACTTTGGTCACAGGCAGCTGTGCCATCGAGCGTGTCACATAGCGCTCAGCTATCAGTGGGCCGCACACAATCCACAAGTGTCCAGTGTCCAAAAGTGTACGCAGAGATTCAAAATCTCCATTATCCTCTCATCACTTTGGTCATAGGCAGCTGTGCCATCGAGCGCGTCACATAGCGCTCAGATATCAGTGGGCCGCACACAATCCACAAGTGTCCAGTGTCCAAAAGTGTACGCCGAGATTCAAAATCTCCATTATCCTCTCGTCACTTTGGTCACAGGCAGCTGTGCCATCGAGCGTGTCACATAGCGCTCAGATATCAGTGGGCCACACACAATCCACAAGTGTCCAGTGTCCAAGAGTGTACGCAGAGATTCAAAATCTCCATTATCCTCTCGTCACTTTGGTCACAGGCAGCTGTGCCATCGAGCGTGTCACATAGCGCTCAGATATCAGTGGGCCGCACACAATCCACAAGTGTCCACTGTCCACAAGTGTACGCAGAGATTCAAAATCTCCATTATCCTCTCGTCACTTTGGTCACAGGCAGCTGTGCCATCGAGCGTGTCACATAGCGCTCAGATATCAGTGGGCCGCACACAATCCACAAGTGTCCAGTGTCCAAAAGTGTACGCAGAGATTCAAAATCTCCATTATCCTCTCGTCACTTTGGTCACAGGCAGCTGTGCCATCGAGCGTGTCACATAGCGCTCAGATATCAGTGGGCCGCACACAATCCACAAGTGTCCACTGTCCACAAGTGTACGCAGAGATTCAAAATCTCCATTATCCTCTCGTCACTTTGGTCACAGGCAGCTGTGCCATCGAGCGTGTCACATAGCGCTCAGATATCAGTGGGCCGCACACAATCCACAAGTGTCCAGTGTCCAAAAGTGTATGCAGAGATTCAAAATCTCCATTATCCTCTCGTCACTTTGGTCACAGGCAGCTGTGCCATCGAGCGTGTCACATAGCGCTCAGATATCAGTGGGCCGCACACAATCCACAAGTGTCCAGTGTCCAAAAGTGTACGCAGAGATTCAAAATCTCCATTATCCTCTCGTCACTTTGGTCACAGGCAGCTGTGCCATCGAGCGTGTCACATAGCGCTCAGATATCAGTGGGCCGCACACAATCCACAAGTGTCCAGTGTCCAAAAGTGTACGCAGAGATTCAAAATCTCCATTATCCTCTCATCACTTTGGTCACAGGCAGCTGTGCCATCGAGCGCGTCACATAGCGCTCAGATATCAGTGGGCCGCACACAATCCACAAGTGTCCAGTGTACAAAAGTGTACGCAGAGATTCAAAATCTCCATTATCCTCTCGTCACTTTGGTCACAGGCAGCTGTGCCATCGAGCGTGTCACATAGCGCTCAGATATCAGTGGGCCGCACACAATCCACAAGTGTCCACTGTCCACAAGTGTATGCAGAGATTCAAAATCTCCATTATCCTCTCGTCACTTTGGTCACAGGCAGCTGTGCCATCGAGCGTGTCACATAGCGCTCAGATATCAGTGGGCCGCACACAATCTACAAGTGTCCAGTGTCCAAAAGTGTATGCAGAGATTCAAAATCTCCATTATCCTCTCGTCACTTTGGTCACAGGCAGCTGTGCCATCGAGCGTGTCACATAGCGCTCAGATATCAGTGGGCCGCACACAATCCACAAGTGTCCAGTGTCCAAAAGTGTACGCAGAGATTCAAAATCTCCATTATCCTCTCGTCACTTTGGTCACAGGCAGCTGTGCCATCGAGCGTGTCACATAGCGCTCAGATATCAGTGGGCCGCACACAATCCACAAGTGTCCAGAGTCCAAAAGTGTACGCAGAGATTCAAAATCTCCATTATCCTCTCATCACTTTGGTCACAGGCAGCTGTGCCATCGAGCGCGTCACATAGCGCTCAGATATCAGTGGGCCGCACACAATCCACAAGTGTCCAGTGTCCAAAAGTGTACGCCGAGATTCAAAATCTCCATTATCCTCTCGTCACTTTGGTCACAGGCAGCTGTGCCATCGAGCGTGTCACATAGCGCTCAGATATCAGTGGGCCGCACACAATCCACAAGTGTCCAGTGTCCAAAAGTGTACGCAGAGATTCAAAATCTCCATTATCCTCTCGTCACTTTGGTCACAGGCAGCTGTGCCATCGAGCGTGTCACATAGCGCTCAGATATCAGTGGGCCGCACACAATCCACAAGTGTCCACTGTCCACAAGTGTACGCAGAGATTCAAAATCTCCATTATCCTCTCGTCACTTTGGTCACAGGCAGCTGTGCCATCGAGCGTGTCACATAGCGCTCAGATATCAGTGGGCCGCACACAATCCACAAGTGTCCAGTGTCCAAAAGTGTACGCAGAGATTCAAAATCTCCATTATCCTCTCGTCACTTTGGTCACAGGCAGCTGTGCCATCGAGCGTGTCACATAGCGCTCAGATATCAGTGGGCCGCACACAATCCACAAGTGTCCACTGTCCACAAGTGTACGCAGAGATTCAAAATCTCCATTATCCTCTCATCACTTTGGTCACAGGCAGCTGTGCCATCGAGCGCGTCACATAGCACTCAGATATCAGTGGGCCGCACACAATCCACAAGTGTCCAGTGTACAAAAGTGTACGCAGAGATTCAAAATCTCCATTATCCTCTCGTCACTTTGGTCACAGGCAGCTGTGCCATCGAGCGTGTCACATAGCGCTCAGATATCAGTGGGCCGCACACAATCCACAAGTGTCCACTGTCCACAAGTGTATGCAGAGATTCAAAATCTCCATTATCCTCTCGTCACTTTGGTCACAGGCAGCTGTGCCATCGAGCGTGTCACATAGCGCTCAGATATCAGTGGGCCGCACACAATCTACAAGTGTCCAGTGTCCAAAAGTGTATGCAGAGATTCAAAATCTCCATTATCCTCTCGTCACTTTGGTCACAGGCAGCTGTGCCATCGAGCGTGTCACATAGCGCTCAGATATCAGTGGGCCGCACACAATCCACAAGTGTCCAGTGTCCAAAAGTGTACGCAGAGATTCAAAATCTCCATTATCCTCTCGTCACTTTGGTCACAGGCAGCTGTGCCATCGAGCGTGTCACATAGCGCTCAGATATCAGTGGGCCGCACACAATCCACAAGTGTCCAGAGTCCAAAAGTGTACGCAGAGATTCAAAATCTCCATTATCCTCTCATCACTTTGGTCACAGGCAGCTGTGCCATCGAGCGCGTCACATAGCGCTCAGATATCAGTGGGCCGCACACAATCCACAAGTGTCCAGTGTCCAAAAGTGTACGCCGAGATTCAAAATCTCCATTATCCTCTCGTCACTTTGGTCACAGGCAGCTGTGCCATCGAGCGTGTCACATAGCGCTCAGATATCAGCGGGCCGCACACAATCCACAAGTGTCCAGTGTCCAAAAGTGTACGCAGAGATTCAAAATCTCCATTATCCTCTCGTCACTTTGGTCACAGGCAGCTGTGCCATCGAGCGTGTCACATAGCGCTCAGATATCAGTGGGCCGCACACAATCCACAAGTGTCCACTGTCCACAAGTGTACGCAGAGATTCAAAATCTCCATTATCCTCTCGTCACTTTGGTCACAGGCAGCTGTGCCATCGAGCGTGTCACATAGCGCTCAGATATCAGTGGGCCGCACACAATCCACAAGTGTCCAGTGTCCAAAAGTGTACGCAGAGATTCAAAATCTCCATTATCCTCTCGTCACTTTGGTCACAGGCAGCTGTGCCATCGAGCGTGTCACATAGCGCTCAGATATCAGTGGGCCGCACACAATCCACAAGTGTCCACTGTCCACAAGTGTATGCAGAGATTCAAAATCTCCATTATCCTCTCGTCACTTTGGTCACAGGCAGCTGTGCCATCGAGCGTGTCACATAGCGCTCAGATATCAGTGGGCCGCACACAATCCACAAGTGTCCAGTGTCCAAAAGTGTACGCAGAGATTCAAAATCTCCATTATCCTCTCGTCACTTTGGTCACAGGCAGCTGTGCCATCGAGCGTGTCACATAGCGCTCAGATATCAGTGGGCCGCACACAATCCACAAGTGTCCAGTGTCCACAAGTGTACGCAGAGATTCAAAATCTCCATTATCCTCTCGTCACTTTGGTCACAGGCAGCTGTGCCATCGAGCGTGTCACATAGCGCTCAGATATCAGTGGGCAGCACACAATCCACAAGTGTCCAGTGTCCAAAAGTGTACGCAGAGATTCAAAATCTCCATTATCCTCTCGTCACTTTGGTCACAGGCAGCTGTGCCATCGAGCGTGTCACATAGCGCTCAGATATCAGTGGGCCGCACACAATCCACAAGTGTCCAGTGTCCAAAAGTGTACGCAGAGATTCAAAATCTCCATTATCCTCTCGTCACTTTGGTCACAGGCAGCTGTGCCATCGAGCGTGTCACATAGCGCTCAGATATCAGTGGGCCGCATACAATCCACAAGTGTCCACTGTCCACAAGTGTACGCAGAGATTCAAAATCTCCATTATCCTCTCGTCACTTTGGTCACAGGCAGCTGTGCCATCGAGCGTGTCACATAGCGCTCAGATATCAGTGGGCCGCACACAATCCACAAGTGTCCACTGTCCACAAGTGTACGCAGAGATTCAAAATCTCCATTATCCTCTCGTCACTTTGGTCACAGGCAGCTGTGCCATCGAGCGTGTCACATAGCGCTCAGATATCAGTGGGCCGCACACAATCCACAAGTGTCCAGTGTCCAAAAGTGTACGCAGAGATTCAAAATCTCCATTATCCTCTCGTCACTTTGGTCACAGGCAGCTGTGCCATCGAGCGTGTCACATAGCGCTCAGATATCAGTGGGCCGCACACAATCCACAAGTGTCCAGTGTCCAAAAGTGTACGCAGAGATTCAAAATCTCCATTATCCTCTCGTCACTTTGGTCACAGGCAGCAGTGCCATCGAGCGTGTCACATAGCGCTCAGATATCAGTGGGCCGCACACAATCCACAAGTGTCCAGTGTCCAAAAGTGTATGCAGAGATTCAAAATCTCCATTATCCTCTCGTCACTTTGGTCACAGGCAGCTGTGCCATCGAGCGTGTCACATAGCGCTCAGATATCAGTGGGCCGCACACAATCCACAAGTGTCCACTGTCCACAAGTGTACGCAGAGATTCAAAATCTCCATTATCCTCTCGTCACTTTGGTCACAGGCAGCTGTGCCATCGAGTGTGTCACATAGCGCTCAGATATCAGTGGGCCGCACACAATCCTCAAGTGTCCACTGTCCACAAGTGTACGCAGAGATTCAAAATCTCCATTATCCTCTCGTCACTTTGGTCACAGGCAGCTGTGCCATCGAGCGTGTCACATAGCGCTCAGATATCAGTGGGCCGCACACAATCCACAAGTGTCCACTGTCCACAAGTGTGTGCAGAAATTCTAAAACTCCCCTGTCCTATAGACACCTTGTACCTTGTTTTACATTACTATATAGTTTGTTGGATTATGTCTACATTTCTACCAAAAATGAGGAAGGCTGGTGGAAGAGGCAGTGGAATTGGGCGGGGGTTGGCAGCTGGTAATGATGGTGTTGGTGGTGGATCTGATGGTAGTGGCAAGAGCAAAATAGGACCAAATGCAGGAGGTGCTGACCCTGCATCATCATCTGTCTACATAAGGCCTCGAACGCTTAGTTTTCTAGGAGTTGGCAAACCGCTTTTAAAGGCAGAGCATCAGGAAAAAGTTTTGTCTTACATTGCTGACTCAGCCTCCAGCTCTATCGCCTCCTCTTCTTCAGTTGTAAAAAGTAAAAGCACTGAGTCGTCATTGGAGGCTCATGTTCATGAACCACACCTTTCCTTGTGTCCTTCACCCCAACCAAGATTGAAGGATGACGCAGGCCATACTACTGATTACTCCATGGAGCTGTTTTCACATACCATGCCTGGATTATCAAGTGAAATGGTGAATTACCCAGGCCAAGATGAATCTGACATGGAGTGCACTGATGCACAGCCGCTGATGGATGATTCTGCTGGTACATTCACTCAGAGCACTACATTGTCCTCGCAGTGTACAGAGCCAGATTTTGACCCTGATGAGACTCAGGTGCCCCTTCCCGCACACTATACCACCATACACGGTGACACAGAGGAAGGTGCACATGACATTGAAGAGGAGGTGATGGATGACCCAGTTGTTGACCCAGATTGGCATCCATTGGGGGAAGAGGGTGCTGCTTCCAATAGCTCAGATGAGGAGCATCCACAGCAGACATCGACATCGCAACAGCTGTTATCTGGCAGGCCCGGAGCACTCCAAAGACAGGTTCCAAACATCAAAAGAGTTGCTGGACAGCTTGTCCAGAGGGTCAAAAGATCACAGCGTGCTAGGCCGCAAAATGTCTGCCAAAGTAGGAAGAGTGCAGTGTGGCAGTTTTTTGAACAAAATCCTCATGATCAGGCCAAGGTTATCTGTAAGAAGTGCGCAAAGACCTTTAGCCGAGGGAAAAATCTGAAAAATTTGAATACCAGTTGCATGCTTAGACATTTAACCAGCATGCACTTGCAAGCGTGGACACAACACCAAACCTCAAGTGCCACATGTGCAACTGATCACAACGAAGGTAGTCAGCAACGCTACATTGTTTCGCCCACTGTAAGCACACCGGTTAGCACAGCAGCAAATGTTGAGGTGTCGTTGCAAGGCCACAGCAGTCAGGGAATCCCACTGTTATATCAACGAAAGACTGATTCTAGGCCATCAGAAAGAACACCAACTCCATCACCATCATCAACCCTCTCTCAGTCCGCCCTGTCCACCGCTACTTCCGCCATATGCAGCTCTCAAGTCCAGCTCACCCTCCCAGACACTATGAGTAGGTCAAGAAAGTACTCAGTCTCTCATCCGCGTACACTGGGTTTGAACGCCCACATTGCCAAACTAATCTCGTTTGAGATGATGCCCTTTCGGTTGGTGGAAAGCACAGCTTTCCGCGAACTCATGGCCTATGCAGTATCACGCTATGACCTACCCAGTCGCCACTTCTTCTCTCGCAAAGCCATCCCAGCCCTCCACCATCATGTGAAAGACCGCATTGTCCATGCACTCAAGCAGTCAGTGAGCGGAAAGGTGCACCTCACAACTGATGCATGGTCCAGTCGGCATGGCCAGGGCCGTTACGTGTCCATCACTGCGCACTGGGTTAATGTGGTGGATGCAGGGTCCACAGGGGACAGCGGTGGTGGGACAGTGCTGCCTAGCCCACGGTCTAGGAAACAGTTGGCTGTAGGCTTTCGACCCTCCTCCTCCTCCTCCTCCAGAAGCGACAGCTCGTCCACAGAGCGCAGTCGTACGAGCACTCCATCTGCAGCTGCCACTGTTGCACACGATGTGTCCCCCTATCGCGCAGCTAGTGGAAAGCGTCATCAGGCTGTGTTGCAGATGATGTGTTTGGGCGACAGACACACCGCCGAGGTGTTGGCCGAGTACTTGAAGCGACAAACTGAGTCATGGCTGGGCAGTGTACATCTTGAGGCAGGCAAGGTAGTTAGTGATAACGGCCGTAATTTTGTGGCAGCCATAGCCCTTTCAAAACTCAGCCACATACCTTGCTTGGCTCACACCTTGAACCTGGTGGTGCAGTGCTTCCTCAAAAATTATCCGGAGTTAACAGCCCTGCTCCAGAAGGTGCGAAGACTGTGCGCGCACATCCGCCGGTCGCCTGTACACTCCGTTCGTATGCAGAAGCTGCAGCAATTGCTCCACCTTCCCAACCACCGCCTCATTATCGACATTGCAACAAGGTGGAACTGCACCCTGCACATGGTGGAGCGGCTGTGCGAGCAGAGGCAGGCCATAATGCATTTGTGGGAGGATACACGGCCAGGCACTTTGAGAGCAGACATGGAGTTGACAGGCGTGCAGTGGTCGAAGCTGAAAGACCTTTGTAAAGTCCTTCAGTGTTTTGAGGAATGCACACGGCTGGTAAGCGCAGACGACGCCATCCTAAGCATGAGCATCCCACTTATGCGTCTGCTCATGTAAACTTTGACGCACCTTAAGGAGCAGGCGTCTGCAGCCAATGTTGATGAGGAGGAAGAGGAGGAGGGAATCCTTGATGACATTCAGCCATTGTCTGCTCAGGGACCTCTCCTGGACGAGGTGGAGGAAGAAGAGGAGGAGGAGGAGGAGGATGATGGGGATGATTACTTAGGGGAGAAGGATGCATCTCGTGGGGCAAGTGAAAATGTTGGCGTGGCAAGGTCTGGTACAGGGTTTGTGCGTGACTGGAGGGATGTGGATTTGCCAGAAAGTGCTCCTCCACCCAGCACTCGCAGTGCATCATTGACACCGGGAACATTGGCCCACATGTCAGATTATGCCTTGCGGATCCTAAAAAGGGACCCCCGCATTGCCAAAATGATGAACGATGACGACTACTGGTTGGCCAGCATCCTGGATCCACGCTATAAAGGCAAATTACAAAACATCATGCCACAGGAGAACCTTGACCTAATATTGGCTAATAAACAAGCAACTCTGGTAAATCGGTTGCTTGAGGCATTCCCAGCACACAGCAGCGGTGATGGTTCTCACACGAGCCGTACGGGCCGGGGGCAGCTTGGCAGAGGTGTTCGTGGTGCACACAGCAGAAGTGGCGTTGGAGACAGGGGTTTCATGACAATGTTGTGGACTGATTTTTCAAATACCGCTCACACAACTGGTAATACTGCATCGATGGAAAGTGACAGGAGACAGCAGTTGTCAACTATGGTTACAAACTACTTTTCCTCCCATATCGATGTTCTCCCACACAGGTCATTCCCCTTTGACTATTGGGCCGCTAAACTGGACACCTGGCCTGAATTGGCCCAATATGCCTTACAGGAGCTCGCTTGCCCAGCTGCAAGTGTGCTATCGGACAGAGTCTTCAGTGCAGCTGGATCAATCCTGACAGAAAAAAGGACCCGTCTGTCTACCCAAAATGTGGATGATCTAACCTTCATTAAAATGAACCACGCATGGGTTTCCAAGGATTTTGTCCCACCTTCCCCTGATGACACATAGGGTGACAGAAAAATGGCTTGCTTTGGTCCACCTCTTCCTGGTACTTCACCTATTTCGCCTTTTGCATCAGTTGAATGTCCAACATCAACATATGCCACTTTCTAAAACTCCCTAACTGTGCTGCCTCCCCCCATGGCCGGGGTCACCACCTAGCGCATGACACCGTGCGAGTGCCGTTGCCCTGGACAGGTGGGTAGGCCGACTCTTGGGCGCGGGCACTGGCACAGGGTCCCTCATAGTGCAATCAAGTGTCTCTGACGGTGGTGGTGCACACCCGCCGTCAGACACACCGCTGTACTATGAGGGGCCCAGTGCCAGTACCGACGCCCATGAGTGTGCCCCCCTTGCTTGGCCAGGGCCCCAGCATTTGCAATCTTTACCTCTCCCTGCTCCTCCACTGTGTAATCTGGGCCGTCAAATCCATACTGTGTCTGACACCGTCTGAGCCTGCCTCCTGATGTATAGACATATATTTTGAATGTGTACGCTATCCATACATGTTATCCGGGGATACGGTACCCCTTCTAACCTTTGTGCAATGACGTGCAATCCATACTGGGCCTAACACCGTCTGAGCCTGCCTCATGCTGTATAGACATATATTTTGAATGTGTACGCTATCCATACATGTTATCCAGGGATACGGTACCCTTTCTAACCTTTGTGCAATGACGTGCAATCCATACTGGGCCTAACACCGTCTGAGCCTGCCTCATGCTGTATAGACATATATTTTGAATGTGTACGCTATCCATACATGTTATCCGGGGATACGGTACCCCTTCTAACCTTTGTGCAATGACGTGCAATCCATACTGGGCCTAACACCGTCTGAGCCTGCCTCATGCTGTATAGACATATATTTTGAATGTGTACGCTATCCATACATGTTATCCGGGGATACGGTACCCTTTCTAACCTTTGTGCAATGACGTGCAATCCATACTGGGCCTAACACCGTCTGAGCCTGCCTCATGCTGTATAGACATATATTTTGAATGTGTACGCTATCCATACATGTTATCCAGGGATACGGTACCCTTTCTAACCTTTGTGCAATGACGTGCAATCCATACTGGGCCTAACACCGTCTGAGCCTGCCTCATGCTGTATAGACATATATTTTGAATGTGTACGCTATCCATACATGTTATCCGGGGATACGGTACCCCTTCTAACCTTTGTGCAATGACGTGCAATCCATACTGGGCCTAACACCGTCTGAGCCTGCCTCATGCTGTATAGACATATATTTTGAATGTGTACGCTATCCATACATGTTATCCGGGGATACGGTACCCCTTCTAACCTTTGTGCAATGACGTGCAATCCATACTGGGCCTAACACCGTCTGAGCCTGCCTCATGCTGTATAGACATATATTTTGAATGTGTACGCTATCCATACATGTTATCCGGGGATACGGTACCCCTTCTAACATTTGTGCAATGACGTGCAATCCATACTGGGCCTAACACCGTCTGAGCCTGCCTCATGCTGTATAGACATATATTTTGAATGTGTACGCTATCCATACATGTTATCCAGGGATACGGTACCCTTTCTAACCTTTGTGCAATGACGTGCAATCCATACTGGGCCTAACACCGTCTGAGCCTGCCTCATGCTGTATAGACATATATTTTGAATGTGTACGCTATCCATACATGTTATCCGGGGATACGGTACCCCTTCTAACCTTTGTGCAATGACGTGCAATCCATACTGGGCCTAACACCGTCTGAGCCTGCCTCATGCTGTATAGACATATATTTTGAATGTGTACGCTATCCATACATGTTATCCAGGGATACGGTACCCTTTCTAACCTTTGTGCAATCACGTGCAATCCATACTGGGCGTGAGAACGGCTGGCGAGCTGTTAAGCAAGCTACAGCACCTGTCCAGACAAGTACAGGGATTCCCTAGCGAGGAGACTTATTTGATTGTTTTCTATGTTGGGACAGCAATTTTTGGGGAGCACTATACTCTGGAGAATGATAGATGGGGCCCACCATACACTGGAACATTCCAAAGGTGGACATCAGACACTGGAGCAGCATTTACAGGGCCCATTATACACTAGAGCATTAGAAATGGGGCCCATTATGTTTGGAGCATTATTTGGGCCCATAAGACAGTGGAGCTTCATCCATGGGGACCAACATATACTGTAGCATTATGTGGAGCTCATCATATACTGTTTTAAACATTATATGGAACCAATGATTTTGTATGGAGAAATAGATGGGCCTCGTCATGAGATGTAAAAATGAGGTATTTTTCATTGTACTATACCGCTATTTCTCTGCCATATCGGAGCATGATGAGTTGTGGTATGTGTTAAAGGGGCGCTCTTTTGCCCAGGGCACATGAAAACCTGCAGCCAGCCCTCCCCCCCCACAACTTTAGCCAAATAACCCCCATTTTTCAGTGCGTAACTTGTATTATGAAGTTAATTAAGGTTGACAAGCTTAAGTAAGAAGAATTGATGCTTTTGGCATTCAAATGGGCACTGTAGGTGTGTTTCCTGTCCTCCTCTCACTGCCGACTTTTATTCCCCATTGACTTACATTGGGTTTCGTGTTTCGGGACGACCCCGACTTTTCCCTATAATCGGACGATCTTGCTCGACCTGACTTTTGGAAAAGTCGGGTTTCACGAAACGAAACGCGACCCTAAAAAAGCAAAAGTCGCTCAACTCTAGTAGTTTGGGTTGTTTCCAAATACTTGCAGTCTTTCCTTTCCTCCTTCAGTGAGTCTCTGATAAATTTGGATGCAAAATTGAATAAAGTCCTCTAAATTATCTAAGGTCGCGACTAGAGATGAGCAAATATTTCAATGCTTGGTTCAGATTACGATTGCCGAATTTGCAATATTCACCAATTTATTCATCGAATGTTCACAGAACACAGCCGAACGCCATTACATTCAATGGGAGGCAAAAACAAATGCATGCACAACACCTTACAATGGGCCCAAAAGCTGCCAATGCACATCAAACTAGGGGAAGAACCAGAAAAGTGGTCTCAATTTACCCATAGTACAAATTATCATATTTTTCGGACCATAAGGCTGGTTTCACATTTGCCTTTTTTTGCGCTGGAAAAAAACGCATACGTGCGCATGCGTTTTTTCCCCTATATTTAACATGGGTGCGCATACCTGCGCGCTGGTAAGCGCATGTATGCGATTTTCATGCGCTGCGTTTTTTTGGGGTGTGCGTTGGTATTTTCCAGACGCAGCATGTTGCATTTTTTGGCCCTGGAAAAAAGCGCATGCGCACGTATGCGCACGTTTTGCGCTAAAAATGGCCATTATAGCCTATGGATGCGCATACGTGCGCACTGGCATGCGCAGGTATGCGTTTTTTTAGCGCTGCGTTTTTTTGGTGGTGTCCACTTGTTGTCCTAGTTATAATCTTCTAAAGTAAAAAAAAAAAAGTCTATATAAAGGAGGTGCCTGCCAAAACTCTGCCACTACTACACTGACAGATTGAAGAGCAGACAGTCAACCAAGAACCCATTATATCAGCGAAGAATGTGAGTATATTACATTATATGCCTGTCCTTTTAAATTATGTATGTACTAATGATTTTTATTATTTTTACATGCAGTATGTCTTCAGAATCAGAGTATTCCCCATCGCGGCAGGAATTGGCGCAAGCAGACCGTGAGGTGATTATTTTCGTGCATCTGGTAAGTATATCTGCTGCTTCTCCAAATCTCTTACGTTTTTTTCAACTTTTTTAAGACATCGTCATCATCATCTTCTGCGGACGGGACTAGTGAGGGCGAAGAGCAGGAGCAGCGAAGCCAAGTCCCGGTGGTGATACGGAATGTAAGTATCAAATGATTTGTAATGTTCTTTATTTTTTATCTTCTATTTTTAGTCTTTTTTATGTTTCTTTTTTTGTAACTTTTTATTCAATTTAAATTTGATTATTCTAATGAATGTGTTTTGTCTAGGTTCCACAACGGGATGAAGACGTCTACCTGGATAATGAGCAGCTCATCAGCCTGGTCCAGGAGCGTTCGCCGTTGTGGGACAGCCGTGACCGGCTGCACAAGGACATTGTGGTGACCCGGCGGCTATGGAATGAGGTGGCCGCAGCGTTGATGGATGGCTGGGACAGCGCCACAGCATCCTCCAAAAAGGCGTTTAGTGAGTATTTCCCTGCTCTGTATTGTGCCGCAGTGACTGTTGTCCTTGACGGCACTGTTGGGTTTCGTGCTAGGCATATTCTAGCAGGAAACCCAACAGTGTAATCGGGGTCTACAGTGACTGCTTTGAGTATTGTATTGCTACATTGTGCCGCAGTGACTGTTGTCCTTGACGGCACTGTTGGGTTTCGTGCTAGGTGTATTCTAGCAGGAAACCCAACAGTGTCATCGGGGTCTACAGTGACTGCTTTGAGTATTGTATTGCTACATTGTGCGGCAGTGACTGTTGTCCTTGACGCCACTGTTGGGTTTCGTGCTAGGTGTATTCTAGCAGGAAACCCAACAGTGTCATCGGGGTCTACAGTGACTGCTTTGAGTATTGTATTGCTACATTGTGCCGCAGTGACTGTTGTCCTTGACGGCACTGTTTTTTTTTTTATCAACAGTGGACAAAGTCCGAACACGTTGGCGTTCGATCAAGGACCGCTTCAACAGTGATGTTCGTGCTGAGGGCCAGGTTCGCAGTGGATCTGCGTCAAGGACCAGAACTAGATACCGTCACTATCACGCGTTGCAGTTCCTAAGACCGGTCCTTGCCACGAGATCGTAAGTATTATAAATTTTGGGTTTTTATTTTTATTAATCTGTGTTTTTCTAATCCACAGCTGATGCTTCTTGTAAAGGCATGGTAGTAATGATTTTCCTTTCTTCAACAGCACCTGGAGCAGCACCCTGCAACCTGGCCCTGGAGAGGTCCTTCCTCGGACGTCCTCTGACCCGTCCCAGCCATCCGACAGCCAGGAAGCACCTTGCAGGTCAACCACACACACAGCTGGTGACCAGGAAGCTGGGCCATCAGGTGTTCCCCTGTCCCAGGTCTCTGCCACTGGTTATGCGGGCACTACCCGCCAGCGGCAGAGGGCCTTGGACAGGAATGTCTTGCCCGAGTTTATGCATTTGAGCGAGACATTTAATTCCAGCCTCAAGTCACTGTCCGACAGAGTTGAAAGCGGTTTTGCACTCATGGAACGTGGTTTTAACCACTTTGAACACCGCTTCAATTCTGTAGAACAGCGCCTTGACCGTCTGGAGGCCGACCTCAACAGACCAGCACACCATTTTTTTAGTAAGATTGAAAAGGGCATGGCGGAACACCTTAGTCCTGATCAACAGCTGAATGTGCTGCAGGCCTGCAACAATGCTTTCTTGCAGGCTATGCAGCATAATCGGTACGGTCAGCAGTCAGTGGTGTCCTTTCCACCTGTGCCACCATTGACTCGCTTCACCTCACTACCGACTTGTGCTGCATACCACTGCACGGACACCTCTATTCAAAGCCAGGACACCCACCGTTACACCACCACAAGTCTGAGTGCAGCTGGTCACTTCACCGACACCACCATGGCAAGCGCTGCTCCTGTCTGGAGCACCACCGCCACTCCCATGCATGCGTGGAGCTCAGCCACCACTAGGCAAACATGGAACAGCCCTGCCGCTACAACAACATGTAGTAGCCCTGCCACCACCACTCTGCAAACCTGGACCATCACTGCCGCCACCAGTCCTCCTGCAAGGACGAGCACTGACAACGAAGAGCAGCAGCAGCAGCCACCTCAGCAGCAGCAGCCACCTCAGCAGCAGCCACCTCAGCAGCAGCAACCACCTCAGCAGCAGCCGCCACCTCAGCAGCAGCCGCCACCTCAGCAGCAGCCGCCACCTCAGCAGCAGCAGCCGCCACCTCAGCAGCAGCAGCCGCCACCTCAGCAGCAGCAGCAGCCACACCAGCAGACGGGGGACCTACACTCAATATTTGCCCCTAGTTCAAGGCGAAATCTATCAAGGCGGGCATTGGGCCAAAGTCGGTCCAGGCACACAAGCCTACGGCGACATGCCATTACAACTAATGTACCTGAACAGATTTCCTCTCCTCCAAGTGTTCCTAGTTTAATTCCCTTAACTGGACTACCTTCCCCCACAAGTTTTGTTGCCCCTTCCCCTCAAACACCGTCTTCAACAGCAAGTGTTGCATATTCCCTGCACACCCCCAAATTGAAACCATCTGCCCCCAAACGCCGGAAAAAATAATTTTTTGGTTTATTTTTGTGATAAAAAATAAATTTACATTTGTGGTTCACCATTACTAAGTTTCATTAATGTTGTTTGCGCCGCTCACACACACTGATGGGTAAATACATGTTAAAAACCAACCCAAGGCCTAGTATAGTCATATGTGAAATAACACGGACTAGTATAGTCATACCAAGGCCTAGTGTAATAACTCGAGTTTTACCAACTTGGATCTGGTTTCATGAAAAACAAACTGTTGAAACTTGTCTTAAAAATAAGTTTCTTTCTAGTTTCACCAGTTTGTTTTTTGTGAAACAAGATGCTAGTTGTTAAAAATCGAGTTATTACAGTAGGCCTTGGTATGACTATACTAGGCCGTGGTATTTCACATATGACTATACTAGTAGGCCCAAGGCCTACTATACTCATATTTGAAATACCACGGCCTAGTATAGTCATTCCAAGGCCTAGTGTAATAACTCTAGTTTTACCAACTAGAATCTGGTTTCATGAAAAACAAACTGTTGAAACTTGTCTTAAAAATAAGTTTCTTTCTAGTTTCACCAGTTTGTTTTTTGTGAAACAAGATGCTAGTTGTTAAAAATCGAGTTATTACAGTAGGCCTTGGTATGACTATACTAGGCCGTGGTATTTCACATATTACTATACTACTAGCCCCAAGGCCTACTATACTCATATTTGAAATACCACGGCCTAGTGTAGTCATTACAAGGCCTAGTGTAATAACTCTATTTTTGCCAACTAGAATCTGGTTTCATGAAAAGCAAACTGTTGGTATCAAGTTTCACCCGTTTGTTTTTCGTGAAACAAGATCCTAGTTGGCAAAAATTGAGTATGCCTTGTTATGACTATACTAGGCCGTGGTATTTCACATATGACTATACTAGTAGGCCCAAGGCCTACTATACTCATATTTGAAATACCACGGCCTAGTATAGTCATTCCAAGGCCTAGTGTAATAACTTGTAAGTTGGAATGGAGCAGATTACATTCATCCACTCAATCCTTACTTGTATTCCCCATGGACTTTCATTGGGGTTGGGTTTTGAGGGTTGTGTTTTGAGAAAATCACATACTTTGTTTTCAACTAGTTGCACAATTTTCTCTTGAAAAAAAATGGTTTCCTGATTCATGGCCTGCAGCTTTGCTCGTTCCAATATATTTCACGCAGACTAGCAATGCTGCATTTTAACTCATATGTGTATTTACCTGCCCAGGTGTGTGAACATCAAAAAATTCAGTTATACATGGGAAGTTTTTTATTAAATTGGAGTTTAAAAAATATAGTGCACTCAGTAATGGTATCAAATAAGGTTTTTTATTACCATAAACAAACAAAAACATTACACCATTTCATCTTGCCAGTGCACCCGTCCTACATCAGAAATAAAGTAGGCCTCAAATTGGTCCCTCATTTGGCCAACTTCAACGGATGACCTGAGAGTGTGCTGAGTGAATTCAGGCAATGGGTTAGGAGCATCATCGTCCAGTTCAAAGGTCGGGTGCTCTTTAGCCATCACAAAGTTATGTAGAACCACACAGGCCTTCACCACCTCATCGACTGTTTCAAGTTTAAGATTAATGGCCGTGCCCAGAATTCGCCATCTGGAAACAAGAATCCCAAAAGCACACTCGACAGTTCTTCTGGCCCTGGTCAGCCTGTAATTAAATATTTTTTTGGTGTGGTCCAAGTCCCGGCTGGAGTAGGGTTTCAGTAAGTTTCCGCACATTTGAAAAGCCTCATCGCCAACCATTACAAAGGGCAGTGGCGGAGCTTCGGTGTGAGGAAGAGGCCGTGGCATAGGGAAATTAAATTGGTTGCCATACAACCTCCGGCCCATGTCTGAGTTTTTAAAAGCCTGTGAGTCATTACCACGGCCAAATGCTCCAATGTCCACTGCTACAAACATACATCCGGCATCCGCAATCGCAATGAGTACTATTGAAAAGTACTTTTTGTAATTATAGTACTCAGATCCCGTTCTTTGGGGTTTGATGATCCGTATGTGTTTACCATCAACAGCTCCCAAACAGTTGGGAAAATTGCATACTGTCCAGAATTTGTCAGCAATTTCCATCCACTTTTCAGCAGTGGGCAGGGGCATAAATTCTGGGCAAAGAACATTCCAGAGAGCCCGGCAGGTGTCAGCAACAATTCCAGACAAGGTAGAGATTCCAATACGGTACTGGAAGTGTAGTGAAGATAGGGTTTCTCCAGTAGCCAGGAATCTGTGAACAGACAAAGAAGTAAAATTAATATTTATGTATATTATTTTAAAAAACTGTAAAATAAAATATTAGTACATTCACGAAAACTAATTACCCAAGGTTTTGAATACTAAATTTAAAAAAAAAACATCAGACCGCACCCCTTGGTTTTTAAAACATACCGTAATGTCACCAGTAGCCGTTCCTCAGGAGGAATCGCACGACGGAGCTGTGTGTCCTGTCTCCGGATGGATTGTTGGACACGAGAAAGCAAATCCATGAAACTTTCGTGGGACATCCTGATATAATCTGTAAATTTCTCCGGGTTTGCCTGTAGCTCGCTGTAGAGGGTGTGGTATGCCCCACGGCTCTCCCGGAGTTCAACAATCGGATGTATCCACATACGCCGCCGTCTTCGCTGCCTCTCTCTCTTCCTTTGTTCATGGCAAGCAACTGCATATGCCTGAGCCATCGCGATGTCCAAATCCAAGTTGAAGTGAAAACTCTTCCAGCGCAGATCCATGGTCACGAGAAGAATCAAGCAAATGTGAAGAATACTGTAGACAGGGTCTATATATTAACATACCACACCCACAATGAAGTCCCATTGGTCTTGTGTGTTGTTGAATGGTTGTTTTTTCATTTTTGTGGGGTTTTTCCAAAATCTGTAAAAAAACGCAAACGCACAAAAAACGCATACAAACGCGCAAAAACGCTGCGTTTTTTTCCTGCATGCGCATAAAAATGCTTGAAAAAAACGCAGCGTTTGTATGCGTTTTTTTAATGCGTTTTTTTGCGGGAAAAACGCGCTGCAAAAAAAAGCAAGTGTGAAACTAGCCTAAGACGCACTTTTTTCCCCCAAAATTTTGGGGGAAGTGGGGGGTGCGTCTTATGGTCGCAATATACTCACTTGCGACCATGGCTGGTGGCTGGTGTGGGTGCCGCGGAGCTCTGTGATGTGGTAGTGTTGGCAGACTGTGCTCCGGTGCAGGGGCAGCGGCTCTGTGCTCTGTGGGGGGCTCCGCCGGCATTTCCTCAAAGCTCGGAGGCCCCCGCGCATCCGTTGCTGCCATGTTGCGGTGGCCTCCGGGAACATGGATGCCGGAAAGATGGCCGCTGGTCCGGGGACGATGCATGCTCAGGTTCAGATCTCGTCCCGAGATCTCGGGATGAGATCTCATTGCCGAGATTTGAATCTCATCTCCCGAGATCTCGGGACGAGATCTGAACCTGAGCATGTGCCATCCCCGGACCGGCAGCCACCTTCCCGGCATCCATGTTCCTGGAGGACACCGCAACATGGCAGCAACGGATGTGCGGGGGCCTCCGGGCTTTGAGGAAATTCCGGCGGAGCCGCTGCTCCTGCATCGGAGCACAGCCCATCACCACACCACAGAGCCCACCTGCCCCAGCACAGCCCAGCTGCCCCAGCACAGCACACCTGCCCCAGCACAACCCACCAGCCCCAGTACAGCCAACCTGCCCTAGCACAGCCCACCTGCCCCAACACAGTGCCCCAGCAGAAAGCCGCCGCCACCGCACCAGCCTGGACCACTGAATGACCCATGTGACCACACCTTCACCTGTTCCGGTTCCCTTCCCTGGTAATCTGAAATCGGACTGTAAGACGGACCCCCATTTGACACATTACTTTTTCCCTATTTTCCTTCTGAAGATTTGGGGTGCATCTTATGGTCCGGTGCATCTTATAGTCCGAAAAATACGGTATATCATGGCGCGAAAGCAATTAACCTTGCATGAGGTATCAGGCATCTGGACCAGCATTTACAACTTTGAATTGAATGTCAAAGTAAGACAAAGTGGGTGAGGGACCGGTGTAGGCCTGCTGTGCTTGCAGCCCTGATACCACATGCAGCAGCTCAACCTGTTTTCATGCTCAGCCACACTCAGTTGGCTCAAATATCAGTTTCGTAGACTAATATTTTCAGAAAAATCTAAGAATAGTAGTAACACAGATATTTGACTCCAATGAAGTAAAGGCTTGATGGTCTCGGAGGCCTACTGCTACAGGCATCACACATGAAGGAGACGCAACCAGGAGTCTAAACATTTACAAAAAATGAGTGGCAGACATTAACAAAGTGGCATCATTTTAACTGCACTAGACATAATATAATAGGGACCGACACCTCTTACACTACAGCCAATCCAGCAGATACAGACAGTAATGGGCAAGGTGGTGGAATCACTCTGCCTAAAGGGGCATAACTAGGTGGCCTACCAAATCTCAACTCGGATAAGTGGCAGCAGGCAAAAACTGTGACCCAAAGAGGGACAAGGAGGTGACACCAAATGCTACTTCAGGACAGACCTACAGAGGGTGGTAGCTGACACCCTAGAGCAGGTAGGCTGCTGCAGCCTGAAGGAGGGATGAAGAATGGAGGCAAGCACTGTAGAAACACTGAAACGATGGGTACATATGGGACCAGCTGAGGAACAGAAAAGCACTAGCAGGTGCAGGCTGGAGCAGGTGTTAGACAGATGGGCACTGGCAGGTGCAAACTGGACTGGCTGATGGACAGAAGAGCACAGACAGGTATTAACAGATGGGCACAGGGTAAACAAGCAGACAGGTGGACCTGAGGAACCTGACAACTAGCAAGCATGCAAGGCAAACTAACAAGCTAGCTTAGAAACCTCCATATTGGAGGAGAAGCCTTAAATAGAAGGTGTCACCCACCTATAGGGTGAGAAGACCTTAGGTTGACGTGGGTAGTCCCTTTAAGAGGAAGGGAGCGTGTGCATACTCTATGAATAGTGCTCTTATTCTACAATAGAACCTTGGGGGACACCGACATTTAGGGGGCGAGATGAAGAGGTGGTCTATGAGTGGGAGACGCTGAATGTCCTGTCTGTTACGTGCCAGGAGATCCAAAAAAGGGTGAAGTCTGTAATGGCAAGAGATCAGAAAGACTGTAGTAAGAGGGAATTGTCCACTATGTAAAAGGCAGATACCAGGCCCAAGAGAAGGAGGAGGATAAACTTGCCTCACTTTAATTTGCCAGTTAGTAGGTCATTGGTGACTTTATTCAGGGCAGTTTCAGTGGAATGGTCCAGTCTGAAGCCAGATTGTTAGCAGTCAAAGAGAGAGCAAAATCAAAAGCTGGACGACTGTTCAGACTGGACATGTTGTTCAAGTAGTTTTGAGGCATAGGGGAGAAATGAGATAGGGTGATAGCTTGACACAGAGGATGGGTCAAAGGTGGGCGTTTTGAGGATGGGTGTAATAGATGTACATTTCAATCAGGAAGGAAGACACCAGCTGTTAGTGACAGGTTGAAGAGGTGGGTTATGCTTGGGATGAAAAATTTGGTAAGGGTTGGAATGAGGTGGGACATTATTGGGTCAAGTTCACAGGTGGTGAGGCAAAGTGTTCAGTGAGCTGAGAGGAGATAATGGTGGAGCTGATGGATGGAGGAGAGAATGGAAAGTATTGAAAAGCTATTTAGGGTTGCGAGACAAGTATGATATGAGGGATGAGAAGTCAGTTAGTTTTACTGCAGTGAGCAATTGTGCAGCATTTCAGAACTTCTGTTACTGGAGGGGCTACTCCACGCCCTTTCTTTGGCAGCCGCATAGCAGTACGCTTTGTAGATGAGGGCCATTAGATAGCAAGTGCTGCATCAAGTGGCCTCTGCTCCTCTCTCTCCCCCTTAATATCACACACAGTACAATCCTCCATGGTAGCACCCCAATTACCCTTGTTTTCCCTCACATCACAACTTTCCAACCACCCAACTGACTGTTGAAAGCCACAGATGGCTGAGTCTCCAGATCTGTTCACACATTTTATGCCATGGGCATGGAAATTTAACTCCAAAGATTCACAGAGTCAAGAGGAAGAAATCATCTGCAGCGATGACAAAACTTTGTTTCAGTCTGATTCAGGGCCGCAAAAAGTAGGATAACAGTAGAATACAAAGCCTCATCAACAGACGTTATCTCCGGTGGGTGGGGGTGATCCATTCATGATGAGACTCAGATACTTGAGGTGCCAGCAGACTGTACTGTGCTGTCAGGGCAGGAATAGGAGGAGGGTGACTCGCAGGGCGGGGAGTGGGAGAACAGAGAGGGTGACGATGTGGTTTCTGTGGATGCCTTTTTTAAAACTTTAGGTCTGATCTATGACAAACTCAACAAGATCCAGATGATGAAAGCTAAGATCATGAACCTGGCAAGGGGGGGGTCACAAAGCTGAGGACTACTGCACTGAATTCTGTAGTGGTCCACAGAAGTTCTGTGGAATAATGCAGCTCTCAGGTGCCAGTTCTAGAAGGGCCTTTACAAAACCCTTAAGGATGCTTTGGTTAGTCATGATTCCCCTTGTACGCTCTTGGAGGGCAGGACCCAGGACATGCGAATGGACCGAAGAATCCATGAGAGACATGGGGAACAGCAGGTTTCCCATTATACTTCCTCAAAGCCAGTCCACTTACCAGAGTTGGCACCATTGGAGGCTAGAGTTGCCAGTCTTTGTGTTGTGGAGAAAAAACGAATCTTGACGATCTTGAACTCTGTCTCTACTGTGGTCTCCCTGGACATCTTCTCAAGAATTGACCAACTCATTCTCATGTAAGCAAACTGTTGGGCTAATGTCTGAGTTTGGGTGACGGACGAGGAGGTCACCCAGACTCTCAGGTACTAGTGATGAGCAAGCACTAAAATTCTCAGGTACTCGTTACTCGAGTAGAGAAAATCATAATACTTTAGTAATGAGAATAAAAAAAGTCAAAGGGAAATTCGAGAATGTGAATGGTGCAACCCCATAGGTATGGAGGGGGTTTAAAATTTGCTGAAAACAAAGGAAATAGCACTGAAATAGCATGGAAACAGCATGGCAAAGACTCCTGTAAGCATCCCTTACTCTCAGGTCGCTGCTGAGAACAATGTTGTCAGAGCATTATGCCACTTTTACTGACTGATATTAAAACATAAAAAAACACAGGCTAAATGGATTTAACTGGAAAAAATGTAAAAAACTTTGTTTCCAAGATAATCTCTTGTATATAAGGCAAAATAAATAAGATAAAAAACATGCTCCTCCACACCTTGGGCTATGTTCACATGCAGTGATTTTGCTCTTAGTTTGCATCCCTTTCAATGGTGAAAAATATTCAGCATGAAATATAATTTTATCATTTTAATACCTTACCTGGTCATGTGGTGTATGAGACATGATCAATGAGGAAGAAAGAAAAGCACTACCATAAATATGCACACTACACCATATATTGTGGAAAAATATTTAGACAAGCTTTATTAGCACACAAACTGAACAAGTACTTAATAAAACACAAATAAAAACAAGGGCCCAATACCGGGTACCTGCCAGGGCACAAGAACATAACATACATGTGGTGCATATAATACAGTAAAAAACATATATCATACGGTAAACCTGTTAGAAAGCATGTAATACAATAGAAGTATCATGTGTGTCATGGTATGCCTAGGTTACTTTAGGCAAAAACCCCGGGACCCCTGCGATGTCCCTCAGACTAGGGGAACCCTGTCTGTCCCTCTACCCAGGGTTTACACTGAAGGTGTGCCTGCCTGAGCCTCCACCCTGTCCCTGTCTCCTGTCCAGCCCTAAGCTGAACCCACCACCCTCCACCCAGTGAGGGGACCAGACACCAGACCCCACAAATACGTATGGACAGGGGTAAAAGAAACACCACACAGTTAATACACAAGGGAATACAATAATGTGCAAGGGCAACCAAATATATATATAACAGATTGGAGAAAGAACCACTGAGGGATATACTGCACCAGATATCAGACGCTCCAACACCACCACTGCTGACCGGTATTGCTAGCACTAGGCTAAAGCTATAGTCGGCGACGCCCATAGTCAGGACGAACTATTTAAAGACCAAGGGCGTGGCCCAGCCCTCAGCCAGCATGACAACCTGGTTAACCCTATCCCGACTGGAACAGAATACCCAACAGGGTATTACCGCTGTCTGCCGGACACCCTGGTGTGAACAGTGTCCGACATGACAGTACCCCGCCTTCTACGAGGGACCTCCGGAACCTCACCATGTCGAGGACCTGGCTTGTCCGGATGGCGACGATGGAACATAGTAACCAGTCGATCAGCATGAATGTCAGAGGCCGGCACCCATGTCCTCTCCTCAGGACCATAGCCACGCCAGTGGACCAGGTACTGTAGAGTGCGACGCACAACCCTAGAGTCCACCACTTTGGACACCTCAAATTCCAACGCGCCATCCACCAAGACGGGAGGTGGTGGCCCGGGGGAACCATCCACCAAACCCACGACCTTCTTTAGCAATGCTTTGTGAAATACATTATGAATCTTATACACAGCCGGCAACTCCAAACGAAATGCCACTGGGTTGATCACTGCGGAGATTCTAAATGGGCCAATGAACCTGGGACCCAACTTAAGTGACGGTATCTTGAGCTTAATGTTCCTAGTAGATAACCACACCCAATCACCCACACACAGGTCTGGACCTGGCACACGTCTGCAGTCAGCCACCCGTTTGTACCTGGAACCCACCTTCAACAAGCGCTGCTTGACTCTCCTCCAAACAGACGACAATTGAGCTCCCAACTGGTCCTCTTCAGGGATGCCAACTGAGCACCCCTGACGCAAGGTGCAAAATTGAGGATGTTGACCATACACACAAAAAAAAGGAGATTCCCCAGACGATTCCTGGCAATGGTTGTTTATTGCGAATTCTGCCAGAGGAAGAAACGCTGACCACTCTTCCTGATTGTCGGAAATAAAGCAGCGCAAGTATTGCTCCAGGTTTTGGTTCATCCGCTCAGTCTGTCCATTCGACTGAGGGTGGAAAGCCGATGAATGAGATAATTTGATTCCAAGGCGAGAACAAAAAGCTCTCCAAAACTTTGCCACAAACTGCGTACCTCGATCAGACACAATGTCAGACGGGACACCATGAAGTCTGACCACCTCGCGAATAAATATCTGAGCAAGAGTCTTAGCATTGGGCAAAGACGGTAAAGCAACGAAATGTGACATTTTGGAGAACCTATCAACAATTACCAAAATGACCGAGTTCCCTGCCGAGGCGGGCAAGTCAGTAATAAAATCCATGGAAATCTCAGTCCATGGCTTACTGGGCACCCCGAGAGGCTACAAGCTACCAGCGGGACGGGAACAAGGAGTCTTGGCCCGTGCGCACGTGGTACAGGCAGCCACATATGAGGCCACATCCTGCCGGATTTTAGGCCACCAAAAACGACGCGATACCAGTTCCAGAGTGCTCTTAACCCCTGGATGACCTGCCAGTACCGTGTCGTGATGTTCGCCCAACACTCTAGAGCGTAGATGTAGCGGCACAAAAGATTTATTAGCAGGTAACCCCGGCGGTACCACCTCCTGAGCCTCGGCAATCTCTGCCTCAATCTCTGTCGTGATGGCAGATACCACCACACCCTTTTGGAGAATAGGCACCGGCTCTTCACATAACTCTCCACCAGGAAAACACCTGGATAAAGCGTCTGCCTTAACATTCTTCGACCCAGGTCGATAGGTAACAATGAAGTTGAACCGGGTGAAGAATAATGCCCAGCGAGCCTGTCTGGAGGACAGGCGCTTAGCAGATTCTAAATAAAGCAAATTCTTATGGTCGGTTATCACAGTAATCTGATGAACAGCCCCCTCCAAGAAGTGTCGCCACTCCTCAAATGCCAATTTGATGGCCAATAGTTCCCTGTTGCCAATATCATAATTACGCTCCGCAGGCGACAGCTTCTTGGAGAAGAAGGCACACGGATGCAACTTGGCCCAAGAAGGGCCCTGAGACAGTACAGCCCCCACTCCAACCTCCGACGCATCCACCTCCACGACAAACGGTAAGGAGACATCGGGCTGCACCAGAATGGGCGCCGAGGCAAAACTATTCTTGAGGAATTCAATCGCCTGTACCGCAGGCTCAGACCAGTCAGAAAAGTCGGTACCCTTCTTAGTCATGTCAGTCAGTGGTTTGGCAATCATAGAGAAGTTCTTAATAAATTTCCTATAGTAATTGGAGAAGCCAAGAAATCGCTGAAGCGCCTTAAGATTATCAGGCCGATCCCAATGTAGTACCGCCTGCACCTTTGCGGTGTCCATCTTAAAACCTGAGGCGGAGATTATATAACCCAAGAACGGTAGCTCCTGTACGAAAAACACACATTTTTCAAGCTTGACATAGAGCCTGTTCTCTCTGAGCAACTGCAGAACCTGTCTAACATGCTCTATATGTGTATCATGGTCGCGAGAGAAAATGAGGATGTCGTCAAGATAAATTATAACAAACCTCCCCAACAACTGAGAGAAGACATCATTAATGAAGTGTTGAAAGACCGCCGGTGCCATAGTCAACCCAAACGGCATTACCAAACTCTCAAAGTGACCCTCAGGGGTATTGAACGCTGTCTTCCACTCATCCCCCTGATGGACTCTTATAAGATTGTACGCCCCCCTGAGGTCCAGTTTGGAGAACCACCTGGCACCAACCACTTGGTTGAATAAATCGGGTATAAGTGGCATAGGGTTAGGATCACGGACCGTAATCTGGTTGAGTTCTCTGAAATCCAGACACGGGCGTAAACCGCCATCCTTCTTTTTAACAAAGAAGAAGCCAGCAGCCAGAGGAGAAGAGGAAGGTCTAATATGACCCTTGCTCAGGCTATCCGCAATGTATTCCTTGAGAGCTAGCCTCTCGGGACCTGAGATATTAAACATTCTAGCTTTAGGTAACTTGGCCCCTGGTTTCAACCTAATAGCACAGTCATAGGGGCGATGCGGTGGTAGTTCCGAACAACCCTTCTCAGAAAATACATCCGCATAATCCAGCAACGGCTCCGGGATACTGGGGGTCAAAGCGGAAATACATGTAGCCAGGCACCTCTCCTGACACTCCCTGCTCCACTGAATTATGTCCTGGTTCTTCCAATCAATAACAGGATTATGCATTGACAACCATGGAAAGCCCAGAACCATCTGAGCCGGTAAGTTACTAAGCACCCTACAAGTTACCCGCTCTGAGTGTAATACTCCGATGTGGAGTTGTATATCCAACACACACTCTGTGATCTCCCCTTGAGACAACGGGGAAGCATTGATGGTTAGTGTTGAGCATTCCGATACCGCAAGTATCGGGTATCGGCCGATACTTGCTGTATCGGAATTCCGATACCGACTTCCGATATTTTTTCAATATCGGAATTCGGCATCGGAATCGGAAGTTCAAAGTTGATTGACAGCCTGACGTCATCATGATGCGCGGTGTGTGCGCATCATGATGCGCCGTCATTTCGGGCCTTCCGGGGGTCTCTGCCGGCCTGCCGGGGGCTGTGTGGACTGCCCGGGGTCTGTACCGGCCTGCCGGGGGGCTGTGCCGGCCTGCCGGTGGTCTGTGCACCCTGTGGGGGTCTGTATCGGCCTGCCGGGGGGCTGTGCCGGCCTGCCGGTGGTCTGTGCACCCTGTGGGGGTCTGTACCGGCCTGCCGGGGGGCTGTGCTGGCCTGCCGGTGGTCTGTGCACCCTGTGGGGGTCTGTACCGGCCTGCCGGGGGGCTGTGCCGGCCTGCCGGGGGGCTGTGCTGATGTCCGGGGGTCTGTGCAAGCATCGTCCGATGGGACTACAAGTCCCATCTGGCGATGCCTGCTACCATGACAGTGATTGACACATTAGCCAATAATGGGACAGTAGTAGTCCCATCATCCGGCTAATGTGTTAAATGTTAAAAAAAAAAATACTACATACATACTACATACATACTACATGCATGCTACATACATACTACATGCTACATACATACTACATATATACTACATGCATGCTACATACATACTACATGCTACATACATACTACATGCATGCTACATACATACTACATGCTACATACATACTACATATATACTACATGCATGCTACATACATACTACATGCATGCTACATACATACTACATGCTACATACATACTACATATATACTACATGCATGCTACATACATACTACATGCTACATACATACTACATATATACTACATACATACTACATACATGCTACATACTGCATGCTACATACATACTACATACATACTACATACATACTACATGCATGCTACATACATACTACATACATGCTACATACATACTACATGCTACATACAGTGGGGCAAAAAAGTATTTAGTCAGTCAGCAATAGTGCAAGTTCCACCACTTAAAAAGATGAGAGGCGTCTGTAATTTACATCATAGGTAGACCACAACTATGGGAGACAAACTGAGAAAAAAAAATCCAGAAAATCACATTGTCTGTTTTTTTTCATTTTATTTGCATATTATGGTGGAAAATAAGTATTTGGTCAGAAACAAAATTTCATCTCAATACTTTGTGATATATCCTTTGTTGGCAATGACAGAGGTCAAACGTTTTCTGTAAGTCTTCACAAGGTTGCCACACACTGTTGTTGGTATGTTGGCCCATTCCTCCATGCAGATCTCCACTAGAGCAGTGATGTTTTTGGCTTTTCGCTTGGCAACACGGACTTTCAACTCCCTCCAAAGGTTTTCTATAGGGTTGAGATCTGGAGACTGGCTAGGCCACTCCAGGACCTTGAAATGCTTCTTACGAAGCCACTCCTTCGTTGCCCTGGCGGTGTGCTTTGGATCATTGTCATGTTGAAAGACCCAGCCACGTTTCATCTTCAATGCCCTTGCTGATGGAAGGAGGTTTGCACTCAAAATCTCACGATACATGGCCCCATTCATTCTTTCATGTACCCGGATCAGTCGTCCTGGCCCCTTTGCAGAGAAACAGCCCCAAAGCATGATGTTTCCACCACCATGCTTTCCAGTAGGTATGGTGTTTGATGGATGCAACTCAGTATTCTTTTTCCTCCAAACACGACAAGTTGTGTTTCTACCAAACAGTTCCAGTTTGGTTTCATCAGACCATAGGACATTCTCCCAAAACTCCTCTGGATCATCCAAATGCTCTCTAGCAAACTTCAGACGGGCCCGGACATGTACAGGCTTAAGCAGTGGGACACGTCTGGCACTGCAGGATCTGAGTCCATGGTGGCGTAGTGTGTTACTTATGGTAGGCCTTGTTGCATTGGTCCCAGCTCTCTGCAGTTCATTCACTAGGTCCCCCCGCGTGGTTCTGGGATTTTTGCTCACCGTTCTTGTGATCATTCTGACCCCACGGGGTGGGATTTTGTGTGGAGCACCAGATCGAGGGAGATTATCAGTGGTCTTGTATGTCTTCCATTTTCTAATTATTGCTCCCACAGTTGATTTCTTCACTCCAAGCTGGTTGGCTATTGCAGATTCAGTCTTCCCAGCCTGGTGCAGGGCTACAATTTTGTTTCTGGTGTCCTTTGACAGCTCTTTGGTCTTCACCATAGTGGAGTTTGGAGTCAGACTGTTTGAGGGTGTGCACAGGTGTCTTTTTATACTGATAACAAGTTTAAACAGGTGCCATTACTACAGGTAATGAGTGGAGGAAAGAGGAGACTCTTAAAGAAGAAGTTACAAGTCTGTGAGAGCCAGAATTCTTGATTGCTTGTTTCTGACCAAATACTTATTTTCCACCATAATATGCAAATAAAATGAAAAAAAAACAGACAATGTGATTTTCTGGATTTTTTTTTCTCAGTTTGTCTCCCATAGTTGAGGTCTACCTATGATGTAAATTACAGACGCCTCTCATCTTTTAAGTGGTGGAACTTGCACTATTGCTGACTGACTAAATACTTTTTTGCCCCACTGTACATACTACATATATACTACATACATGCTACATGCTACATACATACTACATATATACTACATGCATGCTAAATACATACTACATATATACTACATGCATGCTACATACATACTGCATGCTACATGCATACTACATACATACTACATACCACATATATACTACATACATGCTACATGCTACATACATACTACATACATGCTACATGCTACATACATACTACATACATGCTACATGCTACATACATACTACATGCATGCTACATACATACTACATATATACTACATGCATGCTACATACATACTACATGCTACATACATACTACATGCTACATACATACTACATGCTACATACATGCTACATACATGCTACGTACTGCATGCTACATACATACTACATACATACTACATGCATACTACATGCATGCTACATACATACTACATACATGCTACATACATACTACATATATACTACATGCATGCTACATACATACTACATATATACTACATGCATGCTACATACATACTGCATGCTACATGCATACTACATACATACTGATAGGAAATTCCCACACAGCAATGGCATAAAGTGAGACTAGGGACTTTTTTTTTTTTAAGTGGCGGAGGAATACAGTGCGGAAGGATACCTACCTTCCGTCATTGGATTCCTACAGCCCGTAGAGAACGGCAGCATCAGATGATGCTGCAGTTCTCTACCCAAGATCGTCGTGGGACACACTCGTGGACTGCTTCGGATCGTGGGTGAGTATTTTTGTGGTTTGTTATGTTAATATTTATTCCGGAAAAGACAATGGCTTCGGGGAACAATGTGACAAGTATTGGTAAGTATGTTACTCTATGTTATATGTACTGTATGTCTATGTATGTATTGTATGAATGTATTGTATGTATGTAGTATATATGTGGTATGTATGTAGCATGTAGTATGTATGTAGTATGTATGTAGTATGTATGTAGCATGTAGTATGTATGTAGCATGCATGTATTATGTATGTAGCATGTAGTATGTATGTAGCATGCATGTAGTATGTATGTAGCATGTAGTATGTATGTAGCATGCATGTAGTATATATGTAGTATGTATGTAGCATGTAGTATGTATGTAGCATGTATGTAGCATGTAGTATGTATGTAGCATGCATGTAGTATATATGTAGTATGTATGTAGTATATATGTAGTATGTATGTAGCATGTAGTATGTATGTAGCATGCATGTAGTATATATGTAGTATGTAGCATGTAGTATGTATGTGGTATGTATGTAGCATGTAGTATGTATGTAGCATGCATGTAGTATGTATGTGGTATGTATGTAGCATGCATGTAGTATGTATGTAGTATATATGTGGTATGTATGTAGCATGTAGTATGTATGTAGCATGCAGTATGTATGTAGCATGCATGTAGTATGTATGTAGTATATATGTAGTATGTATGTTGCATGTAGTATTTATGTAGTATGAATGTAGCATGTATGTAGTATGTAGTATGAATGTAGCATGTATGTAGTATGTAGTATGAATGTAGCATGTATGTAGTATGCATGTTGTATGTATGTAGCATGTATGTAGCATGTAATTTTTTTTTTTTTTTTTTTTTTTACATTCAACACATTAGCCGGATGATGGGACTACTACTGTCCCATCATTGGCTAATGTGTCAATCACTGTCATGGTAGCAGGCATCGCCCGATGGGACTTGTAGTCCCATCGGACGATGCCTGCACAGCCCCCCGGAGCCTGCACAGACCACTGGCAGGCCGGCACAGCCCCCCGGCAGGCCGGCACAGCCCACCGGAGCCTGCACAGACCACCGGCAGGCCGGCACAGCCCCCCGGCAGGCCGGCACAGACCACCGGAGCCTGCACAGACCCCCTGGCAGGCCGGCACAGCCCCCCGAAAGGCCCGTACAGACCCCAGAGAGGCTGTACAAGGCAAAAACAGGGTTTTTCTTATTCCGATACCGGAAGTCCCATAGACTTGAATGGGACTTCCGGTATCGGAATCGTCGATACCGATACTTTTTTTAAAGATCGGCCGATCCATTCCGATCCGATACTTTGAAGTATCGGACGGTATCGCTCAACTCTATTGATGGTAACCACCCGGATGGGGTTCGGCAATTTCTCCACCGGAAATCCCGCTGTATGAGCGAACCTCTCATCAATGAGATTGGCAGCTGAGCCACTATCAATAAATACTGTAATAGAGAGCATTTGCCCCCCAAGTACCACCCTAGCAGGGAGCATACACTGGGAAACCATGACGGAGGATACACAAAGGCTCAGACTAGACTCCTCCAAACCCTCTGAGCCTATCAGTTTTCCGCCGGCGCGCCCTTCTTAGGTACCAGGGGGCAAGCGTTAATAAAATGTCCTCCTTTGCCACAAAAAAAACAGAGCCCCTGCCTTCTGTGCCAAGGACGTTTAGGCTTGTTACTCGGTGACTGTGCTATACCAGCGATCTGCATGGGTTCCACGGATTCACCCGCGCCAACCTCACCGACCACTCCCCCACCTCCCGGAGGCAACGAAACCAGCGCCCCCTGACGGAGACGTCAGTCTATGCGTACTACAAGTGCCATCGCAGCCTCCAGAGAGGCGGGAGTCTCGTACATTAGGAGAGTCTGTTTAACCCTTCCAGAAACCCCATGCAAAAATTGACTTCTAAGCGCAGGGTCATTCCACTGCGTGTCCACCGCCCAGCGCCGGAATTCCGTGCAGTAATCCTCAGCTGGTCGATCACCCTGTAGCAGTGAGTGTATCTTAGACTCTGCTAAGTTTAATCTATCCGGATCGTCATAGATCAAACCCAGAGCAGAGAAAAAAAAATCTACAGATTCAAATGCCTGTGAGTCTGAAGGGAGTGAAAAGGCCCAGGCCTGTGGGTCACCACTCAGCAAAGAAATCACCAAGCCCACGCGTTGAGCCTCATTGCCTGAGGAATGTGGACGCATACGGAAATACAATTTGCATGATTCATGAAAAACCGTGAACTTACCACGATCACCAGCAAATCGTTCAGGAAGGGGAAACTTGGGCTCAGCTGCCCTGGCTGCAGCCTCAGCAGGTACTGCAGGAGCTGACAGGCCTTGTTGCTGGACCGCCCCCCTGAGTTCAGTGACCTGTATGGATAGAGCCTCCAGCTGCTTGGTTAGGGAAAGTATAGGATCCATAGTAAGTAACCCCTATATTCCCTATCTATACCTTTTTTTTTTTTCTCACTTTATTATTTGGGCCGACTATAATGTCATGGTATGCCTAGGTTACTTTAGGCAAAAACCCCGGGACCCCTGCGATGTCCCTCAGACTAGGGGAACCCTGTCTGTCCCTCTACCCAGGGTTTACACTGAAGGTGTGCCTGCCTGAGCCTCCACCCTGTCCCTGTCTCCTGTCCAGCCCTAAGCTGAACCCACCACCCTCCACCCAGTGAGGGGACCAGACACCAGACCCCACAAATACGTATGGACAGGGGTAAAAGAAACACCACACAGTTAATACACAAGGGAATACAATAATGTGCAAGGGCAACCAAATATATATATATATATAACAGATTGGAGAAAGAACCACTGAGGGATATACTGCACCAGATATCAGACGCTCCAACACCACCACTGCTGACCGGTATTGCTAGCACTAGGCTAAAGCTATAGTCGGCGACGCCCATAGTCAGGACGAACTATTTAAAGACCAAGGGCGTGGCCCAGCCCTCAGCCAGCATGACAACCTGGTTAACCCTATCCCGACTGGAACAGAATACCCAACAGGGTATTACCGCTGTCTGCCGGACACCCTGGTGTGAACAGTGTCCGACATGACAGTGTGATGGACCTAATAAAAGGCAATATATTACACCCACAATGAACCCAACAAAATACAAATAATAAGAAGTGCTAATTCCTGGTGTAGCAAATAAGAAGCACAAAATGGGTTGAGGGAATGTGTTTGAGTGACACTATAAAATCACTTAAGGGCAAGACTGTATGTCAAGTCTCATAAACATATAACTGAAGGGCTGCTCAGGAAAAAATGATCCTATAAAAATAAAAAATGAAAAATATATGTTGCGGCCAAGAAAATAGTCAGGCCAAATGACAAAAGAGAACCAGCACCTACCCAAGAAAATAAAGGGTTAAATGCAACCCCCAGAGAAGCAGCCCAAATATGAAGAGTATAGTGGCAGTACAAAAGAACAAGGATTACCAAATAGAGATCATCCGTGCAGGATAATAACAGGCAGGACCCAGAATGGGAGCTCAGAAGGGTGGTCCCACGCGTATCGCCATAACAGGTACGGCTTCGTCAGGGGAAGTGCTGATAATGTGGCCAGTAAGCTTATAAATACCTATGGCAATTAGGTCCAGGATGCACCGGTGTGAGCAGGCAAGACTACGGTGAGGGCGGAAATGAGCCAAGCAGGCAGCAAGGAGGGCGGAAGTGGGTGTGGTAAGGTGAGCAGATGTCTCTGCATCACCGAATACAGAGCGCATGCGTCCAGTGGAACGCATGTCTCGTGCCCTGGAATGCAAGAAAATGAAAGTAAAGAGGAGCTCCTCATAGCACGCATGTGCTGAATGAATGAGAGTAGGGTTTCCCCTTATCAAACACGTCCCCCCGCTCATCATACAGCACCACTCTCCTAGCCAAATTCCTAACAAAAGCATCAATGAAAACCCTATTTACCAAACTTTGGTCAAATTTTGCCGATTTTGAGGAAAATGCATGGGAATCCGAACACGATTCCAAATGTGCAAGGTTTATGCTGAATTTGTGATCGGCAAACCTTTTCTTTACAAGTTTTCTCATCTCTAATAAGGAGGACACCAGGATGTTCTTCAATTACTGTGCAAACTCGGCTGTCCTGACTGTGAAATCTTGTAGGCAGTGTGAGAACTCCCTACCACCTGATGGAAATAGACCAGAAAAAACACTGTATTTGAGTTTATGTTCCGCTGCTGTCATCCGGTGTCATACAGAAGTCTGGTCCAATCCGGCCCTAGTTCAATTTGATAAGAGCCAGTCTGTCAGCATTTTCAGTTGATAGGCAGATGCGCCTAATGGTTATAATACTCCCGGTGGCACTAAATCCTGCTCTGACTAGCCTGCATTTGTGTGCTTTTTTTCTTGCCTGCGGAAAGAAACTATGATTTTTGGAATCGTGAGTTACTTGCTGATAAATTGGCCTTTGAGGAATGCAGACATTTTTTGGAGGAGGCATTTCATCCAGTTACTGTGGTCATTGATCACAAGAATCTAGCTTACATTCAATCAGCTAAACAGCTAACTTCTAGACAGGCATGATGGTCTTTTTTTCCAGGCTTAATTTTATACCATATGTAGGCTAGGGTCTAAGATTGTGAAAACTGGCACATTATCATTCATTATCAGTTCATTTTCTGCTCCCGAACCCCCATCCTCCATTATTCCTCAGGCTATTGTGGTTATTATGGTAACCACGAAGTTGGAATAGGAGATTCATAAAGTCCAGGCATTTGCTTCTTCTGCTACTCCAGTGTCTAAATTATTTATGCCTGTGTACCTAAGATTGCGTCTGTTAGGCTAGGATCACACATGCGAGAAACTGCATAAGAGCTAAACTCAGTCATGGCTCCATTGCCAGTCTCAGAAAGACCATGGACTCATCTATCCATGGATTTCATCACGGATTTGCCTCTGTCCGGTGGGAAAACTGCCGTCCTGGTGGTAGTTGACTGATTAAGCAAACAATCCCATATTGTTCCATTATCAAGATTATCTAATGCAGACACACTCAACCGAATCTTTATTTCTCAAATTGTAAAGTTACATGGGATCCTTCTCAACATTGTGTCTATGGGAGTGCAATTTAGCTCTAAATTTTAGAGAGCTTTTTGTAGTATAACAACCTGAAACCAATGGTCAGACTGAGAGGACAAATCAGTTATTGAAGGAAATGTTAAAATTCTTTGTGGCAACTCAGCAGGAGGGCTGGTCTTCGTTTTTACCTTTTGCTGAGCTTTCTTTTAACAGTCGAGTAAAGCAGTCTACTGGAACCTCGCAGTTTTTCTTTAATTATGGTTTTCACCTCCATTTTGGTGATTTTTCTAGGATTAGTTCTGAACGTCCTAGGGTAGAGGTTGCTGTTCAAAGACATGGGAATGTCTGGAGGGAGGTTCAAAAGAATATTGAGACCTCTCAGATTTGCGAAAAATGGAATGCTGATAGTACATGTTTTTAAGATTGAGGATAAGGTTTGGTTGTCATCTAGTAATATTAAACTTAACGTGCCATCGGCGAAGTTGGGTTTGAAGTTTATTGGTCCATATGAGGTCCTGAAGGTGGTCAATGCTGTGGCATTCAGATTAAAGCTTCCGCCATACCTTCACATCCCTAAAGTATTCCATAAATCCGTATTAGAGAAGTTTGTCTCTTCAGCAATATCTTCTTCATGCCTGCCTCCCCTGGTTTCTGTAGATGGTGGCTTGGAGAATGAAATTCAGAGGGTTGTGGGTTCCTGTATGGTCCAAAATTTCCTCCAATATCTCATCCATTCGAGGGGATACTGACAAGAGGAAGGATCCTGGGTCCCAGCTTAAGATGCTAAGGCCGAGTGGTTAGTCAGGGTCTTCCATCTAAAGATTCATGAGAAACCTGAGTGTGTGGTGGCCCCCTAGAAGAGGGGGTACTGTAATGATTCCATACCTCAGCTTGTCTGAGATGCAGTTACTGATGACTCAGCTTTGAAATCTGGTACAGAGGCGTGCTGAAATTGTCAGTACTATGTTTGACAGCTCTGTGTCCAGTCTGGTGCATGGCATGTTGTGCTATCACTGTTTTGATTGACAGCTCAGGTGCCCAATCTGAGACTATGAGGTGCTGGGCTGTCTCTTGTTGTTCATTGTCCCATGTGATTTCCTGGCCACTTAACAGGACTGTTTGTCCCAGACCTCTGCAAGGCGTAGCTTCAGCTAAGTGCTGTTGGTTTTTCTCTGTGTCTGCCTAGTGTTTTGCTTGATGATGCTTTGTTGCCTGACCTTGGACCTTGCTCTGATCACCATCTGTTTAAACACTTTTTTGGATCAGCTATCCACCTGGTATTTTTACCTTGGACCGTTACCTGACTACGGTTTTGTCTCTTCCCACTGTTTTTGATGTACCATCCTGGTTTTTGACCATCAGACTCCTGACTCGCCTGACTCACAGCTTGTCTGTGAGAAGTAACTCAGTTTCGCAGTAACATTAAAGGGTTGGCCAGACACAGGTACAGTTGTAGAAATTGTGTAACTGCCACATCACAATTTTGATAGAATGGCTACTAAAGCAGATAACAAAATGTCACATGGTTTTGCAACAATGTACACTGCCTTTAAATACATAAAATGGTATATTTGTAATAATTTGCATGTCCCATTGTGTATAAACTGTTATTTAATTACACGTACTAGGTATTTTATGTTGAATGTGCATCAACTTCTGTGTTGGTTATACATTGGATAAAAACCTCATTTCCTTTCTGTGTGCTGGCATGTCATCATAAAATATGGATATCTGGCTAATTTCAATAGCTAAATGAGCATGTTTTTCTGTTATAGCTAATGCCAACACACAGAGGAGATGGACTATCTCTGCTTTGCCAAGACCAATAGTGGCATGTGGAGTTATATTTTAAAACTCTCTGAAAGTGCAATAATTAATTCACATTTAATATGTAAGGGAACATGATTGCTCCTAAGCAACTCATTTAAAGGAACAGACATCATATTATATAGCACAATCTTCAAAGACTGCGAGGAGGATAAACTGGCACATGGATGAATTTGGTTCTGTGTGTGCTAAGCGTGGGACTGATGACTAAATGACATGAACAGTGTGCTTGCCTGGAATTAGTTTGTAAAATTTGAGAAAGAAGAAAAGATGGCACTCATTGGTCCTGTTAAAAGATTCAAAGTTTTATTCAGACATCAAGCTAAAACAGGTAGCAGGAAAGAATGTGGTTGGTAAAAAGGACCACGGCCATTTTGATCCTGTCTGCAGCTGAATGGGTCCTGAAGTGCGGGTTGGAATGGACAACCTGCTTTAAATAACCCCACCCCCACACAGCTTTGTCCCCATTTCCATGGAACTTGAAAATGTAAGAATTCAGCATACACAAGTTAGTGAACATTAAAATACTTGCACAATTATAAAAATACTGACATGTCAATTTGTCATTAACCCCTTTACCCCCAAGGGTTTTTTGCATGTTAATGACAAGGCCAATTTTTACAATTCTGACCACTGTTCCTTTATGTGGTAATAGCTTTGGAACGTTTCTATGAATCCTGGTGATTCTGACACTGTTTTCTCGTGACATATTGTACTTCATGATAGTGGTAAAATTTTATTGATATAACTTGTGTTTATTTGTGAAAAAATAGAAATTTGGCGAAAATTTTGAAACAGTTCCCACATATTTACTTTACATCAGCACAATTTTGGAACCAAAACTTTTTTTTGTTAGGAAGTTATAAGGGTTAAAAGTTGACCAGCGATTTCTCATTTTTACAACACCATAGACTCCCAGACTATGAGAAATAAGATTCTCTAGTCTGATGAGATGTAGATAGACCTTTTTAGTGATAATTCTAAGCGGTATGTGTGGAGAAATGAAACCAGACTTTGCTCATCACCTGTCCAATACAATCCCAACTGTGAAACATGGTGATGGCAGCATCATGCTAAGGGGTGTTTTTCAGCTGCAGGGACAGGATGACTGTTTGCCATTGAAGGTAACATGAATGCAGCTTGTACAGAGATATCCTGGATGAAAACCTCTTCCAGAGTGCTCTGGACCTCAGACTTGGCCAAAGGTTCACCTTCCAACAAGACAATGACCCTAAGCACATAGCTAAAATAACAAAGTAGTGGCTTTGGAACAACTCTATGACCATTCTCGACAGTCCCAGCAAGAGCCCTGACCTATTCCAAATTGAGCATCTCTGGAGAGACCTGAATATGGCTGTCCACCAATGTTCACCATCCAACCTGATGGAACTGGAGAGGATCTGCAAGGAAGAATGACAGAGGATAAAGGCCTGGAAAAAACATTGCTGTGTTTCTGTCTCGCTGGTGAGGAAGATGTTAGCCGAATCACAGTGAAAGGAGGGGATAATGGGCTTCAGGGAACCTTTTATGCCAGATGTGAAGCTCATGTGATCAACAGAAGATATTGAGGCTGGGGCAGGTTGGGCAGAATGAAGTCAAACACTGATAATACACAGGAAAAATCGAACACCACCAAAAAGGGACTCTGTCTCAATATGTACGCTGCAATTGCTTGTATCCATTATACAGATTAAGTCCAAACCTGTTGAACCGGACCAATGGTATCTTGTCGTATCTGTAGCTGCAACCGGTCCCGTGAACGGGGAGTTAACAAAGATTCAAACTACAGGTGAGTGAAGAAATCACCAAATACCACATCACACTCAACTCTGATTTCTGTTTAGAAGAGGGGTTTCAGGGCAAAGAGAACTCAGTCCTGGCCCACAGCAAATCGACCCTGCACCCCCTTCATACTTACAATTGCTCATGTTACCCCTCTAGCCAGTTACATCTTATGTGTTCCATTAGGTCTATGACTAGAGATGAGCGACTTTGCCTTTTTACGGGTCGAGTCGGGTTTCATGAAACCCAACTTTCTCAAGTCGGGTCGAACGAAATCGGCCGATTATCGTGAAAAGTCAAAGGCCGACTGAAAAAAGAAACCCAATGCAAGTCAATGGGGAACCAAGGTCGGCAGGAGGAGTGGAGGACAGGAAACACACCTACAGTGCCCATTTTAATGCCCAAAACATCAATTCTTATTACTTAAGCTTGTCAACCTTAATTTACTTTTTAATAATAGTTAGGCATTGAAAACTGGGGGTTATTTGGCTAAAGTTGTGGGGGGGTAGGGCTGGCTCCAGATTTTCATGGGCCCTGGGCCAAAGAGTGTCACTGGGCTCCTTTAACACATGCCACAATTCATGATCCTCTGATATGGCAGAGAAATAGCAGTTTAGTACAATGAAAAATAGTTCACTTCTTACATCTCATGACTGATATCCATTTTAAATTCTCCAATAGCTCCAAAAACGGACAGTATATTACTTCATACAGTATTATGGCCACTGCATAGTGCGCCTTACAGAGTAATGAGGCCCATATATTTCTCCATACAGAATCATTGGTCCCATATAATGTTTGAAACAGTATATGATGAGCTCTACATAATGCTACAGTATACGTTGGTCCCCATGGATGAAGCTCCACTGTGTTATGGGCCCAAATAATGCTCCATATATAATGGGCCCCATATCTAATGCTCCAGTGCATAATGGGCCCTGTAAATGCTGCTCCAGTGTCTGATGTCCACCTTTGGAATGCTCCAGTATATGGTGGGCCTCATATATCATTCTCCAGAGTATAGTGTTCCCCAAAAATAGCTGTCCCAACATTGAAAACAATTAAATAAGTCTCCTCGCTAGGGAATCCCTGTACTAGTCTGGACTCCTCATCGTCCCAATCTTTCATCTCACTGCACTTGGACTGTTTAGGCAGAGGGCATACAGACGTGATGTCATCGTGCTCTGTGACCAGAATGTCACTGTCAGGAAATGTGGAAGAAGTCACGGCGGTGGAGCAGGGAGAGGTAAGTATTTCAACTTTGCAAGTGCTGTGATCCTGAGCAAGCAGGGGGGCCCACTTGTTGGTGACGGCACTGACACAGGGCCCCTCATAGTACGGCGGTGTGTCTGACGGCGGGTGGGCCCCCCACCCTCCCACTGGCAGAGACACTTTTGCGTACTATGAGGGGCCCTGTGCCAGTGCGTCGCCCATGAGTATGCCCCCCCACCTGCTCAAGGAACCTGCACTTTCATCTTCACCTTCCTCTTTGTCACCGTGTCAGGTGGTATAGTATGCGGGAGGGGGAACCTGAGTTTCATCAGGGTCAGATTCTGGCTGTGTAGAGTGCGAGGGCAAGGTAGTGGTCTGGGTCAATGTACCAGCAGAACCATCTAGCAGTGGCTGAGCATCAGGGCACTTGTGGCGCCCCCAGGAGTACGGTAACCACAGTGGCATTACCTTCCTCCTAGGGAGTGTGATGTCATGCTTGGGAGCAACAAAGGATCTCTCCAGCAGTTAAACCAACACGCAACACAATTCTCACTCCAGGCCGGCAGGGAGACCTCTAAACCTGACTGCTGAGGAGCTGCTCTCTGTGGTAGGGAGGAGGGAAGTTAGGGCAGTCTGTGAAGGGAAGGGGAAGTGTGTGGATGTGAGAAGGGGAGCTGGAGGATGAGCAGAGTTAAGGCTCACTCTTAGCTGGAGCGCATGGTCAGTATTCTGGTCTCTGAGTTTGTAGGGACACTGACGGTCCTGCAGCAGAAACTGGAGGAAGTAGCAGCTGTAAATGCTTTGTTCCCAACTAAGGCTCTGAGGCCCCAGTAGCGACGTGTGTGAGCCAGAAGTAAAAAGCTATGGCTGCCTGCCATACGAGAAAGTTCCAAAAGAGAGTCAACAGGGGGAACTTCAGTGAACTCAGTACTGCGAGTACCTCAGATAAGCGCTAGAGCGGAGGCCACACTACCTATCTGCAGAGAGAGAATTTCAAATTTGCTTCCAGGCTGACCAACTCCTTCTCCATCTGTTGTTGTGAGTTCATTTTCCCCTTCACTACTGAGGCCCGAGGAACTCCCTCTTCTGGTGAAGAAAGGTAGTGAGCCTGATTGTCAAACACCTGGGGCTGATGATGATGACTGGCTGAGTGGAGTTAATGACTGGATATAAGGCTGCCGACGCCCTTCTGGCCTGCGGGTGACTTCTCTGTAGACTTCTAGGAAACCAGTCTGATTCCTGCTCATCTAAAGCTAAGATTTCTGCTTTGCCTTTTTGCATTAGTGTTTTGTTTTCCTTGCTTTTCTGGATTCTGCCATTCCCTGCTGGGGTTAGCTGAATCTCCTTTTGCCTGTTGCTCTGTCTTCAGAATATTCCGGAGTACTGACATAGCTTTTTTGAAGCCTAGCGTCTTCAGGGCTTTTTTTACTGTCAGTTTGTTGGCTCTTATTTTCATAGGGTTTTTCACGGATTGCAGACAGCAGCCTTCCTGTCCTTTCCTATCTAAGCTAGCGTGGGCCCCATCTTTGCTCAGTCTATCTCTCTGTCTGTGTTTTGTTCTTTCTTCTTGCTTCACCGTCATTATACGTGAGGGGCTGCCTTTTACTTTGGGGTCTGCTCTAGGGCAGTTTAGATTTCCCTTTCTGTCTTTAGGCTATGTAGTCCTCCGGCTGTGATCGAGGGGCCTAGGGCATCGTAGGAGCCCCCCACGGCTACTGCTAGTTGTGTTGATAGGTTCAGGGGTCTGCAATCCGATAGCTGCCAACTTCTCTGGTTTTCTGGACTTAGCTAGCATTACTATTTTTGCCTCCTACGGTGACTCAATCATAACAGAATCACCCGCCATACCGCAGATTCTAGGGTACTCAATAGCAGGAAAGAATTGTATAAAAAAAAAAAAAAGTGTGTATATTTTTTCCTCTATATCTCTGAGGCCGTAGGGGGAATTTATTTTTTTCTCTCAATGGAGATAAAGCAATTGTCTGATCGTGTGGAGCAGCTCGCTGCGGAAGTAGGGGGAATTTCCGCCTACCTTGCTCATTCACATGCTGCTGAACCAAAGATTCCTACACCTGATGTATTTTTTGGGGATCGGTCTAAATTTTTGAATTTCAGAAATAATTGTAAATTATTTTTTGCCTTGAAGCCTAACTCGTCAGGGAGCTCCACGCAGCAGGTTAAAATTGTCATCTCTTTGCTGCATGGCGATCCCCAGGATTGGGCGTTTTCTTTGAAACCAGATGGTCCTATTCTGACTAATGTGAATGCATTTTTTCAGGCCTTGGGGTTGTTGTATGACGAACCTAATGCCATTGATCAGGCTGAAAAGACCCTGCTGGCATTGAACCAGGGTCGTGATTCTGCAGAGTTGTACTGTCAAAAGTTCCGAAAGTGGGCGGTACTTACTACCTGGAATGATAGTGCCTTGGCTGCTCTCTTTCGGAAGGGGTTGTCAGAAGCCGTAAAAGATACTATGGTGGGATTTCCTGTTCCCTCTGGTCTTGACGATTCTATGTCTTTAGCCATTCAGGTTGATCGGCGTTTACGCGAACGCAGAGCTGCACGAGAGGGGTTGCCACCTGTTGAACAGATGTCTGAACCTATGCAATGTGATAGAGTATTTTCCAGAGAGCAGCGTCAGGAGTTCAGAAGGCGTAATAAGTTGTGTTTTTTCTGTGGAGATGCCTCGCATATTATTTCTGTCCTAAACGCGAGAAACGCTTTGCACACACGTTTTCTGTTGGTGGTGTTCAACCTAAGTTTCTTCTGGCTATTACTCTGATCTGCTCCCTGTCCACATTTTCCGCCAAGGCTTTTGTGGATTCGGGAGGGGCTCTAAACCTAATGGACTTGGATTTTGCTAAACGTTGTAGATTTCCGATGACACCTCTGCAGACGCCTATCTCTTTGAGGGGGATTGATGCTACTCCTTTGGCTAAAAATAAACCTCAGTTTTGGACCCAGGTGGTAATGCGGGTCGCCCCAGACCATCAAGAAAATTGCAGGTTTTTGGTGTTACATAATCTGCATGATACTATTGTTCTGGGGTTTCCCTGGTTACAAATTCATAATCCAGTTTTGGATTGGAAATCTGTGTCTGTGGTGAGTTGGGGTTGTCGGTGTGCCTTTAGTGAGGCTCCGGTGTTTTCCACCTCTCCTCAGTCGCATGATGTTCCTGATTATTTGGCGGACTTTTATGATGTATTTAGTGAGAATGAGTCTGCATCTCTGCCTCCTCATAGGAGTTATGACTCTGCTATTGAACTGAGCCCGGGGTGTAAATTTCCTAAGGGTCGGCTCTTCAATTTATCTGTACCCGAGCACGAGGCTATGCGATCCTATATTAAGGAGGCGTTGGAGAAGGGTCATATTAGACCATCCTCGTCACCCTTAGGTGCCGGATTTTTTTTTGTAGCCAAAAAGGATGGATCATTAAGACCTTGTATTGATTATCGTGCTCTCAACAAAATTACTGTTAAACATCAGTATCCGTTACCCCTGATTTCTGATCTATTCTCCAGAGTTAAAGGTGCTTGCTGGTTTACCAAGCTTGACCTCAGGGGGCGTATAATCTTATTCGCATTAAGCATGGGGATGAATTGAAGACGGCGTTTAATACTCCGGAGGGACATTTTGAGTACCTAGTGATGCCTTTTGGGCTCACTAATGCCCCTTCTGTCTTCCAGTGCTTCATGAACGATATTTTCCAAGATTTTGTCGATAAATTTTTGATTATCTATCTGGATGATATTTTGATCTTTTCCCAGGATTGGGATTCTCATGTGGAACATATTCGGACTGTGTTCCGGATCTTGAGGGAGAATTCCCTGTATGACAAAAGATCTAAATGCCTTTTTGGAGTACAGAGGATTTCTTTTTTGGGATTTATTTTGTCCCCGTCAACTATTGAAATGGACCCGGCCAAGGTACAGGCCATTTACGATTGGGTTCAGCCCACTTCTTTGAAGGCCCTCCAGAAGATTTTGGGTTTTGCTAATTTTTATCGGAAATTTATAGCAAAATTTTCTAGTATTGCCAAGCCATTGACTGATTTGACTAAGAAGGGTGCTGATGTGTTAAATTGGTCTCCGGAGGCTGTTTCTTCCTTTCAGGAGCTGAAGCGAAGATTCACCTCCGCCCCGGTTTTGCGGCAACCTGATGTCTCACTTCCGTTCCAGGTAGAGGTGGATGCTTCTGAGATTGGTGCAGGAGCTGTTTTGTCCCAAAAGGATCCTGTAACATCTAAAATGAATCCCTGTGCTTTCTTTTCCCAAAAGTTCTCTCCATCTGAACGTAACTATGATGTAGGGAATCGGGAACTGTTAGCCATGAAATGGGCATTTGAGGAGTGGAGACATTGGTTGGAGGGAGCTAAGCATCAAGTCGTGGTCCTCACTGACCACAAGAATTTGATTTACCTAGAGTCGGCTAAGCGCTTGAACCCTAGACAGGCTAGGTGGGCCTTGTTTTTTACACGTTTTGATTTTGTGGTTTCTTTTCTTCCTGGAACTAAGAATGTCAAGGCTGACGCCCTCTCTAGGAGCTTCTTTGCTGATTCTCCTGTGGTGACCAAGTCTGCTACCATCTTAGGCGAAGGGGTAGTTCTTTCTGCCATCTCGCCCGATTTGAGACGTGCTCTGGAAGAGTTCCAGGAGGACAAACCTGAGCGTTGTCCCAGTGGAAAGTTGTATGTTCCTGACCAGTGGAAGAAGAGAGTGATGTCTGAAGTTCATTGCTCTGTTTTGGCTGGTCATCCAGGTATTTTTGGTACTAGAGATCTGGTGAGTCGGTCTTTTTGGTGGCCCTCCTTGTCTCGTGATGTCGGGAATTTTGTGTAGTCCTGTGGGACGTGCTCCCGGTCTAAATCGTGTTCTCGCTCTAGTGGGTTGTTGATGCCTTTGCCTGTCCCCAAGAGGCCATGGACCCATATTTCAATGGATTTCATCTCTGATATGCCTGTCTCTCAAGGGATGACTGTTATTTGGGTGATTTGTGATAGGTTCTCTAAGATGGTTCATCTTGTACCACTCCCTAAGTTGCCGTCTTCCTCTGAATTGGTTCCCCTGTTTTTACAACAGGTGGTTCGCTTGCACGGGATTCCTGAGAACATTGTATCTGACAGAGGAGTCCAGTTTGTGTCTAGATTTTGGAGAACTTTCTGTTCCAAGCTGGGAATTCAGTTGTCCTTCTCCTCTGCTTTTCACCCTCAGACCAATGGGCAGACAGAGAGAACAAACCAGACTTGGAGTCATATTTGAGATGTTTTATTTCTGCTGATCAGGATGATTGGGTTTCCTTTTTGCCCTTGGCCGAATTTGCTTTAAATAATAGAGCTAGTTCTGCCACTTTGATGTCTCCTTTTTTTTGTAACTTTGGGTTTCATCCTCGATTTTCTTCAGGGCAGGTGGAGCCCTCTGCCTGCCCAGGGGTTGACACTGTGGTGGAGAGAATGCACCAGATCTGGGACCAAGTGGTGGATAAGTTATCTCTCTCCCAGGAAAAGGCCCAGCGGTTTTCCAACCGACATAGGACCATTGGTCCCCAGTTTAAGGTTGGTGATATGGTGTGGTTATCATCAAAAAATATTGCTATGAAGGTGGCTTCTCCTAAGTTTAAGCCTAGATTTATTGGACCTTGCAAGATTTTGGAGATTATTAATCCGTCTCTTTTCGTTTGGCTCTTCCTGTCACATTTAAAATCCATAATGTGTTCCATAAATCTTTGTTGAAGAGGTTTGTTGAACCTGTTGTTCCGGGGGTTGCACCTCCAGACCCTGTATTAGTTGAAGGTAACATGGAATATGAGGTAGAGAAAGTACTGGATTCCCATCTGGCTAGATGGAGACTCCAGTATTTGGTTAAGTGGAAGGGTTATGGTCAGGAGGATAATTCCTGGGTCTCTGCCTCTGATATTCATGCCAAAAGATTGGTGCGTGCCTTTCATCGGGCTCACCCTGATCGCCCTGGTGGCGTGGTTGAGGGTTCGGTGACCCCTCCTCAAGGGGGAAGTACTGTTGTGAGTTCATTTTCCCCTTCACTACTGAGGCCCGAAGAACTCCCTCTTCTGGTGAAGAAAGGTAGTGAGCCTGATTGTCAAACACCTGGGGCTGATGATGATGACTGGCTGAGTGGAGTTAATGACTGGATATAAGGCTGCCGACGCCCTTCTGGCCTGCGGGTGACTTCTCTGTAGACTTCTAGGAAACCAGTCTGATTCCTGCTCATCTAAAGCTAAGATTTCTGCTTTGCCTTTTTGCATTAGTGTTTTGTTTTCCTTGCTTTTCTGGATTCTGCCATTCCCTGCTGGGGTTAGCTGAATCTCCTTTTGCCTGTTGCTCTGTCTTCAGAATATTCCGGAGTACTGACATAGCTTTTTTGAAGCCTAGCGTCTTCAGGGCTTTTTTTACTGTCAGTTTGTTGGCTCTTATTTTCATAGGGTTTTTCACGGATTGCAGACAGCAGCCTTCCTGTCCTTTCCTATCTAAGCTAGCGTGGGCCCCATCTTTGCTCAGTCTATCTCTCTGTCTGTGTTTTGTTCTTTCTTCTTGCTTCACCGTCATTATATGTGGGGGGCTGCCTTTTACTTTGGGGTCTGCTCTGGGGCAGTTTAGATTTCCCTTTCTGTCTTTAGGCTATGTAGTCCTCCGGCTGTGATCGAGGGGCCTAGGGCATCGTAGGAGCCCCCCACGGCTACTGCTAGTTGTGTTGATAGGTTCAGGGGTCTGCAATCCGATAGCTGCCAACTTCTCTGGTTTTCTGGACTTAGCTAGCATTACTATTTTTGCCTCCTACGGTGACTCAATCATAACAATCTGTACTCTGGGTCCTTGACGGCTCTTACCAAGTACAAGTAAAGGAACTGCATGATTGTGCCTGTCATCTTTCTCCTGCACCTGGCGCACAGCTCTGCTACATCCTGCACTGCACACATCTACCAACTCTTTCATCTGCCCTGTGACTATGGCCCTACCTGTGCTGGGCTTCTACATCTTAGCTGCACCACAAAATCTGTCCTAGAGAAGCAACACTGCAGCGCGGGTCAATCTGATCAGAAACCACAGGTGGCGTCACTTATCATTCACCTATAAGCGTTTTTCACCCCTTTGCATGGACGCCCAGGGCCACGGAACGGGTCATCACCACCAACATGACATATCCCTCTGAGACACCGGCCTGGTACCGATTAACCCCACTGCCCTGGCTGTCCACCCAGCCACACTCCATGTCAGATTCATCTTGGACTGGGGAATTCACGATTTGACTTGATAACTGAGGCATGGTATGATAGAAAGAGCTACATGGACTAATGTGAAGTGTGGCCTGCTGCATCATTCACTTTTGGTGGGGGTGAAGGACACAAGGAAAGGGGTTCTTCCTGATCAGGAGCCAGCACTTGATGACTCAGTGCTTGCATTTTTTGAAACTTCAGAAGAGGAGGGCATATTTGCTGGAGTCTGTTTCGGCAATGTAAGCCAAAACCAGTTCCTGATGCTCCGGCTTTAAAAGCGGTAAACCTACTCCCAGGCGTTCTGGAGCCAGACCATGACGCAGGCCCAACACCTCCTGCCTTAGCTGCTATTGTGCTTTTGCCACTACCAGCAGATGCACCAACACCATCAGCACCAGCTGGCCCCCCCACGCCCACATCCGCGGCCTCTTCCACCAAACTTCAAAATGTTGCAGAAAATGAACCCAAAATAACATCAGATATATGGTGCTGTATCAGAAGCATACAGCTCTATACAGTCAAAGGATGATTCTCAATCTCCCTATATTTACCATCAGTCACACATAGACACTCACAGGCTCAGTATGGATTAGACAAGAATATAAAAAGTAGAAAAAGTGTACAGTATCATCAGATAGCAGGTATATATAGTATAGTTTAAATATTCTAAATCTCCGTAGATATTTCAGGAGGTAGACTCAGACGTTCTCAGGCCCTGGATGGATTCGACAAGATTGCAGAAAGTTGAGAAAGGGTACAGTATCACTGGATAAGGCATATTGTGCCAATTCAGGCCATGTGTCAAGTTTACTGGCCCAATAGTCAAAGGGGAATGACTGGTGAGGGAGAACATCGATATGGGACAAGAAGTAGTTTGTTACCATAGTTGACAACTGCTGCCTCCTGTCACTTTCGATCAATGCAGTATTACCAGTCGTGTGAGCGGTACTTGAAAAATCAGTCCACAACATGGTCATGACACCCCTGTGTCCAATGCCACTTCGGCTGTGTGCACCACGAACACCTCTTCCATGTTGCCCCCTACAGCTCTTGGAAAAACTTCACCACCGCTGTGTGCTGGGAATGCCTCAAACAAATGGTTTACCAGAGTTGCTTGTTTGTTGGCCAATATTAGCTCTAGGTTCTCCTGTGGCATGATGTTTTGGAATTTGCCTTTATAGCGTGGATCCAGGATGCTGGCCATCCAATAGTCGTCATCGTTCATCATTTTGGCAATGCGGGGGTCCCTTTTTAGGATCTGCAAGGCAAAATCAGACATGTGGGCCAATGTTCCCGGTGTCAATGATGTACTGCGAGTGCTGGGTGGAAGAGCACTTTCTGGCAAATCCACATCCCTCCAGTCATGCGCAAACCCTGTACCTGACCTTGCCACGCCAACATTTTTTCTTGCCCCCTGAGAAGCATCCCCCTCCCCAAAATAATCATCCCCATCATCCTCTTCCTCCTCCTCTTCCTCTTCCTCCTCCACCTCGTCCACGAGACTTCCCTGAGCAGACAATGGCTGACTGTCATCAAAGCTTCCCTCCTCCTCTTCCTCCTCGGCTGCAGATGCCTGCTCCTCAATGTGCGTCAAAGCTTGCAAGAGCAGACGCATAAGTGTTGCAATGTCGATAATTAGCCGGTGCTTGGGAAGGTGGAGCAATTGCTGCAGCTTCTGCATACGACTGGAGTGTACGGGCAACTTGCGGATGTGCGAGCACAGTCTTCGCAACTTATGGAGCAGGGGTGTTAACTCCGGATAATTATTGAGGAAGCACTGCACCACCAGGTTGAAGGTGTGAGCCAGGCAAGGTATGTGTCTGAGTTTTGAAAGGGCTATGGCTGCCACAAAATTCCGGCCGTTATCACTAGCTACCTTGCCTGCCTCAAGTTGTAGACTGCCCAGCCATGACTCAGTTTGTCGCTGCAAGTAGTCGGCTAGTACCTCCCCGGTGTGTCTGTTGTCGCCCAAACACATCATCTTCAACACAGCCTGCTGACGCTTACCACTAGCTGTTCGATAGTGGGACAACTCGTGTGCAACACTGGCAGCTGCGGATGGAGTGCTCGTGCGACTACGCTCTGTGGACGAGCTTTCGCTTATGAAGGAGGAGGAGGGTCGAATGCCTACAGCCAACTGTTTCCTATACCGTGGGCTAGGCAGCACTGTCCCACTGCCGCTGTCCCCTGTGGACCCTGCATCCACCACATTAACCAGTGCGCAGTGATGGACACGTAATGGCCCTGGCCATGCCTACTGGACCATGCATCTGTTGTGAGGTGTACATTTCCTCTCACTGATTGCTTGAGTGCATGGACAATGCGGTCTTTCACATGTACGTGGAGGGCTGGGATGGCTTTTTGAGAAAAGAATTGCGACTGGGTAGGTCATAGCGTGGTACTGCGTAGGCCATGAGCTCGAGGAAATCTTTGCTTTCAAACAACCGGTAGGGCATCATCTCTAACGAGATTAGTTTGGCAATGTGTATGTTCAAAGCCAGTGTACGCGGATGAGAGTGGGTTGGTGATGATGATGGTGTTGGTGGTGTTGCTGATGGCCTAGATTCAGTCTTTCGTAGCAATATTATTGTGATTCCATGACTACTTTGCCCTTGCAACGGCACCTCAACATTTGCTGCTGGTGGTGTGCTAACCGGTGGGCTTACAGTGGGGGAAGCGATGTAGCGTTGCGGACTACCTTCATTTGGAGCAGGTGCACATGTGGTACGTGAGGCTTGGTAGTCCGTCCATGCTTGCAAGTGCATGGTGGTTAAATGTCTAAGTATGCAACTGGTATTCAAATTTCTCAGATTTTACCCTCGGCTAAAGGTCTTTGCGCACTTCTTACAGATAACTTTTTCCTGATCATTAGGATTTTGTTCAAAAAAGTGCCACACTGCACTCTGCCTACTGTGGAAGACATTTTGAGATCTTGCACGCTGTGCTAATTTGACCATCTGGCCAAGCTGTCCTGCAACTCTTTTGGTTTTTGTAACACGTTTTTGGACTGCTACGGTCATGCCAGATAACAGCTGTTGCGATGTCGCTGCCTGCTGCGGATCCTCCTCCTCCTCTTCTGAGCTATTGGCAGCGGCACCCTCTTCCCCCAATGGATTCCAATCTGGGTTAACAACTGGGTCATCCATCACCTCCTCTTCAATTTCATGTGCACCTTCCTCTGTGTCACCGTGTAAGGTGGTATAGTATGCGGGAAGGGGCACCTGAGTTTCATCATGGTCTGATTCTGCCTCAGTACACTGCAAGGACAATGTAGTGCTCTGAGTGAATGTACCAGCAGAAAAATCTAGCAGTGGCTGTGCATCAGTGCACTCCATGTCATTCATCTTGGACTGGGGAATTCATGATTTGACTTCCTAACCCAGGCATGGTATGTGAAAAGAGCTCCATGGAGTAATCGGTAGTGTGGCCTGCCACATCCTTCACTTTTGGTAGGGGTGAAGGACACAAGGAAAGGTGTTGTTCCTGACCAGGAGCCTCCAATGACGACTCAGTGCTTTTATTTTTTGAAACTTCAGAAGAGGAGGCGAGAGTGCTGGAGCCTGTGTCATCAATATAAGCTAAAACTTGTTCCTGAAGCTCCAGCTTTAAAAGTGGTTTACCTACTCCCAGAAAAGAGAGCCTTCGAGGCCTTGTGGAGCCTGATGATGACGCAGGCTCAACACCTCATGCCTTAGGTGCTATTGTGCTTTCGCCACTACCAACAGATGTAACACCACCACCATCGGGACCAGCTGGCAACCCCCGCCCACTTCCGTCGCGTCTTCCACCATACTTGCTCATTTTTGTGAAAATGTACCCAAAATACCACCAGCTATATGGTACTGTAAAACAAGGCAGAAGGTGTATCTACTATTGGTGATATTTTGAATCTCACTATTGATTTCAGGACGCTGAACTATTGTCTCAGGCCCAGTAGAGATTACACCTCAATGTAACAGGCTGAAATTGGATGGTGTATGACAAGGTGGAGGGTGTCTATAGGATTGGTGAGAATTTGAATCTCACTATAGATTTGAGGATGCAGAATTATTGTCTCAGGCCCAGTAGAGATTACACCTCAATGTAACAGGCTGAAATTGGATGGTGTATGACAAGGTGGAGGGTGTATGTAGTATTGGTGAGAATTTGAATCTCGCTAGAGATTTGAGGACACTGAACTATTGTCTCAGGCCCAGTAGAGATTACACCTCAGTGTTACAGGCTGAAATTGGATGGTGTATGACAAGGTGAAGGGTGTATATGGGATTGGTGAGAATTTGAATCTCACTATAGATTTGAGGATGCAGAACTATTGTCTCAGGCCCAGTAGAGATTACACCTCAATGTAACAGACTGAAATTGGATGGTGTATGACAAGGTGGTGGGTGAATGTAGTATTGGGCAGCACGGTGGCTCAGTGGTTAGCGCTGCAGCCTTGCAGCGCTGGAGTCCTGGGTTCAAATCCCACCAAGGACAACATCTGCAAGGAGTTTGTATGTTCTCCCCGTGTTTGCGTGGGTTTCCTCCGGGTACTCCGGTTTCCTCCCACACTCCAAAGACATACTGATAGGGAATATAGATTGTGAGCCCCACCGGGGACAGTGATGAAAAGTGTGCAAACTGTAAAGCGCTGCGGAATATGTTAGGGCTATATAAAAATAAAGATTATTATTTATTATTATTGGTGAGAATTTGAATCTCACTAGAGATTTGAGGACGCTGAACTATTGTCTCAGGCCCAGTAGAGATTACACCTCAATGTAACAGGCTGAAATTGGATGGTGTATGACAAGGTGGAGGGTGTATGCAGTATTGGTGAGAATTTGAATCTCGCTAGAGATTTGAGGACGCTGAACTATTGTCTCAGGCCCAGTAGAGATTACACCTCAGTGTTACAGGCTGAAATTGAATGGTGTATGACAAGGTGAAGGATGTATATAGCATTGGTGAGAATTTGGATCTCATTAGAGATTTTAGGAGGCTGACAATGATGCTCTCAGTCCAAGTATGGACGCAGGCAGCCTAATAAGCAGGACTGCTGCACACAAAAGGGTGGAAAAATGAAACGCTTTGTAACTGTGCAGAAAAGAGGAAGAAAAGTATTTTTGCTTTTAAAATAGCAGTTTGCACAGCAGTGTGCAAACAGCAATGCAGCTATCAGGGAGCCTTATAAGGCAGCTAGTGTTGAGCATTCCGATACCACAAGTGTCGGGTATCGGCTGATATTCACTGTATCGGAATTCCGATACTGAGTTCCGATACTTTTAGCATATCGAATACCGGAATCTGAAGTTCCCATAATGCTATGAGCCAGTTTGATTTAATTCAGCCAATGACAATCCTCAGAAGTGTGAGCACATCCTGTTAGGCATGTAGGCATGTCAACTAATGGCATGGCTGTGATTGGCTGCTGAAATGATGTCATGATGCACTTTAAAAGCCGCCGCCGCCATTTCGGGTTCACTCTGCTGTGAATTCAGTTAGGGACAGGCTGCTGTTCAAGACTGTGAAGGATAGTTAAAGATAGCGATTTTCACAATCATAATGTGCTTTACCCAGGCTACATAATCCACCACTGTAGCTTTCTTTTGCCTTGCAGCAGTGTTCACAGCTGTCTGCAAGGTCTGTGTGAGTGCAGCTCACGCTGAGTAGTGTGTCCTGCAGCCACGTCTGGTTGTAGGCCGCTCAGCGTGTGTCACTGCCTCATACATATTTTTCTTTTTTTGCTGCTCATTTTTCATTCTCCTATTAGTGTGCATCCATCCGTATCCATATACGTTGGTTGCAAACACTATAGGAGTGGACAGCGGAGCCTCTCTGCAGCCTTTCAGTGCTAGTGCCCAGTTTGTTGCACTGTTCACGGCTGTCTGAGAGGTCTGTGTGTGTGAGTGGAGCTCATGCTGAGTAGTGTGTCCTGCAGCTACATCTGGTTGTAGGCCGCTCAGTGTGCGTCACTGCCTCCACATAATTTTCTTTTATTGCAGTTCATTTTTTATTCTCCTATTAGTGTGCATCCATCCGTATCCAATAAATAAAACATGTGCTACTAAACGCCGTCAGTAGCAAGGTCCACCTGACCACCAATGCGTGGACCAGTAATCATGGACAGGGACGATACCTTTCCCTCACTGCACATTGGGTCAATGCTGTGGAGCCGGGTACACATCTGAAGAGTGGTGCTGTACGTGTTCTGCCAACTCCACAGATTGCAGGAATCCAGTCTGTACACATTGACTTCTCCTACTACTCAAGTTCCTCAGAATCAGCGCTGCAGGAGCCTGTTACGACCGATATGAGCACAGCCATGGCCAAACATCAACAGGCCGTACTGAAATTAATTTCTTTGGGGAATCGAAGCCACACAGCGCAGGAGCTCTGGAATGCCATCAAGCAGGAGAGCGACGTGTGGTTTCTGCCAGCGAATCTCCAGCCAGGCTTGGTAGTGTGTGACGATGGCCGAAATCTGGTGGCAGCTCTGGGCCTACGCAACCTCACTCACATCCCATGTCTGGCACATGTGCTGAACTTGGTCGTGCAGACCTTTCTGAGGGACTATCCGGATCTTGATGCACTGCTGATGACACAAAGCTAGGAGGGATAGCTAATACTAGAGAGGAGAGAGAGAGGATTCAAAAAGATTTAAATAAACTGGAGAAGTGGGCAGCAACTAACAGAATGGTTTTTAACAGGGAGAAATGCAAAGTACTATATCTGGGCAACAAAAATGAAAAAAGCATATATAGAATGGGAGGAATAGGGCTAAGTGACAGCACATGTGAAAAAGACTTGGGTATACTAATAGATCACAGACTGAATATGAGTCAACAGTGTGATGCAGCAGCAAAAAAGGCAAATGCAATTCTAGGATGTATTAACAGAAGCATACAGTCTAGATCACGTGAAGTCATTATTTCCCTCTACTCCTCTTTGGTCAGACCTCATCTGGAATATTGTGTCCAGTTTTGGGCACCACATTTTAAAAAAGACATCAACAAACTGGAGCAAGTTCAGAAAAGAGCGACCAGAATGGTGACCGGTCTGCAAACCCTGTCTTATGAGGAAAGGTTGCAGGATTTGGGAATGTTTAGTTTGCAAAAGAGAAGACTGAGAGGAGACTTAATAGCTGTCTACAAATATCTAATGGGCTGTCACATTGTAGAAGGATCAACTTTATTCTCATTTGCACAAGGAAAGACTAGAAGCAATGGGATGAAACTGAATGGGAAGAGACACAGATTAGATATTAGAAAAAACTTTTTGACAGTTAGAGTGATCAATGAGTGGAACAGGCTGCCACGAGAAGTGGTGAGTTCTCCTTCAATGGAAGTCTTCAAACAGAGGCTGGACAGACATCTGACTGGGATGATTTAGCGAATCCTGCTTTGAGCAGGGGGTTGGACCAGATGGCCCAGGAGGTCCCTTCCAACTCTATGATTCTATGATTCTATGATTCTATGATTCTATGAAAAGGTCCGCATAGAGTGCGCTCACTTGCAGCGTTCCAGCACGGCAAGATTGTGCCTTGCAGCTCTGCAACACCGATTACGCCTTCCGGAACATCGCATCATATGTGACCTACCCACCAGGTGGAATTCAACGCTCCATATGTTGGAGCGGTTGTGTGAGCAGCAGGCAGCAGTAATGGAGTACCAGCTGCATCAGGCGCAAACAAGTCGCACTGTGCGCCGGTCACACTTCAGCAACACTGAGTGGGCCTCTATGAAGGACATCTGCCTCTTTTTGCGTGCCTTCGATGATTCCACGCGGATGGCAAGTGCAGATGATGCACTAGTCAGAATGACTGTCCCCATTATCTGCCTGCATCAAAAAACACTGCAAGCACTAAGGGAGGAGGTTTTGGAAGAGTTGGAGGATGAGGAGTCACAAATGCCATCTGCTTCTGGACAGTCTGCGCTACGTGGTTCCTCACAAAGGCCTAGGCAGGGGACACTTTCTGAGGAGGATGAGGAGGAGTCAATGGAGGAGGAAGACATCTCTTCAGAGGAGGGAGGTACACAATGTTCTAGTCAGTACGTACAGTGAGGGTGGGGTGATGCAGAGCAGGCAGAGATGACTCCTCAAGCAGGGGGCAGCGTTTCTTGGGCAGTTGGGAGTCTGCAGCACATGGTTGATTTCATGCTGCAGTGCCTGAAAAACGACCGCCGCATCGCCCACATTCTCAACATGGCTGATTATTGGGTGTACACCCTCCTAGATCCTCGCTACTGGGACAACTTACAAAGCCTCATAACACCGTTGAATCGGGAGCGTAAAATGCACACTGGTGCAGTCCATCATGTTCTCCATTCCACCGGAGAGCAGTGCTGCTAGTGCTTTACAAAGCAGCTCTGTGCGTCGAGGCAGTTGAGGAAGCTCTGCACAAAGAGGGAGCACAAGGCAAGACCAGTATGGCCCAAATGTGGCAAAGTTATGTGTGTCCGCCACAAATGTCTACACTATCACAGACGGCTCCAGTCAGCAGGAGGCAACGTTTCCGTCAGATGGTGACAGACTACATGTCTTGCCCTGTCAGTGTACTCCCAGACGGCTCTTCCCCCTTCAAGTTTTGGGTCTCTAAGCTGGATATATGGCCAGAGCTTAGCCAGTATGCATTGGAGGTGCTGACTTGCCCTGCTGCCAGTGTATTATCGGAACGCGTCTTTAGTGCCGCAGGTGGTGTACTAACAGATCGCCGCACGTGACTATCCTCCGATAACGTTGACCGGCTTACTTTTCTGATATTAAACAAGGCCTGGATCTCGCCAGAATTTGCCAGTCCTCTTCCAGAATAAATAATTGGTTGGCAACAGTATCCAGGTCTCCTGTTGTGATCATGTTTATACCACCTGAACTGTAATCATTGGGCTTCAACATAGCCAGTTGTTGCTCCGAAGTGCCATCTGCACAGAGAAAAACACTAGCTCCTGTGCTAGTGGGGTTCAGTAACGCCAGCTGCTCCCCTGCTGTGTGGACGGCAAAGTCTCCTGCTCCCCCCACATTCAAACTACTACTGATTTTTAACTGTGCTCCACTTAGGCCTCTGGCTCCACTGTCTCTAGTATTTCCCCTGGCCTCCAACCCAGCCAGTGACAGCTCTTAAGTGGCGTCTGCACAATCCACACTTGTTCCTGTGTTCCTGGGGCTCAGTCACGTCAGTTGATCCCCTGATGTGTGTCCGGCAATGTCTCCTGCTCTGTCCACATTCCCATTACTACTAGTGGGAATGTGGACAGAGCAGGAGACATTGCCGGACACACATCAGGGGATCAACTGACGTGACTGAGCCCCAGTAACACAGGAACAAGTGGGGATTGTGCAGACGCCACTTCAGAGCACCAACTGGCGGGGTTGGAGACCAGGGGAAATACTAAAGTGTTGTGAGTTCATTTTCCCCTTCACCATTGAGGTCTGATGAACTCCCTCTTCTGGTGAAGGAAGGTAGTGAGGCTGATTACAAAGCACCTGAGCAGAATGATGATGACTGGGTGACTGGAATTGCTTACTGGATATAAGGCAGCCGACGCCCTTCTGCCTTGCGGGTGATTACTCTGAGGGATTCTTGGAGACCAGTCTGATTCCTGCTCCTCAAAAGCTAAGTTTTCTGCTCTACTTTTTGCATTTGTGTTTTGGCTTTGCTTTTCCTTGTTTTTCTGGATTTCTGCCTTCCCTGCTGGGTGAGCTGAATTCCTTTTTGCTCTGTCTTCAGAAAATACCTGAGTACTGATATAGTCTTTTTGAAGCCTAGCGTCTTCAGGGCTTTTTTCCCTATCAGTTTGTTGGCTCTTGTTTTTGAGAGGGTTCTGGCGGATTGCAGACAGCAGCTTTTCTATTCTGTCCTATTTAGTTAGCTTGGGCCCCATCATTTGCTCAGCCTATCTTTCTATCTGTGTGAGTGTTTTTTCATCTTGCTTCACCGTCATTATATGTTGGGGGCTGCCTATTGCTCTGGGGTCTGCTCTGGAGCAGTTTAGATTTCCCTTTCTGTCTTTAGGCTATGTAGTTCTCCGGCTGTGATCGAGGGGTCGAGGGCACCGTAGGAACCCCCCACGGCTACTGCTAGTTGTTGTTGTTAGGATCAGGGGTCTGCAATCCGATAGCTGCCAACTTCTCTGGTTTTCTGGACTTAGCTAGTATTTCTGTTTTTGGCTCCAACGGTGACTCATTCATAACAGAATCACCCGCCATACCGCAGATCCTAGGGTACTCAATAGCAGAAAAGAATTGTAAAAAAAAAAAAAAAAAGGGTGTATATTTTTTCCTCTATGTCTCTGAGGCCGTAGGGGGATTTTTTTTTCTCTCAATGGAGATAAAGCAATTGTCTGATCGTGTGGAGCAGCTCGCTGCCGAAGTGCTGGGAATTTCCGCCTACCTTGCTCATTCACATGCTGCTGAACCAAAGATCCCTACTCCTGATGTGTTTTTTGGGGATCGGTCTAAATTTTTGAATTTCAAAAATAATTGTAAATTATTTTTTGCCTTGAAGCCTAACTCGTCAGGGAGTTCCGCGCAGCAGGTTAAAATTGTCATCTCTTTGCTGCGTGGCAATCCCCAGGATGGGGCGTTTTCTTGAAACCAGATGATCCTATTCTGACTAATGTGAACGCATTTTTTCAAGCCTTGGGGTTGTTGTATGACGAACCTAATGCTATTGATCAGGCTGAAAAGACCCTGTTGGCATTTAGCCAGGGTCGAGATTCTGCAGAATTGTACTGTCAAAATTTCCGAAAGTGGGCGGTCCTTACTACCTGGAATGATAATGCCTTGGCTGCTCTCTTTCGGAAGGGTTTGTCAGAAGCCGTAAAAGATACTATGGTGGGATTTCCTGTTCCCTCTGGTCTTGACGATTCTATGTCATTAGCCATTCAGGTTGATCGGCGTTTACGTGAACGCAGGACTGCACGAGAGGTGTTGCCACCTGTTGAACAAGTGTCTGAACCTATGCAATGTGATAGAGTTTTGTCCAGGGAGCAACGTCATGAGTTCAGAAGGCGTAATAAGCTGTGTTATTTTGTGGCGATGCCTCGCATATTATTTCTGTCTGTCCTAAACGAGAGAAACGTTTTACACACACGTTTTCTGTGGGTGGTGTTCAACCTAAGTTTCTTCTGGCAATTACTCTGATCTGCTCCCTGTCCACATTTTCCGCCAAGGCTTTTGTGGATTCGGGAGCAGCCCTGAACCTAATGGACTTGGATTTTGCTAAACGTTGTGGATTTCCGATGACACCTCTGTGGACGCCTATCCCTTTGAGGGGGATTGATGCTACTCCTTTGGCGAAAAATAAACCTCAGTTTTGGACCCAGGTGATAATGCGGGTCGCCCCAGACCATCAAGAAAATTGCAGATTTTTGGTGTTGCATAATTTGCATGATACCATTGTTCTGGGGTTTCCCTGGTTGCAAATTCATAATCCAGTTTTGGATTGGCAATCTGTGTCTGTGGTGAGTTGGGGTTGTCGGTGTGCCCTTAGTGAGGCTCCGGTTTTTTCCACCTCTCCTCAGTCGTATGATGTTCCTGACTATTTGGTGGACTTTTATGATGTATTTAGTGAGAATGAGTCTGCGTCTTTGCCTCCTCTTAGGAGTTATGTGCAATTGAACTGAGCCCGGGGTGTAAATTTCCCAAGGGTCGGCTCTTCAATTTATCTGTACCCGAGCACGAGGCTATGTGATCCTATATTAAGGAGGCGTTAGAGAAGGGTCATATTAGACCATCCTCTTCACCCTTAGGTGCCGGGGTTTTTTTCGTGGCCAAAAAGGATGGTTCATTAAGGCCTTGTATTGATTATCGTGCCCTCAACAAAATTACTATTAAATATCAGTATCCGTTACCCCTGATTTCAGATCTATTCTCCAGAGTTAAAGGTGCTTGCTGTTTTACTAAGCTTGACCTCAGGGGGCGTACAATCTTATCCGCATTAAGCATGGGGATGAATGGAAGATGGCGTTTAATACTCCGGAGGGACATTTTGAGTACCTGGTGATGCCTTTTGGGCTCACTAATGCCCCTTCTGTCTTCCAGTGCTTCATGAACGACATTTTCCGAGACTTTGTGGATAAATTTTTGATTATCTATCTGGATGATATTTTGATCTTCTCCAAAGATTGGGATTCTCCTGTGGAACATGTTCGGACTGTGTTCCGGATCTTGAGGGAGAATTCCCTGTATGTCAAGGGATCGAAATGCCTTTTTGGGGTACAGAGGATTTCATTCTTGGGATTTATTTTGTCTCCGTCAACTATTGAAATGGACCCAGCCAAGGTACAGGCCATCTATGATTGGGTTCAGCCCACTTCTTTGAAGGCCCTCCAGAAGTTTTTGGGTTTTGCTAATTTTTATTGGAAATTTATAGCAAAATTTTCTAGTATTGCCAAGCCATTGACTGATCTGACTTAAAAGGGTGCTGATGTGTTGAATTGGTCTCCGGAGGCTGCTTCTTTCTTTCAGGAGCTGAAGCGAAGATTCACTTCTGCCCCGGTTTTGCGGCAACCTGATGTCTCACTCCCGTTCCAGGTAGAGGTGGACGCTTCTGAGATTGGTGCAGGAGCTGTTTTGTCCCGAAAGGATCCTGTAACATCTAAAATGAATCCCTGTGCTTTCTTTTCCCGAAAGTTCTCTCCATCTGAACGTAACTATGATGTGGGGAATCGGGAACTGTTAGCCATGAAATGGGCATTTGAGGAGTGGAGACATTGGTTGGAGGGAGCTAAACACCAAGTCGTGGTCCTCACTGACCACAAGAATTTGATTTACCTGGAGTCGGCCAAACGCTTGAACCCTAGACTGGCTCAGTGGGCCTTGTTTTTTTACACGTTTTTATTTTGTGGTCTCTTTTCTTCCTGGCACTAAGAATGTCAAGGTAGACGCCCTCTCCAGGAGCTTCTTTGCTGATTCTCCTGTGGTGACCAAGCCTGCTACCATCTTAGGCGAAGGGGTAGTTCTTTCTGCCATCTCGCCCGATTTGAGACGTGCTCTGGAAGAGTTCCAGGAGGACAAACCTGAGCGTTGTCCCAGTGGAAAGTTGTATGTTCCTGACCAGTGGAAGAAGAGAGTGATGTCTGGTGTCTGAAGTTCATTGCTCTGCATTGGCTGGCCATCCAGGTATTTTTGGTACTAGAGATCTGGTGAGTCGGTCTTTTTGGTGGCCCGCCTTGTCTCGTGATGTCAGGAATTTTGTGCAGTCCTGTGGGACTTGCTCCCGGTCTGAACCTTGTTCTCGCTCTAGTGGGTTGTTGATGCCTTTGCCGTTCCCCAGGAGGCCATGGACCCATATTTCAATGGATTTCATCTCTGATATGCCTGTCTTTCAGAGAATGACTGTTATTTGGGTGATTTGTGATAGGTTCTCTAAGATGGTTCATCTTGTACCACTCCCTAAGTTGCCATCTTCCTCTGAGTTGGTGCCCCTGTTTTTGCAACAGGTGGTTCGCTTGCACGGGATTCCTGAGAACATTGTATCTGACAGAGGAGTTCAGTTTGTGTCTAGATTTTGGAGGACTTTCTGTTCCAAGCTGGGAATTCAGTTGTCCTTCTCCTTTGCTTTTCACCCTCAGACCAATGGGCAGACGGAGAGAACAAACCAGACCTTGGAGTCATATTTGAGATGTTTTATTTCCGCTGATCATGATGATTGGGTATCATTTTTGCCCTTGGCCAAATTTGCTTTAAATAATAGAGCTAGTTCTGCCACTTTGATGTCACTTTTTTTTGTAACTTTGGGTTTCATCCTCGATTTTCTTCAGGGCAGGTGGAGCCTTCTGCCTGCCCAGGTGTTGACACTGTGGTGGAGAGAATGCACCAGACCTGGGACCAAGTGGTGGATAAGTTATCTCTCTCAAAGGAAAAGGCCCAGCGGTTTTCCAACCGACATAGGACCATTGGTCCCCAGTTTAAGGTTGGTGATATGGTTTGGTTATCATCAAAAAATATCACTATGAAGGTGGCTTCTCCTAAGTTTAAGCCTAGATTTATTGGACCTTACAAGATTTTGGAGATTATTAATCCGGTCTCTTTTCGTTTGGCTCTTCCTGTCACATTTAAAATTCATAATGTGTTTCATAAGTCCTTGTTGAAGAGGTTTGTTGAACCAGTTGTTCCTGTGGTGGCACCTCCGGACCCTGTATTAGTTGAAGGTAACATTGAATATGAGGTAGAGAAGATACTGGATTCCCGTCTGGGTAGACGGAGACTCCAGTATTTGGTTAAGTGGAAGGGTTATGGTCAGTAGGATAATTCCTGGATCTCTGCCTCTGATATTCATGCCAAAAGATTGGTGCGTGCCTTTCATCGGGCTCACCCTGATCGCCCTGGTGGCGTGGATGAGGGTTCGGTGACCCCTCCTCAACGGGGAGGTACTGTTGTGAGTTCATTTTTCCCTTCACCATTGAGGTCTGATGAACTCACTCTTCTGGTGAAGGAAGGTAGTGAGACTGATTACAAAGCACCTGAGCAGAATGATGATGACTGGGTGACTGGAATTGCTGACTGGATATAAGGCAGCCGACGCCCTTTTGCCTTGCGGGTGATTACTCTGAGGGATTCTTAGAGACCAGTCTGATTCCTGCTCCTCAAAAGCTAAGTTTTCTGCTCTACATTTTGCATTTGTGTTTTGGCTTTGTTTTTCCTTGTTTTTCTGGATTTCTGCCTTCCCTGCTGGGTGAGCTAAATTCCTTTTTTGCTCTGTCTTCAGAAAATACCTGAGTACTGATATAGTCTTTTTGAAGCCTAGCGTCTTCAGGGCTTTTTTCCCTATCAGTCTGTTGGCTCTTGTTTTTGAGAGGGTTTTGGCGGATTGCAGACAGCAGCTTTTCTATTCTGTCCTATTTAGTTAGCTTGGGCCCCATCATTTGCTCAGCCTATCTTTCTATCTGTGTGAGTGTTTTTTCATCTTGCTTCACCATCATTATATGTTGGGGGCTGCCTATTGCTTTGGGGTCTGCTCTGGGGAAGTTTAGATTTCGGTAAAGTAACACGGGCGCTACCTATCCAAAAAACTCAGATGCAGCTGGTGAAGAGACAGGACTGTGTCGGCTCCTGTTATAAAGTCTGAGCGAACCGTATATTTGTGTGATTCACCGCGCTATGCTGAGCAGATGTATACAAAAAAAAAGGAAATAAATACTTAACAGCAGTTATACGTACTTACTTAAAAATGAAGTTGATGTAGAATATTCTGTGTAAGTTGAGATGTCTACGTGGTAAGTAGTTTGCAGGTTATCTGATGGTAGAGATCTCGTTTTTGATAGCTGCTGATGCTATTGGAACAATGATATATTAAGGTACCAATAAAACATACAAAAGGTCACACCACTCCTTGCATGTCCCCCATACTCACTGGTTGTATCTTAATGTTTATATTCTCTTCGGGGTGTTCCCTTTATGGTGGATCAATTGATACAATACTAAATATGAAGAATGTTTTAATAATTTTATCTAAAAAGCATATAGCTCAATCTCATGGTTGAGGCCTTTTGGGGCCAGGCTGTCAAGAGTGTAAATCCACTTTGACTACACTCTTGACATAGCTTTCAAATAGTTGCCCTTCCTTGGATTTTGGGGACCACCTGGATTCCACAATAGGATACCCCCTTGTAAGACTGATTATGTTTGTCCAAAAAATGACGCGATAAGGGGTGACCTTTGAATCCTTTTTTAATGTTATCCAGGTGCTCCTTAATCCTATCCATTAAACGTCTGCATAGCTTATCGCTCCATCAGCAGCCGCTGCCTCAGCCAGAGCCGCTGCCTCAGCCGCTGCCTCAGCCAGATTGTGCCAGAGCAATCACCAGAAGTAAGTGCATAGAAGTCCTATTAGGACTAACTGATTATTGGAACGCTAGCATAATTAGGGTGTCTAGTGGATCCCTCCTTACACTGCATCACTTATCACTCTATCAGCAGCTGCTGCCTCAGCCAGACTGCGACAGAGCAATTACCAGAAGTAAGTGCATAGAAGTCCTACCAGGACTTACTGGCTACTGGAACGCTAGCACTATTTGTGGGTTTAGTGGATCGCTCCTTAACCAGCACTTTGTCATTTTTTTCAACAGTGGATATTGTCCCTGCACTGGCTCTAAATAAAGCCAACAAAGACCATTATAGAGAGTCTATCAGGATTTATACCTGGGTAGCATAACAAATCTAGCACAAGTAAGTGCATATGTACCCCAGGAACTGGGACTGAATATCAAGGTTGTGGTCACTGTTAGTAATTGAAATTCTCTTCATATTTAGCATTGTATCAATTGATCCACCATAAAGGGAACACCCCGAAGAGAATATAAACGTTAAGATACAACAAGTGAGTATGGTGGACATGCAAGGAGTGGTGTGACCTTTTGTATGTTTTATTGGTACCTTAATATATCATTGTTCCAATAGCATCAGCAGCTATCAAAAACGAGATCTCTACCATCAGATAACCTGCAAACTACTTACCACGTAGACATCTCAACTTACACAGAATAGTCTACATCAACTTCATTTTTAAGTAAGTACGTATAACTGCTGTTAAGTATTTATTTCCCTTTTTTTTTTTGTATACATCTGCTCAGCATTTCTGGATTCTGCCATTCCCTGCTGGGGTTAGCTGAATCTCCTTTTGCCTGTTGCTCTGTCTTCAGAATATTCCGGAGTACTGACATAGCTTTTTTGAAGCCTAGCGTCTTCAGGGCTTTTTTTACTGTCAGTTTGTTGGCTCTTATTTTCATAGGATTTTTCATGGATTGCAGATAGCAGCCTTCCTGTCCATTCCTATCTAAGCTAGCGTGGGCCCCATCTTTGCTCAGTCTATCTCTCTGTCTGTGTTTTGTTCTTTCTTCTTGCTTCACCATCATTATATGTGGGGGGCTGCCTTTTACTTTGGGGTCTGCTCTGGGGCAGTTTAGATTTCCCTTTCCATCTTTAGGCTATGTAGTTCTCCAGCTTTGATCGAGGGGTCTAGGGCACCGTAAGAACCCCCCACGGCTACTGCTAGTTGTTGTTGTTAGGTTCAGGGGTCTGCAATCCGATAGCTGCCAACTTCTCTGGTTTTCTGGACTTAGCTAGTATTTCTGTTTTTGCCTCCTATGGTGACTCATTCATAACACTAGAGACAGTGGAGCCAGAGGCCAAAGTGGAGCAAGGTTACAATCAGTAGTAGTCTACAGCCTATATAAAACTTGCTGCAATTAGGCCTCCACCTGCTCCATGACTGTTCCTGGGCTTCAACACAGCCAGTTGTTGCTTGGAAGTGCCGTCTGCACAGAGGGAAACACTAGCTCCAGTGTTACTGGGGTTCAGTAATGCCAGCTGCTCCCCTGCTGTGTGGACGGCAATATCTCCTGCTCCCTCCACATTGACACAACATCCGATTTTCTACTTGTTCCAAGGAGGCCTCAGCCTGCTGCATGATTGATCCTGGGCTTCAACACAGCCAGTTGTTGCTCAGAAGTGCTGTCCGCACAGAGAAAAACACTAGCTCCTGTGTTAGTGGGGTTCAGTAACGTCAGCTACTCTCCTGCTGTGTGGACGGCAATATCTCCTGCTGCCTCCACATTCAAACTACATCACCTATAAAACTTGCTGCAATTAGGCCTCCGCCTGCTCCAAGACTGATCCTGGGCTTCAACACAGCCAGTTGTTGCTTGGAAGTGCCGTCTGCACAGAGAGAAACACATGCTCCAGTGTTAGTGGGGTTCAGTAATGCCAGCTGCTCCACTGCTGTGTGGACGGCAATATCTCCTGCTGCCTCCACATTCACAGTTGCTGCTCAGAAGTGGCGTCTGCACAATCAACACTTGTTCCTGTGTTACTGGGGTTCAGTAACGTCAGCTGAACCCCTGATGTGTGTCCAGCAATGTCTCCTGCTCTGTCCACATTCCCACTACTAGTAATGGGAATGTGGACAGAGCAGGAGACATTTTCGGACACACATCAGGGGAACAGCTGACGCTACTGAACCCCAGTAACACAAGAGCAAGTGTTGATTGTGCAGACGCCACTTCTGAGCAGCAGCTGGTGGGGTTGGAGACCAGGGGAAATACTAGAGACAGAGTGGATCCAGAGGTCTAGTTGGAGCATGTTTAAAATCAGTAGTACTCTACAACAGATATTAAACTTGATGAAATTAGGCCTCAGCCTACACCCTGATTGACCCTGGGCTCCAACATCGCCAGTTGCTGCTCAGAAGTGTCTTTGGCACAGGTACTCCCTCCTGCCCATCCTGGTTCCAGCACGCCTGCTGTTTCCGTGGAGTGTCAACGTCACTTTGCCAGCAATACGTTGTCCTGTCGTGTTGCGGTCGGGTTGGCCGAGTCTATGGTGCCTGCAGTTTAGGTGCTTCCTATAGGGGCTGCGGCTTCTGGTAATAAAGGCTGGTTCCGTAGTGCCAATAGGACAAGCACCCCCTGTAGGACTGTGGGTTTCGGTAACTGCGGCCGGCTCGCGGCCTTGCAACTTTGTATTTTTCATGGGTACCTTCTGTTACCCATACAGGTTCCAGTACCGTCAGCTGGTTCTCAGCAGTGCCTTTGGCCGAGGTGCTTCCTTCTCGGTATCTGAGTTCCAGCAACGTCTGCTGGTCCTTGGTAGTGCTTTGTAGCACAGGTACCTCCTGCTTAGAAACCGTGTTCCAGCACCGTCAGCTGGTCCACGGTTGTGCCATTCGCTCTTGTTCCTTCAGCTGCCACTCTGGGTTCCAGCACGTCAGCTGGTTCTCGGTAGTTCCATTGACTCTTGTAGCTTCTGCTACCCATCCGGGTTCCAGCATCGTCAGCTGTTTCTCGGCAGTGTCTTTGGCACGGGTAGTCCCTCCTGCCCAGCCTGGTTCCAGCACGCCTTCTGTTTCCGGGTAGTGTCAACGTCACTTTGCCACCGACTCGTTGTCCGGTCGTGCTGTGGTTGGGTTAGCAAAGTCTATGATGCCTGCAGTTTAGGTGCTTCCTATGTGGGCTGCAGGTTCTGGTAATAAAGGCTGGTTCTGTAGTGCCAATAGGACAAGCACCCCCTGTAGGACTGTGGGTTTTGGTAACTGCGGCCTGCTTGCGGCCTTGCAACTTTGTTTATCATGGGTACCTTCTGCTACCCATCCAGGTTCCAGCACCGTCAGCCGGTTCTCGGTAGTGCCTTTGGCCGAGATGCCTCCTTCTCGGTATCCGAGTTCCAGCAACGTCTGCTGGTCCTTGGTAGTGCTTTGTAGCACAGGTACCTCCTGCTTAGAAACCATGTTCCAGCACCGTCAGCTGGTCCATGGTTGTGCCATTGGCTCTTGTTCCTTCTGCCGCCACTCTGGGATCCAGCACCGTCAGCTGGTTCTCAGTAGTTCCATTGACTCTTGTAGCTTCTGCTACCCATCCGGGTTCCAGCACCATCAGCTGGTTCTCGGCGATTCTTTGGCACGGGTACTCCCTCCTACCCAGCCTGGTTCCAGCACGCCTGCTGTTTCCGGGTAGTGTCAATGTCACTTTGCCACCGACTTGGTGTCTGGTCGTGCTGCGGTCGGGTTAGCTGAGTCTATGATGCCTGCAGTTTAGGTGCTTCATATGTGGGCTGCGGGTTCTGGTAATAAAGGCTGGTTTCGTAATGCCAATAGGACAAGCACCCCTTGTAGGACTGTGGTTTTCGGTATCTGCGGCCTGCTCGCGGCCTTGCAACTTTGTTTATCATGGGTACCTTCTGCTACCCATCCAGGTTACAGCACATTCAGCTGGTTCTCGGCAGTGCTTTTGGCTGAGGTGCCTCCTTCTCCTTATCTGAGTTCCAGCAACGTCTGCTGGTCCTTGGTAGTGCTTTGCAGCACAGGTACCTCCTGCTTAGTAACCATGTTCCAGCACCGTCAGCTGGTCCACGATTGTGCCATTGGCTCTTGGTCCTTCTGCTGCCCCTCCGGGTTCCAGCACCATCAGCTGGTCCTCGCTAGTTCCATTGGCTCTTGCAGCTTCTGCTACCCATCCGGGTTCCAGCACTATCAGCTGGTTCTCGGCAGTGCCTTTGGCCTAGGTGCCTCCTTCTCGGTATCCGAGTTCCAGCAACGTCTGTTGCTCCTTGGTAGTGCTCTCCTGCTTAGTAACCGTGTTCCAGCACCATCAGCTGGTCCACGGTTGTGCCATTGGCTCTTGTTCCTTCTGCTGCCCCTCCAGGATCCAGCACCATCTGCTGGTCCTCGCTAGTTCCATTGGCTCTTGCAGCTTCTGCTACCCCTCCGGGTTCCAGCGCCATCAGCTGGTTCTCGGCAGTGCCTTTTGCATAGGTGCCTCCTTCTCGGTATCCGAGTTCCAGCAACGTCTGCTGGTCCTTGGTAGTGCTTTGTAGCACAGGTACCTCCTGCTTAGTAACCGTGTTCCAGCACCGTCAGCTGGTCCACAGTTGTGCCATTGGCTCTTGTTCCTTCTGCTGCCCCTCCAGGTTCCAGCACCGTCAGCTGGTCCTCGCTAGTTCCATTGGCTCTTGCAGCTTCTGCTACCCATCCGGGTTCCAGCACCGTCAGCTGGTTCTCGGCAGTGCCTTTGGCCGAGGTGCCTCCATCTCGGTATTCGAGTTCTAGCAACGTCTGCTGTTCCTTGGTAGTGCTTTATAGCACAGGTACCTCCTGCTTAGTAACCGTGTTCCAGCACTGTCAGCTGGTCCAAGGTTGTGCCATTGGCTGTTGTTCCTTATGCTGCCCCTCCAGGTTCCAGCACCGTCAGCTGGTCCTCGCTAGTTCCATTTGCTCTTGTTCCTTCTGCTAACCATCTGGGTTCCAGTACCGTCAGCTGGTTCTCAGCAGTTCCTCAGCCTTCTTGTACCTTCTGCTACTTTTCCAAGTTCGAGCTTGTGGAAATGGCTTTTGTTTCTCACTCTGGATCTCCCTGATGACAACCCTGAAGACGACGAGCCTGAAGACCACACCGAAGAAGACCAAAAAGATGACCCTGAAGAAGATGACCAAAAGGACAAAGAACATGGAGACAACCACCAAGATGCAGAACAACAAGAGACAGAAGACCAAGAAGCAGAAAAACCAAAAGCAGAAGAACATTAAGCATAAGACTAAAAATCAGAGCAAATGATATTATCTAAATTATAAGCAGAAGAAGACTAAGCAGTGTATGGGGGTGAGTCCGTTCCTCCTCGTGGTGCCCCTGGAAAATGCCTGCTGCTGCAGGCCAAACTGAACGCGGACAAATCCTGTTGTAAATCTTTTGTGACAGGCAGAACTGAAGGTGTAATCTTCAAACTTTTATAGATAACAACTACAGGAATGCCTGTCACAAATAAGAATATGATGAAGAAGAGGAAGAATAGGAAGAAGATGAAGAAGTAGAATATGAAGAAGAATAATAGTTGAATAAGAAGAATATGAAGAATGTAAAAAAAAGAATAATAGGAAGAAGGTGAAGAAGAAGAAGATGAATAAGGTGAAGAAGTTGATGAAAAAGATGCTGCTGCTGAGGATGATGAAGGAGAAAGTGTGGGAGAAGTAAAAAAGAAGGTGAAGAGCATGGAAGTAGTGAAACATACATATCTGACAAAATATAAAAGAGGTTAACATAGTCAATATCTTTGTAACTCCAAACGTCTTTAAAAAAAAATATAATTCCTGCTATTCCATTTGATTGGGCTAAACCTCTATGGCTTTAAAGTCTCCTACACCTCCCACAATACATTCTACATTATTATTAGTTGTTTTTCTTCATGTAGAATTAACCTACAAGGAAAGAAAGGGTTTTTTTAATTCCGATATTTCTGTCCCATTGACTTGAATGGGACTTCCGGGATCGGAATCGGCGATACCCGATACTTTTTGGATATCGGCCGATCCAATCTGATCCGATCCGATATTTTTCAATATCGGATGGTATCGCTCAACACTAAAGGCAGCCTAATAACCAACAGAGCTGATGCACAAAAATAGAGCCTCCCCTGTCACTGCACACAAAGTGTTGTGTTGTAAGTGGAAATCACTAACAGCAGAAGCAGTTTTTTGGTTCTTCTTCCCTGCCTAACGCTCTCCCTACAGAATCAGCAGCAGCAGCAGCTCTCCCTATGCTAAGATCGGCATAAGTAAGATGGCGGTCGGCGTTCACGCCCTTTTATAGCCCCTGTGACGCCACCCAAAGCCAGCCAATCACTTACATGCCCTTCTCAAAGATGGTGGTGACCGATGCCTATGTAATCTCGTTGCCCACAGTGTGCGTCCTCCATCAATGGCTGAAAAAGGGCGCTGGAAGCATCTTTTGAAACGCGACTTTGGCGCTCTGGTCGCCGACCTCGTGACCGACCTCACGCTATGGTCGGGTTTCGTTTCATGAAACCCGACTTCACCAAAAGTCGCCGACTTTTGAATATGACCAACCCGTTTCGCTCAACTCTATCTATGACATCATATGATCCTGCATCACTGACAGAAGGAAAGAGAGATAAAATCAAGGTGAGGAGCAGCTAAGTCAAGATTTGAAGAGGAGGTGGAGCTAGGCTGGTCAGGGACTTTACAACTACAATTCTGCATCAAGGAAATGACCAGGCAAGAAAGAAAGATGTCCGGTTTTTATATAAAGCTTAGAAGGATTCAGCTAGTCTGCTTTTAATTATGTGATATCATAGACCTAATGGAAAACCTAAGAATTAACTGGTTAAAAGGACAAAATAGGCAATTGTAATGACACAGTGCTATATAAAAAGATGATATATTAAGATAATTAATACTTTGATGAGAGTGCTTCTTTATCACTAAAAGGATTTTTGCTCTTTTTTTGTTACTTAGCTGCTATTTGTCTTTTTTGCTCTAAGATTTTGAAGCAATTTCAGTTGTAAGTTTCCATGCTAAACTGTTTTTTTATAATGCTTAGCTGCAGTAGAAATCCCAGATTTATCATTCTGCTTCAGTGTACAATAAGTTATTACAGTAGGTAGAGAAAACAAAACTTCTAGATTCATTTCTGTCAAGATTCTGAGAAACGTGTTGGCCATCTGATTGTTAATGGTGATTGTTCATATAATGGTGATGTGCAGTTTCATATGTTAATCACCAGAATTTTATTTATGCAGATACTGCATTTTCAGGACTTAGAATCCTGCTGTGCTCATTTGCAGTTGTGAGATCTTTCAGTAAAAAAAAATCAGTTACTGTGAGACACTTCCTTGACACTTTGATTAAAAACTTAACTACTTAGAGGCATCAGTTACATTTCTACTGGATAGCCATTAAATATTTAATGCCTTAAAAATAGAAAGGTCTGCAAGCCACTTAAAGGTATCCTATGTAAGTTTAACCTTGTCTTAAAGTTCTAACGTACTAATGCACAGATTGTATGAAACCGCAGAACAACATAATATATCAAGTATGGTGTAGGTTACCATCTAAGGTAAAAAATAATGGTGCCATAATCAAACATTTATAAACAGAGAACAGCTAAGTAAAATAAGTAAGGTTTTGGCCATTTCTTGACATTTAAATTTAAAATTAACAGCAAATTTTTTTTTGCCAGAAGAGATAAAGAAAACTCCAAGAATTTGTTTCATTAGTATTTTTCAAATTGGCATGTTTTCTGTTACAGCTGCAAAAAAAGGATAATTGAGACAAGAATTTTGAATTATGGATTCACAGCTTCTTCCATTGTTCTTTTTGCACCATCAATGCATTTTGCGCAGTGGCAGGTGGCAGCTGAAAGATGCCCAAAATACATTAAGAGGTGCACACCTATTAAGGAATATAATGCATCTTTTTTCAGCACTCACAATACAGAGCTCAGTGTCTTGCATCTGAGCTCGAACCCTTGAGCCTGTTTTTTTGGTAACCTTCTCTGTCCACTGAGCCAAAGCAGATACAGCTTTTCTCTGGGTGTTTAATTTCTGATATCCTTGCTTCAAATTTTGTTAGGGTAACAGGTGTTTTCATTTAACAATCTTCCTGCCCTATCACCTTTTGGGTGCAGCTTTATATATTTCCTCTTGCTGGTATTCCCCGGTAGTTAGAGTCTCATTTGGATGTCCACCCATACTGGTGTAGTTTAAGCCAGTCAGTGAAGGACCAGTTTGGGTTTATATCTCTGCTATTTATGTTCTTTACCCTGCCCCTATCTTCTATTTATGTTTAGGAAGTAGATGGCATGTTCTCTAACAGTATGTATTTAATCCTTTATTTTGCATTTTGTGATTCTTTTTACCCACTCTGGGAACTCTCCTATATCAGCACATTTTCCCTTCTGTAGATAATTTGTAATCTATTCTGCCCTCAGGTTCTTTAGGAGGAACATGAAGCTCTCAATGGCCCTTTTGGAATCATAGGTCCAAGTTACCAATGTCTAGTCTGTGGTTAGGGCTATCACAGCTCATGCAGGAACCACTAGGGACTGCGGGGTCAGGATCGCCAGTCTGTTCAGCAACTGGCAGGGTCAGCTATATATGCTACCTATTTTTCTTAGTGAGTTGCTGCACCATAATAACATATAGCCAATCACCGCATTGCTAAAAGACTCAAGAAAGTGTTATATTTTATTTGCTCAAAATCTTAAATTAATTGATTCACAAATATAAATTATCATGGCATGCTAATTTTTGCTGTATTAAAGATTAGTCCTGTAAAATGTCACCTCATTTTATTGAAAGGTCCCACATCATTTAAGCATGGCATTTACAGCAACATTTTAAAGGAGGATGCTCCTATTCAAGTCCAACAAAAATAATACATTTTTCGATGACATAGCATTTATATTAAAACACAATGGGCACAAATCATCAAGACCAGTGTTTCTTATGCGCTGTGATTAGACTCTTCTGATTCATGAAGACGTTCACACCTCTTCATGTATCTGGAGCATGTGATGAGTGGCGTAGCATGCTAGTATGGGGATGAGATTTGTGGGAAAAGGATAGTGTCACGCCCCGCTGAATTCCCATCCCACCCAAGCTCCGCCCATTTTGTCAGACCTGGGAGAAACAAATCTCTGATTTGCACCAAAAGTTGTGACTTTTCAAAGGACTTTTACCACAATTTTGGCACAAAACCTTTGATTTATCAGGCTCAATGTATTTAAATTTGAAACTTTCTTACTCTTTAAGGGCATGGCAATGGGGACACATTTTTCTCTCTCATCACCTACACTTGAGAGACGTTGAGCATATATAACATCAACCTGCATTTGAAAGTGTACATCTGCAGATTTAGATAATTTTATGAAATAACCTATTCTTCATGCAAAAAGGAGTTAAAATATTATTTAAATTTTTGCTCTCACAACAGATGGGTGATCCATAATGAGGGATGAGCAAACCTGAACTGTAAACCCGATTTGAACTGTCTAGTACTGAACCCTGAACACTGACTTTTAACAGGATGTCCGGTTTGCTGTTGCATTTAGATGCCTAATAAAGTTTGTTAAAAGGCTTCAGTGCAGCTATTCAACAAGCTTTTAGACTGTGCGCACTTCTGATCCATCCCAGCCAGGCCAATACTTGGCATGGCTGTGAATGGCCGTTGCACCATGTGACCCGGCCTAAATAAATTCCGGATCATGAATGCCGCCACCATTCTGCTCTGATTAGTGTAGGGACTGGATGCAACTTGAGTGAGACAGAATTAGACTGTGCAATTTGCAAAAAAGCATTTTTTTGTACTCAGTACATGCCTCAGTGCTAGTTCTGTCCCAAAAAGCTGCTGTGTGTACTCTGCACCCATATAAAAAGCCACTGTGTATTCTACAACCTTGACTGTGGGAGTATTATGCATTTAAGCCCTCTGTGTATTCTGCAATCTCACCTGTGGGAGTACTGTGCATTTAAATATCTGTATTGACTCTGCACAGGTGGGGGACCTGTGGAAGTACTGTGCATTTAAGTCTCTGGGTATACTCATCACACCTGCCTGTGGGAGTACTGTTCAAAAAAGCCTCTGTGTACTCTGCAGAAGTGTCAAATAGAGTGCCTTAAAAATAATTCTTCTCTGCAGCCATGTCTTTGCTTTTTTTGGTAAAAAAAAAAAATTCTACTTAGCAGCCGTAACTTCGCCATTTTTGGTTCCAAAAAATTATTCTGTTCTGCAGCCGTTTGTTTGTGAGTAGTGTATCTAAAAAATAATTTTACTCTGCAGCGTTCTATGTGTGAATAGTGTGCCAACAAACCACTTCCAAAAATAAGGAGAGCATTAAATATACACTCACTGGCCACTTTATTAGGTACACCATGCTAGTAACGGGTTGGACCCCCTTTTGCCTTCAGAACTGCCTCAATTCTTCGTGGCAGAGATTCAACAAGGTGCTGGAAGCATTCCTCAGAGATTTTGGACCATATTGACATGATGGCATCACACAGTTGGCGCAGATTTGTCGGCTGCACATCCCTGATGCGAATCTCCCGTTCCACCACATCCCAAAGATGCTCTATTGGATTGAGATCTGGTGACTGAGGAGGCCATTTGAGTACAGTGAACTCATTGTCATGTTCAAGAAACCAATCTGAGATGATTCGAGCTTTATGACATGGCGCATTATCCTGCTGAAAGTAGCCATCAGATGCCTGTTCTTAGCTGAGAGGAGTGGTACCCAGTGTGGTCTTCTGCTGCTGTAGCCCATCTGCCTCAAAGTTCGACGCACTGTGCGTTCAGAGATGCTCTTCTGCCTACCTTGGTTGTAACGGGTGGCAATTTGAGTCACTGTTGCCTTTCTATCAGCTCGAACCAGTCTGCCCATTCTCCTCTGACCTCTGGCATCAACAAGGCATTTCCGGCCACAGAACTGCCGCTCACTGGATTTTTTTTCTTTTTCGGACCATTCTCTGTAAACCCTAGAGATGGTTGTGCGTGAAAATCCCAGTAGATCAGCAGTTTCTGAAATACTCAGACCAGCCCTTCTGGCACCAACAATCATGCCACGTTCAAAGGCACTCAAATCACCTTTCTTCCCCATACTGATGCTCGGTTTGAACTGCAGGAGATTGTCTTGACCATGTCTACATGCCTAAATGCACTGAGTTGCCGCCATGTGATTGGCTGATTAGAAATTAAGTCTTAACACACAGTTGGACAGGTGTACCTAATAAAGTGGCCAGTGAGTGTATATATCCTGCTAAATCATCCAAAATGCTAGACCATTGAAACTTGGTTCAACTTTCCAAAGATGGCAAATAACTGTTTTTTATTATCTTAACACTTATCTTCTAAACAAAGGAATGTAAATGACCTGGTCATTTACATTCATCTTCTAACAAAAGGTCCCTTGACATCCAAAGATGAGAGTAAAGGCGTGTGTGATTAATTCCATTGTGCTTTATTATAACCACTCTTCCCATTGGGGCTCATATCCTAGATTACATATCAGTATGTCTTTGTAGTGAGGGAGGAAATCGGTATAGTAGGAGGAAACCCATGCAAACATGGGGAGAACATAAAAACTCCTTGCATATGTTGTCCTTGATGGGATTTGAACCCAGGACTCCAGCATTGCAAGGCTGCAGAGATAACCACTGAGCTATCATGCAGGCAAAATTAAATTAATTTAATCACCATTAGCTGTTTTATTGCTCCATCCATGTGTACTCATGGTACAGGGCCTCATTGTCAGAATTCCATCCCTCAGTGTGTCTGGGTTGCAGTTCCTGACAGCTCTGTCATCCAATCTGGTACTGGGGCATGCTGAAGCTGTCAGTAGTTTGTTTGACAGCTCAGTTGTTCAAACTGATGCAGGGGCAAGCTGAACTGTCTGTGTGTTGACTGAAATCTCAGACGCTTAATCTGAGACTTAAAAGTGCTGGCTATGTTCAGGTGTTCATTGTTCCAGGAGATTGCCAGGCAACTTAATTGGGCTGTTAGTCCCAGACACCTGCCAGACATAAATTCAGGTATTGTGTGGTTTATCTGTTTGCGCCTTGCATTCTGTTTGTTGATCTTTCATTTTCTGACCTTGGACCTTGGTCTGAGCATCCATCTGCTTAACTCATTCTGCTCTGATCTGCTTTCCTTCTCTCTTACCTTTGACCATTAACTGACTACGCGTTTGCCTCTTCCTTCTGTTTATGACGTATCCTCGTGGCTTTTGACCTCAGATTACTTGACTGACCTACTTCACGGCATGTCCTTGAGAAGTGACTCAGCATCAAACTCATCTTTCAAAATGTTTTAAATCCAATCCACTTCTCAATCTTTTTAAGTTTGGACCAACATTTTTGATAGGCCAAGCCAAATTCTTCCTTTTGACATTTTTTGTGATTCTTCTTGTGTCACATCAGTATCATCTGCTGGAAATAAGTGTTTATTCTGGTAACATACATATCTTCCACGGTGTTCATCTGGATAGCTTTCTTACATACATTTATTGACAGATTCATATTTTTTACGGTGATCAGTACCGAGAAATTTATTTATTGATTTTACTCACTTAGGCTAGTTTCACACTAGTGTTTGGCAGGGTTGCAGATGGCAGCCCTCTTCCTCCATGAAGCCCTGCCCAATGCCGCACCTCTTCCTTCAGCTCCGCCTACGTCTGCATGCGTCCTGCGTACCCTATATTTAATATTGGGTATGTAGGTCATGCGTATGTATGCGGTTGCCTCTGCATGCATCGTTTTGACAATGCGCCGACCGCAACAAAATGCAACATGTTGCGCTTGACACAGTTCAGCACAGTCTCATAACGACACATGCGAAGGCATCCGCATACATCCGCATGGCCTGCGTACCCTATGTAAATATAGCATACGCGGGATGCATGCAGACGTAGGTGGAGCTGAATGGATGAGGTTTGGCAGTGGGCAGAGCATAATGGAGGAAGAGGGCTTCCATCCACAGCCCTGCCAAATGCAAGTCTGAAATAAGCCTTATATAGCACCATTAATTCCACAGCACTTTACAGACATTGTTAGCATTGTTCCCATTGGAGCTCACAATTTAGCTCACCTATCATTATGTCTTTTGGAGTGCAGAAGCAAACCATAGTAACAGGTGGAAACCCATGCAAACTCCTTGCAGATGATGTTCTTGGTGGGATTTGAACTTAGTGCTGCTCGGCTGCAGTAAAAACCACTGAGACACCAAGCAGGCAAAATTAACTCATTTAATGAATGGTGAAAGTAAACCTGCTTGGTGATATGCGGACATAATTCGAGTATCTGTGTGGTCAGCTTTACTTGTTACTTGGTGAGCATTGAGTGGTGCTCAATGTAAAACTTGAATTCCCGCCATGCATGTTTGGCTCCTGTCACAGTATAAAGGATCAGAGTCATGTAGTGGTGATATTAGTTCTGAAGCTGAACCATCATGCTAACTGACCTTCTAGGGGCTAATTGTTTGCTTGGCTGTTTGTATCAAATATATTCTGCATTTAGTCTTTGGAGGAAGAGAAAGTTGCAGGAGCAGGGACAGTGGCAGAATAAAATCTGTAAACCGGGAGTAGGGACGTACAGTCCCTTGCAAAATATACAGCTGTGGCATTTTATTTTTCTTGTGAGTGAAAAACTAGAATATATTATGTGATCCATCCAGGACTATGTGCACTGTGGTACATTTTGTTACAGAGTGCTCCCAAAAATTGTTAAAATGTTTTTATGTATTAAATTACTCACCCATAGAGTATTCCATGGCCTGAGGTACATTTTTGTGATATCTAACACTTCAAAAAAGCATTTAAATTGTTTTCTGGGATAATTTACTCACCCATATAGTGGAAATGGTGAAGTTCAAGCTCTTAGCTTTGGCATGTGTAGGAGTAAACAATCTTTTACGTGACCACAACTGCAGGACAAAGGGCTGGTTGCTGTGCAAAGAGAGGGTGGAGTAGGGTGTACACGGCAAATTACTGAACTGTGATTGAGGTGCAGGAGAAGATGTTATGGGGAATTGAGAAAGATGTGGTGTGCTCAGTGTCTGAGATTAGTAAAAAAACAGCAGGCATGTCCATTTCCGTAACAGCTAATGGGCTCTCACTCATCCCGACTATAGCGGGTAAACAGATGGGGGACAAGACGAAAACTATTAGACTTAAACATGAAGTTAGAAAATATACTGACAATGGATATGAGGTGAGGCAAAGAAGACCTAAGACAACATACTCGGAAGGGATTTAAGAAAATTTCTAAAAAAAATCCACAGGGAAGAGATTGGAACTAAACTAAGTCCTCTAAACTGCATGCTGGCAAAAGCCAGAGGCCTGACAAACAAGATGGAAGAACTAGAAGCAGAAATATCTACAGGTGACTATGACATAGTGGGAATAACTGAGACATGGTTAGATGAAAGCTATGACTGGGCAGTTAAATTACAGGGTTACAGTCTGTTTAGAAAGGACCATACAATTCGGAGAGGAGGGTTTTTTCTTTATGTAAAGTCTTGTCTAAAGTCCACTTTAAGGGAGGATATTAGCGAAGGGAATGAGGATGTCTAGTCCATATTGGTCGAAATACATGGAGGGAAAAATACTAACAAAATTCTCATTGGGGTCTTTTGCAAACCCACAAATATAACAGAAATCATGTAAAGTTTACTACTAAGGCAGATAGATGAAGCTGCAAGCCATAATGAGGTCCTTGTTATGGGGGACTTTAACTACTCCGATGTTAACTGAGAAACAGAGACCTGCGAAACCCATGAAGGAAACAGGTTTCTGCTACTGACCAAGAAAAATTATCTTTCACAATTGGTGCAGAATTCAACCAGAGGAGCAGCACTTTTAAACGTAATACCATCTAATAGACCTGACAGAATGACAAATCTACAGGTCATCAGGCATCTAGGAAATAGCGACCACAATATTTTACAGTTTCACTTGTCTATCGCTTTGTGGACTTTTTAGGTAGTCACAAAAACACTCAACTTTAGGAAGGCAAGATTTGACCAGCAAAGAGATGCCCTTAATCTGGTTGACTGGGACGATGTCCTCAAAAATAAGAATACAGATAATAATTAGGAAATGTTAGACACTGTAAGTGGTTTATACCTTGCGGGAATAAAAGGACAAGAAATAATAAAATCCCAATGTGGCTAAACAAAGAAGTAAGAGGGGCAATTAACAGTAAAAGATAAATAATATAAACTACTAAAGCAGGATGGCACCATTGAAGCTGTAAAAAGCTATAGGGAGAATAAATTTTTTTTATCTAAAAAATTAATTAAAGCTAACAAAAATGAAACAGAGAAGCACATTGCTAAGGAAAGTAAAGATAATCTCAAAATGGTCATCATCTATATCAATATTAAAAGAATCAAAAGTGAAAGTGTAGGCCCCTTAAAAAATTGTGAGGAAACAATGGTTGTAGATGATGAGGAAAAAGCTAATATATTAAACACCTTCTCAACAATATTTATGGTGGAAAATGAAGTGCTAGGTGAAATGCCGAGAGACAAAGAAAACCCTTAATTAAGAGTCACCAATCTAACCCACGAAGAGGTGCAAGATCGGCTAAATAAGATTAAAATACATAAATCTCCGGGTCCGGATGGCATACACCCGCGAGTACTAAGAGAACTAAGTAATGCAATAGACAAACCATTATTTCTTATATTTAGAGATTCTATAGCGACGGGGTCTGTTCCACAGGACTGGCGCATAGGAAATGTGGTACCAATATTCAAAAAGGGAATTAAAAGTGAACCTGGAAATTATAGGCCAGTAATTCTAACCTTTATTGTTGGTAAAATATTTGAAGGGTTTCTGAGGGATGATATTTTGGATTATCTCAACGAGAATAACTGTTCAACTCCATATCAGCATGGATTTATGAGGAATTGCTCCTGTCAAACTAATCTAATAAGTTTTTTATGAAGAGGTAAACTATAGACTGGACCAAGGTGAGTCATTGGACATGGTATATCTTCATTTTTCAATAGTGTTTGATACCGTGCCACACAAGAGGTTGGTACACAAAATGAGAATGCTGAGTCTGAGGGAAAATGTGTGTATTTGGGTAAGTAACTGCCTTGGTGATAGAAGGCAGAGGGTGGTTATAAATGGAATTTTCTCTAACTGGGTCGCTGTGACCAGTAGGGTACTGCAGAGGGTGGTGTTGGGACATATTTATTAACGATCTGGTAGAAGGAGAAGGAGGACTGGGAGCTTGCATCGCATCCAAATGAGAACCACTTTGGGCTGAGTTCATTAATCCACAGGTGGGTGCACAAATTCGCTGGTGAGCACAGCAGATGTCCACAAGAAGAAGAAAGTTCGTTCAGCACACCGGCATAAATGAAAAAACTTTATTAGTCTAATATGCCATATTAAAATGCAAAAAACACCTGACGCGTTTCTGGTGCACAAAGGCAGTCACCTATGACTAAGGGTGCCTTTGTGCACCAGAAACGCGTCAGGTGTTTTTTTTGCATTTTAATATGGCATATTAGCCTAATAAAGTTTTTTTGATCTGGTAGAAGGTTTACACAGTAAACTATTGATATTTGCAGATGATAAAAAACTAAGTAAATCAGTCTATACAAGAGAAGATAGTATTCTGCTACAGTTGGATCTGGATAAGTTGGAAACTTTGGCCGAAAAGTGGCAGATGCGGCTTAACAATGATAAATATGAGGTTATACACATGTGAAGAAGGAATTAATATCACCATTACATACTGAATGGGAAACCACTGGGTAAATCTGAGATGTAGAAGGACTTGGGGATCCTAGTTAATGATAAACTTACCTGGAACAGCCAATGCCAGGCAGTGACTGCCAAGGCAAACAGGATCACAGGTTGCATTAAAAGAGGTCTGGACACACATGATGAGAGCATTATACTGCACAATTCCCTGGTTAGACCACACATGGAGTACTGTGCACAGTTTTGGGCACCAATGCTCAGGAAGGATATAATGGAACTAGAGAGTGTACAAAGGAGGGCAACAAAATTAATACAGGGGATGGGGGAATTACATTACCCAAAGAGATTAGAAAAATTTGGATTATTTAGTCTAGAAAAAAGACAACTGGGACGATCTAATAACCATGTGTAAGTTTTTAAGGGGACAATCAAATATCTCTCCGAGGATCTGTTTATACCAAGGAAGGTGACGGTCACAACGGGGCATTCTCTGCATCTGGAGGAGAAAACGTCTTTCCACCAACATAGAAGAGGATTCTTCAATGTTAGGGCAGTGAGAATCTGGAATTCCTTGCCTGAGGAGGTAGTGATAGCAAACTCAGTAGATGGATTCACGAGAGATCTGGATGTCTTCCTGGAGCATAAAAATATTGTATCTTACAGCTATTAGGCTTTAGACGGATGTAGATCTGGGAATTTATTCTGATGGAATATAGGCTGAACTGGAAGGACAAATGTCTTTCATCGGCATTGCTAACTATGTTACTATGTTACTATGGAGTTTCTGCAGCCGGAAATCTTTGTGAGAACATTTGTCATGGTGACAGAGGAGGAAGTAGCAGCAGATGCGGTTCATGGGGTGGCCATTTGTTGGCAAAGCGCGTTAGGCTGCATGTTAGCACAGTGAGATTGCCAGACTAACGCATGGTAATATCACATGTACCAGTTTATGCATGTAGATGTCAAATTATTAGAATTTTTGAATCTACTCAGTCATCTTTTGCAAAATTGCCAGATAACGTGAGTTGGGTCATTCTTTGCGATCTCAAAAAGGTCCAGGCTAGGCAACTTTGGCTGGTACTATGAACTGCAGACCCTTGACCACTACTGGCCATAGACAGAGTTGTGGTTGAGGATGCAGTGCTTGTAGTGTATGCATCACTTCGTGTCTGTGCAAGAAGATGCAACGTAACCTCCTCATCTCCCTCCTCCTCCACCTCCTCTGCTGAGGTACTCAGCTGGGTGCCTCTGGGTTCACACCAAGTGGAATCTACAGCCTCATCATCATCCTTTCTATTCTCTTCTCTGTTCTCTCACTCCTCTCCCTGATAGTCACCCTCATCCTCTTCCTACCCTGATCGCACAATACAGGACATGCACGCCTCAGGTATGAGTATCATCAGGATCACCTCCAGCCTCAGGATAACATTTAACATTTGGTCATGAAGTTCTGGATCCCACTCGGATCCAACTGAAAAAAAATTGGAGCATCGGTGTAGATGCTTTCCTCCTCTTGAGTCTGTGAATATTTGGAACAGACCTCAAATGGCGATGGAATAGAATGTGTGAACAGCTCTGCAGACTCGCCCATCAGTCAGTTGGATGGTTGGAAATTTGTGGCATGTGAAGGTGCCACCTCTGAGGACTGTACTGCATGTGATGTTATTGTGGAGATAGAGGAGGAAAGGCCACTTGATGCAGCACTTGCCATCCACTGGAGAGCATGCTCTTTCTGAACCCCATCTACAAGATGTACTGCTGTGTGGCTGCCAAAGAAAGGGAGTCAAGTAGCCGATCCAATAACAGAAGTTGTCAGTTGTGTTTGGATAGGATGAGCCAATGTTTGTGCATTAGAGCTTTCAGTAACATTACCACCAATCGCACGTAGACCTGGAGCGCCACATTTGTTTTCTAGTCTACCACAACCTTTCTTTTTCCCACTCATGTTAGAAGTACCCTTTCCGAATTGTTTATGAAGGTAAGGGTATATGGATGACCATCCTTAAAATAGTTTTCTGGCTTTCACTGTGTGAGAGTCTTTATGAGCCTAGGAGTACCATAACTACACTTTGTTCACAATATTTGAATGAGGTACTACAATTGGTGTCTTGAAGGGTGTATGCATGAACCTGCTTTTAATTTTTGGAAAGCTTTACACTTTGTGCAGAGCTTTTATGAGTGTAGGAGTACCACAAATACACTCTGTTTAGGATATTTGAATGATACACTACAGTTGGTAAAAATTAAATACAAGTCATTATACATGAAATAATTTTTTTTAACATTCTTTTCCTGTAAACTACAATTTCTCTTTGATTTTAAATGTTTTAGTGTCAATCCTTGAAATGGAGTAAAAGTGTGACATCATTTTTCTCAGCAGCGAACTGGGAGTTAGATGCTTCAAGGGGGTCTTCCCCATACTGATCTTGTTCTATTCAGAACCTTTTCCATCCATTTCAACATTTTTCCTGCTACCCATTCCTCCTTGTAGGGTCTGATGGAAAAAAGCTCAGATTTCCCATTGACTCCCATTATAATTATTACTCGAAGCAAGCATCCATGCATTAGGATTTGCTTGGTTTTAGCAACCAGCATCCAAGCATGTTAGTGCTTGCTCATACCTAGTAACAAACCCTCTTCAAATATGAAAGATTTAATTGGCGATTGAGTTCTGCCCCCTAGGAACTCTCTAGAATCACTGTTGCTTAACATCCTCTGAACTTGTACAGATGAATTGTGCCAGTGTGCTGCATCTAAAGTATATGTGAGCCAATGCTTTGTTATCATATTTAAAGTATGTTATTATATTTAAAGAATATATGTAATAACATATCATTAGTAAACAAGCAACTCTTAACTGTATAACGTGCATTTTTTTAATTTGCGGAATAGGGTTAAACCCTAGAAATTAGTTATTTTAAAACAAAAATATATTTTATCCATTGGTTAAAGAAGTGTGATTGCCCTGGATTTTCTTTTTTCAGTCTTAGGCTATGTCCATGTGTGATTATTGGTAAGATCAGTTCCTTTAAAAATAAATAAGCAAACAAGATATTACCCATGCTTTTCTCCTTGTATTTCATATATTTCTGCCTATTCTGGGTATTACACTTCAACGTTAATATTTGTGCTTCTTTGTGCAAGCACAGGGTTAAAAGATAGGAGCACTGCAATGAAATTATCCTGACACCCTCAATATTTTGTTCTTTTTTTTTTAAATTTTGTTTAAAAAAAGCAAAAAAATAAAACAATTACATACAAATGATGCAATCGCTAGACATTTTTCTTTTAAAATTGGGATTTTCAATTTAAATATATTGAAGTATCAAAAAAATCTTCTGTATATGTAACTTTATTACACTGAAACATTTTGTCCAAAACAGTGATAACGGCCCACTTACTATCACATGTGGGAAGAAGTAAGCACGGTGATCTGGAATAATATCATTTTTAAAGCTATTGTGGAAACGGTGTGCTAATAAGGGATAAAAAACACAGTGAATTATTTTCAAAGCCATTTTATGTTCTTATTGTAATAATGGCAACATTATAACAAAACACACTGTACAAACTAACTCATTTTGAGATTAGAGTGTAACCTTGACTTTACATTTGTTTCTAATCTACAATCTGTTCTGCTAATATCATCCTGGTTTAGAAATAAAATGTGCAAACTTTGTCACATTCACATCTTGACACCTTATCATGGCATAAAATGAAATAGATTATTATGTGTAGATCTTACAAAATAATTAGAGCTGCATAATTTAAAATACAATTATTTTCCTGTGTCTCTAAATGATGTTGTAGACGTCTCTTTTTTTAAATAGCTTGTGAATTGATGAGTATATTAGGTAAAACCATTGTTTAGAGAAATGGAAAAATAGATCATAAACAGCCGTTGCCCTTAAAATGTATTCACACCCCTTGGAATTTTCAATGTTTATTGTAAAAGAACAATAATTCACAGTAGATTTAATTAGACATTTCTAGAATTGCCTTTGGCAGCAATTACAACATAGTGTTTTTGTGGATAGGTCTCTACAAATTTTTAAGATGTGAGCATTGCAATAGTTCCTCTCTTCTTCAAATCATTAAAACTGATTCAGTTCATTCAAGTTGAAGACAAAATATGATGGAAAAAAAAAATTCCATATAAACACATGTGTCCTCCCTTACCCTTTCTCTTGGCTCAACATATTCAATATATTTTTGCAAAATTTAGCTTATCAAAAAACAATGTTGTGGTACTTAGCCTTTCATTAGACTACTTGTCTCAGTCTGCATGTTACTATGACCCTATGGGCGAGATAGCTTGATTTGCAAGAGGCGGCGTCATCATCTGCTCTGATCAAATCTTGCAGATGACCATGACCTCTTTTGTTACATCCCCACCTACATTATGTCCTGTTCTGGGTACCATATTTTAAAAAAGACATCGAAAAGCTGGAGCAAGTTCAGAGAAGAGCTATAAGGACTGCAAAGTATGTTCTATGAGAAATGGTTAAACGATTTGGGAATGATTAGCTTGCAAAAAAGAAGGCTAAGAGGAGACTTAATAGATGTCTACAAATATCTAAAGGGCTGTCACAGTGTAGAGGGATCATCATTATTCTCATATGCACAAGGAAACACGAGAAGCAATGAAATGAAAAATATACAGATTAGATATTACAAAAAAAATGACATTGGACAGGCTGCCATTAGAGGTTGTGAGTTCTCTTCAATTGAAATCTTCAAACAGAGGTTGGACAAACATCTGCCTGAGATGATTTAGTGAATCCTTGCATTGAACAGTAGGTTGCAAACAATAATCTGTGAGGTATCTTACAACTCTAACTTTCCATGATTTTATGTCATTGCTCCTCTGAAGCCAGGTGTATGCTTCTTGGCTTCAGAGATGCACTGCACATGTCGGAAAGGGATTAAGTCACTTGACGTCCATTGATGAGCTGAAGATCAAGCTTCTTCTTTGCTTTCGGATATGCATAGACCCTGCTTCATAGTCACAATGCAATGTAGGAAAGAAATTGCGTGCATGCGTGAGATTTGCCCAGAGCAGGCAATGACGAGGGCTCTTGTAAACCATATGATTATGGCCACAGTCCAGTCAGTCATGACTAGTAAGACTTTTTTTAAACATCTATTTATTTGTCATCCAGGATAAAAGGCATGTTAGGCAGGGTATTTATAAAGGAATTTATAAATGCTGCTAGGTTGGAGGGCATCAGAGACCTATTAGGCTTCCTTTGAGACAAGAACAATTTGGACAAAAAAACTTGAAAGCTTGCTCACTCACTTTTTCAGATGCTTTTAATAATAATAATAATAATAATAATCTTTATTTATATAGCGCCAACATATTCCGTAGCACTTTACAGTTTAACAGTTCCAAACATAAGTCATAAGTAACAACTTTAACAATACAATAGTGTTGAGCCACCCCCCTAGTGTTCGAGTTTGGTTCGGTTCATGAAACAGGAGGCAAGTTCATCGAATGTTTGTCGAACGTTCGACGAACACCGTCGAACCCCATTGAAAACAATGGCAGGCAAACACAAACACATACAAGCACATACAAAACACATACAAAACACCTTCAAACGTGTCCCAAAGCAGACAAACTGCTCAGAAGACACAAATAACACCTGGAAAAGGCACAACTACACATAGAAAAGAGGTGGAGGAATAAAAGGAGGAGAAGACACAGAAATAGGCATGTCATGCCCTTATAAAGTCAAGAAAGGCTGGAATAAAAATCTAATATAAAAAAGATTCTAAAATCGAAGACGATCATATACCGTCGGACTTCCCACCATAAATTATGCCAACTGCCGATCGGGCGGAGTTATTCCCACGACCCTCCGAACAGCGTCCATGAAAGCACGGTCTTTGGTTTCCGGGGGGAGTATGGTTGCAAAGCTGAACCTTAAAAGAATGTCCGGAATGGCACCACCAGGACAGGAGCCTGTGCTTAATTGGACTCCACACGGGAAACCTCACCCTGGCCGGCCACGGAAAGCATTGACAGATTGCAAGCTTTCTCGATTCTGTGGGTGGTGGTGCATGGCCATTTTTAGTTGTGCTAGCGATTTGTCAGCTTAATTCCGTTAACGAACGAGACTCCAGCATACCCCCGCGGTCCGCGTCCAGCTTATTAGAGGGACACGCGAGGCTCTGCCATGCGTGATCGAGCAATAACAGGTCTGTCATGCCCTTACATGTCGGGGGCTGCACGCGCGCTACACTGAGCGGACCAGCGTGTGTCTTCTCTTTGCTGACAGGTGCGGGTAACCCACTGAACCCCGTTAGTGATGGGAATCTGGGAATCCAATTCTTCCCCACGAACGACGATTTCCCAGTAAGTGCAGGTCAACCGGAATTCCGGAATTAGGCCTAACAGGCATTCCTGAAAGAATGAGAGAATTAAGTGTCCAAAGCACAGGTGCTGTAGCTTGCTTAACAGCTAGGCTCCTCTGCTGAGTAGCAGACAGTGCTTACATAAACAGGCGGCATAGCTTGGTTCACGGGTGGGCTCCTCTGCTGAGTAGCAGACACAGGTACTAGGCCCAAAGTATTCACTGGGCTAAATGGAGTTACAAACTAGTTCTTACATAAACAGGCGGCATAGCTTGGTTTATGGGTGAGCTCCTCTGCTGAGTAGCAGACACAGGTACTAGGCCCAAAGTATTCACTGGGCTAAATGGAGCTGCAAACTAGTTCTTACATAAACAGGCGGCATAGCTTGGTTGACGGGTGGGCTCCTCTGCTGAGTAGCAGACAGAGCTACAAGGCCCAAAAAGATTGAATGGGCTAGGTTGCTTGGTTGATGGGTGGGCTCCTCTGCTGAGTAGCAGACACAGGTACTGGGCCCAAAGTATTCACTGGGCTAAATGCAGTTAAAAACTAGTTATTACATTAACAGGCGGCATTTCTTGGTTCACGGGTGGACTCCTCTGCTGAGTAGCAGACACAGGTACTAGGCCCACAGTATTCACTGGGCTAAATGGAGTTAAAAACTATTTCTTACATAAACAGGCATTGCAGCTTCACGGGTGGGCTACTCCACTGACTAGCAGACACTGAAGCTTTGGAGCAGACCTCTGAATCACAGGCCATAGTATGACTAAAGAGGTCTGCAGACTCGCCAATCTGTGTAACCCCAAGCCATGGTCTATGTAGTTTCTTAAGGTTAAAGGGGGGGTGACCCCACCCACCTTGAATTGCCAATGCCAATGCCATGTAAAACACAGCAAGGGGACTCCAAAAAGAGTCTCCATTTTGTCCAAAAATTGGGGCACAGAAACCACTTAAGTGGCTTCACTTGTCCCAGAGTTGCTTAAAATGCTTGCTGACTCTGCTGAGGTGATTTTCATAAATCATTACACTTTTTGTCTCCCCAGGATGACACAGGGGTTGAAAATTCCTTGCGGATCCACGATTTGTTCATCTTTATGAACGTAAGTCTGTCTACATTGTCAGTGGAGAGCCGCGTGCGCTTGTCTGTCAGCACACCACCAGCAGTGCTGAACACACGTTCAGAGAGAATGCTGGCTGCAGGGCACGACAAGATCTCCAAGGCGTGAGTGGCGAGCTCAGGCCATTTTTGCAGATTGGAAGCCCAAAAACAGCAAGGGTCCAGTTCCACAGTCATGGCATCGATGTTAACTTGGAGATTCTCCTGTATCATCCTCTCTAGGTGTCAGACTATGTGTCAGACTTTGCGTTTCCTGTGGCCTTGCAAAGGATGGGCGAAAAAATTGGTGAAACGACTGCAAAAAATTGCTGTTACCACCAGATACGATGTTAGTGGTACGGTTAGAGCGATGACTCGGCAGTCCCATGGTTGCCAAGTTAGAACTCTGAGATTCACTGCGTGCACCACTGGTGTTTTGCGGAAATGCAGATGTAAGATTCTGTAACAGCCTCTGCTGATACTCCTGCATGCGTGAATCCCTGTCTATGGTAGGAAATAGTTCGCCAAATTTACTCTTGTACCTTGGATCTAAGAGTGTGGCAACCCAGTAGTCGGCATTACTTCGGATTCTGACAATCCGATGGTCATGTTGCAGGTAGTGAAGCAAGAAGGCACTCATATGTCTTGCGCATCCAGGAGGACCAAGTCCTTGTTGTTTTGGTGGCGGCGAGTCAAGAGTCATGCTTTGTTCCTCTGCCCTCTCCCCCCAACCTCGCACAGCAGAAATATGATCAAGCTCTCCCTTATCTGATGAGTCCTCCATGCCCATCGCCATTTCATCCTCCAACTCTTCCTCGGCTCCTGCGCCTTCCTCAACAGTTTGCCTGCTACCATGCGCCCTCGTTATTCCCTTTCCCAGACCCTCCAATGCCAGCCGCCTTGGTACTGCTGACCATCTGGACCTTCGAGATATTGTCCCTTCCGCATACAACTCCTCCTGTTCCTCCTCCTCCTTTTGTCCCACCACCTGACTCCGAATACTGTTTAACATGTGCTCTAGCATGTAAATGACAGGAATAGTCATGCTGATAATGGCATCTTCAGCACTAAACATTTTTGTCGCCATTTCAAAACTCTGCAGAAGGGTGCATAGGTCCATGATCTGAGACCACTCCTGCAGCATGATTTGCCCCACCTCTGGATCCCAGTGGCCCAGGCTATACGTCATAATGTATTGCACCAGGGCTCTTCGGTGCTGCCACAGTCGCTGCAACATGTGCAGAGTTGAATTCCACTGTGTCGGCACGTCACATTTTAGCCAGTGAACTGGCAGGCCCAATGACTTCTGGAGAGATGTGAGTCATTGAGCTGCGGGATGCGAACGGCGGAAATGAGCACACAGCGACCGTGCTCTCTGCAGAAGGCCATCTAGTCCGGGATAATGGGCTACAAATTGCTGGACAACCAGGTTCAAAACGTGAGCCATACAAGGCACGTGTGTGACATTGCCCCGGCGAAGGGCCGCACCCAGGTTTGCAGCATTGTCGCACACGGCCTTCCCTGGCTGCAGGTTCAGTGGAGTCAGCCATCAATGGAACTCGGTCTCCAGAGCTGACCACAACTCCTCAGCTGTGTGACTCACATTTCCCAGACATTTTAACGTAAACACCGCCTGATGCCATTGAGCCCTGGTGCCAGCAAAGTAAGGAGGTGTGCAGGATTCCTGCTGCGCAATTACAGCGCGGGTAGCATTACCAGACAGGCTTTGGGTGCAGGACCGAGAGGAGGTTAAGGAGGCAGAAGCAGTGGAGGAACTTCAACCTACAAAGGATTGACGCACAACTTGTGGGGGCGGCAAGACTTGGACAGCAGCCCCTTCTCCTGCTGTCACCATAGTTACCCAGTGCCCCGTCAGAGACATGTAATGCCCTTGTCCATGCCTACTCGTCCAAGTGTCTGTGGTGAAATGCACCGGGTCACACACAGAGTTTCTCAAGGAAGCGGTGATGTTGTGTGCAACATGCTGGTGTAGTGCAGGCACAGCTTTCTTTGAGAAGTAGTAGTGACTGGGCATCTGGTACTGGGGCACTGCGACCGACAAAAGGTCTCGAAAATCCTCTGTGTCCACCAGGCGGAAAGGCAGCATTTCTGTAGCCAAGAGCTTGCAGATGGTGAAATTCAACCTCTTAGCTTTGTCATGGGTAGGAGGAAATGGTCTTTTACTTGTCCACCTCTGAGGGACAGAGGGCTGGCTGCCATGCGTAGATGGGGTTGAGTAGGGTGTCCCCGGCAAACTGCTGGTCTGTGAGGAAGGTGCAGGCGGAACAATTATGTTGCCTTGATCTGAATGTGTTGCTCTCGGGGTCGCAGAGACACCAGCAGGTGTTTCCACTTCCAAATTAAAGGACGACCTGCCAAGCACACTGGCTGATGTGGGTATAGAGGTGGATGTTCTGCATCCAAACACATGTGTGCCTGCTGTCCCCCCAGTCACAGAGGAAGAAGAGTCCACGGATGCACAAGATGGGGCAGACTGTGGTTGGGCAGGGCCGATGGGCCGCATTGTAGCACAGTGAGCTTCCCACTGCACCTTTTGCCTCATATCCATGTGACGGTTCATGCATGAAGTACTCAAACTAGTGAGTTTTTGCCCTCTGCTTAACTTTTGGTGACAAATCTTACAGATCACATGCATTGGGTCATCCTTTGGAATTTCAAAAAATGCCCAGGCTATGCAAGGCTTAGAGACAATGCGACCTGAGGAGCCACCACGACTTCTGCTCACAGGTACAGTTGTGGTTGAGGATGCAGTTGCTGACGTGATTCCAGTACTCCATCTCTGTCCAGGAAGGCGCAACCTAACCTCTTCTTCACTATCATCCTCCTCCACCTCCTCTGCTGACCTCATCGACTGGAGGACTGTGAGTTGATGGTAAGTGGGATCTCCAACCTCATCATCATCACCCTCTGTGTTCCCACCCCCCTCATCCTCAGAACCGACCTCTTCCTGCTGTGACCCATCAGGTATCTGAGTCTCATCATCATCTTCCTCATTTTCTCCACAAACATGACTTACAGTTTGGGAACGAGGGTCTAGATTATGCTGAGAAGAATCTTGTTCATCTGGACCTGGATCTGACTCACAAAGCTTCTGGGCATAAGTGCACATCATTTCCTCACCTGGACTCACATAAGCTTTGGAGCAGACCTCTGATTCCCAGGCGATAGTATGAGTAAACAGCTCTGCAGACTCAACCATCTGTGATACACCATGCTCAGACGTGCGGCTGGAGACTTGGGAGCTGTGAGGAAGCAAGTGAGCTAGGGGTGACAACTCTGAGGACTGGAGTATTTGTGAGGTTGTAGTTGAGGTGGAGGAGAGCCCACTTGAGGGAGCACTTGATATCCGTTCAAGCACCTGCTCTTTTTGTGCCTCATCAGGAATTTGTGATTGGTGTTATGAATGGGAAACCGAGGAGGAAAAACAAGACAACAAGCTAAGTCTCAGAAAGCCAGAGAAGTTGGTAACTATGCAGATTGCAGATCACTGATCTTAACTGCACAACTAGCAGCAGTCGTGGAGCATTCCTACGTTGGTCCTAGACGCCTCATCACAACCGGAGAACTACATAAGCCTAAAGCAGGAAAAGAGGAAAACTAACTGCCCCAGAGCAGACCCCAAAGGAAACACAGCCCCCCCCACATGTATTGACGGTGAAACAAGATGAAAATACAAACAAAGGTAGGAAAATAGGCTGAGCAAACGATGGGGCCCGGCTAACTAAAAATGACAGAAAAGGAAAGACACTGTCTGAAATCTGCCAAAAACAACCTACAAAAATATTGTCCAACACTTTTGATAGCAAAATTAACCCTATCAGCACTCTGAAATATTCTGAGACAGAGCAAAAAAGAGGCCAATCTAATAAGGGACAAAAAGCAGATTGGCAAATACTGATTAATAGGAGTGGAATTTCAGCATAGCCCCAGCAGGGGCAGGCTGTTTACACAACAAACTGAATTGACCAACAAGCGCAAGTGTGAACATTAGCAAAAAACAAACTAAACTTGAGAAGACTGGAAGAGAGCTGAAGTCCAGGACCTGAGAAGCAGACTGAATCACCAGCACCCAGATAGGGCGCCGGCAGTCTTATTTCCAGTCTGATACTCCAGAGATCCAATCGTTATTTTCCTCATCAGGTGGCAGATCACTACCACTTAAACCAACCGCACTACCTCCTGTCACCACCAGAGGGAGAACGGAAGGGGAACTCTCAACTGGTGGAGCAGAAAATGAGTTCATGACAGTACCCCCCCTTGAGGAGGGGTCACCGAACCCTCATCCATGCCACCAGGCCGATCAGGATGGACCCGGTGAAAAGCATGAACCAATTTATTGGCATCAATATCAGAGGCAGAGACCCAAGAATTATCCTCCTGGCCATAACCCTTCCATTTGACCAAATACTGGAGTCTCCGTCTAACCAAACGAGAATCCAATATTTTCTCTACCTCATATTCCACATTGCCTTTAACCAATACAGGATCAGGAGGTGCCGCCACAGGAACTTCTGTCTCAACAAACCTCTTCAACAGTAACTTGTGAAATACGTTATGGATTTTGAACGCAACTGGAAGAGCCAATCGAAAAGAAACAGGATTAAGAATCTCCAAAATGTTATAAGGTCCAATAAATCTTGGCTTACATTTTGGAGATGCAACCTTCATAGGAATATTCTTAGACGACAGCCAAACCATATCACCCACTTTAAACCGGGGACCAATGGTCCTACACCGGTTGGAAAAACGCTGGGCTTTTTCCTGAGAGAGAGACAACTTATCCACCACTTGGTCCCATATCTGCTGCATTCTCACAACCACAGTGTCCACACCTGGGCAGGACGAAGATTCCACTTGCCCTGAAGAGAATCGAGGATGAAACCCAAAATTACAGAAAAAGGGTGACATCAGAGTGGCAGAACTAGCTCTATTGTTCAGCGCAAATTCAGCCAAGGGCAAAAATGAGACCCAATCATCTTGATCAGCAGATATAAAACATCATAAATAAGACTCCAGGGTCTGGTTTGTTCTCTCAGTCTGCCCATTGTTCTGGGGATGAAACATGGAAGAGAAGGATAACTGAATTCCCAGATTGGAACAAAAGGCTTTCCAGAATCTGGAAACAAACTGGACCCTTCTATCGGACACAATGTTCTCAGGAATCCCATGTAACTGAACCACCTGTTGTAAAAACAAGGGCACCAACTCAGCGGAAGATGGCAACTTTGGGAGTGGTACAAGATGGACCATCTTCGAAAATCTATCACAAATCACCCAGATAACAGTCATTCTCTGAGAGACAGGAAGATCAGAAATAAAATCCATTGAGATATGGGTCCATGGCCTCTTGGGCACCGGCAGGGGCATCAGCAACCCACTAGAACGAGAACAGGGTTTAGACTGAGAACAAGTCCCACAAGACTGTACAAAATTTCTGACATCACGAGATAAGGCAGGCCACCAAAACGACCGACTAACCAAATCTCTGGTACCAAAAATACCCGGATGACCAGCCAATGCGGAGCAATGGACTTCAGACATCACTATCTTTCTCCACTGGTCAGGAACATACAATCTTCCCATAGGGTAACGCTCAGGTTTATCCTCCTGAAATTCCTCCAGGGCGCGTCTCAAATCGGGCGAAATGCCAGAAAGAACTACCACCTCACCTAGGATAGTAGTAGGCTCGGTCACATTAAGAGAATCAGCAAAGAAACTCCTAGAAAGGGCGTCTGCCTTAACATTCTTAGTGCCCGGAAGAAAAGAGTCCACAAAATTAAAATGCGTGAAAAACAAGGCCCATCTAGCCTGTCTAGGATTCAAGCTTTTGGCCGACTCCAGATAAATCAGATTCTTGTGATCGGTGAGGACCACAAATTGATGTCTAGCTCCCTCCAACCAATGTCTCCACTCCTCAAATGTCCATTTCATGGCCAACAATTCCCGATTCCCCATGTCATAGTTGCGTTCAGATGGGGAAAACTTTCGAGAAAAGAAGGCACAGGCATTCATCTTTGAAGTCACAGGGTCTTTTTGGGACAACACAGCTCCTGCACCAATCTCAGAAGCGTCCACCTCCACTTGAAATGGAAGTGAGACATCAGGTTGTCGTAAAACTGGAGCTGAAGTAAATCTCCGCTTAAGCTCCTGAAATGCTGAGACAGCCTCAGGAGACCAATTCAGCACATCAGCTCCCTTCTTGGTCAGATCAGTCAGTGGTTTGACAATACTAGAAAAATTACCTATAAATTTACCATAGAAATTAGAAAAACCCAAAAACTTCTGGAGAGCCTTCAAAGAAGTAGGCTGAACCCAATCATAAGTGGCCTGTACCTTGGCCGGGCCCATTTCAATAGTCGATAGAGACAAGATAAATCCCAAAAATGAAATCCTCTGTACACCAAAGAGGCACTTCGATCCCTTAACAAACAGGGAATTCTCCCTCAGAATCCAGAACACCGTCCGGACATGTTCCACATGGGAATCCCAATCACTAGAAAAGATCAAAATATCATCCAGATAGATGATGAAAAACTTATCCACAAAGTCTCAGAAAATATAATTCATAAAGGATTGGAAGACAGAAGGGGCATTAGAGAAACCAAAAGGCATCACCAGGTACTCAAAATGTCCCTCCGGAGTATTAAACGCAGTCTTCCATTCATCCCCGTGCTTGATGCGAATAAGATTATACGCCCCCCTGAGGTCAAGCTTAGTAAACCAGCAGGCACTCTTAACTCTGGAGAATAAATCAGACATCAGAGGTAACGGGTACTGATATTTAACCATCATCTTGTTAAGGGAACGATAATCAATACACGGTCTTAATGAACCATCTTTCTTGGCCACAAAAAAAACCCAGCGCCTAACGGTGACGAGGATGGTCTAATATGACCCTTCTCCAATGGCTCCTTAATATAGAATCGAATAGCATCATGTTCGAGTACAGATAAGTTGAAAAGCCGACCCTTGGGAAATTTACACCCAGGCATCAACTCAATTGCACAGTCATAACTCCTATGAGGAGGCAAAGATGCAGACTTACTCTCACTAAAAACATCAGAGAAATCAGCCAGATAATCAGGAATATCATGAGACTGAGGAGAGGTGGAGAAAACAGGAGCGTCCCTAAGAACACACTGACAACCCCAACTCACCACAGACACAGATTTCCAATCCAAAACTGGGTTATAAGTTTGCAACCAGGGGAACCCCAGAACAATAGTATCATGCAAATTATACCGCACCAAAAATTTACAATTTTCTTGGTGGTCTGGGGCAACTCGCATTATCACCTGTGTCCAAAACTGAGGTTTATTCTCCGCCAAAGGAGTGGCATCAATACCCCTCAAAGGAATGGGCATCTGCAGAGGTGTCATGGACAAACCACAACGTATAGCAAAGTCCAAATCCATCAGATTCAGAGCTGCTCCTGAATCCATAAAAGCCTTAGTGGAAAATGTGCAGATCAGAGTAATTGCCAAAAGGAACTTAGGTTGTATACTGCCAACAGCAAATGTGTGTGCAAAACGTTTCTCTCGTTTAGGGCAGACAGAAGTAGTATGAGAGGCGTCTCCACAGAAAAAACACAGCTTATTACGCCTTCTAAACTCCCGACGTTGTGCCCTAGACAAAACCCCATCACACTGCATAGGTTCAGACAGTTGTTCAAAAGGTGTCTGCGCCTCCCGTGTAGTTTTACGTTCACGTAAACGCTGATCAACTTGAATGGCTAATGACATAGAGCCATCCAGACCAGAGGGAACAGGAAATCCCACCATAACATCTTTTACGGTCTCTGACAAACCTTTCCGAAAGAGAGCTGCCAATGCACTATCATTCCATGTAGTAAGGACCGTCCACGTTCGGAAATTTTGACAGTACAACTCTGCAGGATCCTGACCCTGGTTTAATGCCATCAGGGTTCTCTCAACTTGATCAACAGCATTAGGTTCATCATACAACAACCCCAAGGCCTGAAAAAATGCATCCACATTAGTCAGAATAGGATTTTAAGGTGTCAGAAAAAAAGCCCAATCTTGGGGATCGCCGCGCAGCAAGGAGATGACAATTTTAACCTGTTGCACAGAGCTCCCCGATGAGTTAGGCCTCAAAGCAAGAAATAATTTACAATTATTCTTAAAATTCAGAAATTTAGACCGATCCCCAGAAAACACATCAGGAGTAGGAATCTTGGGTTCAGCAGCATGTGACTGAATAAGGTAGGTGGAAATTCCCTGTACTTCAGCAGAAAGCTACTCTACACAATCAGACAGTTGCTTAATCTCCATTAGGAAAAAAAATTTTCCTACGGCCCCAGAAAAAAAGAGGAAAAAATACATAAAAAAAAATTTCCGACACTTTTTTTTCTTTCCTTTTTCTTTCTCTAACAATTCTTTCCTGCTTTTCAGTACCCTAGAATCTGCGGTAAGGCTTGTGATTCTGTTATGGATGGGAAACCGAGGAAAAAATAAACAACAAGCTAAGTCTCAGAAAACCAGAGAAGTTGGTAACTATGCAGATTGCAGATCCCTGATCTTAACCGCACTACTAGCAGCAGTCGTGGAGCGTTCCTACTTTGGTCCTAGACGCCTCGTCACAACCGGAGAACTACATAAGCCTAAAGCAGGAAAAGAGGAAAACTAACTGCCCCAGAGCAGACCCCAAAGGAAACACAGCCCCCCACATGTATTGATGGTGAAACAAGATGAAATTACAAACAAAGGCAGGAAAATAGGCTGAGCAAACGATGGGGCCCGGCTAACTAAAAAGGACAGAAAAGGAAAGACACTGTCTGCAATCTGCCAAAAACAACCTCCAAAAATATTGTCCAACACTTGTGATAGCAAAATTAACCCTGAAGTCACTAGACTTCTAAACCTATGTCAGCACTCTGAAATATTCTGAGACAGAGCAAAAAAGAGGCCAATCTAATAAGGGACAAAAAGCAGATTGGCAAATACTGATTAATAGGATTGGAATTTCAGCATAGCCCCAGCAGGGGCAGGCTGATTACACAACAAACTGAATTGACCAACAAGCGCAAGTGTGAACATTAACAAAAAACAAACTTAACTTGAGAAGACTGGAAGAGAGCTGAAGTCCAGGACCTGAGAAGCAGACTGAATCACCAGCACCCGGATAGGGCGTCGGCAGTCTTTTATCCAGTCTGATACTCCAGAGATCCAATTGTTATCTTCCTCATCAGGTGGCAGATCACTACCACTTAAACCAACCGCACTACCTCCTGTCACCACCAGAGGGAGAACGGAAGGGGAACTCTCAACTGGTGGAGCAGAAAATGAGTTCTTGACAGATTGGCGTGTCCGCAAGAAAGGGATCATATCCGATTGTCCACGAAAAGGAGTAGACATCTTTCTTTGGCTGGAAGATGGTCTTTCTTCGGCAGAAGTTCCAGTTGCTTTAGCACCTACCCCATGGACACAACCTTTTGTTCCCTTTGCAACGCACCTATTCCACTTTACACCAGCAGCAGGACTTTTGCCACTCATTTTGGTGGTTAAGTTAATTATTGGCAACTCTGTAGATGTTTGCCCAAATAACAATGGATGAAAACCAAGCAGAGCTCAGTGACCAAATTGTGGTACTATGCCCAAAAGGATTTTCTGGGTTAGATGTGGTAAAAAATTATTAGAAACACACATGGTGTAGCTCCTTGACAGGTGGACTACACCGCTGAGTAGCACACACCGCTACTATGCCCAAAAAAGTTTTTCTGGACAAGATGCGGTAAAAAATTATTAGAAACACACACGGAGTAGCTCCTTGACAGGTGGGCTACACCGCTGAGAAGCACACACTGCTACTATGCCCAAAAGGTTTTTCTGGACAAGATGCGGTAAAAAAATATTAGAAGCACACACGATTAGGCCGATAGACAGAAATGAGGGAGGAGATGTAGGGGGGTGCTGCACTGTGGAGAGCTTTGTGGGTGAGAACAAGTACTTTGAATTGGATCCTATAATGAATGGGCAGCCAATGTAAGAACTGGCGAAGAGCGGATGTGTCCGAGTACCAATTAGCCAGATGGACGATCCTGGCCACTGCATTAAGTATGGACTGGAGAGGGGATAGTCGAGTAACGGGGTGGCCAATAAATAGAGTGTTGCAGTAATCCAGGGGGAGTGGATCAATGCTATAGTGAGGGGTTTTTTGTTTCCATGGTGAGAAACGGGCGGATTCTAGAGATGTTCTTTAGGTGTAAACGGCAAGAGCAGGCAAGAAATTGTATATGGGATGTGAAGAAGAGATTGGTGCCAAACATAACACCCAGACAGCATGCCTGCTGCCGGGGTGTTATTGTGGTGCCACCCACGGAGAGGGAAATGTCAGATTTAGGGAGGTTAGTAGATGACGGGAGCAGAAGAAGTTCAGTTTTGGAGAGGTTGAGTTTCAGATAGAGAGCAGACATGATGTTGGAGACTGCGGACAGACAGTCACTGGTGTTCTTTAGCACAGCGGGGGTGAGGTCGAGGAATGACGTATATAGTTGTGTGTCATCAGCATAAAGATGGTACTGAAAGCCAAACATGCTGATGGTCTGTCCAATTGGGGCCATGTAGAGAGAGAAGAGAAGGGGACCAAGGACTGAGTCCTGAGGTACCCCGACAGTGAGAGGAAGAGGAGATGACGTGGAGCCAGAGAACAAAACAATGAAGGAGCAGTCAGAAAGATAGGAAGAGAACCAGGAGAGAGCAGTGTCCTTAATGCCTAGTGACTGGAGCCTAGAGTGTAGAAGATGGTGGTCAACAGTGTCGAAAGCTGCAGATAGGTCAAGAAGAATGAGCAGAGAGTGGTCACTGTTATGTTTTGCGTTACGTTTCTTACTCATCCTTATCTTCAATACCAACTATACCTCTACCGCAATGTTTGCCAAGGACTGCAGATCTCAAACAGCTGTTAAATAAAATTTCTTAATTAGGAACTTAAATTTACCTTTAATTAACTAATAGTGATAATTGAGCAGTAAAATGCGTGAGTGCCGGTTACTCGAAATGGGCAGGCAGGCTCAGTTTGTGTAGTGAGTATAATGGGAGTCAATGGGAAACTTAACCCTTTTACCCCCATGGGTGGTTTGCATGTTAATGACCGAGCCAATTTTAACAATTCTGACCACTGTCCATTTATGAGGTAATAACCCTGGAATGCTTCCATGGATCCTGGTGATTCTGACATTGTTTTCTCGTGACATATATTACTTCATGTTAGTGGTAACATTTCATTCATATAACTTGCGTTTATTTGTAAAAAAAAAACGGTATTTTGGCGAAAATTTAGAAATCAGGAGTTTCTGATTGGATTTAAGGCAGCCGACACCCTAGTTTCTTGCTGGTGATTTTTACTGACTGTGGCTCCAGTTTGTTTCCTGCCTTCCTAAAGCTAAGTTTTCTCTGCTATTGTTCACATGAGTTTTTGTCTGGGTTACTTAGTTTTTGTGCACAGCCAGCCCTGGCTGGGACTGGGCTGAATCCCCATTTTGTCTCTGATCAGTTGATCTCTTTTGCTCTGTCTTCAGAATATACCTGAGTGCTGATATAGTGATTTGAAGTCTAGCGACTTCAGGGCCTTTTTCTATCAGACGTGTTGGACATTCTTTTTGGCAGGGTTTTTTGCGTGATTGCAGACAGCAGTTTTTCTTTCCTGTCCTTTCTAGTTAGCGAGGGCCCCATCATTTGCTCAGCCTATCTTTCTACCTGTGTCTGTGTTTTCATCTTGTTTCACCGACAGTACATGTTGGGGGCTGTCTATTGCTTTGGGGTCTGCTCTGGGGCAGTTTAGATTTTCCCTTTCTTTCTTTAGGCTTATTTAGTTTTCCGGCTGTGACGAGGCGTCTAGGACCACCGTAGGCACGCTCCGCGGCTACTGCTAGTTGTTGTGGATAGGATCAGGGGTCTGCAATCCGCTAGTTACCAACCTCTCCGGTTTTCTGGGCTTAGCTTGCTTTTTGTTTTTTCCTCCTCGGTGACTCATTCATAACAGAATCACCAGACATACCGCAGATTCTAGGGTACTCAAAAGCAGGAGAGAATTGTAAAAAGAAAAGTGTCAGAATTTCATTTTTGGATTTATTTTGTCTCCGTCAACTATTGAAATGGACCAGGCCAAGGTACAGGCCATTTATGATTGGGTTCAACCCACTTCCTTGAAGGCTCTCCAGAAGTTTTTGGGATTTGCTAATTTTTATCGTAAATTTATAGCTAATTTTTCTGGTATTGCTGAACCACTGACTGAATTAACTAAGAAGGGTGCTGATGTGCTGAATTGGTCTTCAGAGGCTGTTTCGGCCTTTCAGGATCTGAAGCGGAGGTTCACTTCTGCTTCGGTATTGCGGCAACCTGATGTCTCACTTCCTTTTCAGGTGGAGGTAGACGCTTCAGAGATTGATGCAGGAGCTGTTTTGTCCCAAAAAGATCCGGTGACGTCTAAAATGAATCCCTGTGCCTTCTTTTCCCGAAAGTTCTCCCCATCTGAACGCAACTATGATGTGGGGAATCGGGAATTGTTAGCCATGAAATGGGCATTTGAGGAGTGGAGACATTGGTTGGAGGGAGCTAGACATCAAGTTATGGTCCTCACTGACCACAAGAATTTGATTTACCTTGAGTCGGCCAAACGCTTGAATCCTAGACAGGCTAGGTGGGCCTTGTTTTTTACGTGTTTTGATTTTGTGGTCTCCTTTCTTCCAGGCACTAAGAATGTTAAGGCAGATGCCCTTTCTAGGTGTTTCTTTGCTGATTCTCCTATTGTGACCAAGCCTACTACCATCCTAGGTGAGGGGGTAGTTCTTTCTGCCATCTCACCCGATTTGAAACGTGCGCTGGAAGAATTTCAGGAGGACAAACCTGAGCGTTGTCCTATGGGAAAATTGTATGTTCCTGACCAGTGGAGAAAGAGAGTGATGTCTGAAGTTCATTTCTCCGCATTGGCTGGTCATCCAGGTATTTTTGGCACCAGAGATTTGGTGAGTCGGTCTTTTTGGTGGCCCGCCTTATCTCGTGATGTCAGGAATTTTGTGCAGTCCTGTGGGACTTGTTCCCGGTCTAAACCTTGTTCTCGCTCTAGTGAGTTATTGATGCCCTTGCCGGTGCCTAAGAGGCCATGGACCCATATTTCAATGGATTTTATTTCTGATCTTCCTGTCTCTCAGAGAATGACTGTTATCTGGGTGATTTGTGATAGATTCTCTAAGATGGTCCATCTTGTACCACTCCCAAAGTTGCCATCCTCCTCAGAGTTGGTACCCTTGTTTTTACAACAGGTGGTTCGGTTGCATGGGATTCCTGAGAACATTGCATCGGACAGAGGAGTTCAGTTTGTTTCCAGATTCTGGAAAGCCTTTTGTTCCAAGCTGGGAATTCAGTGGTTCTTCTCCTCTGCGTTTCACCCTCAGACCAATGGGCAGACAGAAAGAACAAACCAGACTTTGGAGTCCTATTTGAGATGTTTTATATCTGCTGATCGGGATGATTGGATTTCATTTTTGCCCTTGGCTGAATTCGCTTTAAATAATAGAACTAGTTCTGCCATCTTGATGTCGCCCTTTTTCTGTAACTTTGGCTTTCATCCTCGATTTTCTTCAGGGCAAGTGGAATCTTCAGCCTGCCCAGATGTTGACACTGTGGTAGAGAGAATGCAGCAGATTTGGGACCAAGTAGTGGATAAGTTGTCTCTCTCCCAGGAAAAGGCCCAGCGGTTTTCTTACCGGCATAGGACCATTGGTCCCCGGTTTAAAGTGGGTGATATGGTTTGGTTGTCATCAAAGAATATCTCTATGAAGGTGGCTTCTCCAAAGTTCAAGCCAAGATTTATTGGACCTTACAAAATTTTGGAGATTCTTAATCCGGTTTCTTTTCGATTGGCTCTTCCTATTACGTTTAAGATCCATAACGTGTTTCATAAGTCGCTGTTGAAGAGATATGTTGAGCCAGTAGTTCCTATTGCTGCACCTCCTGACCCTGTATTCGTTGAAGGTAATGTGCAATATGAGGTAGAGAAAATACTGGATTCTCGTCTGGCTAGACAGAGACTCCAGTATTTGGTCAAGTGGAAGGGTTATGGCCAGGAGGACAATTCTTGGGTCTCTGCCTCTGATATTCATGCCGATAGATTGGTTTGTGCTTTTTATCGGGCCCATCCTGATCGGCCCAGTGGCATGGATGAGGGTTCGGTGACCCCTCCTCAAGGGGGGTACTGTTGTGAGCTCATTTTCAGGTTTGCCTCTGGCTTCTGGTGAGGGTTATGGAGCTGGCTGTGCTGACAGAGGAGTAGTGAGTTCTCTATCTGGACTCCCTCTGTTGGTGAAGGGAGGTAATGAAGCTGATCTAAATGGCAGAGACCGGCCACCTGAGGAAGAGGACTGCGATTGGACATCAGGAGTTTCTGATTGGATTTAAGGCAGCCGACTCCCTAGTTTCTTGCTGGTGATTTTTCCTGACTGTGGCTCCTGGTTTCCAGTTTGGTTCCTGCCTTCCTAAAGCTAAGTTTTCTCTGCTATTGTTCATATGAGTTTTTGTCTGGTTTACTTAGTTTTTGTGTTCAGCCAGCCCTGGCTGGGACTGGGCTGAATCCCCATTTTGTCTCTGATCAGTTGATCTCTTTTGCTCTGTCTTCAGAATATACCTGAGTGCTGATATAGTGATCCCCATTTTGTCTCTGATCAGTTGATCTCTTTTGCTCTGTCCTCAGAATATACCTGAGTGCTGATATAGTGATCTAGCGACTTCAGGGCCTTTTTCTATCAGACGTGTTGGACATTCTTTTTGGCAGGGTTTTTTGCGTGATTGCAGACAGCAGCTTTTCTGTCCTGTCCTTTCTAGTTAGAGAGGGCCCCATCGCTTGCTCAGCCTATCTTTCTACCTGTGTCTGTGTTTTCATCTTGTTTCACTGACAATACATGTTGGGGGCTGTCTATTGCTTTGGGGTCTGCTCTGGGGCAGTTTAGATTTTCCCTTTCTTTCTTTAGGCTTATTTAGTTCTCCGGCCATGACGAGGCATCTAGGACCTCCGTAGGCACGCTCCACGGCTACTGCTAGTTGTTGTGGATAGGATCAGGGGTCTGCAATCCGCTAGTTACCAACATCTCTGGTTTTCTGGGCTTAGCTTGCTTTTTGTTTTTTCCTCCTCGGTGACTCATTCATAGCAGTCCAGCTATATAATTAAAAAATCATATTTTTTCCACAAAAATTATCTTTTCACCCCCAATTTTTTATTTTCCCAAGGATAACAGGACCCCAAAAGTTATTGTGCAATTTGTCCTGAGTATGCTGATACACCACATGTAGGGATAAACAACTATTTGGGTGCATGGCAGAGCTCGGAAGGGAAGCAGCACCATTTGACTTTTTTTGGCTGGAATTGAGATCGGACGCCATGTCGCGTTTGGAAAGCCCCTGATGTGCCTTAACAGAGGAAACCTCCACAAATGACACCATTTTGGAAACTAGACCCCCCAAGGAAATTATCTAGATGTGAAATGAGAACTTTGAACCCCCAAGGGCTTTACAGAAGTTTATAATGTACAGCTGTAAAATAAAAAAATCATATTTTTTCCACAAAAATGAACTTTTCACCCCAATCTTTTATTATCCCAAGGGTAACAGGACCCCAAAAGTTATTGTGCAATTTGTCCTGAGTACGATGATATCCCATATGTGGGAGAAAACTACTGTAAGGGCACATGTCGGGGCTCGGAAGGGAAGTAATGATGTTTTGGAATGCAGATTTTGATGGAATGGACTGCGGGTGTCATGTTGCCTTTGGAGAGCCCCTAATGTGCCTAAACTGTGGAAACTCCCCACAAGTGACCACATTTTGGAAACTAGACCCCCTAAGGAACTTATCTAGATGTGTGTTGAGCACTTTGAACCCCCAAGTGCTTCATAGAAGTTTATAATGCCTGAGGCATGAAAATAAAAAAATCATATTTTTTCCACAAACATGATCTTTTAGTCCCCAATTTTTTTATTTTCCCAAGGGTAGCATGAGAAATTGGACTCCAAAAGTTGTTGTGTAATTTGTCCCGAGTAGGCTGATACCCTATATGTGGGGGTAAACAGCTGTTTGGGTTCATGGCAGAGCTTGGAAGGGAGGGAGCACCGTTTGACTTTTTCAATGCAAAATTGGCTGGAATTGAGATGAGACGCTATGTTGCTTTTGGAGAGTCACTGTTGTGCCTAAACAGTGGAAACCACCCAATTCTAACTCCAGCCCTAACCCCAACACACTCCTAACCCTAATCTCAGCCCTAGCCCTAACCTTAACCCTAGCCCTAACCCTAACCCTAATGGGAAAATGGAAATAAATACTTTTTTCAATTTTATTATTTTTCCCTAACTAAGGGGGTGATAACGGGGGGTTTGATTTACTATTTATGGTGGGTTTTTATGTTTGGCAGCTGTCACGTTAAAAGATACTTTTATTGTAAAAATAGTTTTTGCATCACCACATTTTGAGAGCTATAATTTTTCCATATTTTGACCCACCGAGTCATGTGAGGTCTTATTTTTTGCGGGGTGAGTTGACGTTTATATTGTTATCATTTTCGGGCATGTGACATTTTTTGATCACTTTTTATTCCGATTTTTGGGACTCAGAATGAACAAATAACCTGCATTTCATGAATTTCTTTTGGGGGGTGCGTTTACACCGTTCCGCGTGTGGTAAAATTGATAAAGCGGTTTTAGTCTTCAGGTCAGTATGATTACAGCAATACCTCATTTATGTTGTTTCTTTATGTTTTGGCGCCTTTATGCAATAAAAACAATTTTATATAAAAAATAATTATTTTTGCATCGCTTTATTCTGCGAGGAATAACTTTTTTTTTTGCTGATAATGCTGTATGGCAGATGCCATTTTCAGTGGTACCATAGATTGTGTGTTATTGCACTTTTTTGTTCGACAGTATGATGATAAAACATTGTTTTTTGCTTTGTTTTTTATTTTTATTTTTTAAGGGGTTCACTAAAGGTTTTAACTAGTGGGACTGTTTTATAGGGCAGGTTGCTATGGAAGCGGCGATACTAAATATGTGTACTTTTATTGTTTGTTTGTTTGTTTTTGCTTCCAAAAAATGAATTTATTAGGGAATATTTTTTAATTTAGTTAGGGATTTTATAGAAATTTTTACACGTGTTTTTTTTTGCAGGGTCTGACATAGGCACTGCAGTAGGCTTTCTCGGCGCCTGCTCTCTGTAGGCACTTGGAAGCCACCTCCCTGCAGGCCCCAGAAGGCCCCCGTGGCTATCTTGAATCTGGGGGCCTGCAAGGAAAGAGAACCTCAGAGCAGCGCAGCACATCGCACTGCTTTGGGGGTCTCAGGGAAGCGCACAGAGAAACCCCTCCCTGCGTGATTCTTCCCTAATCCCTCGGTACACTGTGATCATGTTTGATCACGTGCCAGGGGTTAATGTGCTGGGGGCAGTCTGTGACCTCCCCTGACACATAGTGCCAGGTGTCAGCTATGATAATCAGCTGACACTCGGCCACGATCAGCGGCGCTCCCCTTGGGGGCACCGCTGATAGCCATGACGTTCTATCCCATCCTTGGGAATTAATTCCCAGGTCACATGGACGGGATTGTACGTCCGATGGCAGAAAGGGGTTAAGCATTTTTCCGGCAGACAGTAACAGGAGGGTAGGTAGGGCATGAAAATCACTGAAATGGATGGAATCTGCACCAAAATGAAGTGCGAACAGCATAACGAAAATGCCTGGATGCATCTCTGACTCCCTGGTTGCTGCTGGGAACAATGTTGTCAGAGTTGCCAGTGTTGCCACTTTTACCAACTGAAAATAAACCATTCCAAACCAAAGATAAAATGGATTTTACAAGAAAAACGTTTAGGTAACATTCTTTCCTACATAATGACTTGTATATAAGGAAACACATGTAGCTTTTTTGCTGTGTTTTTAAATTCAATAGTGAAAAAAATTGCTGAAAAAATTTACATGCTGTTTCTTTAAAAAATGCAGCAGTTTTCCATTTCAGTCTGAAAAAAAAATGAATTGTATGTGTGAGATTTATTAATTTTTTCCCATTTATAAGGAGTGGAACTCCTAGACTGGTAAAGCCTATGCACTAAGTACTGCTGTTGCAACCTAAAAACAAAAGTCTTTTTAAGCGTTACATATTTTCTTTTCACTGTTAAGAACTGCCAAAAATTAGAAGAAAGAGTGAATCCAATACAATCTGCATTACACATGAAGGAGGTCCTCATATACATTCTGTTAAAAATGTTAGGTAGTATAATTCCTATACTTATACAGGCTATGCACAGAGTGCAACAGCTACTAAAAATTTGAAAATAGGGACTGCAATATCCCCTGGAAAATACATAGAGGAGGACCTCAGAAAACATTTTTTACCATTTTTAAGGAGTAGGATTCCTACACTGTTAAAGCCTATGCACTAGTGCAAGGACTGAAAAAACACTAACCTTGGTGGGTTTCCAAATACAGCTCTGGCAAAAATTAAGAGTCCACCACATCAAAACCCTGTCATGGGCAGCCCATTCTCCAGACCTGAACCCCATTGAAAACCTCTGGAATGTAATCAAGAGGATGATGGATAGTCACAAGCCATCAGATAAAGAAGAACTGCTTAAAGTTTTGTGCCAGAAGCAGTGTGAAAGACTGGTGGAAAGCATGCCAAGACAAATGAATGCTGTTTTAAAAATCATGGTTATTCCACATAATATTGATTTCTGAACTCTTCCTGAGTTAAAACATTAGTATTGTTGTTTCTAAATTATTATGAATGTTTTTTCTTTGCATTATTTGAGGTCTGAAATAACTGTTTTGCTTTTTTTTTTTTTGACCATTTCTCCTTTTCAGAAAAAAACAAAACAAAATTTATTGCTTGGAAATTCGGAAACATGTTGTCAGAAGTTTAAAGACTAAAAGAACAATTTACATTTTACTCAAAAATATACCTATAAAGAGATAAATCAGACTAACTGAACATTTGAAAGTGTTCTCTTAATTTTTGCCAGAGCTGTACACTGTGTTCCAAATTATTATGCAAAAAATATTTCCTCATATTTTCTCTAAATCACCTATATGAATTGCAGTCGTTGATATTTTCCAGTCATCTAATATTCTAGTATAATTGCAATGTTTTTGAACAAACTGCCTATGAAAACAGTATATTTTTAAAAATAAGAAACACTCAAAATGCATGTTCCAAATTATTATGCACAGCAGAGTTTTCAACCTTTTTATTTTTATTTTGAACAAAAAAATGGTCAATTGTGAAATTATAAGCATTATCAGCTTATTACAAAATGAAATCAAACAGTTTTCAAGTCAAAACTTTATTCTAGGTGATGTTACATTTGCACATAGGACGCCTTGTTCAAAAGAAGCTTCTGAACTCTCTCGTCCATTGAATTTGTCAGTTTTTGGATGGTTTGTGCTTCAATTGTTTTGCATGTGGACATAATACCCTCCCAGAGCTGTTGCTTAGATGTGAACTCCCGCCATCATAGACACTCCTTTTGATGATGCTCCAGAGGTTCTCAATGGGGTTGAGGTCAGGGGAAGATGGTGGCCACACCATAAGTTTGTTCTCTTTTATGCCCATAGCAGCCAGAGATGCAGATGTGTTATTTGCAGCATGAGACGGTGCATTATCATGCATGAAAATGATCTTGCTGCAGAAAGCACGGTTCTTCCTCTTGAACCATGGCAGGAAGTGCTGTTTTAGAAACTCCACATAGATTATGGAGTTCATCTTTACCCCTTCAGGGATCCTAAAGGGGCCGACAGTCTCTTTCCCATGATTCCAGCCCAAAACATTACTCCACCTCCTCCTTGTTGGCGCCTTAGCCGTGTTTTCATGGGGTGTCCATCAACCAGCCATCCTCCACTCCATCCATCTGGACCATCGAGCGTTGCACGGCACTCATCATTGAATAAAACAGTTAGGAAGTCAGTCTTCATGTATCGTTTGGCCCACTGGAGCCGTTTTTGCTTGTGTGCAGTGGATAGAGGTGGTCGACGGGATGGCTTACACACAGCTGCAAACCTCTGAAGGACCCTGCATCTTGCTGTTCGGGGGACGTTAGAGGCACCAGCAGCTTCAAAAACTTGTCTGCTGCTATGACAAGGCATTTTTGCAGCTGCTCTTTTAACCTGACGCAATTGCCTGTTTGAAAGAGTCCTCAATTTTTCCTTATCAGCACGCACACGTGTGTGCTGGGAATTAGCTACATACTTCTTGATTGTGCGATGATCACGATGAAGTGTCTTGGCAATGTTGATTGTAGTCATGCCTTGACCTAAATACTCCACAATTTGTTGCTTCTCAGCAGCCGACACATCCTTTTTCTTTCCCATTTTGGCAAAAAATGTAGGCTGCTTAATAATGTGGAACAGCCTTCTTAAGTAGTCTTGCCTTTATTTGGACACACCTGCCAAACTAATTTGCACAGGTATCTGCAATTGCTTTCAGTGATATAAAGAGCTCTGACACACATCACCATCAATGAGTTTAAATGACAAACAAAAAAATTCTAACCTTATCACTCCTAAACTCTTTTTGCATAATAATTTGGAACACAGTTTATATATAAGAGAATTGTATATATATAAGAGAAGGCCTAATACACTTCCTGTAAAAATTATGAAGGAGGGCATCACACACACCCTGGAAAAGTTAAGAGTGAGGCATGCCTAATGACTCTCTAAAAAGTTGGGGCAAGGACCACATGATGACCCTCTAAAAATTTGGAAAGATTGCCGCATGATGACTCTACAAATTTGGAGCAAGAATAGCATGATGATCCCCTAAAAATTTGGAGTGAGGACCACTTGATCACTGTGGTGAAGTTGACAGAATCAAACATTGCCATCAGAAGATTCAAGTGATGCGGGAAAGGAACGGGCTGCATTAAAGATGACAACTGTTGCGTAGTCAGAAACAATCAGTGGGTATCTGGGGATTGGACATCTTGCCCTTATTTGAGCCCACATTGCCCATGGATGCAAGTTAAAGAGGGAAGGAGCAGTGTCTGTGGCCCATGAGCCTCAGTTTTAGCTCAAGTCCGTGTACCATCCAAATAGATCTGCACTGATTGAATGGATGAAAGTCCCAAATGCATCTTTTGTGTCAGATGCCTGAAGCTCCTTGTTGTGCCAGTTATAACCTGAGTGGCCTCATATCCTCATATCTAGGACTCCTTGTTGTTGGCCTCTGATGGCCAAAGGTTTGGTTTGCCCCTTATCCTTACTTATTATTCATTTGAGCCATGGGAGGAATCTACACCTTTCGTTATGGACTTTGCCTAACCAGCTATGAACTTTGACCCAATCTCCTCCTATGGACTTTGCCCAAGCCCATTGTCACAGGGTTACCACGACACTGTGGAGTCAGAAGACTGCAGTATCTGATTGCTCCTACCCAGCGCTGAGAAGAAGCACTTCTCCATCATTTTAAATGTGTTTATTTCTTCTGGCAGGACAGGGGAAATTCCTGTGCTCACAGCTGAGCTCAGTTAGCCACTCCTTTCCTCTTTATAATCTTGGCTCTGTTAGAAGTCCTTGTCAAAGCAAGCATTTGCTGCAAGGCTAACGGAGGGAGAGGAGTTGCTATGAGAAGGAGAGTTGGAGGAGTTATTAGTGACTGTTGCTTGGTTTGTATGTATGGTAATTCTCAATCCTTCTTTCTTTTTGATAATTCCCCTACCTCCATGCCCAGTGCATTCCTCTGTTATATGTGAGTGAATATTTTATATGCGGGAAAATATTTGCATCGCGACAAAAATATTTTCAGCACTTTAGCAATGATAATGGTGGTGTATCATGAGCGTTTGGCACATGTTTGATGAGGGGAGAGGGTTTGCAGAGCTCAGAGGCGCGGCGTATTTGTAAACAGTCATTTTTCCCCTAACTTTATGTGCGCACAATGCGGCTAGTCAATCAGGGCACAGGAAACACCCAAAATGTCCTGACACAATGGCTTGTGTCATTGACTGCTGAAATCACATGTCCCTATCCATATGAATTGCGGACATCTTGCTTTAGTGCCATTTTGACACTGCAACAGTGCAGAGAGGCTGCTCCTGATGATGGCACTGTTAACAGCAAGATTTTAGCTAGTTAGTTAGGCAGTTGTATATCAGTCAGATAATGTGGCTAGATAGTGTCACATTATATTACCTTAAATTTACCTTCCAGCACTTTTTTTTGGCCATAACTAAGGTCCACAGACAAGACCAGCAGGGCACATGTCCTACAAGTGTTTTGTGCACTGCTTCTATTGTGCCCCATGCACTAGTATAGCATTCTAATTAATATTTTTTCACTAGCTAAATGTGAAAAAGCCTGCTGTATCCCACCTTCTCATTCAGTGCTGTGGTGTTATGAAACTGTCTGCAGACCTAAGGCACATTAAAAAAATATATAATTTTTCAGTTTCAAAAAGTTAGATAACCTACCGTATAGAGGCCTGATCCAAAGGTCACCAAAAATTATTCTGTTCCTAGTGTCATACAGTAGGGAACCTGACTTTCAAATTGTTTGTAGCATCTAGTGTGTTATAGAGGCCTAATCCAAAGGCCACAAAAAATTATTCTGCTCCTAGTGTCATACAGTAGGGAACCTGACTTTCAAATTGTTTGTAGCATAACTTCTTTGTCATACAGGCCTCATTCACACTCAAACAATTCTTTTTTCTCTCACTAACATCATGCAGCATGCCATATTTCAACTGTTACTGAAATTCAGTTGTATGCAGAGGTGGTGCAAAGTTTAAAATCGATTTTTTTGTTGCTTATACTGTGCTCCTACCATAATATCTGACCAATATGACTGGGAAAAAGCGAGGCCGTGGTGGAAGGGGAATTAGGCTTGGTGTTCAAGGTATGCGTGGGGTAGGTGTTAATGTTTGTGAAAGCACTAGTGAAGCAATGTCATGTCCTATGCAAAGACAACTGACAACTGTTTGTTACTGGACAGGCTACTCCGCTACCTTTCTTTGGCAGATGCACAGCGGTATGCCTTGTCAATGATGCCCAGAAAAAGCATGTGGTCGATTAGTTGGCAAGTGCAGCTTTAAGTGGCCTCTCCTCCTCTTCCTCCACTTCAACATCACACACAGTACAGTCCACCCATGTCCCAACTTTCCAACCATACAGCTGACTGTATGTAACTACAGACAGATGAGTTTGAAGAGCTGTTCATACATTCTATACCATGGTCATCAGAAGTGTGCTCAAAAGCTTCACAGAGTCAAGTTGAGCAAATCTGCATCGATGCTGAAATTTTTTTTAGCTTGGATCCTGGGCAGGACAAAGTAGGGTACAAACAGCATCCTGACCATTGTTATCACATGTTATCCCCTGGGGGTGGTGATCCTGATGAGATTCAGATATCTGAAGCTCACATGAACTGTACTGTGCTGTCAGGGCAGGAAGAAGAGAAGGGTGACTCCAAGGACAAGGAATGTGATAACACAGAGGATGATGATGAGGTGTTAGATCTCAGTTGGCGTGAACACAGAGGCACACAGCTGAGTAGGTCATCTGAACAGGAAGACAAGGAGGTTGTGCTGTGCCGTACGTCGCAGACACATAGTGATGCAGCCAAGATGAGCAATGCATTCTCAGCCACAACTGGGCCTGTGACCAGCAGTGTACGTGGGTCTGCAGTTCGCAGAGGTGGCAAGGGTTGCCTAGCCTGAGCCTTTTTTGACACTGCAAAGGATGAGCCAACTCACATATACTGCCATCTTTGCAAAAAAACTGAGTCAAGGTAAAAACTGCAATATTTTGACTACTACATGTGTGAACCTTAACATGAGCAATCAACATTCTTTACTGTGGAAATCCCACTGCGCAAAAATGTGGACCAGCAGACATCAACAACCATCAGCTGCTCATCAATCACATCTGATGCTTCTTCCTCCTCCTCTGTTATGGTGCCAACTATTGAGACGCAGGTGTTTGACCGCAGAACCTTGGGTTCTTTACCCACTCCAGTCACACTGACTGAGAACCTGCCATCAGCTGTATCGGAAGCGGACATGCCTGCTGTTTTTGACCGATCTCAGAGAATGAGCACACCACAAGTTTCTTGATCCACACTAACATCTCAGCCTGCACCTCTCTCATGGTCCAGCAGTTTGTCCGGTTCACCATACTCCGCCCTCTCTCAGCACTGCAGCCAGCCGACGTTTCCACAGTTGCAGTCAGAGAAAAGATTGTTTGATCCTATGCATGACAAAGCTAAGAGGTTGAACTCCACCATCTCCATTCTGTTGGCCAAGGAAATGAAGCCTTTCCACCTGGTAGATACAGACGGTTTCCAAAGTTGTAGCTTGCTCACAGAGTCAAGAGGGTCATATCAACCATATATATTCTATCCTTGAGGACCATGAGAACAGAGAAAGAAGGAATAATTTGTGGATCAAGGGCATCCTTGAATCAGTTGCAGCTGAAGCATTGTCTGTGACTCTGATTAAGATATTCTCTAAAATATTATCCCAAGAGGACCCCGCACACAATGAAATAGTGAGAGCTCACAGGTCATTAAAACCATGGCCTAAATCAAGAGACCCTCCACGAGATGTAATTTGCAGTTTTTTGGACTATTGCACTAAGGACTTAATTTTAAGACGTTCAAGGGAAACAGAAAATATTGTATTTGAGGATTCCCTGATCATGATCTTTCAAGATCTAGTGACATCGACACTAAACAAGAGACGCCTACTGAAACCTTTTACAGAAGCCTTGCACCATAATCAATGTCAGTACCGCTGGCTATATCCTTTTGGCATTGCAATAATATCCAAAGGTAAATGTATCCAGGCTAGGACCTCTGCAGAAATTCAAGAGGCGTGTGAGGAGTTGGGGATCATACTGGAAAAGTATCCAGATATAGAGTCGTACCACCTAACACCCTCCTTGAGTTCTATATCCCAGCCTGCCTTTTGGAACTTGGTCAAACCTGCAAATGCTAATCGATCCAGACGCAAAACAGTGAAGCATCAACCTTTTCCTCCAGAGGATGAGATTGGCTGAATTAATGGACTGGGACCGGGATTCGTCCGGGTCACGGAATTTTCTTTACAGGCCTTGCCAACATGTAATGACAGAATTGTTTAGACTCCGTCATGTCTAGTTGCATTGTTTACCTGTGTTTGTTTCTGTTCCTTTTTCAGGCAGAAATGCCAATTTATGACACTAGCCGTTTAATGTTAGTAGTTTCCAAAGGCTTTTCCCGTGGGCAGAGCTTTGCCTACAACTGTATGCTGATATCCCCTTTCCCATGGAGCTTGTCTGATCCATTTTTATATCCCCTACTCATAGGCGGGCGGACGGGTATTGCATCATGGGACAGGAATAGATTGCTTATACATAGAACCTATTGTATTGGCGCTGACGCACCCATCTCCCCCCTCTTTATTGTTAATTCTCCACATCAATATGGTTTTTGTTATTGTCCCCTATACTGGCGTAGACTGGTGTACCACCCGTGTTAAGGTTTCAATCCCCTTCCTACACCTTTTCCCTAGGTCCATCATGGTGACGTTTCAGATTGAATGTCTAAACTTTTTCTCCTTGTCACATGGAGTGTAAGCAAAATACTCTTAATTTAGCGAGTTTCAATACACATGGTCTAAATTCCCCTGTCCCAAGAACCAAGACATTAAACAGATTTAGGAAAGAACATTTCAATATTCTACTTCTACAGGAAACCCACTTTAAGACTGAGAAACTCCCCTCTTTTGAAAAGAACCACCTAATCAGTGGTACCACGCCACTTCCCCCAGAGAGGTGTATCTACTGCATTTGACAAGAACACTTCCTTTCTTCTGACTGATTCGATGGTCGATGCTGCGGGAAGATATATTTTCTTAAAGGGTCTTCTGGCGGGAACTCTAGTAACGATTCGTAATTTCTATGCCCCCAATAAAGAACAAATTAAATGGATAATTGCCAGATTAAATCAATTCAGCTTGTTTATAGAAGGCATAGCAATTTTGGGAGGGGACTTTAGTGTTCTCATGGTTCCTATCTTGGACTCTACCACAAAAAAAGCCTGATGTCCTACCAAAGTATAGGTAGATTTAAGAAGTCTCTCCATTCCCTCTCACTTATTGACACCTGGCGATACCTGCACCCTAAAGACCTTGACTTCACCTTCTCTTATACCCACAACTCTTACCATAGAATTGATTACGTTTTTTTACCAAGATCTCTATTTCCCACAATTTCGAATGCAGAGATACTCCCTTCGATTCATTCCGATCATTTGATAATCTCAGTATGTTTCTCGCTCTCTAAACCTTACTCTATATATCGTACATGGAGACTGAATGAATCAATCCTAACTTCAGACTTAAACAAACAGCGAATTCGCAACACCCTCACTGACTTTTTTTTAATATTAATGACACACCATAAATAAGTTACCCGACCATGTGGGAAGCCCACAAGGCTGTAGTGAGGGGTGAATTGATCTCCATAGCCTCTTATCTCATAAACATAAAAAATCTAAGAGACATTTTTTATCTCTTAACATAAAAAAGTCAGGACCTATATGAAGATATAGCCAAGCTGGAGTTACCGCATAAGAGATCTCTGTTGCATCGGGACTTGGAGGCCTTGACAGCTAAACGATTACAATTAAAAGACCTACTTAATAAGCACTCTGCCAAACAGTATCATAGCTGGTGAAATCCCATGTTTGTTCATGGTGACAAGGCCTCCAAGCTTATGATGTCACTGATTAAAAGACGACTGGCCAAAACTTACATACACTCCTTAAAAACCACTAATGGTGAAAGCACATCAGACACTAACCTGATTTCATCAGAATTCTTAAAATATTACTCAAATCTTTACAATATACTCCCAGATGAAACTGAACTAGACAAAGAAAGAAAACACGCAAAAATTCAAATCTTTTTATCCGAACTTAACTTACCTAAACTATCGATAGAACAACAAAGGACCCTCATTAAACCCTTCACACTTGGCGAGCTCCAATCCACTCTGGTAAAGTGTTCCACTTGAAAAGCCCCTGGCCCTGATGGCCTCCCCATCTCATACTACAAGACCTTCTCTGAGACCTCGAGCCTCATCTCCTTAGACTGTGCAACGAGATACTCCAAGGCAGATCTTTCCCTCTTCAAACATTAGAGGCACAAATATCTCTCATACATAAAGAAGGCAAAGATCCAGAACACTGTTGCATTTACAGGCCGATCTCCCTCCTAAACGAAGACCTTAAAACTTATGCTAGCATGTTGGCAAACCGCATAGTGGATTATTTGCCTAACTTGATCTCTCCTGATCAAACGGGCTTCGTGAGGGGGGGGAGAAGGTAAAGATAATGCCTGGCGAGTCCTTCACCTGTTGCAATTCTCTAAAATTCATAAACTTCATTTATTGCTTTAGGGTACCTGTTGTGAATTCTCTTGCTCGGAGTTCTAAACCAAAGCTCCCTCTGCTCTATCTGGTGGTTGCTGAGAGTAGTGGAGCTGACCAGGTGGATGGAAGTTCCCCACCTGACGAGGATAATTGGAAACCTGGGATTACTGGCTGGAAGCATATAATTGAGCTGGCTGCTCTTGGAGTTTGCTGGTGATTTCCTCAGTGTGCATTTGGAGCTCTTTTGTCCCCTGCCTTATCTGCATGGTTCAGCTAAAACAAAAAGCAAAAAACACAAATATCCTGAACTAAAAGTAAAAAATATACTGCAAATAATGCATAAAGGTAATAATAATAAGGGTATTTAGTAAACATAATTTTGATCAAAATAATATACAAGCCATCCCGCCACGTCACGGCAACCCTTGTGGGACAGTCCCTACTCTAGTATTTAAAACCTTATCACTTGCCAAGTGGCGTGAATGTGAATAAGGGTCGAGCGGCTGAACCACTTGTAACAGCTTAGGCCAGACTGGATGGCTTTCCCAGCTCGGAAAGAGGGCGGTCACACCCATATATGCACTGAATGCACAATGAAATAAATAAAAAACAAATCTGAACTGAGAAAAGTAAGTTAATGTGTATGCACAATGTAAGTGCATATTAACACATGACCATTAACCAGAGAAAACAAAAAGCAAAAAACACAAATATCCTGAACTAAAAGTAAAAAATATACTGCAAATAATGCATAAAGGTAATAATAATAAGGGTATTTAGTAAACATAATTTTGATCAAAATAATATACAAGCCATCCCGCCACGTCACGGCAACCCTTGTGGGACAGTCCCTACTCTAGTATTTAAAACCTTATCACTTGGACTGTCCCACAAGGGTTGCCGTGACGTGGCGGGATGGCTTGTATATTATTTTGATCAAAATTATGTTTACTAAATACCCTTATTATTATTACCTTTATGCATTATTTGCAGTATATTTTTTACTTTTAGTTCAGGATATTTGTGTTTTTTGCTTTTTGTTTTCTCTGGTTAATGGTCATGTGTTAATATGCACTTACATTGTGCATACACATTAACTTACTTTTCTCAGTTCAGATTTGTTTTTTATGGTTCAGCTAAGTATTCTTTTGCTAATCCTTTGCATTGCATCTAATCTGGTTGTGTTTTGTTTTTGCTTTCTGTTTTGCTGCTAGGGTTCAGCATGCTCCCTGCTGGGGCAGCGCTGGGCCCTGCTTCATATGTGGCAGCTTGCTCAGTCCCCTGTTATGTTGGTATCTTTTTGCTTGCTGCCAGTTTATACCAGAGTGCTGATCTAGCGGGGGGTAAGATCGAGTGATCTCAGGTTTTTTTGGGGTTTTTTTTTCAGTAGTGTTGGACTTTTTCAGGGTTTTTGTGCATGATTGCAGACAGTATCTTTTCTATCCTGTCCTGTCTAGACAACTTGGGCCCCACCGTTTGCTCAGTCTGTTCTCTGCCTGTGTTTGTGTCTCATCTTGTCTCACCAACAATATATGTTTGGGGGCTGTCTAGTCCTTTGGGGATCTGCTCCGGGGCAGTTTAGATTTCATCTTTCTGTCTTTAGGCTGTTAGTCCTCCGGCTGTGACGAGGCGTCTTGGGCATCATAGGAACACTCCACAGCTACTGCTAGTTGTGCAGATAGGATCAGGGGTCTGCAATCCACTTAGTTACCAACCTCTCTGATCTTCTGGTGGCCTAGCCTGTTCCTGCCATCCTCCTCGGTGACCCATTCATAACAGGTACCGACACGGAAAAGGCATTTGACAGAGTGGATTGGACCTTCCTATAAGAAACTCTCAATTGCTTTAGTTTCCCCCCACTACTGAAAACGGCGATACTTTTAATGTACTCTCAACCTTCAGCCAAAATTAAAATTAATAACTCCCTTTCTATGCCATTCAACATACCGAACGGAACGAGGCAAGGTTGTCCACTTTTGCCTCTGTTATTTGTAATGGTAATGGAACCCCTGATTAGATCTATTATTGAATGTAAGGATATAACCAGGATGACTATTCATGGAACTTCCCATAAAACTATGGTCTTTGCGGATGACCTCCTAATCACAATGATGCACCCACATAAGGGCATACCGGCTCTTATGCAGATCCTTGAGAGATATGGTTCCCTTTCCAATTTCAAAATAAATTTGTTCAAATCTGAAGCTCTATGTATCAACATCCCTCATAGCACCTTGGATCGCTTCAAATCTCAATTCCCCTTTCACTGGCCAGGTAAATTTATAACATACCTGGGTATTAAGATCAGTGCCTCCTATAAGGAACTATTCACTTTAAATTACAAACCGCTCCTTATATTAGTAGCGGACCATACTAAGAGGTGGGGGGGCCTCGTATCTCTCTTGGATGGGTAGAAAAAACTTATTTAAAAGTGTCCTCTTACCTAAATTTATTGACCTATTCCAAATGTTACCTATAGCATTACCAAAAACATTCCTGTCTCAAATCAATTCATCATTCTTTAACTATATCTGGAACAAACATCGATCGAGACTTAACTCTCACACCGTTTCACTCCCTAAGAGATATGGCGGTATGGGTGCTCCCAATATTTTTAATCATTATTCAGCAGCTTTGTTCTTGAGAACCGTTGACTGGGTTAAGAAACCCAAGGAGATACTTTGGCTCCCAATAGAGGAGCATATGTTGCCCATACAACTGCGCTCGATTATTCTTTCAGCAACTTTTACACATAAAGTCGCATTCCCAAATCTCCTTACTCGGGCGACGATCAATTGTTGGAATTCTTTTGCTCTGTATCTGTCCCCATCCCCTTCCCCGCTATCCAGGGTCTCAGATACTATGGCCCACAACCTACTACAATCTTCACCCCCGGATACATCTCCACTAGTGTTGAGCTTTCCGACACCGCAAGTATCGGGTATAGGCCGATATTAGCTGTATCGGAATTCCGATACTGACTTCCGATACTTTTTTCGTATCGGATACCGGAATCGGAAGTTCCCATAAAGCTATCAGCCTGCTCGATTTGATTCAGCCAATGGGAATCCTCAGAAGTGTGGGCACATCCTGTTAGGCATGTTAACTATTGGCATGGCTGTGATTGGCTGCTGAAATGACGTCATCATGATGCGCGGTCTGTGCCGACTGCAGGGGGTCTGTGCCGACTGTCGGTGGTCTGTACGGGCTTCTCGGGGGTCTGTGCCGGGTGCCTGTGCCGGCTGCCGGTGGTCTGTGCGGGCCTGCCGGGGGTCTGTGCGGGCTGCCGGGGGTCTGTACGGGCCTGCCGGAGGGCTTGTGTCGGCTGCCGGTGGTCTGTGCGGGCCTGCCGGAGGTCTGTGCGGGCTGCCGGAGGTCTGTACGGGCCTGCCGGGGGTCTGTGCCGGCTGCCGGTGGTCTGTGCGGGCCTGCCGGGGGTCTTGTGTGTGTGCAGGCATCGTCCGATGGGACTACAAGTCCCATCGGGCGATGCCTGCTACACTGACAGTGATTGACACATTAGCCAATGATGGGACATTAGTAGTCCCATCATCCGGCTAATGTGTTGAATGTAATTAAAGCAAGGACTTCCAAGGTGTTATTTTCGGAATACTTCCTGTAACACGTGCCACGCCAGAGAGGCAACGGGAGATTAGGGAGGTTAATAAGTGGCTCAGGAATTGGTGTAGAAGGAGGGGTTTGGGTTCCTGGAGAGCTGGGCTGACTTCTCAGTTAGCTGCAGGTTCTACGCTAGGGACGGGTGCACCTCAATGGGGGAAAAAATGGCTAGAAGGTTGGAGGAGTGTTTAAACTAGGGATGGGGGGGAGGGTATTCCTTTTGAAGGAGGGGAAGACAGTGCAGATAGAGACCTGGGCACAAATAATGAAATTGGGGGTGGGGGTGGCATGGGGGGTATGGTTAGAACAGTTAATTTAAGAAAGAATAGAGGTACAAAGAGATATATAAAGTGCATGCATACTAATGCCAGAAGCCTCGCCAACAGAATGGAGGAATTAGAGTTAAATTTGCTGGAACATAATTATGACATGGTGGGGATATCTGAGACATCGCTGGATGAGAGCCATGACTGGGCGATTAATTTACAGGGCTATAGTCTGTTCAGAAATGACCGTACAAATAAGCGAGGGGGAGGCGTGTGTTTATATGTAAAATCATCCTTAAAACCAATCCTGTGTGAAAATATATATGAATCTAATGAAAATGTAGAGCCCCTGTGGGTGGAGATAAGGGGGGAAAATAATAAATTACTGATTTGGGTTTGTTATAAGTCTCCAAAAATAATGGAAGCAATGGAGAATATCCTCATAAAGCAAATAGATGAAGCTGCGACTCAAGGAGAAGTCATTATTATGAGGGACTTCAAATACCTTGAAATACATTGGGGAACCGAAACCTGCAGTTCCAGCAAAGGTAATAGGTTTTTGACAACTATGAGAGACAATTACCTTTCACAACTGGTTCAGGACCCAACAAGAGGGGGGGGCACTGCTAGACCTAATATTAACCAGCAGGCCAGACTGCATATAAAATATAAGGGTTGAGGGTCACTTGGGTAATAGTGAGCACAAAATAATAAGTTTTCAGGTATCCTTTAATAAGATGTGTAGTACAGAGGTTACAAGGACACTAAACTTCAGGAAAGCAAATTTCCAATGGATGAGAGATGATCTTGGTACAATTAACTGGGATGATATCCTGAGACATAAAAATACACAAGGAAAATGGGAGACGTTTATTAGCATCCTGAATAGGATCTGTGCATAATATATACAGTATTGGAATAAACATGTTAGAAATAGGAGGAAACCACTATGGCTAAATAGAGCTGTAAGGCCGGTTTCACATTTGCGCTTTATAGCGCAGCGATGGCCCGCGCACGGCCGCTGCTAAGCCCCGCCCCCTCCCGGCTCCCTGCCCGCCCCATCCGGTCATCGCCGCCTACTAGCGCACATGGACGCTTGCGATCTGCGCACACTATCTTTAGCATAGGGTGCGCAGATCATGCGCTGGCCGTGCGCTAGCAGGATTTTGCCTTGCGCTGCACACTTTTGAAGGTGCGCCCGTGTGCGCCGAACGCAGCATGTTGCATTTTGGCGCGCACGGCGCACCTTCAAAAGTGCGCAGCGCACAGCAAAATCCTGCTAGCTCACGGCCAGCGCACGATCTGTGCACCCTATGCTAAAGATAGGGTGCGCAGATCGCAAGCGTCCATGTGCGCTAGTAGGCGGCGCTGACCGGATGGGGCGGGCAGGGAGACGGGAGCGGGCGGGGCTTAGCGGCAGCCGTGCGCAGGCCGTCGCTGCGCTATAAAGCGCAAATGTGACACTGGCCACAGTGGAGCAATAAGTGACAAAAATAAAGTAGGTATTAGTGAGGCATTAAATAAATATAGAAAATTAAATAAATTCTGTAAAAAGCTAATAAAAATAGCAAAGATGGAGACAGAGAGACTCATTGCCAGAGAAAGTAAAAATAATCCCAAAATATTCTTTAACTGCATAAAAAGTAAGAAACTAAAAAATGATAGTGTTGGCCCCCTTAAAAATAGTCTGGGCGAAATGGTGGATGAGTATGAGGAAAAAGCCAATATGCTAAATGACTTTTTTTCAACAGTATGATCAGTGATAAAAATTCTCCATTAAATGTCACCTGCTTAACCCAGCAGGAAGTATGGCGGCGTCTAAAAATCACTAAAATTGACAAATCCCCGGGTCCGGATGGGATACACCCCTGAGTACTGCAGGAATTAAGTACAGTCATAGATAGACCATTATTTTTAATCTTTAAAGATTACATAATAACAGGGTCTGTACCACAGGACTGGCGTGCCAATATTCAAAAAGGGGACAAAAATTGAATTTGGAAATTATAGGCCAGTAAGCTTCACATTGGGGAAAAAAATTCCTCCCTGACTACACTTGCGGCAATCAGACTAGTTCACTGGATCAACACAATATTAAGGAAACTAGTGTATATACCCTGTAATATTATACTTTTCAAGAAGCGCATCCAGTCCCTTCTTAAATTTTATTAGGGAATCACTCATTACAACATCATATGGCAGAGAGTTCCAAAGTCTCACTGCTCTTACAGTAAAGAATCCGCGTCTGTGATTATGCTTAAACCTTCTTTCCTCCTGACGTAGAGGATGCCCCCTTGTCCCCGTCACAGGTCTAAGAGTAAAAAGATCATTAGAAAGGTATTTGTACTGTCCCCGCATATATTTATACATTGTAATAAGATCACCCCTAAGCCTTTGATTTTCCAAACTAAATCACCCCAAGTGTAATAACCTGTCTTAGTATGGCAGACCCCCTAGTTCTCTAATAACCTTGGTCGCTCTTCTCTGCACCTGTTCCAGTTCAGCTATGTCTTTCTTATACAACTGAGACAAGAACTGTACACAGTATTCTAAGTCTGGTTGCACTAGTGACTTATATAGAGGTAAAATTATGTTCTCCTCATGAGCATATATGCCTCTTTTAATGCATCCCATTATTTTATTTGCCTTTGCAGCAGCTGCCTGACACTGGCCACTAAATGTGAGTTTATCGTCCACCCATACACCCAGGTCTTTTTCAGTGACAGTTTTGCCCAGTGTTTTACAATTAAGCACATAATTATACATCTTGTTCGTTCTACCCAAGAGCATGACCTTACATTTATCCCCATTAAAGCTCATTTGCCATTTATCAACCCAAGCTTATATATAAAATTGTCCTCCTCTGTATTGATTACCCTGCAGAGTTTAGTGTCATCTGCAAATTTAAAATTTCTACTCTTTATGCCCCCTACAAGGTCATTAATAAATATGTTAAAAAGAAGTGGGCCCAATAATGACCCCTGTGGTACCCCACTGCTACCCATGACCCTGTCCGAGTGTGCTCCATTAATAACCACCCTTTGTTTCCTATTCCTGAGCCAGCTCTTAACCCACTTACATATATTTTCCCCTATCCCCATTGTTCTCACTTTATGTATCAACCTTTTGTGTGGCACCATATCAAAAGCTTTTGAATAGTCCATGTACACCATGTCCACTGCATTCCCTTGGTCCAGTCCGGAACTTACCTCTTCATAAAAGCTTATCAGATTAGTCTGACAGGAATGGTCCCTTGTAAACCCATGTTGATATTGGGTCATGAGGTTATTATTCTTCAGCTACTCTAGTATAGTATCTCTTAGACAACCCTCCAGGATTTTACCCACAGTTGAGGTTAAACTTACTGTTTGCCACATGGGTTTTTTTTGCCTTCCTCTGGATCAACATGTTAGGGCAAGTTCTGATAGGATATGGGTTGAACTAGATGGACTTAAAGTCTTCCTTCAACCTTAATAACTATGTTACTATGTATATGTTACTGTTCTCCCCCCCGCTCCCCCCTTCCTTTCCCTCCCAGACCCCGTTCTTGTGACCTTTTTTTATGCTACCAGTTTATTTGTTATTTTCTAAGGTTGTGACAACTGTTTTTTTTGTCATATGTTCTAAAAATGAGTCAATTCTTTTCATACTAGCTCTATGGATGTATTAATCAATGTTGTTTGGACTCTTTGATGTGTCTCTGATACAATTTGCCCTGCTAATGTTGTCACATATTATTTGTTAATTAATAAATAAAACATTGAAAACAAAACAGACGGTTTCCAAAAGCTGATGGCCGTCACAGTCCCCCAGCACCAATTGCCAGTCGCCATTACTTTTCTAAGAAAGCTGTGCCTGAACTACACCAACATGTCACAGACAACATCACCCGTTCCTTGACTAAATCTGTCTGTCAGAGTGCATTTCACCACAGACACTTTGATGAGTAAGCATGGCCAAGGGCGTTAAATCTCGCTGACTGGGCATTGAGTGACTCTGGTGGCTGTGGGGACAGGCGCTGTTCCACAAGTCATGGAATACCCAAGGCTTGCAGGACAAACCTCTACATTTAACACTTCTTACACTGCTTCTGCCTCCTCTATCTCCTCTAGGGCCTCCACCTGCTCCCTCAACCTCTGCCTTAACAAAATATGCGTTCCAACAATGATTTGGAACAACTAATTGTGCCTCATGGCTGCATCACAATATTAGTAGTGATGAGAGAAGAGTGAAATATTCAGATTCAGTAAAATTGGCACAAATATTATCTTTTTCTTTTTAAATTATTTTTTATTAAATTTTCAAGGAATTAAACAGTGCTGAATAGATGTTGGAGCCATGCATATAAACATCGGGTTGGCAATATACCTATATATACACGCAATGTACATGGATACCAAATCAACATCTCTAAGCAGTATGTTTTGTAAGAAACAGACAACACTGTATACAAAATAAACTTAAGAAGACGTTATGGAAAAAGAGAGGATAAAGAAAGAGGTTTGGGAAGAAGGAAAAGGAGTGTGTGTAGGATTGAGCCTTTGGGTCGGGTTAGCGTTTGGCTCCTTGGGAAGGATCACTGTGAAGAGAAACTCATGGTACATCAGCTTGTTGCTTTATCACTTGTACATGTCTTGAGATTTAGACATTGCAGGCCTGTTTAGTAATTAATATAAGGTTAACATGTGAGTAGGGTATTTTGGTTTACATAACTCAAGCATTATAGGGCAACAGTTTCCGATATAAATTATAAATATTTATATAGGAGGACATCCCCAATTTTATGACTTTTCTCCTTCTATACACCTGAGGCGTCTCTGTAAGTGCGCCATGGGGACTATATCTCCTTAACTTCAGATGTCTCCTGTGTTCCCAGCTAGTTAGCTCCTCCAGCCTATAGAGCTGTTCCACCTTTTGTTCCCATTGGGAGATTCTAGGTGCCTCGACTGATTTCCACTCAGTTGGAACCAGTATTCTGGCTGAAGGCATTAAATGCCTGAGAAGGGAGATCTTATTTTTAGGTAATGTTCTTGGGAATAAATGAAGAAGGCATACTTCTGGAGAAGCTGTTAAAGGGGTCTTTAAAACATGCGAAATACGTTTAACAATTTCTGACAGTATTTTTGGATTTTTGGACAGGTCCCCCACATGTGCAAATATGTGCCCTGTTCTTTTTGGCATCTCCAGCAGTTTGGATTATAAGCTTTATTGTATCTGTGGAGTTTATTCGGGGTGATGCGCCATCTGGTGATTAGTTTGTACCCACTTTCTTGTATGCGGATGCATTTAGAGGAGAGTTTGTGTGATTTCAATACTTCCTCCAAATCTCTGGAGGAGAGGGATATGTTCAAGTCTCTTTCCCATTTTTTTAATAAATGGGAGGGATTTGGATCCTCGAAAGGATATAATTTGTTTGTATAAAGTGGCCATTATTTTTTTTGGTGGTTTAATCTGGGCAAGAAGTGTTTCAAACCAAGTTAGCTGTCAGTCTTTTCCAGTCCTACATATTATAGATTTAAAGAGCGTTACAAATTTATGATAAAGAGGGGGGTTCAAAGAGTTAACATTTAATATCTTGATCACCTCCTCCTGTGTAGAAATTTGTCCTACTTCTAATAGATTATGTGAGGAGATGTTGGAATCCCGAATCTGTTTGGGCAAAGTGTTGTTAGATAGGAAAAGGTCTCAAATCTGCAATAGAGGTGAAGGGTATGGGGTGCAAGACTCTCTTATATGAGACAGTGACCAAATTTTATTTGTAACGGATGTAAAAGGGTTTAGGATATGGAGACTAGTCATCGCCCCCATTTCGTAAAATATTAGCTGTCTCAGTTGGAAAGATAAAGTCTCCTCCTCAATCTGCACCCAAACTTTGTGTATTGGACATCTTATCCAGTCAACTATTCTCTGTAAATGTACAGCTTGCTGAAAGTGTTGAGGGGATAGCAAGTCTAATCCTCCTTTATTATAGGGTAAGGTAAATATTTGTTGTGCTCTTCTAGGCTTTTTTGACCCCCGTAAGTAGGCACAAATAATATCTAATATCCGTGTATTCGTACCGAATAACGAATCCAATGCATGTCGATGGGAAAGCCAAATATTTTTCTGCTGGACCCAACAAACAGGTCTGGGGGCATGGGAAAAAAGCTGAAATGGATGGGAAAGAACTAAAACTAAATGGGAACAGCATGGAGAAGATGCCTGCATGCCTTTCTGACTCACATACTGTATGGTATCTGGGAATAATGTTGTCAGACTATTGTGTCGGTTTATGGATTTTTAAAAAGACCTACCAAACCAAAATTTGAATCAAAGGAAAAATGCTAACAAATATTTTTTCCTTCATAATTACATATATATAGCGCAAAATAAAAAAAAATATATACCTCCCCTTTAACATATGTTCAAATGGAGCATTTTGGCTTTTTTCCTTTAACATTTGTCAGTGCTCTCATTCCTACATTTGGGAGGTTCCTCTCTCATGCCTAATAGTTAGCAAGATACTGGAATAGATATTCCCCATCCCTTTGCAATGCTATTTCAAACAAGCCCAATTGAATTTTGAACTTCGCCTGCCACCAACATCATGTCCACTGCCATGTCATTATGTGGCCCACGTTTACAATTTGCAGAGTGACAGCAGGTGCCGTGAAACCTGAGTTTGGTAAGGGCCCTCAGGTGGCCCTGTATCATACATTTGGGAGAGCTCTCACTCTTACATTTGGGAGGGCCCTCCCTCATTCAAAATAGTTAGCAACATAGTGGAATAGATATTCCCCATCCCTTTACAATGCCATTTCAAAAATGACCTTTTGAATTTTGGGCTTCGCCCGCCACCACCACCACCATGTCCACCACCATGTCATTATGCAGCCCTCGCCTCACATTCTCAGAGGGCCAGCAGGTGCTATGAAACCTGTATCTTGTAAGCTCAACAGTTCAGTTTTCCCACCGGATCCCAATGGAACCACTGTCATAGTGGGTCAAGCTGCTGTAAGGTGAATATAATAAAGGAGTTGGGGGAGCTGTATGATGAATGTCAGGAAACTGGATTCAACCAGACACCAAAAGCTTTAGAATTAAATTCTGAATACAGTGTATGCAAGCGAGGGCCTCTATCGTCAGTCTGTCACGACTGAAATCCATGTCAGGAACATGTACAAGCCTCATTTTAACAGGAAGCAGCCTCCTCAAGGGAACGATACAGGAGTACTAATTTACCAATCTGAACAAGCCTACACACTTCTTCTGGAAACTACGCAGTCACGCTGAATGTATCTTTTGCATGGTTTTGAGCAACAATGGAGTAATTACAGGATGTGTCCCAGAGAGTGTCTAGGTCTGTGGAGTGTATTACTCAGGTGACAGGCAGTACTACAGAGCTCAGGTAAAGACCTTAGCGTAGCAATTACCATGTTCCAATATGTTTAAGTCTGTGGCATTAATAGGCCTGTGGAGCATATTAACCCAGTCTCTTAGAAGTGCTTAAAATATACATAAACTGACCAATAACCCACCACCGTTTTTTGTAAGGACTCTAATTTAGAAAATGTAAGGGAAGCAACTGTTTAATAAAGAGACAGAAGTCTCATTTAGGATCCTGGAAAACTCAGCAATGGTCTTTGTCCAGCACCAGACAACGTAAATTGCTAACGAATATATATGCCCTATCTAACTAACAATTTGTGAACAGACATATATGCTGACAAGGGACAACTGAATGATGCACTGGGACAATGAACTGGACGTGGTTGCTGACTGCTGTATCTTTGCAACTGCAGATTGTGGACAGGAATCATCAGTGCCTCCTTCCTGGACAGCAGATTGGCACTGGCATAACACAGGGGAAGGGCCAGTGGTTGTACTGTTAGACACAGATTTTGTACCAAGGTGTTTCACCCACCTACTGGGGTGCTGGGTATATGAAGAGTATATTTTGTATTCTAACAGAGGTATTATGTTGAATTTCCCTTCACAAAGGGATGTATGGGTAAGATTTTTGAACTAGCAGTAGATACATATATTCCTCATATTATTTGTCATGATCCAGTGTTGGATCTGGCGGTATTAAAAGCACAAAGTGAACTTTTTTTGCTTTGGTTGAGTTCAAAGGTGTTTTGACTGTCCCCGGTGGTGGTTAGCGGTATCGCACCATAGGTTTAGGTTAATGTTCACTTAATTAGGGATCAGGTGTGACTCCCTATAAAGGTGTGCTTAGGGGGTTCACCCACCGCTGGTGATATTTCTTTCTGAGTTGTTGGAGAGCCTGGTGGAAGGATGGAGCGGGATAGGAGTCCTGCGCAGTCAGCCATAGAGGATGAGTGCCAGCTAATGGTGTCTGCAGGAAGGACTGGCATGGCTTGGTGGAGTCGCAGTTTATGGTGTCGGCGGGAAGTGCGGGCATGGCTTAGAGGAGTGGCGACTAGGAAGAGAGTTGCACTCAGCATGTTCGACTTGGTTGCTGAGAACTGGACTCGAGCATGCTTGGATTCTTGGCAGAGGCTGGACTCATCTTGGGACTCTGTGTACTGGACTGCTGCAAGTGGTGATGGACTCTGCTCCCAGGCTGCACGATGGTGACGGATCCAGTTATGTGATGGATCAGGGTGGAGGAGAAGATGCACATAGGTGGTGGGCTCTGTTGCTAGGAGCGCACGCAACAGAGCAAAGATAAGTGGTGTTTCCCCTGTATTGTCTCTTTCCTCATGTGTGTTATTAGTGCAGTGGTGGGATTAGTCTCCGCACCGACCCATTCCCTAGTGAGGGTTTAGGGTCAGGGCGAGCAAGGGCGTTAAGGTACACGTGCGGCGACAGGTGCGGAGCCTGTTTAGGGAATGTGAGGAGTGTAGGGACACTGGCTCAGGGGAGTGCAGGAGGTCTCCATTTCCCCATTCCCTATCGCAGGGCCCACCATTGTTAATGTTTCCCAGGTTCCCCTTTATTATTTAAATTCGCCGTACTGGAGGCGGTGTTTCCAGAAATGTATTTATAACGTGTAATTCCCAAATTCGCCAGGTGGAGGCGGCGTATCCACCTGCACGCTTTATTATTTAAATTCGCCCCACTGGAGGCGGTGTATCCAGGGTCACGTGTGTTATGGGTCCGCCTTGCGGAAACATCTGCAACCTGACACACGTGACCACGACATTATCACCAGCCCTTACTTTTTTTTTTTCTGGTGAGCTTTGGCCATGTGGAGACCTGTGGTAATTGCTGCCGGGCCTCACTGAGGTGCAGTGGGGAGCGGCAAGGTGTGTTTAAGCCGCTGCAGCAGCAGTTATCAGGGTCTGGGGCCTCTGCTCAGATAACCAGAGAAACAAAAATGGCGGCTGCGGTCTGGCAAAAGCCCCTAGAGTCGCTGCTGGGGAGCGGGACTTGCTCTTACAGGGGACGCACCCAGGCAGGTGGGAGGAATGGTGCCCCACGGAGCTGCCTGGTATTCCCCGAGGTGAAGGGGTACGTCCCTGTAGGGAGTAGATTGGTGTATAGTCCGCGGGGCTCATGCCAAATCTTCGATGCCGCCCCTCCTGGTCATGTGGAGGCGACCAGCGAGAGTATATTTTCCTCCATATTCCTGCGGCTATGGTACTAAAACCCCCTAGAGTCGCTGCTGGGGAGCAGGACTGGTTCATGCAGGCGGGCGCACCCAGGCAGGTGGGAGGAATGGTGCCCCACGGAGCTGCCTGGTATTCCCCGAGGTGAAGGGGTACGCCCCTGTGGTGAACTGACTGGTGTGAGAGTCCGCGGGGTTTTACGCCAAATCTTCATACCATCGAAGAAGCCGCCCTCCTGGTCGTGTGGAGGTGACCAGCGAGAGTATATTTCCTCCATTTCCCGGTCCCCTTCTCCTCCTGGTGTGTGCAGCAGGTGTGCTGCGGGGGAGTAGGGACAAATCTCTACCCTCGCCATTAACCAACCCTAAGAGGCGCAGTCCTCATGGTGAAAGGGTTGGAGGGTGGTGTCCCTTGGTGAATAGTGGGGGTGTGAGTGTGGTGACACAGGGGGACGCCTCTGTTGAGTCCAGAGTGAGTTCACCAAAAAATGACAAATGAATGTGTGCAATAAACGTTCAGGTCCGGACCTGTGTGTGAACGAGCATGTATGGGTGCCACCAAAAAACATCTTTTGGAAATGTGTTATTGAGTCTGATCAGCTCTGAGCAAACCTACACATACATTAACTTGTTCCCCAGGTCGGCGCTGTGGAGATGAGTGGTGCCTCCAAAAGGAACATATATTGCCAATATCAGCGGTGTTTGTCATAAACCTGAAGTGTCAGGGAATGGTGGGGTGAACTCAGGGTCTGGGCGCCCCCGCTGTAGGTGTTTCCCTAATGAGGGGTGGTCTTGAGGGTCTAGAGGCCCCTCTTTAAGGAGGGGGTACTGTCATGATCCAGTGTTGGATCTGGCGGTATTAAAAGCACAAAGTGAACTTTTTTTGCTTTGGTTGAGTTCAAAGGTGTTTTGACTGTCCCCGGTGGTGGTTAGCGGTATCGCACCATAGGTTTAGGTTAATGTTCACTTAATTAGGGATCAGGTGTGACTCCCTATAAAGGTGTGCTTAGGGGGTTCACTCACCGCTGGTGATATTTCTTTCTGAGTTGTTGGAGAGCCTGGTGGAAGGATGGAGCGGGATAGGAGTCCTGCGCAGTCAGCCATAGAGGATGAGTGCCAGCTAATGGTGTCTGCAGGAAGGACTGGCATGGCTTGGTGGAGTCGCAGTTTATGGTGTCGGCGGGAAGTGCGGGCATGGCTTAGAGGAGTGGCGACTAGGAAGAGAGTTGCACTCAGCATGTTCGACTTGGTTGCTGAGAACTGGACTCGAGCATGCTTGGATTCTTGCAGAGGCTGGACTCATCTTGGGACTCTGTGTACTGGACTGCTGCAAGTGGTGATGGACTCTGCTCCCAGGCTGCACGATGGTGACGGATCCAGTTATGTGATGGATCAGGGTGGAGGAGAAGATGCACATAGGTGGTGGGCTCTGTTGCTAGGAGCGCATGCAACAGAGCAAAGATAAGTGGTGTTTCCCCTGTATTGTCTCTTTCCTCATGTGTGTTATTAGTGCAGTGGTGGGATTAGTCTCCGCACAGACCCATTCCCTAGTGAGGGTTTAGGGTCAGGGCGAGCAAGGGCGTTAAGGTACACGTGCGGCGACAGGTGCGGAGCCTGTTTAGGGAATGTGAGGAGTGTAGGGACACTGGCTCAGGGGAGTGCAGGAGGTCTCCATTTCCCCATTCCCTATCGCAGGGCCCACCATTGTTAATGTTTCCCAGGTTCCCCCTTTATTATTTAAATTCGCCGTACTGGAGGCGGTGTTTCCAGAAATGTATTTATAACGTGTAATTCCCAAATTCGCCAGGTGGAGGCGGCGTATCCACCTGCACGCTTTATTATTTAAATTCGCCCCACTGGAGGCGGTGTATCCAGGGTCAGGTGTGTTATGGGTCCGCCTTGCGGAAACATCTGCGTCCTGACACACGTGACCACGACATTATTATTTTGTGTAAGGCTGAAACATGAATAATTGTGTGGAGCATATTAATGCATTCATGTTCCAAAATGTCCAAGTGCAGACACAAAAATCAACATCAGGCTATCAGGTGCACTCTTAGAGTCCTTGAGAAGGGCAACACAATAAAAAATGATAATAATAAAATATATAGAGATTGAGAGTAGAAATTTGACCTTTGCACAATGTATATAGGTTTCAAAACATCACCTCAAGGGATCTGTATCAGACAAGTTGAAAGATGCCATGATGGGGGCCTTACAATACATTTAGCAGTTATTACAAGAGGTAGATATAGAGAGTAGAAGTTTCACCATTGCACAATGTGCAAAGGTTTCAAAAAAATAGCCAAGAGGTCTCTCTCAGACCAGCTGAAAGACACCGTGATGGGGACATCACAATACATTTAACAGTTATTACAAGAGGTAGAGATAGAGATACAAATTTCATCTTTGCACAATGTGCAAATGTTTCAAAAAGTCCAAAACATTACCCACGTGGGGTGTACTAAGATGAACACTAAGAACTTGTTGCAGAAGCAGGAAAAGGAGGAGGATGTGATTTCCTAAACAAACTGGTTTTGAAAGGTAAGGGATGGACGTTAAGACAACTTAAATAAAAACTTGCATTTTCATAATGTTGCTGTCATCCGTAGGGCTTACAAAGTCGGAGGAAATCCAGACCTTTTTCAAATTTAGAAGAGTCAGCCTGTCTGCATTTTCCATTGACAGTGTGTGCACCTATCCATTATGATTGCACCTGCCAAACTAAAAACCCGCTGAGTCAACACACTGGCGGCAGGGCATGGCATCACCTCCAAGGCGTATAAGGAGAGGTCAGGTCAAGTGTGTAGCTTGGGCAACCAATAGTTAAATGGCACTAAAGAATCATGAAGTATGCTGGTATGGTCACTTAAGTTGTCCTTCACAATCTTGGTCAATTTCTCCCTCCTTGTCAAAGTTACACCCACAGATAGCCCTTGCTGATGGGACAGGCTCATGAAAATGGCCCAGTTGGTGAACATCCCCCACCCTGAGCTGCACCCGGTGTGCAAGGCCCTCCCCTGTAATCCTTGTGATTCAAAAGAGCCAGTACATCTACCAGCATCGTTGTTTGAGGGTAATCTTTTTAGCATGCATGCACTGAAAATGGCATGTCTGCCTCTGACATTAGAGAAGCAAATTTCTCCTTGTACCATGGGTCAAGAAAGGTGCACAAGCAGTATTTCATGGTGGACAAAGTGTGTTTCATGTGAGGGTCTTGGGAAAGGCATCTGGACATGAACTCTGCCTTGTGTAGCAGACTACAAAGAGTCAAACATTCAGTGTCCTCACCAGAAAGAACACTAACCTCTCCTTCTCATGATGCATCGCCTCCTCCTAGTCTTCAGGCCATGCATGCTGGACAGACATGAAGATGGGATTCGAAGTCCCCTCTGTGGTGCAGAGCAAAAGCTCCTTTTCCTCCTCATCTTCCTCCTTCTGTTCCTCGGCAAAACCCAATGTCGCCTGAGAATATTGTGTGAGGCTGGAATGTGTGGTATCAGTCACTGTACAATCTTGCTTTGTAGCCACCTACTCGGCATTCAAAGCTTCCTCTGAGATTCTGCAGCAAATGTTTTAATAGATAGAGCAGCAGGATGGTTGCGCTGATAATAGCTTCATCAGCGCTCACCATCTTGGGTGCAATACTCAAAGTTTTGAAGAACGTCACGTTGGTCAGCGATCTACAACCACTCTGCAGTTCTTTTGTGTGGGGGGCTGAGTGTTACTCTGACGGGCATTGAGAAGCTGGAATTCAGAGACTGCCCTCTGCTGGTCACTAAGCCTTGCCAACATATGAAACGTTGAATTCCAGAGTGTGAACAGGTCACAAATCAGTTGAAGACGGGTCAAATTAAAGCGCTGCTGCAGTGAAGCTAGACCGGCGAAAACCTGATATGACTTTTGGAAATGTGCACTGACACGGCATACCTTGGCAGGTAGGTTGGACAAGTCAGGGTATGGTTTTTAAAACCTCTGTGCAACCAAGTTCAGCACATGGGCCATGCATGGAACATGCACCAGCATGCCGAGATTTAAAGCCGCCAACAAGTTACGCCCATTAGCGCACACAACCAGACTTGGTTGGAGGTTCAGTGGGGAGAGCCACTGCTCTGTCTGTTCTTTTATCCCTTTAAACAGCTCAGCTGCCTTGTGAGCTTTATCACCTAAACAGTTGAGGTTCTGCAAAGTGTGCTAACGCTTTGCCAAGGCAGTGCTGCAGATTTCCCAGCTGAGGAGTGATGGAGAGGCTAGTTCCACTGAGGATTAGTTGGGTCCGCCATTCTTGGTGTGGGTAAGATGTGTGATGTCTCAGCCTTGGACTCTGTCCCAGACTCCACCAGTTTATCACGTCGCCGTCAGACTCGGGGACTGCTGTTCCTGCTTTGGCCACTGGGAGGCACCAGACTGTCATGTCACCATCAGACACAGGGACTGCTGTTCCTGCTTTGGCCACTGGGAGGTGCCGGACTGGCACGTCGCCATCAGACACAGGGACTGTTGTTCCTGCTTCGGCCACTGGGAGGCACCGGACTGTCACTTCGCCATCAGCCTCGGGGACAGCTGTTCCTGCGTCGGCCACTGGGAGGTGCCATGGTTTGCCTGTGGGTGATGGTGGTGACAGAGAAGGGGCTCCTGCGCAGGCATCTGGTGGGTGCAGGCTCCGCTCCTCTGTCAGTCATGAAGGGGTTGGTGCATCGCCATCTGGATTGGTTTTGGGGGTGGTCCAAATGAGGTCATCAGACTGCGAGCCTGTGAGGGATAGCCTTATCCTTCAAATACCTTGGGGCCTGTCTTGCAGGCCGCCAGATAGTCTTGGTTTCCCCAGTGTGCTAGTGTGTTATTTGCTATTGCTGACCCTGACCTTTGCCTGGATTTTGACTCTGCTACTGCCTGCCGATTTTGTTCCTCTGTTGCCCTCCTGGTTTAAGACTCTGACCTTGGCCTGGATTTTGACTCTGCTACTGTCTGCCAATTTTGTACCTCTGCTGCCCTCCCGGTTAATGACTCTGACCTTGGCCTGGATTTCGACTCTGCTTTAGCCTGCCAATTTTGTACCTCTGCCACCCGCATGGTTTAGACTACGCTTTCGGCCCGTTAATTTATCCCTTTCTTACGACCGTCCTGCTCTGGTCTGCTGCTCTTAAACAGACAGCTACCTCCTGGGTTCTGCTGTAATTCCAGATCCATGTATAGGGGTAAAGGGTCTCGGGGTTGCTCGGGGTGCTATCTCAATTGCAGTCCAGACTCGCACCAAACGGACGTCACACAGGTTAACCCAGTGTGCCGTCAGGGAAATGTATCATCCCTGTCCACAAGTACTTGTCCATGTGTCTGTGGTTAGGTTGACCTTCCCTGTGACTGCATTGGCCAGAGCACAGCGGAAATTGTGCAACACGTGCTTATGTAACACGGTGACGGCACACTGGGAAAAATAGTGGCGGCTGTGAAAAGAGTACCATGGAGCTGCCAGCCAAGAGGTTGCGGAAAGACTCAGTTCCCACAAGTCAAAACAGCAATATTTCTAGGGCTAGCAATCTGGCTATGTGGGTGTCTGGCATTTGGACCTGTGGCTGGATATTTCTGCTTTCTGGTCAATGTCTTGGGCAGAGACACCTGAACGTGGTTGTTGACTATTGTGTGCATGCGCGCAACCGCTGGTTGTGGGATGGAGGCATCAGTGCCTGCTTCATGGTCAGCAGATTGGGAAAGCCATAACACAGGGGAAGGGGCACTGGTTTGACCCTCGGACACAGTGTTTGTAACCAGGCGTTCTGCCTATCTACTATGGTGCTTGGCTGCCATGTGCTTTTGCATGGTGATGGTGCTCATGTCGGCTGTGTTCTTGCCTCTACTTAGCTTTGTTTGGCAGATGCTGCAAATTACAGTTGTTTTATGTGAAGGATTTTCAGAAAAAACTGCCGTACGCACCATTGGCCTGTTATCTAATGGAGTGAGGGGCTATGTGCTACAGTTGACTGAGTTCTCCCTCTGGTCAAACCACTACCAATTGTTGCCTGTTTTCTTGCTACAAATCCATTCCTTTCAGCACTACTGTGCTCGCTAGGCATGCCACCATGCCAGGTTGGATCAGTGGCCTCATCATTGACCACATCATCTTCCATTTCCTCAATCTGATCCTCCTTCTGAGTTGCAATTTGAGGCGGACTTAATGTCAACTGTTTGTCATGATTATCCTCTACCTCTTCAGACATGTATTGACCTTCCCCAACGTGGCTTTCTTGTGGCCTTGGTGCTCAAATGTTTGGGCATCAGTGCACTCCACCTCCTCATGACCCTTTTTAATGATGCACGTTGAGAGGCCTGACAAATCACAAGGGAAAGTAAACAGTTCCTCAGAGTGGCCAGCATTGGGGTCAAATGTCTCCCTTGACTCTTGATGGTGGGAGGAAGGAGAACCAGTTCAGTGATTCAGAGACCCTGCCTCTTGGTTACTGAGACTGGTCCGTGTGGAAGAATTTGTGGTGCTGCTTGTCAATGTTTTTTACTTCGCCTTTATGAGAAATGCCAACAGCAGACTCAGGGAAATGAATGGTAAATAGTGACATTTCTGTAGCTCAAGAGGTTTTGCGCCAGTCGCACAACTGCTAGACAAATATTAGGTATTTAAGCAATAGACGAGGAATATTATTTAGCAGTTATATTTTAAAATGGGTGTTACTATATGCTAGCACTGAGGAATATTATTTTGCGGTAAAGAAAAAAAAAAAATAGACTGCTACACAGGAATATTATGTAGCTCCCAAAAAATGGCTTTGTATTTGCTGGTGCTACCTAATAATATTTGCCTCTACAAATAGCTGATTTTTATATTTTGGCAGTGAATTAAACCCTCTCTATTTAACCCTAATCCCACAGTCTGTTTCTAATAATAACTACTATACAACACAGTGGAAAATAACAGAAATCTGCAGCATGCATTTGCAAAGATGAGAACACCCACGTGCTTGCCTTTCACTCTTCCTCCTATTAAATCTCTCCCTACGCTACACCCACCTAACAAACAACTAATCTTCACAATTTTCAGTCTTAAAATAGCTTTTTGGAATTAATAGCGCTCACTACGTATCACTCTCCCTACGCTCAATCTATGCTCTCCCTAAACTTTTTCTGGCTGCAATGTGCGCAAGATGGCGCCGGCAGCCTTTAACCCCTTTCCAACATTGAGAGTACATTTACACCGAGGTCAGACTCCCTCCCTTTGATGCGGGCTCCAGGTGGTGAACCCACATCTTTCCCTGGACATGTCAGCTGTTTTGAACAGCTGACATATGCCCGCAATAGCCGTGGGTGGAATCGCCATCCACCCTCGGCTATTAACCAATTAAATGCCGCTGTCAAATTCTGACAGAGGCATTTAACAAACGCTTTTGGTAATCGCACCAGAAATATGCACATCGGTGACCTGCATCACATGCAGGACACCAGTGTGTTGGCTTGACAATTGGAGGTCTCCTGGAGAAGTCTATGGTTGTCAGTGCCAGATTGCTGTGAGCGTCAACCAGTGGTCGGCGCTCATAGCAAGTGAGCAATTTTACTACGTAGAGATGATCTGCCCATCACCTCTACATAGCAGAGCCGATCGGGTTGTGGCAGCTCCAATTGAAGCATGCCAAAAGTAAAAAGAAAATGTTTTTTAAGATATAAAAAAATAAAAATATAAAAGTTCAAATCATCCCCTTTCACCCCATTCAAAATAAAACATTAAAAATAAAATCAAACATACACTTATTTGGTATTGCCGTGTTCAGAATCGCCCGATCTATCAATGAAAAAAGGGATTAACCTGATCGCTATATGGCATAGCGAGAAATAAGTCAAAACGTCAGAATTATTTTTTTTGGTCGCCGCGACATTGCATTAAAATGCAATAACGGGCGGTCAAAACATTGTATCTGCATCAAAATGGTATAATTAAAAACGTCAGCCTGGCACGCAAAAAATAAGCCCTCACCCAACTCGAGATCACAAAAAATGGAGACGCTACGGGTCTTTTTTTTAAACAAAGTTTTTAATTTTTTTCATCATGTAAATAAAAGCCAACCTAGGCATGTTTGGTGTGAATGAACTCATAATGACCTGGAGAATTATACTAGCAGGTCAGTTTTAGCATTTAGTGAACCTAGTAAAAAAGCCAAACAAAAAACAAGTGTGGGATTGCATTTTTTTTTTTGCAATTTCACCGCACTTGGAATTTTTTTTCCTGTTTTCTATTACATGACATGGGAAAACCAAGGATGTTGTTCAAAAGTACAACTCGTCCCACAAAAATCAAGCACTCACACGGCCATAAAAAAAGTTATGGCTCTGGGAGTTAAGTTATGGCTTAAAGCTCTGGGGTTTAAGGGGTTAAATATGCCCTATGATGCTGGAAAGCCAGCCAATCATAGTATTGGCACACCAAAGATGGCGCCGGCATTACTGTGATTGGCAAGGCAGCCCAGCATGTTCATTGGCTGCAAATAAAGCACCAAACATGCTGAATGGGTCACTCAAATATACCGAGGCGAATACCTCAATACTCGCCGATAGAGTTGAGCGAAACGGGTCGAAAAATTTCAAAAGTCGCCGACTTTTGGCAAAGTCGGGTTTCATGAAACGAAACCCGACCCTAGGATGAGGTCGGCCACGAGGTCAGCGACTTACGCGCCAAAGTCGCGTTTCAAAAGTTTGTTTTGCGCTCTTTTTCAGCCAATCAGGATCCACGGACACTGTGGGCAACGTGATGACATAGACAGGGGTCACCACCATCTTTCAGAAGGGCATGCAAGTGATTGACTTGCTTTGGTGGGCGTCACAGGGGTTATAAAAAGGCGTGCACGCCGACCGCCATCTTACTTCTGCCGATCTTAGCATAGGGAGAGGTTGCTGATTCTGTAGGGAGAGCGATAGGCAGGGAAGAAGAAAAAAAAACTGCTTCTGCTGCTAGCGATTTTGCCTGTACAACACACCAGTCACTGTGTGTGCAGTGCAAGGGGAGGCTATATTGTGGTGGATCAGCAGTGTTGGTTGTTAGGCTGCCTTCTAAGGCTTCCTGACAGCTGCATTGCTGTTTACCCACTGCTCTGCAAACTGATTTTTTAAAAGCAATCCCAATTTTTTTTTGTCCTGCTGAGGTACTGAGCGTGCATTTTTTCACACCATACAGCGTCAGTGGGCCTCACACAATCCAAAAGTGTCCAGTGTCCACTAGTGTCTGCAGAAATTCAAAATCTCCCTTATCCTGTAGTCACTTTTTTCACACCTGTGCCATCGAGCCTGTGACATAGCGCTCTGATATTCAGTGGGCCTCACACAATCCAAAAGTGTCCAGTGTCCACTAGTGTCTGCAGAAATTCAAAATCTCCCTTATCCTGTAGTCACTTTTTTCACACCTGTGCCATCGAGCCTGTGACATAGCGCTCTGATATTCAGTGGGCCTCACACAATCCAAAAGTGTCCAGTGTCCACTAGTGTCTGCAGAAATTCAAAATCTCCCTTATCCTGTAGTCACTTTTTTCACACCTGTGCCATCGAGCCTGTGACATAGCGCTCTGATATTCAGTGGGCCTCACACAATCCAAAAGTGTCCAGTGTCCACTAGTGTCTGCAGAAATTCAAAATCTCCCCTGTCCTAAATACACCTTGTACCTTGTTTTACATTACTATATAGTTTGTTGGATTTTGTCTACATTTCTACCAAAAATGAGGAAGGCTGGTGGAAGAGGCCGTGGAATTGGGCGGGGGTTGGCACCTGATAATGATGGTGTTGGTGGTGGATCTGATGGTAGTGGCAAAAGCAAAATAGGACCGAATTCAGGAGGTGTTGAGCCTGCGTCATCGTCTGGCTCCACAAGGCCTCGAAGGCTTAGTTTTCTAGGAGTTGGCAAACTGCTTTTAAAGCCAGAGCTTCAGGAAAAAATGTTGTCTTACATTGCTGACTCAGCCTCCAGCTCTATCGCCTCCTCTTCTGAAGTTGTAAAAAATAAAAGCACTGAGTCGTCATTGGAGGCTCATGTTCATGAACCACACCTTTCCTTGTGTACTTCACCCCAACCAAGATTGAAGGATGACGCAGGCCATACTACTGATTACTCCATGGAGCTGTTTTCACATACCATGCCTGGATTATCAAGTGAAATGGTGAATTACCCAGGCCAAGATGAATCTGACATGGAGTGCACTGATGCACAGCCGCTGATAGATGATTCTGCTGGTACATTCACTCAGAGCACTACATTGTCCTCGCAGTTTACAGAGCCAGATTCTGACCCTGATGAGACTCAGGTGCCCCTTCCCGCACACTATACCACCATACACGGTGACACAGAGGAAGGTGCACATGACATTGAAGAGGAGGTGATGGATGACCCAGATTGGCATCCATTGGGGGAAGAGGGTGCTGCTTCCAATAGCTCAGATGAGGAGGAGCATCCACAGCAGACATCGACATCGCAACAGCTGTTATCTGGCAGGCCCGGAGCACTCCAAAGACAGGTTCCAAAAATCAAAAGAGTTGCTGGACAGCTTGTCCAGACGGTCAAAAGATCACAGCGTGCTAGGCCACAAAATGTCTGCCAAAGTAGGAAGAGTGCAGTGTGGCACTTTTTTGAACAAAATCCTCATGATCAGGCCAAGGTTATCTGTAAGAAGTGCGCAAAGACCTTTAGCCGAGGGAAAAATCTGAAAAATTTGAATACCAGCTGCATGCTTAGACATTTAACCAGCATGCACTTGCAAGCGTGGACACAACACCAAACCTCAAGTGCCACATGTGCAACTGATCACAAAGAAGGTAGTCAACAACGCTACATTGTTTCCCCCACTGTAAGCCCACCGGCTAGCACAGCAGCAAATGTTGAGGTGTCGTTGCAAGGCCACAGCAGTCAGGGAATCCCACTGTTATATCAACGAAATAATGAATCTAGGCCATCAGAAAGAACACCAACTCCATCACCATCATCAACCCTCTCTCAGTCTGCCCTGTCCACCGCAACTTCCACCATATGCAGCTCTCAAGTCCAGCTCACCCTCCCAGACACTATGAGTAGGTCAAGAAAGTACTCAGTCTCTCATCCGCGTACACTGGGTTTGAACGCCCACATTGCCAAACTAATCTCGTTTGAGATGATGCCCTATCGGTTGGTGGAAAGCGCAGCTTTCCGCAAACTCATGGCCTATGCAGTACCACGCTATGACCTACCCAGTCGCCACTTCTTCTCTTGCAAAGCCATCCCAGCCCTCCACCATCATGTGAAAGACCGCATTGTCCATGCACTCAAGCAGTCAGTGAGTGGAAAGGTGCACCTCACAACTGATGCATGGTCCAGTCGGCATGGCCAGGGTCGTTACGTGTCCATCACTGCGCACTGGGTTAATGTGGTGGATGCAGGGTCCACAGGGGACAGCGGTGGTGGGACAGTGCTGCCTAGCCCACGGTATAGGAAACAGTTGGCTGTAGGCGTTCGACCCTCCTCCTCCTCCTCCTCCAGAAGCGAAAGCTCGTCCACAGAGCGCAGTCGTACGAGCACTCCATCTGCAGCTGCCACTGTTGCACATGAGGTGTCCCCCTATCGAGCAGCTAGTGGAAAGCGTCAGCAGGCTGTGTTGCAGATGATGTGTTTGGGCGACAGACACACCGCCGAGGTGCTGGCCGAGTACTTGAAGCGACAAACTGAGTCATGGCTGGGCAGTGTACATCTTGAGGCAGGCAAGGTAGTTAGTGATAACGGCCGTAATTTTGTGGCAGCCATAGCCCTTTCAAAACTCAGCCACATACCTTGCTTGGCTCACACCTTGAACCTGGTGATGCAGTGCTTCCTCAAAAATTATCCGGAGTTAACAGCCCTGCTCCAGAAGGTGCGAAGACTGTGCACGCACATCCGCCGGTCGCCTGTACACTCCGTTCGTATGCAGAAGCTGCAGCGATTGCTTCACCTTCCCAACCACCGCCTCATTATCGACATTGCAACAAGGTGGAACTCCACCCTGCACATGGTGGAGCGGCTGTGCGAGCAGAGGCAGGCCATAATGCATTTGTGGGAGGATACACGGCCAGGCACTTTGAGAGCAGACATGGAGTTGACAGGTGTGCAGTGGTCGAAGCTGAAAGACCTCTGTAAAGTCCTTCAGTGTTTTGAGGAATGCACACGGCTGGTAAGCGCAGACGATGCCATCCTAAGCATGAGCATCCCACTTATGCGTCTGCTCATGCAAACTTTGACGCACCTTAAGGAGCAGGCGTCTGCAGCCAATGTTGATGAGGAGGAAGAGGAGGAGGGAATCCTTGATGACATTCAGCCATTGTCTGCTCAGGGACCTCTCCTGGACGAGGTGGAGGAAGAAGAGGAGGGGGAGGAGGAGGATGATGGGGATGATTACTTAGGGGAGGAGGATGCATCTCGTGGGGCAAGTGAAAATGTTGGCGTGGCAAGGTCTGGTACAGGGTTTGTGCGTGACTGGAGGGATGTGGATTTGCCAGAAAGTGCTCCTCCACCCAGCACTCGCAGTGCATCATTGACACCGGGAACATTGGCCCACATGACAGATTATGCCTTGCAGATCCTAAAAAGGGACCCCCGCATTGCCAAAATGATGAACGATGACGACTACTGGTTGGCCAGCATCCTGGATCCACGCTATAAAGGCAAATTACAAAACATCATGCCACAGGAGAACCTTGACCTAATATTGGCTAATAAACAAGCAACTCTGGTAAATCGGTTGATTGAGGCATTCCCAGCACACAGCAGCCGTGATGGTTCTCACACGAGCCGTACGGGCCGGGGGCAGCTTGGCAGAGGTGTTCATGGTGCACACAGCAGAAGTGGCGTTGGAGACAGGGGTTTCATGACAATGTTGTGGACTGATTTTTCACGGACCGCTTACACAACTGTTAATACTGCATCGATGGAAAGTGACAGGAGACAGCAGTTGTCAACTATGGTTACAAACTACTTTTCCTCCCATATCGATGTTCTCCCACACAGGTCATTCCCCTTTGACTATTGGGCTGCTAAACTGGACACCTGGCCTGAATTGGCACAATATGCCTTACAGGAGCTCGCTTGCCCAGCTGCAAGTGTGCTATCGGAAACAGTCTTCAGTGCAGCTGGATCAATCCTGACAGAAAAAAGGACCCGTCTGTCAACCCAAAATGTGGATGATCTAACCTTCATTAAAATGAACCATGCATGGGTTTCCAAGGATTTTGTCCCACCTTCCCCTGATGACACATAGGGTGACAGAAAAATGGCTTGCTTTGGTCCACCTCTTCCTGGGACTTGACCTATTTCGCCTTTGGATCAGCTGAATGTCCAACATCAACATATGCCACTTTCTAAAACTCCCTAACTGTGCTGCCTCCCCCCCCCATGGCCGGGGTCACCACCTAGCGCACGACACCGTGCGAGTGCCGTTGCCCTGGACAGGTGGGTAGGCCGACTCTTGGGCGCGGGCACTGGCACAGGGTCCCTCATAGTGCAATCAAGTGTCTCTGACGGTGGTGGTGCACACCCGCCGTCAGACACACCGCCGTACTATGAGGGGCCCAGTGCCAGCACCGACGCCCACGAGTGGGTCCCCCTTGCTTGGGCAGGGCCCCAGCATTTGCAATCTTTACCTCTCCCTGCTCCTCCGCTGTGTAGTCTGGGCCGTCAAATCCATACTGTGCCTGACACCGTCTGAACCTGCCTCCTGATGTATAGACATATATTTTGAATGTGTACGCTATCCATACATGTTATCCGGGGATACAGTACCCTTTCTCACCTTTGTGCAATCACGTGCAAGCCATACTGGGCCTAACACCATCTGAGCCTGCCTCCTGATGTATAGACATATATTTTGAATGTGTACGCTATCCATACATGTTATCCGGGGATAAGGTACCCTTTCTCACCTTTGTGCAATCACGTGCAAGCCATACTGGGCCTAACACCGTCTGAGCCTGCCTCCTGATGTATAGACATATATTTTGAATGTGTACGCTATCCATACATGTCATCCGGGGATACGGTACCCTTTCTCACCTTTGTGCAATCACGTGCAAGCCATACTGGGCCTTACACCGTCTAAGCCTGCCTCCTGATGTATAGACATATATTTTGAATGTGTACGCTATCCATACATGTTATCCGGGGATAAGGTACCCTTTCTCACCTTTGTGCAATCACGTGCAAGCCATACTGGGCCTAACACCGTCTGAGCCTGCCTCCTGATGTATAGACATATATTTTGAATGTGTACGCTATCCATACATGTTATCCGGGGATACGGTACCCTTTCTCACCTTTGTGCAATCACGTGCAAGCCATACTGGGCCTAACACCGTCTGAGCCTGCCTCCTGATGTATTGACATATATTTTGAATGTGTACGCTATCCATACATGTTATCCGAGGATACGGTACCCTTTCTCACCTTTGTGCAATCACGTGTAATCCATACTGGGCTTGAGAACGGCTGGCGAGCTGTTAAGCAAGCTACAGTACCTGTGGTTTGCACACGTAAGTTTTTCATTTTTTCAGGAATGACGGTCAGGCCTAATTCCGGAACTGCGGTTGACCTGCACTTACTGGGAAATCATCGTTCGCGGGTAATAATTGTAATCAGTGATCCCCATCACTAACGTTGTTCAGCGGGTTATCTGCACCTGTAAGCGACAAACGCTGGCCTTTTCAGTGTAGCGCACATGCAGCCACGGACATGTAAGGGCATGACACACCAGTTATTGGCCAATCTCATGTGCCAGAGCCTCACGTGTCCCTCTAGTAAGCCGGACTCGGACCACGGGGCATGACGGAGTCTCGTTCGTTAACGGAATTAAGCTTGCAATGTGTGCATCTGTTCTGTAGCTGGCATGGTTGAGGTTTCCCAGGTGGAGTCGAATTTAACCGTAGGCTCCACTCCTGGTGGTGCCCTTCTGGACATTCCTTTAAGGGTCAGCTTTGCAACCATACTGCCCACGTAAAACAAACACTTTGCCTTCATGAACGCTGTTTGGAGGGTCATGACTCGTGGGAATAATGCCGCCCAATCAGTTAACCTGCTAGAGAGATCCTTCGTTGCTCCCAAGCATGACATCACACTCCCTAGGAGGAAGGTAATGCCACTGTGGCGACCGTACTCCTGGGGGTGACACAAGTGCACTGATGCCCAGCCACTGCTCGATGAATCTGCTGGTACATTGACCCAGACCACTACATTCCCCTCGCATGCTACACGGCCTGAATCTGACCCTGATGAAACTCAGGTTACCCTTCCCATATACAGTTCCATCTTACACGGTGACAAAGAGGAAGCTGCAGATGAAAGTGCAGGTTCGGCCCACCCGCCATCAGACACACCACCGTACTATCAGGGGCCCTGTGCCAGTGCCGTCGCCAACGAGTGGGCCCCCCCTGCTTGCTCAGGATCACAGCACTTGCAAGGTTGAAATACTGTGCAGTGAGATGGAAGATGGGGACGACGAGGAGTCCAGACTAGTACAGGGATTCCCTAGCGAGGAGACTTATTTGATTGTTTTCAATGTTGGGACAGCAATTTTTGGGGAGCACTATACTCTGGAGAATGATAGATGGGGCCCACCATACACTGGAACATTCCAAAGGTGGACATCAGACACTGGAGCAGCATTTACAGGGCCCATTATACACTAGAGCATTAGAAATGGGGCCCATTATGTTTGGAGCATTATTTGGGCCCATAAGACAGTGGAGCTTCATCCATGGGGACCAACATATACTGTAGCATTATGTGGAGCTCATCATATACTGTTTCAAACATTATATGGGACCAATGATTCTGTATGGAGAAATAGATGGGCCTCGTCATGAGATGTAAAAAGTGAAGTACTTTTCATTGTACTATACCGCTATTTCTCTGCCGTATCGGAGCATGATGAGTTGTGGTATGTGTTAAAGGGGCGCTCTTTCGCCCAGGGCACATGAAAACCTGGAGCCAGCCCTACCCCCCCACAACTTTAGCCAAATAACCCCCATTTTTCAATGCGTAACTTGTATTATGCAGTTAATTAAGGTTGACAAGCTTAAGTAAGAAGAATTGATGCTTTTGGCATTCAAATGGGCACTGTAGGTGTGTTTCCTGTCCTCCTCTCACTGCCGACTTTTATTCCCCATTGACTTACATTGGGTTTCGTGTTTCGGGACGACCCCGACTTTTCCCTATAATCGGCCGATCTTGCTCGACCCGACTTTTGGAAAAGTCGGGTTTCACGAAACGAAACTCGACCCTAAAAAACCAAAAGTCGCTCAACTCTACTCGCCGAGTAATGAATAGCCCGAATTCCATACTATTCGTGCGAGTAATGAATAATGCCGAATGTATTCCCTCATCACTAAATATTAGGCCTAACAATTTTTAAGTAGAAATCTGACCTTTTTATTTTCCACTGAAACACAGTTTTATCACAAATGATTTGTAGTAACTAATTGAGTCTTGTGGCTGCTTCACAATATTAGGCCTAACGATTTTTAATTGGAAATCTGGACTTATGATTTATCTCTGAAACACAGTTTTATCACAAACAGTTTGGAGTAGCTAATTGGGCCTCGTGGCTGCATCACAATATTAGGCCTAACAATTTTTAAGCGGATATTTGGCCTGATATGTCACTGAAAATCAGCTTTATCAAAAACCATTTGAAGTAGCTCATTAGGCCTTGTGACAGCACCTCAATATTAGTCCTAATGATTTTTAGGTAGAAATCTGTTTTTATGATTTTCCTCTGAAACACAGTCTTAATACAAACAATTTGAAATAGCTAATTGGGCCTTGTGGCTGCACCCTAATATTAGGCCTAACAGTTGCTAAACCACTTACTGACCTTACACGTATGGGGGCGAATCTCAAGGTTTTGTTGCCAGGTGCTATCTTGACTTTCAAAAGATTATTTTAAAAGATTGTTTTATTTCCGCACCCATTCTGATCCAACCTGATCTCCAAGAATCGTTTATTGTGGAGCTGGATGCTTTGGACATCGGAGTAGGGGCAGTCATATCGCAGGGGCTCAAAACTTTGACTAACCTGCATCCATGTTCTTTTTTTTCTAAAAACAATTTCAGCGATGGAGAGAAATTATGATGTTGGGAATCACGAGTTACTTGCTGTGAAATTGGCCTTTGTGGAATTTAGGCATTTTTTTGAGGGGGCGGTTCATCCAGTTACAGTGATCAATGAGCAAAAGAATTTAGCTTACATTGAATTGGCGAAGAGGTTAACTCCAACACAGGCCAGATGGTCCTTGTTTTACTGTCGGTTTAATTTTTCAATTACATTCAGGACAGGGTATAAGAATGTGAAAGCTGATCTATTATCTCATTGTCTAGATTCAATCTCTCCTTCCGAACATGCATCCTCCATTATTCCTCAAGGTATTGTGGTGTCTATGGTGAACTCGGAATTGGAAGAGGAGATTCGTAATGTTCAGTCATTGGCTCCTTCCATTTCTCCTGAGTCCAAAATATTTATGCCTCTGTACTTAAGATTGCATTTATTGCAGCAATTTCAAGATTCCGTTTTAAGTGGTCTTCCTGGCTTTACTGCTACACAGAAAGACGTTGCTAGACTTTTTTGGTGGATGTCGATGCATAATGATATTAAAGATTTTGTATTTGCTTGTGAAGTTTGTGCAATGATTCACATGTTCAATGATTTCATTACAGATTTGCTTCTGATTTGCCTTTGTCTCATGGTAAAACTGCTATCTGGGTGGTAGTCAATCACTTTAGCAAACAAGCTCATTTTATTCCTTTGTTGAGATTACCTAATGCAGAGGTTCTTTATTTCTCATGTTGTAAGGTTACATGGGATTCCTCTGAGCATTGTTTCTGACAGAAGAGTACAATTTGTCTATACATTTTGGAGTGCTTTTCGCATTAAACTAGAGATTGAGTTGTCATTTTCATCTGCTTATCACCATGAAACTAATAGTCAGACTAAGGCTGCAGTCACACTAGTGAAAAAATTGGACGAATGCAATGCGATAAAAAATCGCATTGCATTCGTCCCAATGTAATTCTATGGTGCAGCTCCCATCATCCGATTTTTTTCGGAACGTTTCCTCGGACCGAGACAATCGCAGCATACTGCGATTGTCACCGATTTTCGGATCGGACTCGCCAATGCAAGTCTATGGGTGCGATTAAAAATCGGATTACAAACGGACCACAAGTGTGACGTGCGATAAAATCGCAAGACTTCTCCAGGTCAACAGGAAAGAGCATCAGGCATTGGTATTGGATGTTAAACAGATGCTTAGATGCGAATAAAATTGGTTCATCGCCGGAAATTAGGATGACAGACGGATCCTTGGACAAGAAATCTTTGTGCGATTTCGTACCATAAAAATCGGACCGATTTTTTAATGGTTGTGTGTGACTCCAGCCTAAGAGGACAAATCAGTCTTTGGAACATATTTTAAGGTTCTTTGTGGCAGCTCAACAGGAGGACTAGTCTTCGATTTTACCTCTTGCTGAGTTTGCTTTTAAGGCCGGAGTCACACTACAGTGAGATACGGCCGAGTCTCACAGGTTAAAACCAAGCTCTGGGACCGGCACTACAGAGCGGAGCAGCTCCATGTATTGCTGTGGGGCTGCACGCTCCGCTCCAGAGTGCTGGCGCCAGAGCTTGGTTTTAACCTGCGAGACTCGGTCGTATCTCGCTGTGTGTGATCCCGGCCTAACAGTCAATCCACCAGAACCTCACCGTTCTTCTATAACTATGTCTTTCATCCCTATTTTAGTGAATTTTCTAGGATTACTGTATATACTCGTGTATAAGCTGAGATTTTCAGCCCATTTTTTTGGGCTGAAAGTCCCCCTCTCGGCTTATACACGGGTCATATACCTGGGGGTCGGCGGGGGAGGGAGAGCGGGGGTGTCAGATATCATACTTACCCGTCCTGGCATGTTCTCTGCAGCCTCCGCTTCTCCACTGTCTCCCTTCCTGTATTCAGCGGTCACGTGGTACCACTCATTAAAGAGAACGGGGCTGCAGAGAACAGCCAGGACAGGTAAGTATAGTGATATTCACCTGTCCGGGGTCCATCGCTTGCTCACCGCTGTCTCTGCTGCATCCTGTGTCAGTGACGTTTAGGCAGCAGGGGGCGCAGTGATGTGGTTAGTGCGCGCCGCCCCTCTGCTGGCTGAACAGTCACTGACACAAGAAGCGGCAGACAGCGGCGATGGACCCAGGAGAGATGAGTATGGCATTTTTTATTTTTCAGCACATGGGGGCATACTCTATGGAGCAGCATATGGGGGCATAGTCTATGGAGCAGCATATGGGGCATATTCTATGGGGCAGCATATGGGAGGCATATTCTATGAGGCAGCATATGGGGGCATATTCTATGGAGCAGCAAATGGGGGCATAAACTATGGAACAGCATATGGGGGTATAGTCTATGGATTCCACCCTAGGCTTATGCATGAGTCAATAAGTTTTCCCAGTTTTTTGTGGCAAAATTAGGGGGGTCGGCTTATACATGGGTCGGCTTATACACAAGTTTATACGGTGGTTCTGAATGTTGTTGGGTGGAGGTCACTGTACAAAGACTTGGGGATGTCTGGAGGGAGGTTCAAAAGAATATTGGACTGCTAAGATTTGCCAAAAATGAAAGGCCAGTAGAAGTTTGTTGCATCCTCTTTTTAAGATTCGTGGTAAAGTTTGGTTGTCATCTAGGATTATTAAACTTAAAAGGCCATCGGCGAAGTTGGGTCCAAAGTTTATTGGTCCATATGAGATGCTAGAGGTGTTCAATCCTGTGACATTTAGATTATAGCTTCCTGCATCCTTTTGCATCCCTAACATATTCCATAAATCCCTATTGAAGGAGTATGTCCCTTCTTCATCCCCACCTTCTCTGCTTTTCGTAGTCAGTGGCCTGGAGTATGAGATTCAGATGGTTGTGGATTCTCGGAAGGTCCATAATTCCCTCCAGTACTTCATCAACTGGAGGGGATATAGCACAAAGGAGAGATCCTGGGTCCCTGCTCAAGATATGAAGGCCAATTGGTTTGTTAGAGCCTTCCATCTAAATTTTCCTTGGAAGCTTGAGGGGGGTCCGGTGGCCGGCCTAGAAGAGGGGTACTGTCACAATTCCACCCCTTAGTGTGTCTTGGATCCAGTTACTGACAGCTTGGCTGTCCATTCCGCTACAAGGGTGTGCTGAAGCTGTCAGTGTGTTGATTGACAGCTCGACTATCCAATCTGACACTGGGAGGTGTCGGCTGTCTCCAGGTGTTCATTATCCCACATGATTGCCATGCTACTTAAATGAGCTGTTTCTCCCAGACCTCTGCCAGATGCACATTCAGGTAGTGAGGTTTGTGCTTCCTGTGCCTTGAGTTCTGTATGCTTGATCTTTTGCTGCTTGACCTTGGACTTCGTTCTTACCATCCGTCTGTTTAACCCCTTCTGCTCTGATCCAATATTCTCCTGGTATTCTGATCTCAGTACGTTACCTGAACACGCTTTTGTCTCTTCATTCGTTTTATGACATACCCTCCTGGCATCTGACATTGAATTCTATGACCATTATGACATTTTAACTCACAGATTGACCGTGAGAAGTGACTAGTGTCATGCTGGCCTTATGATTTGTCTATGAAACACAGTTTTATCACAAACTATTTAAAGTGGCTAACTGAGCCTGGTGTCTGCACCCCAATATTAGGTCTAATGATACTGAAGTGAAAATCTAGCCTTATGATTTGTCTCTGAAATACAATTTTATCACAAATGATTTGGAGTAGCTAATTGGGCATCATGGCTGCTTCCCTGTATTAGGCTTAACGATTTTTAAGTGGAAATCTGGCCTACTGATTTGTCACTGAAACACAGCTTTCATACAAATGATTTGGAGTAGATACTTTGGCCTCATGACTACACCGCTATAGTAGACATTAGGATTTTTATGTGGAAATCTAGCCTTCTGATTTGCCACTGAAACACAGATTTATCACAAAAGATTTGGAGTAGCAAACAGAGACTCTGGAGACTGCCACACAGTTTCATGCTGGAAGATTGATTTTACACAGGACAGGATCCTATCTATTTAACTGACAAGTCCACTTTCAGCAGCAGTACTAATGCAGAAGCGACCGCTCTGCCCTGTGACACTGAGACAATGGCACCAGCAAAACAAGATGTCCGCTTTTTATTATATGGCCAGGGACTTGTGATGTTGGCAGCCAATCACAGAAGACCTGTCATGACTTTGTGGATGGTTTTTGTGCCCTGATTGGCTGCCAGAATCAAAACTTATAAAGATAAAGGGAAAAAAAGAGCACACCACTCCTCTAATCTCTCCATTTGCTCTCCAACCTTTCCACACCCCCTCCCCTAATCAAACACTTCTCCCTCACTCATCAGCACCACTATCCTAGCTAAAGTAATAACAAAAGCATTAGTGGAAATGTGATAATTTACCGAACTGTGACCGAATATTGCCGTCTTTGAGTAAATATGCTCCTGAACATGAATTCAAATGTACAACGTTCATGCCAAATTTAAAATTGGCGAATGTTTTTCCAAACACGTTCGCCATCTATATAGTTGACTGATCAATTGACCCACAGTAGAACATTTTATAATGGCAAAGAAGATTTCAGCCATGGGCCATGCATGAGGTATCAGTGTCTGGACCAGCATTTAGAGCTTTGAATTGAAGTTTCAATTAAGATGAGATGGGTATGGTATCTGTGTAAGCCTTCTTTGCTGGGGGCTGCCAAGCATCTTGCCACAGCTCAAACTGGTTTTTTTCCCATCCACACTCAGGTGGCACAAAAATCTGCTTGGTAGAGCACACATTTTAGAAAAATTTAAGGATAGTAGCACCGGTAGCTTATTGAAAGTAAGTGCATGCCCACCAAATGGAAACTCAACTTGGAGTCTCCACATTTTAAAAAAATAATTGTCACACACCACTAAAGTGATATCAATTTCCACAGAACAGAAACAGTATAATGGGCCTCTGACACCATCCAATACGGGCAACCCAACAGATGGAGAGCTAGCTTAGAGTTTTCACATTTAAAAAAATAGTTTGCAGCAGCAGTAGTGACAGCAGGCACATAAGCCATGACAAAGGTGTCACAGACAGCAATAACATACGATCAATGCATGAGATTAAAAATGACACCGCTGCTTAGTCTGCCCAGTCTGTGACTGGGATGCAAGGGACATTGGAGATCCATGACTTGTTCATTTTGATAACAGTTAGGAGGTATATACTTTCAGGGAACAATCGGATGCGCTTATCTATTAGGTCACCACCAGCAGCTACGAAAACACATTCTGAGAAAACGCTGGCTGCTGGGAATGGCAAAACCTCCAAGACGTGACAGGCGAGCTCAGGCCACTCTTCCATTTTTGAAGACCAAAATGCAAAAGGGTCAAAATTCCCCCTGATGGGATTGATATTGAGATCAACATACTCCTGCACCATTCTCTCCAGTTGTTCTCAACGTGTTAGACTTGTACTCTGCTCTGCTGGTGCATGAGCTGGTCTAAATAAAATGTGAAATGACTCACAGAAATTACTCATGCCACTTACACTGCTGATGATAATGTTTTTGCTGTAATGCCTTGACATTCCTGTGTTTGGAAGTCTAGAACTGCGATGCACACTGTGTGCCTCACTGCTGTCTTGGGGAAAACCACTCTTAAGATTGTCTACAAATGTTTTTCAATATTTCAGCATGCATGTGTCCCTTTACAGGAAGGGAAGCGTTTGACAAATTTTATTCTTGCACCGTAGATCTAATAGAGTGGAAACCTAGTAGTCAGCACTATTTCTAACCCTAAGACTATGTGCATTATGTTGAAGACAGTGCAGCAGGGAGGCGTTCATGTGTCGGACGCTTACATGAGGTCCAAATCCATGGTGTTTTGCTGGTGGGATAACACTCAGGCTTGCATCCTTTGTCCCCTCCTGCCAACCAAAGGCAACAGAGAGATGATCATTATCCTCTTTATCTCCTGATTGTTGTGTGCCCATCACCTCTCCCTCTTCGTCCTCCTCATTTTGTTCCTCGGCTCCTGCACCTTTGCTAACAGTTTATCTAGTACCATGAGCCCCCCTCGATTGCTGAAATCCACCTTCCCATGGCACCTACTTGTGCGATGACAGTTTGGACCTTAGAGATATTGCTATCCCTGAATCATACTCATCTGCTTCTTCATCTGGGACCACCACTTCTTCCTGCAAACTATTCAAAATGTTCTCCAGCATGTAGTTGACCGGAATAGTGATGCTAATGATGGCATTGTCAGAGCTAACCATTTTAGTAGACATTTTGAAAATGTGCATTTGAGGTCCTCTATCTCTGCACAGTCCCCAAGCATGATTTACATCAAGTCCGTACTGCGTTGGCCTAGGCTATTGTCATGGTCCAGTCGGGAGTTTATTTTCTGCTGTCTTCACTCCGGACTGGTCATGCAGGAGTTAATCTCCTCAGCTTCATTCTGGAGCTAGCTGGGCTATTTCAGTCTCTCACAGCCTGCTGACCAGTGTTAGTGATAGCTCAAGCTTCCAGTTTAAAGCCTCTGACCCTTGTACCTTGGTGATCCTCCTGCCTTTGACTGATATTCACGTGTATGACCCGGACTGATTTCTGACCCCGTCTCTTGGTATTCGTCTCTGCTGTTACGTTCCCTCTCTGGCATCTGATTCCCCGGCTTGTACCCCGACCACGTATTTTGTCTCACGTTTTGGACCCCGTGCTCATGCTCTGGCTTTCTGACTCTCGGCTTGGTATTTTGACTACGTGTATTGCTGCTCCTTCTGGTACGTCTGCTCCTGCCAGTTTCTGACTTGGTTCGTCTGTCTATTCTCTCTCGCTACCTGTGGCACCTGTGCTGTTGCTAAGGGTTGCTGCTCTTAGTGTGTAACCTCTCTTCCCTCACCAGCTCCCCCTGGTGGAGGTTTCACTACTTTATCAATAACCTATACATTTAAACAGGATTTTGCACTTTTTTTCTTTGGTCAAGGATCTGCTGCATAACTTGGCAGATCAAGTGTCCAGTTTGACGCAGATGGCGCAGGACTTTTCTGTGAATCATCAGTCCCTTGTCATGTCTCATACCCACTTACAGAAAGAACTGACTGATACTATTAAGACCATGCAGGGAAACACCTCTCATATTGTTGGTCCACCAGGTGACTCTGTAGATGTTATTTTGCACTCTCCTGAACCCTCAGTTAAATTTCCTGGCACATTTTCTGGTGAAAAAGATAAATTTCACATGTTCAAGGAGAGTTATAAATTATGGTTTTCTCTTAGACCCCGATCGTCTGGGGATGAGACTCAGCGGGTTGGGATTGTTATCTCCTTACTTAGGGAGGGTCCCCAATCCTGGGCTTTTTTGTTGCCCCCTACTGCCCCTGAATGGATGTTGGTAGATAGGTTCTTTGAGGCCCTAGGACTTATCTATGATGAACCGGACCGTGTTAGGGTGGCAGAGGACACTATTTTGGGTCTGGGGCAAGTGAAGCACTCAGCCGAATGGTACAGCTCCGAATTCCATCGATGGTCCACTGAGGTGTCCTGGGACGACTCCGCACTGAGATGTCTGTTCAGGAAGGGACTGTCGGATTGCTTGAAGGACGCTCTGGCTCTCCATCCACCTCCCAGCTCATTGGAGGAGGCTATGACTCAGGCTATCCGTATGGATCAGAGACTGCGAGAGAGAGGTGTTACTCAACGAGGGTTTCTTTTTTTCCCTGCTAAGCCTGATGTTTTGCTTCCATCTGAACCTATGGAGGTGGGAGCCACCAACCCCCAGGTGAAAGAGAGGAAACGGCGACGTGACGGAAAATTGTGTTTTTACTGCGAAGATCCCGGACATTGGAAAAAAAACTGCCCCTCCTGTCCTCTGACTAACAAGCGGCTGAGTCTGGGTGATAATCGTGGAGGTCACCCAGATTCTCAGGTACCTTTTTCTTCTTTTTCAAAGATACTGCTAAAGGTGGAACTTGGTGTTGAGAACGGCTTTTTCCATACTTTGGCTTTTGTAGACTGTGGGTCATCCCTGAACCTGATTAACTCTAAGCTGGTGGCTCGCTGTAGATTAGGGACAGTTAGGTTGGGGACTCCCTTAAAAATTGTGGCTATTGACTCTACACCTCTCACTAAGGATGGTCTCCATTTCATTTCTAAAGAATTCACCCTCAGGGTGGGGGCCCTACACCAGGAGCACATGTCATGCTTTGTTTTGGATAACCTCCCTGCTGGCCTGGAGTTAGGGTTTCCCTGGTTGCAATGGCATAACCCGGTTATTGACTGGGGGTCCCGGGATATTGTTAAATGGGGACCTGGTTGCTCTGAAAATTGTCTTGCTACTGTGTCTATGTCATCCGTCAGTCTGGAGGGTATTCCGGGGATTTTCGAGAACTGAATAAAATAACCATAAGAAACGCTTATCCTCTCCCACTGATACCTGATTTGTACAATCAATTGTCGGGGGCCAGGTGGTTCTCTAAGTTGGACCTCAGGGGAACATACAATCTCATCCGTATGCGGGAGGGGGATGAATGGGAAACTGCGTTTCTCACCTCTGAGGGTCTGTTTGAAAATTTTGTTATGCCCTTCGGTTTGACTACCGCACCAGCGGTATTCCAGAATTTCATTAACCACGTTTTTTCTGATTTTATTGGACGCTTTGTAGTTGTTTATCTTGACGATATACTCATATATTCTTCTGATAGACAAAGTCATATGGGTCATCTTCATTTTTTACTCAAGAATTGTCCTTTCTAGGGGTCATCCTGTCCACTGAGGGGTTTCGTATGGACCCTAGGAAGGTACAGGCCATTGTGGATTGGGTGCAACCCAGAGATCTCAAGGGTCTTCAGCGATTTCTGGGTTTCGGCAATTATTATAGAAAATTCATCAAGGGGTTCTCCCAAGTGGTCAAACCCCTCACTGATCTCACCCAAAAGGGGGCGGATCTCAAAAACTGGTCAGCTCCAGCTGTGGCGGCATTTTCTTTGTTAAAAGAACATTTCATGACTGCTCCGGTACTGGTGCAACCTGACTTGTCTAAACCATTCATCATAGAAGTGGATGCCTCTGAGGTGGGAGTGGGGGCTGTGCTGTCTCAGGGGCCCACCACATTAACTAACTTAAGACCCTGTGCCTTCTTTTCTAAAAAATTTTCCTCTGCTGAAAGGAATTATGATGTGGGTAACCGAGAGTTGTTGGCCATTAAATTGGCTTTGGAAGAATGGAGGCATATTTCGGAGGGGGCTGTCCATCGTATCACTGTCATTACAGATAACAAGAACCTGTCTTACATTGAATCCGCCAAACGTCTGACTCCGAGACAGACAAGGTGGTCACTTTTTTTTCCCAATTTCAGTTCTCCATCACTTCCAGACCAGGTTCCAAGAATGTGAAGGCGGATGCCTTGTCTCGCAGCCTAGATCTGGTATCGCCTCCTGAGCCTCCTTCCTTCATTCTTCAGCGCGGGGTGGTGGTGGCTGTGGTGTCCCTGAGATTGGAGCAGGAGATTTGTGAGGCCCAATCTCTTGCTCCTCCGTCCATACCTGAAAATAAGCTCTTTGTGCCTGTTCAGTATCGGTTAAGGGTGCTTCGGGAGTTCCATGACTCAGCTCTGAGTGGGCATCTTGGAATCTCGGCCACTCATAATGCCATCACTAGGCTGTTCTGGTGGCCCTCGTTGACATCTGACGTCACTGGTTTTGTGTCCTCCTGTGAAACTTGTGCCTGCGCTAAAGCCTCCCACAACCGGACGGCCGGGGAATTGGTGCCACTGCCAATTCCAGATAGACCGTGGACTCACCTGTCCATGGATTTTATCACCGATCTCCCACCCTCTAATGGCAAAACCGTGATCTGGGTAGTTGTGGATAGGTTCAGTAAACAAGCATATTTTGTACTCTTAACGGGCCTTCCTAATGCTGAGACTCTATCTAAGCTATTCATTGAACATGTGATTCGGTTGCATGGTGTGCTGTTATGAGCTCATTTTCTGCTCCACCAGTTGAGAGTTCTCCTTGCGTTCTCCCTCTGGTGGTGACAGGAGGTAGTGAGGTTGGTTTAATTGGTAGTGATCTGCCACCTGGTGAGGAAGATAACGATTGGATCTCTGGAGTATCAGACTGGATATAAGACAGCCGACACCCTATCCTGGTGCTGGTGATTCAGTCTGCTTCTCAGGTCTTTGACTCAGCTCTGTTCCAGTCTTCTCAAGTTAAGTTTGTTTTTGCTAATGTTCACACTTGCTCTTGTTGGTCAATTCAGTTTTTTGTATGGTCAGCCAGCCCGGCTGGGCTGTGCTGAATTTCCACTCTTATATATCTGTATTTGCCAAATTACCTTTTTTTGTCCCTTATTAGATTGGCCTCTTTTTGTTCTGTCTCAGAATATTTCAGAGTGCTGAAATAGTGGGAGAAGTCTAGTGACTTCAGGGTTAATTTTGCTATCAGTTGGACATTTTGGTAGGGTTTTTGGCAGATTGCAGACAGTGTCTTTCCTTTCCTGTCCTTTCTAGTTAGTTTGGTCCCATCGTTTGCTCAGCCTATTTTCCTGCCTTTGTTTGTGTTTTCATCTTGTTTCACCATCAATACATGTGGGGGGCTGTCTTTCCTTTGGGGTCTGCTCTGGGGCAGTTAGTTTTCCTCTTTTCCTGCTTTAGGCTTATTTAGCTCTCCGGTTGTGACGAGGCGTCTAGGAACACCATAGGAACGCTCCACGACTGCTGCTAGTTGCGTGTTAGGATCAGGGGTCTGCAGTCTGCATAGTTACCAACCTCTTTGGTTTTCTGAGACTTAGCTTGTGTTGTTTTTTATTTCCTCCTTGGCGACCTGTTCATAACAGTGTGCCTGTCAGTGTGGTGTCTGATAGAGGGGTGCAATTCATGGCAAAATTCTGGAGAGCTTTTTGTAAAAGGCTGGGCATCAGTCTGACCTTTTCATCGGCCTACCATCCCGAGACCAATGGTCAGACTGAAAGGACCAATCAGTCTTTGGAGCAGATCCTGCGGTGTCTTGTCACATCCAGACAGGATGATTGGTGCTCTGTGATACCTATAGAGGAATTTGCCTTCAATAATCGTGTCAATCAGTCTACTGGTACTTCTCCTTTTTTCTGCAACTATGGGTTTCACCCTCATTTTGGTGAATTCTCCAGACTAGATTCGGAGTGTCCAGGGGCTGATTCAGCCTTCTTACTGTTTTAGGAGGTTCGGAGGGAGGTTCAGAGAAACATTGGGGAGGCTCAGGGCAAATATAAATTTTTTGCAGATAAACGACGCTCGGTGGGGCCGACTTATCAGGTGGGGGATAAGGTATTGTTATCCACCAAAAACATAAGGCTGAGAATTCCCACTGCTTTATTGGTCCGTATGAGATTTTAGAGGCGACAAGCTGAAGAGCCCGGCGCTGCCCGGGCATAGTAACTAACTGTGGTTAGTTATAACAAATTATAATTATCCTCTATCCCATAGTTCCATGCCCATATACCCATCATACATATCCACCATCCCATAGTCCCGTGCCCATATACCCATCATACATATCCTCCATCCCATAGTCGAGTGCCCCTATACCCATCACAAATCCTGTATCCCATAGTTCCATGCCCATATACCCATCATGCATATCCTCCATCCCATAGTCGAGTGTCCATATACCCATCATACATCCTTCATCTCATAGTCCCATGCCCATATACCCATCATACATATCCACCATCCCATAGTCCGGTGCCCATATACCCATCATACATCCTTCATCTCATAGTCCTAATGTGTTCCATAAAGCGCTTCTGAGGCCGTCGGTGACTTCCTCTGATGAGTCTCTCTCGCACCCGCCGCCTGTTATGGTAGATGGTCAGACCGAGTACGAGGTGGAACAGGTGGTGGATTCTCGCATGCTCCGTCGTTCACTTCAGTACTTGGTCCATTGGAAAGGATACGGTCCTAAGGATCAGACATGGGTGCCGGCACGTTCGGTCCATGTGGATCGGTTGGTCCAGGCCTTTCACGCTCGTCATCCAGGGAAGCCTGGGGGTCCAGTGGCCCCCCATTGAGAGGGGGGTACTGTCATGGTCCAGTCCGGAGTTTATTTTCTGCTGTCTTCACTCCTGACTGGTCATGCAGGAGTTAATCTCCTCAGCCTCATTCTGGAGCTAGCTGGGCTACTTCAGTCTCTCACAGCCTGCTGACCAGTGTTAGTGATAGCTCAAGCTTCCAGTTTAGAGCCTCTGACCCTTGTACCTTGGGGATCCTCCTGCCTTTGACTGATATTCACGTGTATGACCCGGACTGATTTCTGACCCCGTCTCTTGGTATTCGTCTCTGCTGTTACGTTCCCTCTCTGGCATCTGACTCCCCGACTTGTACCGCGACCACGTATTTTGTCTCACGTTTTGGACCCCATGCTCATGTTCTGGCTTTCTGACTCTCGGCTTGGTATTTTGACTATGTATATTGCTGCTCCTTCTGGTACGTCTGCTCCTGCTAGTTTCTGACTCGGTTCATCTGCTATTCTCTCTCGTTACCTGTGGCACCTGTGCTGTTGCTCAGGGTTGCTGCTCTTAGTGTGTAACCTCTCTTCCCTCACCAGCTCCCCCTGGTGGAGGTTTCACTACAGCTATGCAAAAAGACATACTGCACCAGGTCTTGTCACTGCTGCCACAGTCGCTGCAACATGTGTAGAGTGAAATTCCACCGTGTCAGCAAATTACAAATAAAATGGTTAACCGGTAGGCTGAACGACCTCTGTAGCGATCCAAGTCGATGATTTGTGGGGTATGATTGGCGGAAGTGAGCACACAGCAACCGCACTTCCTGCAGCAACGTATCCACACCGGGATAGTGGCTGAGAAATTGATGTGCCACCAGGTTGAGAATGTGAGCCATGAATGTGAGGTTGCCCTGGTGTAGGGCCGCCACCAGGTTCGCATCGCTATGGCACATGGCCTTACCTGGCTCCAGGTTCAGTGGAGACAGCCATTCCTCCATCTCAGCCTAGATAACAGTCCTCAACTCCTGAGCTGTGTGACTGCAACCTTCAAGGCATATTAGTTTAAACACTACCTGATTGAGGTGTGCACTGGATGTGCAGTACAGAAGTGGTGGGCTTCTCTCTGCACTATTGGAACATGTGCCTCATTAAGGTAGAGTTTAAGGGCGCAGGTAGAGGCCCCAGAGGAGGTGGAGGAGCTAGAAGCAGTGCAAGAATTGCTAGATACAGAGGTTTGTTCCGTGAGCTTTGGGGATTCCAAGATGTGTGGAGCAGCCCTTTGAATGCCTGCCCCCATGATCACCAGTGTTACTTAGAGCCCAGTCAGACTGTGCCCATGTTTGCTTGTCCAGGTGTCAATGTTGAAATGCACCCTGGCAGACATTGATTTTTTCAGGGAATGGGTGATGTTGTCTGTGACATGATGGTGTAGCACAGCTTTCTTAGAGAAGTAATGGCTACTGGGCAACTGGTACTGGTGGACTGCAACAGCCCTCATCTTTCAGAAACCATTTGTATCCACAAGGCAGAAAGACAGCTTTTTTGTGGCCAACAGTTTGGAGATGGTGAAGTTCAAAACCTTAGCTTTGACATGTGTAGGAGGAAACATTCTTTTACGTGACCACAACTGCGGGACCGAGGCCTCGCTGCTGTGCTGAGATAGGGTGAAGTAGGATGAACAGGACAATCTGCTTGACTGTGAGTGAGCTGCAGGCAGAGATCTTATAGTGGATTGAAAAAGATGTGGTATGCTCAATGCATTAAATACACCAGGCATGTCCACTTCTGTAATAGCTGATGGGCTCTCACTCACCCCAACTTTAGGAAATAAACAGAGACCTGTGTGATAACACTTGGCATGGTGACAGAGGAGGAAGAAGCAGCAGATGACGTTGATGGGACGGACGGTGATTGGCTAGGCCCCCTAATCCACATATTAGCGCAGTGTGATTTCCGGACTAAGTGCCCCGTCACACATAGCGATCTCGCTAGCGAGATCGTTGCTGAGTCACAAGTTTTGTTACACAACAGCGATCTCACCAGCGAGATCGCTGTGTGACAGCGATCAGCGACCGGCCCCCCTGCCGGTATCGCTGATCACTCTTGGAAAGCCCTGGACATTTCTTTGATCGCTGGTCTCCCGCTGGCCAGCACGCATCGCTGCGTGTGACAGGCGGGAGACCAGCGATCAGCTGGTAACTAAGGTACATATCGGGTATCTAAGGGACGTGAGTCCCTTAGATACCCGATGTGTACCTTAGTTACCAGCGCACTGATGCAGGGAGCTGGTAACTAAGGTATACATCGGGTTTCTAAGTGGCACATGTCCCTTAGATACCCGATGTGCACCTTAGTTACCAGCTCCCTGCATCAGCGCGCTGGTAACTAAAGTACACAGCAACACCGTGCGCTCGGCGTCGCTGGAGCTGAACGCAGGTGAAGCTGTCTGTTTGACAGCTCATCAGCTATCATGTAGTGACTCACCAGCGATCCTGACACGTTGATATCATTGTCGGGATCGCTGGTGAGTCGCTATGTGTAACGGTACCTTTAGGCATGCTGATTGCGCATGTACTGGTTCATGCCTGTAGTAGTCAAATTATTGCAATTTTTGCCTCTACTGGGTCATTTTTTTTGCAAAGTTGGCAGATAACTTGGGTTGGATTTTGCAGTCTTAAAAAAAGCTCAGGCTAGGCTACCCTTTCTGCCCATGCAAATTTCCTACTCGTGACTGATGCTCGCCAAAGCTACAGTTGTGGCTTAGGATGCAGTGCTTGTCATTGTTGCATCACTCCATTACAATGCGGCAAGCCGCAATGTAACCTCCTAGTCTTCCTCATCCTCCATCTCCTTTGCTGAGCTACTCATCTGCATGACTCAGAGTTCACACCAAGTGTGGGATCTACAACCTTACATTCATCCTCACTGATCTCCTACTCTTTGCCCTGAGAGTCACCCTTCTCCTTTTCCTGCCCTGACAGCACAGTACAGTCCGAATGCCCCTCTGGTATTTGAGTCTCATTAATATCACCTCCACCCCGAGGGTTAATGACTGGTGATGAGGGTTCTGCTTGTATCCCACTTTGTCCTGTCCCGGATCTAATGGGAAAAAGTTTGGGGCATTGATGTAGATGCTTTACCCCCTTGGATTCTGTGAATCCTTGGAGCAGAACTCAGATGTCCATGGAACAGAATGTGTGAACAGCTCTGTAGACTGACCCATCTGTGGTTCCCCACAGTCAGTTGGATGGTTGTAAATTAGTGAGGTGGGGGAAACAAGGGTGATTCGGATTCCATCACTGAGGTTTGTACTGTGTGTGATGTTAAGGAGAAGGAAGAGGAGGGGCCACTTCATGCAGTGCTTGCTATGTACTGAAGCACATGATCTTTCTGAGCTCCATCTGCAAGATGCAGCTGTCAAAGAAAGGGAGTTGAGTAGCCTGTTCAATAACAGATGTTGTGAGTTGTCTTTGGATAGGATGAGATGGTGTTAGTTCACTTACATGTCGAACACCAAGCCTATTTCACCTTTCACCATGACCTCGCTTTTTCCAACTCATGTTGCATATAACCTTCCCTCTTTTAACTGGCTGTTTCACAACCTTTGGCCCAGACTTGTCAGTGACCTGTCACTAAATGAATAATCAGTGTTTATTTTCTTAGATAATGTGCATAAACAACACTATTTACCCTAACGATTTTGATTAGCAAATGGGACCCCTTGACTGAACCCCAATATTAGACCTTTTTTTTTTTTAAGTAGCAAATGGGGTCTTCTGATTCCTGACTGCAACACAGGTTTAGCTCAAACAATTTGAATTTGCAAATGGGGCCTCCTGGCTGAACCTCAATATTAGGTCTAAAAATTTTGATTAGCAAATGGGGCCTCCTGATTCCTGACTGCAACACAGTTTTAGCCCAAGCATTTTTAATTAGCAAATGGGGCCTCCTGGCTCAACCCGAATATTAGGCCTAATGATTTTGATTAGCAAATGGGGCCTCCTGATTCATGACTGCAGCACAGTTTTAGCCCAAAGGATTTTGAGTAGGAAATGAAGACTCTTGCCCGCACAACACTATCACTATTTAAATTTTTGATTTGGTAAAGAAAGGGTATAACAGGGTCAGTAAGGGTGAGCAGACATCGAGCGGGGACGCCATCTCGTTTTACCCTAGGGTTCCAACCTCTGCTGTAAAATAGGGAAACCATGAGATCATAATTTGGGTCAATACCTTTATCCACCCATAACATTGACTTACCTTGGCATTAAGCCCCTCCTTTTTATCTAATAAAGTTTTGTATATAGCAGTTGGGCCTTTTTGGGTGTTATATGTTATATAACACCAAAATGTACCACAAAACACGTAAGAATCTATGAGTGAGTAATTGAATCCAGAAAAATAAATGCTCTTTTGGAGTGTTGTATAACACAGAAATGTATGACAAAGCATGTAATACTCAATGGATGACAATAAAGTAAATTTTTTTCACTGAAAAAAAATGTGGTCAACTGCCGCAGCTATATAATTAGCAACAGACTGCAAAGTCCTAATCCCTGACTGTATTCTCCCTGCTCCTACAACTTTCTCTTCCTTGCTAGGCTAAATGCAGAATGTATCTTATGCAAACAGTAAAGCACAAAATTAGCTCTTAAAGGTACAGCTTCAGAACCAGTATCAACACTAAAGGACTCTAATTTGTTAAACTCTGCAGATACAGGCCTGGACAAGCACTCTCTCTCTCCAATAATAACTGTCACAGAGTTGGGGAATAGTGTCAGTGTGCCAAGCCTGGCAGCGCCTGTTCTTTTATAACCCCTGATGATGTCATATGGTGAGCCAGTCACAGTAATGCCACTACCAAGATGACTACAGCATTACAGTGACTCTCAAGCAGTTCACGCATGCTTATTGGTCGAATGCGAGGAGAGGATTCGAGTTTGAAATCAAGCACCGGCTAATGCTCGCTGAGTGCTGAGCACATCCAAGCCTTTGCGTATCATTAATCTTTGCAAAATAAAGTAAAAAAACTAACATTTAATTAATATCTCATAGCGCGATGACCTTTCTGACAACAAAATACAATTTTTGTTAATGACATAAAAGTTGTCTGTGGTCCTTGCCATTATTATATTACCAAATTAATATAGATAACAGAATTTTCCAATAGTAATGAATGCTATATTACCTTACATGGCTAGTCAGATATCTTCACTTTAGATACATGATGAGGGCAGCAGTGCAGTCAATTTGTAACCAAGATTAATGCTCAAATTCTGTCTATAAAATGCTACTTCTTTTGTCAATGCTACAAGCTGACATCTAGCTAATAATATCCCTTTAGTTTTGTTCTCTTCTTTTGCACACCTCTACCTAATTACCCCTTTATATTTTCAGTCTGTGGTCTCTGCGCATCTAATACATGGCTGCACTGATTCCCGAGCCCCTAAGGCTTGTCAGGTTAAAGATTAATGAGTTGACTTTACACAGAGGCTTTACAAAGGTTAAACATAATTACAAATGGGTATTTTATGCAGTATTGGGAGATGTGCAAGCAGCTTAAACAGGAAGAGTAGAGAAATCTAATGAAACATATGGGATTGGATTTTGTAGTTTATATCGTATTGGAGTTCAAAAATTTGCATAACAAAAGTGATTGCTGCACCTAATCCCACACATCAGAGTAACATAGCATATGGCAGAAATTACAATAATATGTGCACATTTGTTCTGCTTGATAGTTTAGGATATTTGTTAGATAAATTACGTCTTATATCAGCCACATTAGCATTTTCTTAAATTAGGATTTAGTATAGCTGTGAACAGTTTTCAAAATGACTATTAGATAAAAATCCAGCATATTCTGCAACAACAATGGGGATAATAATAAATAATAATAATAATCTTTATTTTTATATAGCGCTAACATATTCCGCAGCGCTTTACAGTTTGCACATATTTTCAACACTGTCCTTGATGGGGCTCACAATCTAAATTCCCTATTAGTATGTCTTTGGAGTGTGGGAGGAAACCGGAGTGCCCGGAGGAAACGCACACAAACACGGGGAGAACATACAAACTCCTTGCAGATGTTGTCCTTGGTGGGATTCAAACCCAGGACTCCAGCGCTGCAAGGCTGCAGCGCTAACCACTGTGGATAGATATTAAGGTACCAATGTAGTAACAATATTGCACATTAAGTTAAGAAATAGTGTTCACCAGGTTTACTTTGATAGTGACCAATCACAATAAATTTACAATGATTGATGCTAACTCTTACCTCACAAAATTGTAAATTTACTGTTCAGGGTTAAAGCTCCTACTCCTGCACTGCAGCTGGTTAGGTCTCTGTGAGACACAGCCGGGGACTCTGGGGAAAAGTCTGATGCAGTTTTGTTAAAGATAATTGAAAAGTAGATGCCTAATGTGTGGAACTCAGGAATACTGGACATGAGATATAACTACAAAAAGCAGTAAAGTATACATCTCGGGTAGCCCGGTGGCGCTAGGGTCCTGGGTTCAAATCCCACAAAGGACAACATCTGTAAGGAGTTTGTATGTTCTCCCTGTGTTTGTGAGGGTTTACTGTTTCTCCAGTTTCATGACATAATGACTAGGAATCTAGATTTTAATCCCCAATGGGGACAGTAATTATGTCTATGGAATTAATGGTACTATATAAGTGACTATATAAGTGAGCAAAAAAAAAATAATAATGAATAAATAAATAAATCTCAGGTATACACTCCTGTAGACTATTGAGTAATGAAAATAGTGGAAATCCAACAATGTTAGTTACCAAAAGAACATCATCAGAGTATAAATGGACATAGAGCATCTCCAGAATCCAACTTCTCACCTTTGAAACTGCTAAAACTCTTACTGTTGCTCTTATTCATTCTCACCGGTACTATGGCAACTCTCTTCTGATCAGTCTCCCTCGAACCAAACTTTATCCTCTCCAATTGGATCTGAATGTGGCAGCAAGGGTCGCATTTCTGTTCTGCTGCTTCACTGATTCTTCCATCTTGTGCCAGTCATTACACTGGTTGCTCATTCACAACAGGATACAATATAAACTCATATCTCTCACCCACAAAAATTTCCACAGTTCTGCAGCACCCTATATAACCTCCCTCATCTCTGTCTATTGCCAAACATGTGCACTCTGCTCTGAAACTGACCCAAGACTAATATCCTCCATAATCCGAACCTTGCACCTCCAAGACTTCTCCCGTGCTGTGTCAGTTCTCTGCAATACATTACCCCAGACGGTCTGACTGATACCTTGCCCACACGTTTTAAGTGTGCTATAAAGACACATGACTTTAAATAAGCCTATCACCTCAACTTACTAATCTATCTCTACCCTGTTCCTGCCTACTAAACATTATTCAGAATCTGCTCTATCCTATTCATCTGTTACACCCTCCATGTGTGGGGAGGTTGACCTGGCGGATGGATCTGCCTGTGGTGAGGGGCAGAGGGATAGCTCAGTGTAGGAATGGAAGCACTGAGATGAAGAGAAAAGGGTGCTGTGCTGAGTGTGACCTTTAGAGGGCAGTGAGGAGCATAGGAGAGAGTGGTTACGTAACTGCCAGAGGTCAAGGTCACTGTGATTGGCTAAAGGTTACTGGCAGGTGAGAGTGGGCGGAGCTACCTAGGCTGGTAAAATAAAGGCTGAGGGAAGATTCCAGAAGCTTCAGTTAGCCAGGGGAGCTTACTAGAAAGGAGGGCGTACTGTGAGTTGAAAGGCAGTTGAGAGCCCTCAGAGAGGATCTGACAGTAGACGGTCATGGGGGGTGGCCCAAAAGACAGCAGTGACAGACAGAGACAGTCTGTGAGAGATCAGTAACGGTGTACTCTGAATGGTGAAGCGCTGTGGTGGAAGTGCCTAGGGCAGCCACAGTGAGGAGAGCCACAGAGGACACCACGACAGTGAAACAGAGGAAGTGAAGGTACCCCAGGTCTGTGTAAGAAGGAACTGTGAAAAATTCTGTAGCAAAGTGCTGGAAGTCGTCAAGGAACGGTGAATAAATACAGGCTTGTTTAACTCAATTTCTGTCTCAAGCCTCTAGTCTGTTGGCGTCAAGTAGTGGGTCACCCCCCCAGTTCTGTGGGAACAGCACACCTTCCCCGCCTATCAGCAGCACCACCACATCATCACCTCTCCCACAGCCCCGACACTACACATGCACACTTGATAATTGCATTTTAATATACTGGCTGATGACCAAATCATATCACTTTTTATGATCAATCCCTTTTTATTATAAAGGCTGGTCCTGAAACAGCAATCACTTTTCACCTATTTCCTTGCAGATTGTTATCTTGCGAGCAGGGCCCACACTCCTAATGTAACTGTTTAAACTGTCTTACATTGTATTGAATTTATTGTCTGTATAAAGAAAAACTGAAATATCACATGGTCGTAAGTATTCAGAAACTCTTTGCTCAGTATTAAACAGAAACACCCTTTTGAGCTAGTATAGCCATGAGTCTTCTTGGGAATGATGCAACAAGTTTTTCACACCATTGGGTATCCTCTGCCATTCTTCCTTGCAGATCCTCTCCAGGTCCGTGAAAGTTGGTGGACAGCCATTTTCAGGTTTCTCCAGAGATGCTCAATTGGGCTTTGGCTGGGCTAATCAAGAGTGGTCACAGGGTTGTTCGGAGCTTCAATTTTGCTATTTTAGCTGTGTGCTTAGGGACATTATCTAGTTGGAAGGTGAACATTTGGCCAAGTCTGAGGACCAGTGCACTCTGGAAGAGGTTTTCATCAGGATATCTCTGTACTTGTCAACATTCATGTTTCCTTCAATGGCAACCAGTTGTCCTGTCCCTGCAGCTGAAACACACCCCCATAGCATGATGCTGCCACCACCATGTTTCACTGTTGGGATTGTATGGCGCAGGTGATGAGCAGTGTCTGGTTTTATCCACACATACCACTAAGAATTATCACTATAAAGGTCTATCTTAATAATAATAACAATAATAAATTTTATTTCTATAGCTCCAACATATTCCGCAGCACTTTACACTTCAGAGGGGATTTGTACAGACAATAGACATTACAGCATAACAATAATCACATAGATTATAACAAATACCAAGAGGAATGAGGGCCCTGCTCGCAAGCTTACAGTCTATGAGGAAAGAGGTAGACACAAAAGGTGGGTGGTAACAGTTGCCCTGTTTGTATGGACCAGCCATAATGTTAAGTGTGTAACAGTACAGACACAGAGGGCTAATGGATGCATAAAGCATGTGGGAACACGATGCGGGGAACCTGGTTATGGTAAAACTTATGGCTGTGCCACACAGGGAAAGATTAGGTTAATGTGTTGAGGCGATAGGCCAGTCTGAATAAATGCATTTTCAGGGCACGCTTAAAATTGTGGGGATTGGGGACTGATCATATTGACCTGGGAAGTGCATTCCAAAGAATTGGCACAGCACGTGTAAAGTCTTGGAGATGGGAGTGGGAGGTTCTGATTATTGAGGATGCTAACCTCAGGTCATCAGCAGAGCGGAGGGCGCTGGTAGGGTGGAATACTGAAACAAGGGAGGAGATGTAGGGTGGTGCTGAGCCATGGAGGGCTTTGTGGGTGAGGGTAGTAAGTTTATACTGAATTCTGGAGTGGATGGGTAGCCAGTGTAATGACTGGCACAAGGTAGAGGCATCAGTGTAATGATTGGCGAGGAATATGATCCTGGCTGCAGCATTCAAGACAGATTGGAGAGGGGAGAGTTTGGTAAGAGGGAGACCGATTAGAAGAGAGTTACAATAGTCGAGACGAGAATGAATAAGAGAAACAGTAAGAGTTTTTGCAGAGTCAAAAGTAAGAAAAGGTCGAATTCTAGAGATGTTTTTGAGGTGCAGATGACAAGAGCGAGCCAGTGATCGAATGTGGGGGCGAAGGAAAGCTCGGAGGCAAGTATGACCCCAAGACAGCGGGCATGTTGCTGAGGAGTAATAGTGGAACCACACACAGAAATGGCAATGTTGGGTATAGGTACATTTGTAGAGGGAGGAAACACAAGGAGTTCAGTCTTTGACAGGTTCAGTTTCAGATATAGTGAGGACATGATGTTAGACACAGCGTTTAGACAATCGCTGGTGTTTTCTAGAAAGGCTGGCGTGATGTCAAGAGAAGAAGCGTATAATTGGGTGTCATCAGCATAGAGATGGTACTGTAAACCAAATCTACTGATTGTTTGACCAATAGGGGCAGTGTACATGGAGAAGAGGAGGGGGCCTAGAACCGATCCTTGAGGAACCCCAACAGTAAGGGGAAGGTGAGAGGAGGAGGAGCCAGCAAAAGATAAAGTAAAGGAGCGGTCAGAGAGATAGGAGGAGAACCGGGAGAGAACGGTGTCCTTGAGGCCAATGGAACGGAGCATAGTGAGGAGGAGCTGATGATCCACAGTGTCGAATGCTGCAGAGAGATCCAAGAGAATTAGCATGGAGTAATGACCATTTGATTTAGCTGTTAGTAGATCATTAGAGACTTTAGTGAGGGCAGTTTCAGTAGAATGTAAAGAGCGGAAACCGGATTGGAGAGGGTCGAGAAGAGAGTTATCAAAGAGATAGTGGATAAGACGGGAGTGGACCAGGTGTTCCAGGAGTTTAGAAATGAAGGGAAGATTAGAGACAGGTCTATAGTTAGCGGCACAGTTTTGGTCGAGGGATGGTTTTTTAAGTAGTGGATGTATGATGGCATGCTTAAATGAGGAGGGAAAGATACCAGAAGAGAGAGAGAGGTTAAATATTTTAGTTAGGTGAGGGGTGACAGCAGGGGAAAGGGACTGGAGGAGATGTGACAGAAATGGGTCACTGGTGCAAGTGGTTGGGCGAAAAGATGCAAGGAGCCTGCTTACTTCCTCTTCTGTGACTGGTTCAAAATCAGAGAGTGAGCTAGATGCAGTGGGGGAGGGAGGACAGTGCATGGTATGAGGTCTATCTTCATCTCATCGGACCACAGAATCTTATTTCTCATAGTCTGGGAGTCCTACATGTGTTTTTTAGCAAACTCTTTCATATGTCTTGCTCTGAGGAGAGGCTTTCATTGGGCCATTCTGCCTTAAAGGTCCAACTGGTGGAGGGCTGCAGGGATAGTTGACTCCCTACTGCATCTGTGGAGCTCAGTCACAGTAATCTTGGGGTTCTTCTTTACCTCTCTCACAATGGCTCTTCTCCCACGATTGCTCAGTTTGGCTGGATGGGCAGATCTAGGAAGGCTTCTGGTGGTCCCAAACTTCTTCCATTTAATGATTATGGAGGCCATTATACTCTTAGAGACCTTGAGTACTGCAGAAATTCTTTTGTAACCTTGGCCAGATCTGTGCTTTGCCACAATTCAGTCTCTGAGCTCCTTGGCCAGTTCATTTGAACTCATGATTCTCATTTGGTCTGACATGCACTGTGAGCTGTGAGGTTTTTATAGACAGGTGTGTGCCTTTCCAAATCAAGTCCTATCAGCTTAATTAAACACAGCTGAACTCCAATGAAGGAGTAGAACCATCTCAAAGAGGATCACAAGGAAATGGACAGCATGTGGCCTAAATATGAATGTCTGATCAAAGGGTCTGAATTATGACCACGTGATATTTTTTAATAAATCTGCAAAAATTTTACATTGTTGTTTTTTCCATCAAGATTGGCTGCAGAGTGTACATTAATGAGAAAAAATGAACTTTTTGAATTTACCAAATGGCTGCAATGAAACAAAGAGTGAAAAATTTAAAGGGGTCTAAATTACTGTACGTACTCACTGTACGTCACCGTTTAATTGTAAAGTGCTGCGGAATATGTTGGCGCTATATGAATAAAATTATTATTATTTTTAATACTCTAATATACCATATATTGTTGAGTTCTACTCATTTTGCATCTACTTTGCATATTGCAGTATTAGAGTACTGATATTTTTCTTCAAAATCTTGTGGGTTACTTTAGCATACTAGTTTCATCACCAGGTGTTCCCAACTTTATCAGTTTGATTTTTTTGTTTCATATGATGTCTTTCAATTCATTTATTATTTTTATTATATACAGGGTGGGCCATTTATATGGCTATACCTAAATAAAATGGGAATGGTTGGTGATATCAACTTCCTGTTTGTGGCACATTAGTATTTGCAAAAATCACTATCAAATATAAAGGGTCTCAAACCAAAAATCATATGAAAAACCCTAAAAACAATACTTTATTATTAAAAGACCAAAGGTCACACCACAAAGTGAACAAGACTAAACACCAACGTGTCCAATGACATCCAATTACATAAAACATGTAATGGGGGTTAACTAGGAGTCCCTAATACAGTCTAACGCTCGATCCTTCCTAGCCGCGGAGGTTGGCACCCTAGGGGGAACGTTGTGGCGCCCCCGCTCAAAGGTGGCTGTCCCTAGGGACCCTGATAAACCCTGCAGCCACTAGGGATCCCTTCCCCGATGCTAGAGGGACCCCTATCATTAGACAGAGATCAACTACAATAAGGAGGACCCTAGTCCCCAAAAGGATTAAAAACAAAAGGAACACATTAATATGATGGCATTATAGTGATGGCATCGTAGTGACACGAATCAAATAAATACAGTAAAGGAGATCCACAGCGTATAGTGTATCAAATTTCATTTACATGAGGTTAAATCCAATGGCACCAAAATGCAAACTCCACAAATGGTAATAATTATATGATAAGTCACTAGATAACCCAAAGTTTGCATGAAAGGTGACAATGATCATGCCACTAGATAGAAGTCAGGTACCATTAGAAACATAATTCAAACACTCAGTAATCAATGCTGCAGATACTCATCATGTCACACGCCATCTGCCATATATGTGAAGTGCCTCAACGCGTTTCGCCCCATCTGGGCTCATCAGGAGGGCCGATCTCAATAACAATTGTGTCCTGATGTGGTATAGTAGATGTGCTGGCATGATAGCCCTTATTTTATAGTTACCGCCACAGCGTTCACCAGCTCCGGACGCTGTGTAGGGACACACCCCCTTAACCCTACTGCGCATGTCCCAACTCGAAAGGACTCACCCATTGGTTATACGGAGTGTCTCATTTACTTCCTCTCATCGAGTACACAAATCATGCTTTGATTAGCGCCCCTGTCACGGATGTATAAACAATCCCACCCTACCCCCGTCATTATGCTGCGTTTGATGATAAACGCGCCAGTTACCGGGGGATGCATATGTATTAACCGGAACATGTATTGGTGTTTCCGGGTCAGTTTGACCTAGTTCTTACTGCGCATGTTGCTCACCAATATACCAATGTAAGGGGCTTGCGTATGTGCAACCCGGAACTGATTGTATTATTTCCGGGTAAGACAAAGGTGGATCTCACCGTGCAAACTCACGGCCTCTCGAACGCGCACTCACTGCATCTATGACACATAAGTGTCTAACGCGCAGGCTCCAGCTGGAAAACACCACCATTACAGATCCCTATTACTACGCATATCCACCACCGGCCATTCAATGCCCATATTCAGAGCGGGTGCATAGCACTCAATGAAAACCGGCCGGATTCATCCATAACCAAACACAATTTTAATAGGTGAACCCAATCTTTTATTTTAGTTAGCAGAGCAAGGGCAATATAAACTGCCAGCCCCATAAATGACATCCATTTGATGCCGTGTACGTCTCTTATATACAGTGCCAAATAGGACACATACAATATAAATCCATGATCAAAACATCATGTTAGTAGGTGCATTATGTCCTTTATTTATGTATATTTGGCTAATGTATACATCTATGATTGGCCATTATCAGACCTCAAACTAACTTGATCATCTGGGTGATCTCAGAGCGGGGTGTCAAGTCCCTAATGATATAAGGGAGAAAATAATCCTCAAAAGAATTTGTCATGGTAGATCCATGTAGGTCTTTATCCTAGACCTTAACAAGAATTTGGAAAACAGTCCAGTCTTACATATTGGTCCTCATAGGAACTATATTTGGGTTTAGTATAAAAATAATATACAGAAAACCCTTGAAAAAGGATGAAAAATCACAAAAAACAGGCAAAGGACAGTTGTTCATTTAATCCCCTTGGTTCAAGACTCTCCATCCTAAAGATCCATTCACACTCTCTTTTCAGGATGGTTTTATCCGTATTGCCTCCTCTGGGATTAATATTCACTACCTCAATAATCGTGAACCTAACCTCAGCAAGGGAATTATTGTGGAATAATTGCATGTGCTTAGCCGTGACAGGGGCGCTAATCAAAGCATGATTTGCGTACTCGATGAGAGGAACTAAATGAGACACTCCGTATAACCAATGGGTGAGTCCTTTCGAGTTGGGACATGCGCAGTAGGGTTAAGGGGGTGTGTCCCTACACAGCGTCCGGAGCTGGCGAACGCTGTGGCGGTAACTATAAAATAAGGGCTATCATGCCAGCACATCTACTATACCACATCAGGACACAATTGTTATTGAGATCGGCCCTCCTGATGAGCCCAGATGGGGCGAAACGCGTTGAGGCGCTTCACATATATGGCAGATGGCGTGTGACATGATGAGTATCTGCAGCATTGATTACTGAGTGTTTGAATTATGTTTCTAATGGTACCTGACTTCTATCTAGTGGCATGATCATTGTCACCTTTCATGCAAACTTTGGGTTATCTAGTGACTTATCATATAATTATTACCATTTGTGGAGTTTGCATTTTGGTGCCATTGGATTTAACCTCATGTAAATGAAATTTGATACACTATACGCTGTGGATCTCCTTTACTGTATTTATTTGATTCGTGTCACTACGATGCCATCACTATAATGCCATCATATTAATGTGTTCCTTTTGTTTTTAATCCTTTTGGGGATTAGGGTCCTCCTTATTGTAGTTGATCTCTGTCTAATGATAGGGGTCCCTCTAGCATCGGGGAAGGGATCCCTAGTGGCTGCAGGGTTTATCAGGGTCCCTAGGGACAGCCACCGTTGAGCGGGGGCGCCACAACGTTCCCCCTAGGGTGCCAACCTCCGCGGCTAGGAAGGATCGAGCGTTAGACTGTATTAGGGACTCCTAGTTAACCCCCATTACATGTTTTATGTAATTGGATGTCATTGGACACGTTGGTGTTTAGTCTTGTTCACTTTGTGGTGTGACCTTTGGTCTTTTAATAATAAAGTATTGTTTTTAGGGTTTTTCATATGATTTTTCACATTAGTATTTGGGAGGGGGGAAACTTTTCAAGATGGGTGGTGATCATGGCAGCCATTTTGAAGTCATCAATTTTGGATCCAACTTTATTTTTTCAATTGGAAGAGGGTCATGTCTCACATCAAACTTATTGAGAATTTCACAAGAAAAACAATGGTGTGCTTGGTTTTAGCGTAACTTTATTCTTTCATGAGTTATTTACAAGTTTATGACCACTTATAAAATGTGTTCAAAGTGGTGCCCATTGTGTTGGAGTGTCAATGCAGCCCTCTTCTCCCACTCTTGACACCCTGATAGCAACACCACAGAAGAAATGCTAGCACAGGCTTCCAGTATCCGTTGTTTCAGATGCTGCTCATCTCGTATCTTCACAGCATAGACAATTACCTTCAGATGAACCCAAAGATAAAAGTCTAAGGGAGTCAGATCAGGAGACCTTGGTGGCCCACGATGACCAATCCACTTTCCAGGAAACTGTTCATATAGGAATGCTCAGACCTGACACCCATAATTGAGGGTATGGTGTGGTATATGGGGTACAAAGATAGTGGGGCCATTCTTCATCAATGGAAATCTCAATGCCGCTAGATATCTGAAATTGCTACATGATGATGTCTTGCCCTCTTTATGCACTGAATATGGCACATTCCCTGAGTTTTTTCCAGGAAGAGTGTGAACCACCACATTATGGGTGACAGGTCCGAGCATTCCGAAAAGCAATTTGACCCCCTTATACTAGCATTTCTTCTGCAGTGCTGCTATCAGTGTGTCAAGATTGGGAGAAGAGGGTTCCATTGACAATCCAACACAATGGGCAGCATTTTGATCACTTTTTATAAGTGGTCATAAATTTGTAAAAAACTCATGAAATAAAGTTACATTAAAATCAAGCATGTTAAAAAACGTAAAATTAAAAATTAAAATTTTGCTTTATAGTCCAAAAAAACAGTAATTATTTAATGAAAACAGAAAACATCAATAATTGCTCATATATATCAGCCTATCTGTAACACCTGGGTCAGGACCTGCCTGTTTCTGCTTCGACTGACTGCTAAGCAGTGCCATACCTTTGATGCATGATTGATAAGTGCTGTTTTATTTCTGGGACTTTAGGTGCCGCTACATCAGGAAGCTATGGTTTAATTAGTTTTATTATTCCTTTCTGAGAGTACTGGTCAGGGTTGCCAGCTGTTTAAAACTCTGGATCTCTGATTTCCACTGCAAATTAATGTTTTCTGCTTACCTGGTTTGCAGCTCTAGTCTCTGGTCTTGTGTTATTTTCCTAATTTCTTGAGTTTTTTTACCTAGTCTTGAATTTAAATGCATCCGTTTGTTTTCCGATTTTTAACCCTGACATGACCTCTTGCATTGACCTGGTATGACAACACTCCTTGACACTTATTTGCTTCTTGAGTCCCTGGCTCTCTCCCCCACAGGTATAATTTCTTTTCTTTATAATACTATTCCCATTGTGTTGGTAGATAATTTTTCTGCTGTTTGATATGATTAAGGCTGTTTTAACTTTTTTTTTCATTGGGGCATTTATTTGGCTATTATTACTTCTTAGTTTATCATCCAGCTTACTGTTACCACATGTTGTTTATTGGATATATCAGATATAGAGAAAGGCGAACCTCTGGATTTTCAGGTCAGGCTTGACTGAATATTTTAAAAAAGTGAATTTAAAGGGAATCTGTCACCCTTTTTTTCTACTATGAGCTGCCGTCACCGACATCAGGGGTTTATCTACAGCATTTTGTAATGCTGTAGATAAGCCCCCAATGTAACCTGAAAGATAAGAAAAAAGAGTGATATTATACTCACCCCGGATTTCGGTCCGGTCCGATGGGTGTCGCTGTCTAGTCCGGCGCCTCCCTTCTTACGATACGATGCAGTCCTCTTCCTTCCTTCCCCTTGTGGCTCCTGCACAGGCGCACTGCTCTGCCCTGTTGAGGGCAACTTCTGTAATAAAGTAATATTAAAGTTTTTGTTTTCATATTTATTTATATTTTGGAGCAGATTTTCTTCAAAATGATTGTTAAACAACTCAGTGTTCATGCCCTAGTAGAGCATTTCATTTGGAAAAAAAGTGTTTATTTTTCCTTAGATTATTACATTTCAAACTTTAATATTTATAATTACAAGTATTCTTATTCATACTGTTGTGGAAATTTATATGGGTAGATTTACCCCTGTGTGTACTGTGGCCTGTCCTAATTAGACAGAGTCTTATTGAGCGTTCAAAGGAAAAGAGGAAGCTACACTTGGTTAGCAACAACTCATTCCAGCAGGACTCTGGAAACTTTATTCACATTCATGGTCTTTTATCAGTTCGTACAGAAAGGAGTGATTATTCATTAACATAAAGGCTTTACTTCTTATCTAATTGGTCAGTTTAAATACATGAACATATATGGGCGTCCGACCTAAGGTGACTTAAGAATCAGATGATATACTGCCCCTTGTATTCTAATGTCAGCAAGTCTACAATATCGGCTGGACCATCTGGCCTAACTTCCTCTTCTGTTTTTCTGGAGACATGTCACAAGACAATGCTATCATGAGATCACATCAGCTCCCCAGTCTCTCTCATGGGGGGTAGCAGGTTATTTCCACCAACTAGTTATAAGGTTCAAACTGTAAATATGTATCTGTGTGCAGTATATATGAGTATATAAGAGTACATAGGTATATAGCATATAGATGACACAAAGATGGAGAAGGTCATGCTACTGGCCAGGCTTAAAACAGACCCACGGAGGAAAACCAGAGGCCTCTAGACTACCTCTCAGCCGGCCTGGATCCAGTTGGAAGGGGGGCCCTCCTGCATGAAAACAATACCCGCAGCACACGCCCTCCTGACAAGTCTGCTCTCCACCACTCTTCAATGCTCTCAGCTGTTACCTCTTAGCTGTTATCTGTCTCTACTCCCACTCCCAAGGGGGATGCAGATACGGACCCTCAGATGAAAAATCTGATGCTCTACCTACTGAGCTATCATGGCCAGTAGCATGACCTTCTCCATCTTTGTCCTTCTTTTTCCGTTCGGTCAGGACGGGATGGCTTATCGTAGTCAGGGAAGCCTAGAGTTGGTGCAGAGACTATGACGTCTTTCAGTTTCCTGTACGAGATGAAGGCTTCAATGCGTTGATGCAATTGTACAGAGGCTGCATTAAGCCTGGACCACCAGGGATCCAAGTTCTGCAGTACGAGACTAGACTAAGGAGGGCCTGCATCTTCAGAGTTGTTGAGGGAGCCATCTTCTCCTCCGCGGTCCTCCGGTCATCAGTCAAGTGTTTCATCCAGTGGACGATACGGTGTCTTTCAGGAATGTAATTTGCTTTTGACACCTCTGGACTCTGTTTTCGCAGAACCTACGTTGCTGCTCTGCCAGGCAGAGTAGAGGAGACATGGAAAGCGCTGTGCAGGTAGCGATGTCGATGACTTCTGCATGCTCCGCAATCCAGTTGATGGGGATGGAGGACAATGCTCTGGCGAGCTGTGAAAGGCTGTTCTGGGCCCTCTTGGGCATCACTGTCCATTTGTTCTGCACCCCACTTGTGCGTTTTCAGGAACTGGTCGTCCAGGTGAGGGGGAACATTTAGGGGAGCTTCGAGCAGATCCATTGCCGTGAGCACCATTGCTGTGGCTGGCACGTTAGCCAGCAGAGTGTGCAGATCTGGCGCAACTGGGGTTTCAAGCACGGTTGCTTTGCTCACAGCCCTCAGGTTATACACCATTCAACCGAGTCTGGTTATCCTTTCACAGTCTTCCTCTTGATTGAGAAAAGCTGGGACTGCATGATGATTCCCATGGGTGAGGCGGCTCAATCCGGCCTTGCTCTTCATAGTGCCGTGAGTGACTCCCATCTTCTGGCACAGGGCCGGCAGGAAAACAAGCCGTTATACTGGAGTCCTCTTCATCAGAGATGATGTCCAGCTGAGCTTTCTTGCTCTCACAGGGGGTCTTTTTGCTGGGGCGTCTTCTTTACCACCCAGCAGCAGTTCCTTTCACCCAGCTTGATCTCAGGTCAGCACCTTGTTAACCAATTTGAAGAGCTGAGTGGCTGTCTTCTGGTCCAGGGCCTGGATTAACTTCAGGGAGCACCTTCAGAATCTTGTCCAAGATGATCCTCTGGCACTGTAGCCAGAAGGAGTGCAGCCATTTCACGGAGCGGGTGTGGGTCCCTCTGGGTTGAGAGTTTTCCTGGCCCATGCCAAAGTTCTTAGGCCGTTTCTTGACCCACAGTTCCACTTAGACCTCCAGTTGGTCCGAGGCAGTTTAGCTCTGGGTGATGAGCAGCGGATGCTGGGCCTTCTGAGCGTCCGGGGTTCCAGACTTGGGTGACACCTGCACTGGCACAACTTGAAGTCTCCCTTGGACCATAGGCTTCCGGGTGCTATGTCCAGCACCTCCTTGGGTAGGCTTGCACCGATTGTTCGAGTGAGGCTCTCGTAGGGCCACCAGCATGGGCATGATTGATTTTTCTTGGGGCTGGGTGGAGAGGAGGTCAAGGTCACATCTTCATGGGAAACTTTGGTCACCTTCAATTCCTGCAGTAGGTCTGCGCTCATCAGGTGGGGCGGGCAGGTCTCCACTATAAACTGGAACAGGATGGAGTATCCTGGCTGTGTCCACATGCTCAGGGGCTTGCGAGCTGGGGAACGTCTGTCTTGACCTTTAATCCCCATACAAGATACAGGGTGTTCTGATAGACTGGTGGGGTCGGGGATTTTCTCTTCTGACTGCACCAGTGTCCACAAGGAAAGATATGACAGCCCCCAGTGATTTGAGGTATTGGGTCAGCTGATGGGGTTTCACATGTCAGGGGCGTGACATCTGGCGGACCTGGTTTGCCTCTATCCTATGGACAGGGTTCTTCATTGTCTTCTGTGTTTCTTTCTTGGCCTATTCCTCTGCAGGATGTCCTGGGTTGCCAGGGTGCTGTGCACTGGTTCCGGAAATGACCAAGGTTGCCATAGTTGAAACACCTAACAGGTCTTCTGTCTCTGCAGGGTGGTTGCTCCTCCACGTCAGTGGCCACCACAGGAGGGCCTGTCCTCTGCACTCCTGGGAGGGACTCAATTCTTCTGGCTAATGCGAGCAGGACATCTACTGCTATTGTCCTGTACTCAGGCCTGGCCACTATCAGTAGTTTCTTGATTGGTTCTCTTAGTACATGCACAAAGCCTGTGCCAACATTTGTCCGTGTACCTGATCATGAATAGTGAAGCCTAAAATTTGGAATACTTGCCTCACTCTGCCATGAAACTCGTCTACAGACTCTGTCTCGACTTCACTCATGTTATGCAGGCTGAGTGCTTGTCTGGCGTTGGCCCACTCTCTAAGCTGTTCAATTAGCTTTAATCCTGATTCCCAGGAATGCACATCTAATTCTGATGGAAGCTTGAAGTGTTCCTTCATGATTGGCCAGAGTGTTTCACCTGCTTTTACCTCCGTTATGGACCAGAGATCACTCCAGGTTGCAGCATATGTCTGCTAGCTCTGCTGCATTCTTCTGTAAAATGGCATGGGGTCCATATCTGGGTCTGGCAGGTTTTTTTTTAGAATACTGGACACCTGACTAGGGGTGAAGGGCACATAGTGTAAGAGTTCTGGCTCTATCTGCCCCTGCCTACTTGGTGTCTGTGAGTTTCCCCTAGTACTATGCAGCATAATCTCTTCTTCATGTTCATCAGAGGAGGAACTGTGCCATTGTGTGTTTGACTTGTGTGTGGATAGCACTCCCCCCCTGAGACTGCAGCTTCGTATCAGACTTAGCAGGTGCAGTCTCTGATGGCACACACCTCCCTTCTGCTAGCTGTTGTAACGGGAGGGCACCTGTGTTGTCATGTGTGGGGAGTGATTCACTTTCTTCTCCCAGTGTTATAGCTGTCTCTCTAGAGAGGGTGTCCTGTGGATATAGGGACACCTCATTGTCTGGATCTGGCACTGGGCCAGCGGGTGACGAAAAACTGAGAGGTGGGTGAGGAAAAGAAAGAGAAGGAAGGGTGGAGGAAAGATTTGGAATAGGAGGAGAAGTGAGAGATAGTGGAGGAGAGTGGGGTAGACAAGGAGGAGGAGGAGGGAAGAGGAGAGGAATGAGAGGTGGGCGTTGGTGATGAAGATGGAGAGGGAGGAGAGATGATAGAGAGAAAAGGAGGAGGAGGAGAAGGGATAGGAGGAGAGATAGATGAGAGAGGGGAGGAGATTGTGAGAATAGCAGAGATAGAGGGAGGAGAGAGATGGGAGGAGGGAAGAGTGGGGAGAGAGAAGATGGGGGGAGCGGACTGCTTCCCCCCCTCTGCCGTCACAGAAGGCATTCTTAGACCTGTGGTCCTTCTCAGATGGCACAGATTAGTATACCGCTGGAAACACTTTTTCGGCAATTACTAGCTACTTCCCTTTTCTTTTCAATACATCATGTCATGCTGCAGCATACGGAGCTGCCCGTAGAAAATGACATGCTTAACTTTCTGAATAACACCTACTGTGTCTGTTCCAAAAACTTCAAAAGGGTGAGTGATTAAAACTTAATATGGAAAATCAAAAAATGGCAAGATAACACAGGAATGAGTGGTGAAAATCAAAAAGACTCATAACAAAACTTAAAAATGGAAAAAAAGCCCAAAAGAAAAAGAAAAATGATCAGGGAGTAAAAGATTTTTAAAAGGAAAACAAATAAAACTTACAAAAGCACCACTCAGAGAAATAAAAAAATCAGTAGATTCAGGAAAAAATGGAGGGAAAAGGAAAGAAAACAAAAAGAATACTCATGAAGATGGTAGACCTTGCAAAAACACTCCAAAATATTTCTAAGAATCTAAAAATCAGTACAACTTCCAACAATAAAAGGGTTAATGCAGAAATGATGCAGGATACACACACTTCCCCTTTTTTTTTTCCTCTGCCTGTTTCTCTCAGTGAAATCTTCTGAGAACAATGGAAGAGAGAGAAAAATTAAACCTAACGTAGACTGCAGTGATATGCTCAAAAAAAACCCAACTTTCCCAAAAATTCTCACACTGCAGTAACAAGAATAAAAATCTCCACCAAAAATGCAAGATGAAATTATGCAAACAGCAGAGTACAAAATATAACAATATGAAAAATATATATTAGGGGCACACCCTGTAGGCAAAAGAGGAAGTTTACAAGACAAAAGGAAGAAAAAAACACTTTCTGCTTCAAATCTTCGTGGACACCTGCAATGAATTCACATATAGACATCCGGGGAGAGAGATCGAAAGCCCTTGTCTTGTGACGCGTATGTGAAACAGCTGCTGGTAAGCGATAACTGCCAACCACACTGGGTGCACTGCGCTGGTGACCCGGGAATGTTAACGCTGTACCGGACATCGGTATCAGTAATGTGATAACTCCCACAATGTTGCCACCACCTGATACCTGGGCCAGCTTCTCCTGTCCTTCCCTGTGACCAGGTGTGTTGGTGGCAACCTGTCAAGTGGTTTGGCTTGCAATATCTCCCCTAAGCTAACACCACCGCGTGGCCTGGCGTGGGCGCTGTTGTCCCTTCCTGTGCATGGGTGTTTGTTGTGATAGCTTGATGTGAGATTAGCCTTGTGATAACTCCGTAAGGCCCCACCACCTGTCCCTGGGCAAGGCTTCTCCTGTCCTCCCCCTGTGTCCAGGTGTATTTGTGAGGACCTATCTGAGTGGGTCAAACTCCCCTGTTATCGGGTTTCCAGCACCCACAAACACAAATCTGTCACAATTTTCCACCAACTCTGTCACCCGGATCTTAGACACACAGGACCACAGCAGACACTTAGCTTATCCCAGGGTTTGGATAAGAGCGTGGACTTTTTTACACGGTTTGGTGACCACACTGACCGGCTAGAGTTGCTGACCCGGACTGGGCACAGGGAACATACAGGTAAGATAACTAGATTTTCTTACCTTACTTATGGAGTTGCGCAAATCTCCGTTCCCATGAGCCAAGACCTTGGCCGGCACCTCTGTCCTCTCCGGTCAGCAGGATCCCCGTGCGTTTTCATCCATGGCCTCGAGATGGGCGTCAATTGTTGTGGAAATTTATATGGGTAGATTTACCCCTGTGTGTACTGTGGCCTGTCCTAATTAGACAGAGTCTTATTGAGCGCTCAAAGGAAAAGAGGAAGCTACATGGTTAGCAACAACTCATTCCAGCAGGACTCTGGAAACTTTATTCACATTCATGGTCTTTTATCAGTTCGTACAGAAAGAAGTGATTATTCATTTGCATAAAGGCTTTACTTCTTATCTAATTGGTCAGTTTAAATACATGAACATATATGGGCGTCTGACCTAAGGTGACTTAAGAATAAGATGATATACTGCCCCTTGTATTCCAATGTCAGCAAGTCTACAATATCGGCTGGACCATCTAGCTTAACTTCCTCTTCTGTGTGTCTGGAGACATGTCACAAGACAATGCTATCATGAGATCACAACAGCTCCCCAGACTCTCTCATGGGGGGGTAGCAGGTTATTTCCACCAACTAGTTATAAGGTTCAAACTGTAAATATGTATCTGTGTGCAGTATATATGAGTATATAAGAGTACATAGGTATATAGCATAAAGCCTATAGCAGGCAAGTGAGATCTAGATGAAATACATATACATATATATTTCCATAACAATACTATAATAGTTATTAGTTCCACAAAGTGACCTGAACATGTGATCGCTTGAGTACTTACATCATACTCTTAATTACTTATGTAATGTGGTTTATGTTTACTTGATGATATTTTTGGGGGCCTATAAGGAGAGACTCCTTCTGCCATTCTATGTATGTCATAATGCCTAATTATTAGTGATGAGCGAGTTTACTCGCTGCTCTGGTTTTCCCAAACATGCTCGGGTGTCCTCTGAATATTTTGGCGTGCTTGGAGATTTAGTTTGTGCCAGTGCAGCTGCATGATTTGCGGCTGATAGACAGCCTGAATACATGTAGAGATTCCCTATCAAACAGGCAACCCCCACATGTATTGAGGCTGTCCAGCAGCTGCAAATCATGCTGTGTCGACACAAACTAAATCTCCGAGCACTCCAAAACCCACTGCTTGTTTGAAGCAAGTGCACTTGTGTGACATGTGCCCAGTGCTTGTGTGATCTGAACCCAGAACTTATATGAAGTGCTTGCAGTGATTGTGTGACAATTGCACAGTGTGATGTGTGCTCTGTGCTTGTGTGATCTGTGCTCTGTGCTTGTGTGATGTGTACACTATGCTTATGTGATGTACGCCCTGTGATTTTGTGACAAGTGGGCAGTTATCGTGTGATGTGTGCTCTGTACTTATGTGACATGTTCTCAATGGTTGCATGACAGTGCGCACTGATTGTCTACTGTGTGTGGTGGGCATTCATTTTGTCATTTTTTCATATGTGTAATGTGATGTTTTTAAGTGTATTCAATGTGGTTGTATTGTATGCAATGCATTACTTAAGGGAGGGACCCAGGGGTGGACATGTCATTGGTACAACCTGTGCTTCCGCACAGGGGCCCAAGACGTCAGGGGCCCCACTGCCACCTCCAAAACATTTGGAATGGTGCATTATGATGAGCTTTTAGACCACAAAGAGCTCATATACTGTTCTTGCAAAGAGGCACTCTTCTGTCTGTGGCAGCCAGTGGATGGACCCATACACAATTATTTTACTAGCTCCCTTTAATTTTAGTGAACTACACCATGGAAATACCATATATACTTGTGCATAAGCCGACCCAAGTATAAACAAACCCCCCTAATTTTGCCACAAAAACTGGGAAAACTTATTGACTCATGTATAAGCCGAGGATGGTGCTGCAGAAGGGTTAATGGTGGTACAAGAAGATGCTCCAAAGATAAATACCCCCCATAAAATGCTGCACAAGGGTTAATGGTGGCCCATGAAGATGCTCCATAGATAAAAAAAACCCATATATTGCTACACAAGGATTAATGGTGGCCCAAGAAGATGCTCCATAGATAAAAAAAACATATATTGCTACACAAGGGTTAATGGTGGCCCAACAAGATGCTCCATAGCTAAAAAACCCCCATATGCTGCTGCACAAGGGTTAATGCTGGCCCAAGAAGATGCTCCATAAATACCCCCCATATGCTGCTGCACAAGGGTTAATGCTGGCCCAAGAAGATGCTCCATAAATACTCCCAATAAGCTTCTGCCGCTGCTGCAATTAAAAAAAATGACATACTCACCTCTCGTCGCTGGGGGCCAGGTTCCGGTATTACCGCTTGCTCAGGCCCCCAGCACTGGGGATATTTACCTGTCCCCGATTCATCACTGCGTGTCGCTCTGTTTCCCGGGTCTCTGCAGTACGTTCAGCAGAGGGCACGCACTGACTGCGTCATCGCGCCCTCTGCTGAACGTCAAAGCTAGAGGACCAGGGAGACAGAGCAGTGCATGGCGATGGAACGGGGACAGGTGAATGTTGCTCTGCCCCCTGTCATACTCACCCCCTTCTGGCGAACGGTCTTCTCTGCAGCCCCTGCTTCTCCCTCGGTTGTCTTCTTCCTGCGTTCAGCGGTCACGTGGTACCGCTCATTAAAGGCATGAATATGCGTATATTCATGACTTTAATGAGTGGTACCACGTAACCCTGAACACAGGCGCAGGAGACCTACGGAGAAGCAGGGGCTGCAGACACGTGCCAGGAGGGGGTGAGTATGGTCTCTGACACCCCCGCTTCCCCTCCCCCGCCGACCCTTGGTATATGACTCATGTATAAGCTGAGAGGGGGACTTTCAGCCCCAAAAAATGGGCTGAAAATCTTAGCTTATACTCGAGTATATAAGGTAATATCAGCTCATCTATCAAGAAGATAAGTGCACAGAAGTTCACAGAGACATAAGTCCAAAGAAAAGAAAATGTATCCAGCAGTTAAATCCCTTTCTAAAATCTCACTTTATTTGTAAATATAAAAATATACATAAGCCATCACCAGATAAAAAAATGCAAACTCATTTCAGATAAGTCCATAATCACTGCAATGTAAAGATTCATGCAGTGATCAAGGACTTTGTCTGAAGCACGTTTGCCAGTGCTATAACCAGTGATAAAGTTATCTGGTCTTATGCACGTTGCAGGCCCAGAGCTCAGTCAGTGTGTAGTGTTCATAGCACAGCAGCATGATAATTCAAAACACAACAGTGACTGCAGCAGTGACATTACACTACTACTCTGCCAGATTACAGAGCTGCTCCCACTGCTTGATGAAGTCACCATCTCAGTGTTGCTTTCACTGCTAGTCTTCCAGGAGTGAAACAGTTTATTCAGCTGGCATTAGTAGTACAATGCCACTAGCATTACAATGGCATTAGTAGTACATAATTAGATAGTTACATTGATTGAAAAAATACCTTGGTCTATCAAGTTCATCCTTTCTCCACCAATTGTACATTTTTTCACAAAATAATCTATAACCCACAATGTTATGTGTATCGACGAAATCGTCTGGCCTTTTTTTAAAAGCTGTTCTTGTGTCTGCCATAACTACCTCTAGCTATAAAGAACGCTTTCCTATTTAGCTGATGGAATCACCTTTCCTTCACCCATATTGAAGCCCTCTGGTTCTGAGGTAGATAGTCACAAAATAGGAGACAGGGTCAGCATTAACACTGCAAAAAAGGGCAACAGTAATTACCTGCCCAGGTCATAGAACTAATGCATCAGAGAAAACAAAAAGCAAAAAATACAAATATCCTGAACTAAAAATTAAAAAATAAACTGCAAATAATGCATAAAGGTAATAATAAGGGTATTTAGTAAACATAATTTTGATCAAAAGAATGTACAAGCCATCCCGCCACGTCACGGAAACCCTTGTGGGACAGTCCCTACTCTAGAATTTAAAACCTTTTCACTTACCAAGTGACGTGAATGTGAACAAGGATCGAGCGACTGAACCACTAGTAAAAGCTTAGGCCAGACAGGTTGGTTTTCCCAGATCAGTTAGAGGGCGGTCACACCCATATATGCACAGAATGCACAACAAAATGAATAAAAAACTGAAGTCTGAACTGAGAAAGTAAGTTAATGTGTATGCACAATGTAAGTGCATATTAACACATGACCATTAACCAGAGAAAACAAAAAGCAAAAAACACAATGCGAGTGTGGGAAAGTTCTCACATGGTGCCGTGCGAAAGGTCCTGGGAGTTTACATCTAATGAACACAGTTCAACTCACTGACTTCAGCGCGAGTGTGGTTGCAACTTTTCCCACGGCGCTTGTGCTGACATCGGAGAGATAAACTGAATTCATTGACTGTGAACTCCCAGGACATTTTTGATGGCACTGCTAGCTTGAGAACATTTTCACGCTCGTGGTGTCATCAGTCAGGTCATAGCAGTTCTGTTGTGAGTTCATTTTCCCCTTCACTACTGAGGCCCGAGGAACTCCCTCTTCTGGTGAAGAAAGGTAGTGAGCCTGACTGTCAAACACCTGGGGCTGATGATGATAACTGGCTGAGTGGAGTTAATGACTGGATATAAGGCTGCCGACGCCCTTCTGGCCTGCGGGTGATTTCTCTGTGGACTTCTAGGAAACCAGTCTGATTCCTGTTCATCTAAAGCTAAGATTTCTGCTTTGCCTTTTTGCATTAGTGTTTTGTTTTCCTTGCTCTTCTGGATTCTGCCATTCCCTGCTGGGGTGAGCTGAATCTCCTTTTGCCTGTTGCTCTGTCTTCAGAATATTCCTGAGTACTGACATAGCTTTTTTGAAGCCTAGCGTCTTCAGGGCCTTTTTTACTGTCATTTTGTTGGCTCTTATTTTCCTAGGGTTTTTCACAGATTACAGACAGCAGCCTTCCTGTCCTTTCCTATCTAAGCTAGCGTGGGCCCCATCTTTGCTCAGTCTATCTTTCTGTGTTTTGTTCTTTCTTCTTGCTTCACCGTCATTATATGTGGGGGGCTGCCTTTTGCTTTGGGGTCTGCTCTGGGGCAGTTTAGATTTCCCTTTCTGTCTTTAGGCTATGTAGTCCTCCGGCTGTGATCGAGGGGCCTAGGGCATCGTAGGAGCCCCCCACGGCTACTGCTAGTTGTGTTGATAGGTTCAGGGGTCTGCAATCCGATAGCTGCCAACTTCTCTGGTTTTCTGGACTTAGCTAGCATTTCTATTTTTGCCTCCTACGGTGACTCAATCATAACAGAATCACCCGCCATACCGCAGATTCTAGGGTACTCAATAGCAGGAAAGAATTGTATTAAAAAAAAAAAAAAAAAAAAGTGTGTATATTTTTTCCTCTATATCTCTGAGGCCATAGGGGGAATTTTTTTTTCTGTCAATGGAGATAAAGCAATTGTCTGATCGTGTGGAGCAGCTCGCTGTGGAAGTGCGGGGAACTTCAGCCTACCTTGCTCATTCACATGCTGCTGAACCAAAGATTCCTACACCTGATGTATTTTTTGGGGATCGGTCTAAATTTTTGAATTTCAAAAATAATTGTAAATTATTTTTTTCCTTGAAGCCTAACTCGTCAGGGAGCTCCGCGCAGCAGGTTAAAATTGTCATCTCTTTGCTGCGTGGCGATCCCCAGGATTGGGCGTTTTCTTTGAAACCAGATGATCCTATTCTGACTAATGTGAACGCATTTTTTCAGGCCTTGGGGTTGTTGTATGATGAACCTAATGCCATTGATCAGGCTGAAAAGACCCTGCTGACATTGAACCAGGGTTGTGATTCTGCAGAATTGTACTGTCAAAAATTCCGAAAGTGGGCAGTACTTACTACCTGGAATGATAATGCCTTGGCTGCTCTCTTTCGGAAGGGGTTGTCAGAAGCCATAAAAGATACTATGGTGGGATTTCCTGTTCCCTCTGGTCTTGACGATTCTATGTCTTTAGCCATTCAGGTTGATCGGCGTTTACGCGAACGCAGAGCTGCACGAGAGGTGTTGCCACCTGTTGAACAGATGTCTGAACCTATGCAATGTGATAGAGTTTTTTCCAGAGAGCAGCGTCAGGAGTTCAGAAAGCATAATAAGTTGTGTTTTTTCTGTGGAGATGCCTCGCATATTATTTCTGTCTGTCCTAAACATGAGAAACGCTTTGCACACACGTTTTCTGTTGGTGGTGTTCAACCTAAGTTTCTTCTGGCTATTACTCTGATCTGCTCCCTGTCCACATTTTCCGCCAAGGCTTTTGTGGATTCGGGAGCAGCTCTAAACCTAATGGACTTGGATTTTGCTAAACGTTGTGGATTTCCGATGACACCTCTGCAGACGCCTATCCCTTTGAGGGGGATTGATGCTACTCCTTTGGCTAAAAATAAACCTCAGTTTTGGACCCAGGTGGTAATGCGGGTCACCCCAGACCATCAAGAAAATTGCAGGTTTTTGGTGTTACATAATCTGCATGATACTATTGTTCTGGGATTTCCCTGGTTACAAATTCATAATCCAGTTTTGGATTGGAAATCTGTGTCTGTGGTGAGTTGGGGTTGTCGGTGTGCCTTTAGTGAGGCTCCGGTGTTTTCCACCTCTCCTCAGTCGCATGATGTTCCTGATTATTTGGCGGACTTTTATGATGTATTTAGTGAGAATGAGTCTGCGTCTCTGCCTCCTCATAGGAGTTATGACTGTGCTATTGAACTGAGCCCGGGGTGTAAATTTCCCAAGGGTCAGCTCTTCAATTTATCTGTACCCGAGCACGAGGCTATGCGATCCTATATTAAGGAGGCGTTGGAGAAGGGTCATATTAGACCATCCTCGTCACCCTTAGGTGCCGTTTTTTTTTTGTAGCCAAAAAGGATGGATCATTAAGACCTTGTATTGATTATCGCGCTCTCAACAAAATTACTGTTAAATATCAGTATCCGTTACCCCTGATTTCTGATCTATTCTCCAGAGTTAAAGGTGCTTGCTGGTTTACCAAGCTTGACCTCAGGGGGGCGTATAATCTTATTCGCATTAAGCATGGGGATGAATGGAAGACAGCGTTTAATACTCCGGAGGGACATTTTGAGTACCTGGTGATGCCTTTTGGGCTCACTAATGCCCCTTCTGTCTTCCAGTGCTTCATGAACGATATTTTCCGAGATTTTGTCGATAAATTTTTTATTATCGATCGGGATGATATTTTGATCTTCTCCAAGGATTGGGATTCTCATGTAGAACATATTCGGACTGTGTTCCGGTTCTTGAGGGAGAATTCCCTGAATGTCAAAGGATCTAAATGCCTTTTTGGAGTACAGAGGATTTCTTTTTTGGGATTTATTTTGTCCCCGTCAACTATTGAAATGGACCCGGCCAGGGTACAGGCCATTTACGATTGGGTTCAGCCCACTTCTCTGAAGGCCCTCCAGAAGTTTTTGGGTTTTGCTAATTTTTATCGGAAATTTATAGCAAAATTTTCTAGTATTGCCAAGCCATTGACTGATTTGACTAAGAAGGGTGCTGATGTGTTAAATTGGTCTCCGGAGGCTGTTTCTTCCTTTCAGGAGCTGAAGCGAAGATTCACTTCTGCTCCGATTTTGCGGCAACCTGATGTCTCACTTCCGTTCCAGGTAGAGGTGGATGCTTCTGAGATTGGTGCAGGAGCTGTTTTGTCCCAAAAGGATCCTGTAACATCTAAAATGAATCCCTGTGCTTTCTTTTCCCGAAAGTTCTCTCCATCTGAACGTAACTATGATGTGGGGAATCGGGAACTGTTAGCCATGAAATGGGCATTTGAGGAGTGGAGACATTGGTTGGAGGGAGCTAAGCATCAAGTCATGGTCCTCACTGACCACAAGAATTTGATTTACCTGGAGTCGGCGAAGCAAGTTGAGACTTGCTCTGCAAGAGTTCCAGGAGGACAAACCTGAGCGTTGTCCCAGTGGAAAGTTGTATGTTCCTGACCAGTGGAAGAAGAGAGTGATGTCTGAAGTTCATTGCTCTGCTTTGGCTGGTCATCCAGGTATTTTTGGTACTAGAGATCTGGTGAGTCGGTCTTTTTGGTGGCCCTCCTTGTCTCGTGATGTCAGGAATTTTGTGCAGTCCTGAGGGACGTGCTCCCCGTCTAAATCGTGTTCTCGCTCTAGTGGGTTGTTGATGCCTTTGCCTGTCCCCAAGAGGCCATGGACCCATATTTCGATGGATTTCATCTCTGATATGCCTGTCTCTCAAAGGATGACTGTTATTTGGGTGATTTGTGATAGGTTCTCTAAGATGGTTCATCTTGTACCACTCCCTAAGTTGCTGTCTTCCTCTGAATTGGTGCCCCTGTTTTTACAACAGGTGGTTCGCTTGCACGGGATTCCTGAGAACGTTGTATCTGAAAGAGGAGTCCAGTTTGTGTCTAGATTTTGGAGAACTTTCTGTTCCAAGCTGGGAATTCAGTTGTCCTTCTCCTCTGCTTTTCACCCTCAGACCAATGGGCAGACAGAGAGAACAAACCAGACCTTGGAGTCATATTTGAGATGTTTTATTTCTGCTGATCAGGATGATTGGGTTTCATTTTTGCCCTTGGCCGAATTTGCTTTAAATAATAGAGCTAGTTCTGCCACTTTGATGTCTCCTTTTTTTTGTAACTTTGGGTTTCATCCTCGATTTTCTTCAGGGCAGGTGGAGCCCTCTGCCTGCCCAGGGGTTGACACTGTGGTGGAGAGAATGCACCAGATCTGGGACCAAGTGGTGGATAAGTTATCTCTCTCCCAGGAAAAGGCCCAGCGGTTTTCCAACCGACATAGGACCATTGGTCCCCAATTTAAGGTTGGTGATATGGTGTGGTTATCATCAAAAAATATTGCTATGAAGGTGGCTTCTCCTAAGTTTAAGCCTAGATTTATTGGACCTTACAAGATTTTGGAGATTATTAATCCGGTCTCTTTTCGTTTGGCTCTTCCTGTCACATTTAAAATCCATAATGTGTCCCATAAATCTTTGTTGAAGAGGTTTGTTGAACCTGTTGTTCCGGGGGTTGCACCTCCAGACCCTGTATTGGTTGAAGGTAACATGGAATATGAGGTAGAGAAAGTACTGGATTCCCATCTGGCTAGACGGAGACTCCAGTATTTGGTTAAGTGGAGGGGTTATGGTCAGGAGTATAATTCCTGGGTCTCTGCCTCTGATATTCATGCCAAAAGATTGGTGCGTGCCTTTCATCGGGCTTACCCTGATCGCCCTGGTGGCGTGGTTGAGGGTTCGGTGACCCCTCCTCAAGGGGGAGGTACTGTTGTGAGTTCATTTTCCCCTTCACTACTGAGGCCCGAGGAACTCCCTCTTCTGGTGAAGAAAGGTAGTGAGCCTGATTGTCAAACACCTGGGACTGATGATGATGACTGGCTGAGTGGAGTTTATGACTGGATATAAGGCTGCCGACGCCCTTCTGGCCTGCGGGTGATTTCTCTGTGGACTTCTAGGAAACCAGTCTGATTCCTGTTCATCTAAAGCTAAGATTTCTGCTTTGCCTTTTTGCATTAGTGTTTTGTTTTCCTTGCTTTTCTGGATTCTGCCATTCCCTGCTGGGGTGAGCTGAATCTCCTTTTGCCTGTTGCTCTGTTTTCAGAATATTCCTGAGTACTGACATAGCTTTTTTGAAGCCTAGCGTCTTCAGGGCCTTTTTTACTGTCAGTTTGTTGGCTCTTATTTTCATAGGGTTTTTCACAGATTGCAGACAGCAGCCTTCCTGTCCTTTCCTATCTAAGCTAGCGTGGGCCCCATCTTTGCTCAGTCTATCTTTCTGTCTGTGTTTTTTTCTTTCTTCTTTCTTCACTGTCATTATATGTGGGGGGCTGCCTTTTGCTTTGGGGTCTGCTCTGGGGCAGTTTAGATTTCCCTTTCTGTCTTTAGGCTATGTAGTCCTCCGGCTGTGATCGAGGGGCCTAGGGCATCGTAGGAGCCCCCCACGGCTACTGCTAGTTGTGTTGATAGGTTCAGGGGTCTGCAATCCGATAGCTGCCAACTTCTCTGGTTTTCTGGACTTAGCTAGCATTTCTATTTTTGCCTCCTATGGTGACACAATCATAACAGAGTTCATTGCATGATACTGAGCTGTAGTAGCACATTCTGCTCAGTGTTTCTGCTGGATGACAGGCTGTATAGTCGCATCATGCAGCAATGCAGCCTGCCATCTAGATATAGCAAAGCAAGACATGTTGCAGGACAAATGGATTATTATCTTCTCAATGGCAAGTAAAGATTATTGTGGTTTGTTATTTGAATTTTGTTACAGGAGACCATGGCTTCTGTGGACTGGGCAATGACATGAGTATGGGTAAATTTAGTTTCATTAAAGGAATCTGTGTCATTCTTTCAATTAAAAATATTATTCTGGCTGTGTGTTCATTTACAGTATATCTATAATATTAGTAATAGATAGGTATTTTACAGATGCCTTTCCATTACTAAGCCATAGACTTAATGTCACTTGACAATATGAAGGTGGACATCAACCTCACAAATATGAAACCCACTTGCCACCACCCCAGGGAAAGTGGGAATAATATCTAATCTAAAAGATGTGCCATCTCTGGGGTGGCTGTGGGCTGCTATTTTTAGTCTGGGGGGCAATATTCATGGCCCCTTACCAGCCTGGGAATACTAGCCCCCAGCTGTTAGCTTCAGCTTGGCTGGTTGTCGAAAATGGGGGGACCCCATGTTGTTTATTTAAATTATTTATTTAAATAATTAAAAAATCAGCATAGTGGCCCCTGTATTCTTGATAACCGGCCTTGCTAACACTGATAACTGAAAGTTGCAGCCAGCCTGCAGCTGTCAGTTTTGCCTGACTAATTATCAAAAATATAAGTTAACTCACGCCAATTTTTTTAAAATTGTTTATTTAAAGTGCAATTGAAGGGTCAATTAATGCCCTAATTTTATCTGTTTTGGCAGCTTCTTTGCGGCCCTGAAGGTGTTGTCAATGTGTTTGGTTGAAGCCAATGACGTTCGGGCATGTTTGTTGAACCATACTGGGAACCAAACCTTGAAAGGTTCACTCATTTCTACTATTTTATAAAGATGGAGGCACTACAGGTGCAAAATACTGATGAAGCAACCACTCACAATTTACGAATTCATGGAGGGGGTGATTGTTTAGAATTACAATTGCACATAAAATAGGCTTATTTTGCCTTCATCTTTATTAAGTATGTATGCAGCAAGTGCATTACTTCTGTGACCTGGGCAAGTAAATACTGTTGCCCTTTTTTACAATAATAATTCTTGAATTTTTGAGGGATTTGTAATTCCTCTTTCTGTGTCCTTGTTTCTGAGATAGGGTTGGCAGAAAAAAAATTAAAACATATATTTTGAAACTGTAAATTTAATTTTGCTTTAAAAATAAATAATTATATAATTAATAATTATTACCTATTAGTTTCTGCTATGCTCACTAGTAGCATTTGCTCTCTGCCAATGGTGTTCCCATTCTCCCACCCCTACAGACCAGTTGTAGCTGTGTAGGGTCTGGAAGCGGTTCTTATTGGAGATGGACAACCTAGGTCACTTGCACAATTTGCTCACCTCTGATGCTGGCTCTGATTCAAGTACATGAAGAGAAAGCCTGCAGGACTGCGCCTAACATCATTAGCCCGCTCTGTGACTCTTCAGCAGTATGTGAAATGAGACCTTGCATTTTTTCTTGCCAATCTTCACAAATTGAATCACAAATTGAACTCCTCAAATTTCTGAGGACCTGCTAAAATCCGTAAATTCATCTCAAAGTCAATTTTCTGTCGATTTATCCACTTAATTCTATCCAGAAAGGCATTCTGAATACGAGAATAAAATGTCTGTTGAAATTAGTCACACTTAAAATAAAAAAAGTCTATCTGTAAATTCAATTGAATATCTAAAATCATTAGAAGATCTTCCTAATTGATGTGTCCCTAGAGGTTCTACTAGTGCTTTGTGGTGGTGATTAACTGCTTGTCCTATTTCATCATGTTATAAACCAACTTCTTTTGAAACACTGCAGTTTGGAAAATTAACTAACTTGATAATTATTAAATGACCCTATCACTTGCAATACCCAAAGTGATATGTCTCAGGCCTAGGAAACGCAGCAGGTTTAAGCAGTAAGGGCATATTTTAATTGGCTTGGTATTATCAAATGATCTAACTAATAAAACTGTCAAAAAGTAATGTCTTTAATTAATAGATTCCGTATTGTGAGACTTTAAGGCACAATTGTAGTTATCTAAATGTAACTACATTCCCTGGGCTTTATTATAGCTTTAAAGGGACCAGAAACATGGATGCACTCAACTATTTATCACTGAATTGTACCAATAGATAATTGTTAATTTGCACACTTTTATATATGGTAGGAATATAAAATATTGTTTATAGCCTGCGTTTAACAGCTGTTATGTTCTTCAGTACTTCAGGCATATATTTAGCTTATATTTAGCTTATTCATTATGAATTTGCTTACAGGCATCACAAAGGCAAATCAAGTAACCTTGTAGTTCTTTCAAATTTAACACTAAAAACTTTTGTTTATTGCACAGATGAAAACTAAACTTTGTTGATGATGCACATTCATAAAAAAAATGGCAAGGAGAGTTTTTGGAGTGGATGTGCAGATTTTTAGCAGAATTTAATGTAGTACATACACAAAAATTGCAATTTTTCGCTTGTTTTGTCTAATAAATAAAATCACATAAAAAGCTAATTTAGTCAAGTGAAATTGATTTGTATTGGAATTTCGCAATAATTCATATTCTACAAAATACTGAGATTTTTTATAATTTACTCCATGCAAATTCAGCAATATTGAGACCATCCGTGACCATCTTTTTGATAAACTATAGGATGCTGCTTAAAGGTTTACAAAAAATTGCCATACTCAACTGAGAAAAATAAAGTGTATGTTTGGACCACAATAAATTATCAGTATAAGCACACAAACATGCACAGTACCATATGGGTCTAAAGAATCATATAATGGTGCATAAGAGAAAATACCCCAGATTTTTTTAGTTCCTCATTCAGAGCACCAAGAATAATTTTAAATCAATAAGGCATAAGGGGTAAAGAGTTAAAGAGGGCCAAAGATGATCAAGCCCAATCCTCAAGAGGAGATGCACTGTTGTTGTTATTGCACAACTAAAGAACGCAGGTCTGTCAGTTCCGAAGACAAAGTCTGCATCTCTTTAGCAAGTGCTGTAACTGGATCCATGTTGGTATCTTGTGAAATATGGTCGGCTAGCTATAATGTCACTCCAGTGCTGAGAGATGCCCGGTGTGCGACGGAAATGGAAAGGTGGGGAAACAGATAAAGGCAAACCTTGACGATAGGGAGAGGGAAAACATGATGACCCCTAAACCCTCACTTAATGTTGAACCCTGTTCTCTCTATCTCCATGGATGGGTCCTTCCCCCGTGAACATTCTTGTGACTACGCCTTGGCTGACCCTGGGCTTAGCCCAGAATAGTGTGAAGGAAAGCAAGACACTAGTCTTACTACTACAGACAAGGTAAAACAAGGTAAAACATACAGACAAGGTAAAACAAACAAATGGAACTACTTAAGTACAGATTCTCCAGGAACACCTTCTCCATAGAATTAAGGCACAAGATAGAAACTCTAAAACTAACATGGGAGGAAGCTAGGAGAGTGTTTAAATAATGAAATGAAAAGCGAGTAGTCCCAATAAGCTGCAGCTGACACAGGAGCCAATAGTAAACTTAGAAAAGTTTAAACAAGGAATTTTAGCCCCTTCCATACCGCAAGAAACCATAAACCTGTTTAACTCATGAATGGCAGCACAGATACCAAAGAGGACCAGTGATAATGAACCTTTTAAAGACTGAGTGCCCAAATTGCAACCCAAAACGCACTTATTTAGCTCAAACTGTCAACATGACAACTTTATCTGAACACTGAGGTTTTAGTTTAGAAAAAATAACTCATGCAGAGAGCTGACAGAGGCAGCAGAAATCAGCCACAGACAGGAACAGAGGTATCAGACTGCAGATATAAAGAAATATATATATAATCCTTGTATATGCTATCCCCATCCAGGTATATATTTCCCAATCCTGGTATATGCACCATCATCCTGGTATATGCACCCTCATCCTGATATATGTACTCTCATCCTGCTATATGCACTCTTATCCTTGCATATGCCCCCCACCTTGGTATATGTCCCCAAACCTGTTATGTGCCCCCATCCTGATAAAGTTACCCCATCCCTGTATTTGCACCTCATCCTGGCACATGCTCCCCCATCCTGGTATATGCTCTCCTCCCCATCTTGGTATATGCTCCCCAATCCTTATATATGCTCCCCTAACCTAGTATATGCTCTTTTGTGAATTCCTTTTTTCCTTTACCATTGAGGTCTGATGAACTCCCTCCTCTAGTGAAGGAAGGTAGTGAGACTGATTACCAAACACCTGGGCAGCTAGAAGATGACTGGGTGGCTGGAATTGAGGACTGGATATAAGGCTGCCGACGCCCTTCTTCCTGGCTGGTGATTTTCCTGCTGGATTCTTGGAAACCAGTCTGATTCCTGCATCTCAAAGCTAAGTTTTTCTGCTCTGCTTTGTACTCTTCAGTTTTGTTTTTGTTTTGCCTTGTTTTTTGGGAGTTCTGCCATCCCCGGCCAGGGGTGAGCTGAATTCCATTTTTGTCTCTGATCTGTTGATATTTTGCTCTGTCTTCAGAATATACCTGAGTACTGATATAGTCTTTTGAGGGGTATTGATGCTACTCCTTTGGCGAAGAATAAACCTCAGTTTTGGACCCAGGTGGTAATGCGGGTCGCCCCAGACCATCAAGAAAATTGCAGATTTTTGGTGTTGCATAATTTGCATGATACCATTGTTCTGGGGTTTCCCTGGTTGCAAATCCATAATCCAGTTTTGGATTGGAAATCTTTGTCTGTGGTGAGTTGGGGATGTCGGTGTGCCCTTAGTGATGCTCCTGTTTTCTCCACCTCTCCCCAGTCACATGATGTTCCTGACTATTTGGCTGACTTTTATGATGTATTTAGTGAGAATGAGTCTGCGTCTTTGCCTCCTCATAGGAGTTATGACTGTGCTACTGAGCTGAACCCGGGGTGTAAATTCCCCAAGGGTCGGCTTTTCAATTTATCTGTACCCGAGCACGAGGCTATGCGATCCTATATTAAGGAGGCATTGGAGAAGGGTCATATTAGACCATCCTCTTCACCCTTAGGTGCTGGTTTTTTTTTCGTGGCTAAAAAGGATGGCTCATTAAGGCCTTGTATTGACTATCGTGCCCTCAACAAAATTACTGTTAAATATCAGTATCCGTTACCCCTAATTTCTGATCTATTCTCCAGAGTTAAAGGTGCTTGCTGGTTTACCAAGCTTGACCTCAGGGGGGCGTATAATCTTATTCGCATTAAGCATGGGGATGAATGGAAGACGGCGTTTAATACTCCGGAGGGACATTTTGAGTACCTGGTGATGCCTTTTGGGCTCACTAATGCCCCTTCTGTCTTCCAGTGCTTCACGAATGATATATTCCGAGACTTTGTGGATAAATTTTTGATTATCTATCTGGATGATATTTTGATCTTCTCCAAGAATTGGGACTCTCATGTGGAACATGTTCGGACTGTGTTCCGGATTTTGAGGGAGAATTCCTTGTATGTCAAGGGATCGAAATGCCTTTTTGGGGAACAGAGGATTTCATTTTTGGGATTTATTTTGTCTCTGTCAACTATTGAAATGGACCCGGCCAAGGTAAAGGCCATTTATGATTGGGTTCAGCCCACTTCTTTGAAGGCCCTCCAGAAGTTTTTGGGCTTTGCTAATTTTTATCGGAAATTTATAGCTAATTTTTCTGGTATTGCCAAGCCATTGACGGATTTGACTAGGAAGGGTGCTGATGTGCTGAATTGGTCTCCGGAGGCTGTTTCTTCCTTTCAGGAGCTGAAGCGAAGATTCACTTCTGCTCCGGTTTTGCGGCAACCTGATGTCTCACTCCCGTTTCAGGTGGAGGTGGACGCTTCTGAGATTGGTGCAGGAGCGGTGTTGTCCCAAAAAGATCCTGTGACATCTAAAATGAATCCTTGTGCTTTCTTTTCCCGAAAGTTCTCCCCATCCGAACGTAACTATGATGTGGGGAATCGGGAACTGTTGGCCATGAAATGGGCATTTGAGGAGTGGAGACATTGGTTGGAGGGAGCCAAACACCAAGTCGTGGTCCTTACTGACCACAAGAATTTGATTTACCTGGAGTCGGCCAAGCGCTTGAATCCCAGACAGGCTAGGTGGGCCTTGTTTTTCACACGTTTTGATTTTGTGGTCTCTTTTCTTCCGGGCACTAAGAATGTCAAGGCATACGCCCTCTCTAGGAGTTTCCTTGCTGATTCTCCTGTTGTGACTAAGCCTGCTACCATCTTAGGTGAGGGGGTAGTTCTTTCTGCCATCTCGCCCGATTTGAGACGTGCTCTGGAAGAGTTTCAGAAGGACAAACCTGAGCGTTGTCCCAGTGGAAAGTTTTTGTTCCTGACCAGTGGAGGAAGAGAGTGATGTCTGAAGTTCATTGCTCTGCATTGGCTGGTCATCCAGGTATTTTTGGTACTAGAGATCTGGTGAGTCGATCTTTTTGGTGGCCCTCCTTGTCTCGTGATGTCAGGAATTTTGTGCAGTCCTGTGGGACTTTCTCCCAGTCTAAACCTTGTTCTCGCTCTAGTGGCTTGTTGATGCCTTTGCCGGTGCCCAGGAGGCCATGGACCCATATTTCAATGGATTTTATCTCTGATATGCCTGTCTCTCAGAGAATGACTGTTATTTGGGTGATTTGTGATAGATTCTCTAAGATGGTCCATCTTGTACCACTCCCTAAGTTGCCGTCTTCCTCTGAGTTGGTGCCCTTGTTTTTGCAACAGGTGGTTCGCTTGCACGGGATTCCTGAATACATTGTATCTGACAGAGGAGTTCAGTTTGTGTCTAGATTTTGGAGGACTTTCTGTTCCAAGCTGGGAATTCAGTTGTCCTTCTCCTCTGCGTTTCACCCTCAGACCAATGGGCAGACGGAGAGAACAAACCAGACTTTGGAGTCGTATTTGAGATGTTTTATTTCTGCCGATCAGGATGATTGGGTTTCATTTTTGCCCTTGGCCGAATTTGCTTTAAATAATAGAGCTAGTTCTGCCACTTTGATGTCACCTTTTTTTGTAACTTTGGTTTTCACCCTCGATTTCCTTCAGGACAGGTGGAGCCTTCTGCCTGCCCAGGTGTTGACACTGTGGTGGAGAGAATGCACCAGATCTGGGACCAAGTAGTGGATAAGTTGTCTCTCTCCCAGGAAAAGGCCCAGCGGTTTTCCAACCAGCGTAGGACCGTTGGTCCCCAGTTTAAGGTGGGTGATATGGTTTGGTTGTCATAAAAAAATATCGCTATGAAAGTGGCTTCTCCTAAGTTTAAGCCTAGATTTATTGGACCTTACAAGATTTTGGAGATTATTAATCCGGTCTCTTTTCGGTTGGCTCTTCCTGTCACATTTAAAATTCATAATGTGTTTCATAAGTCCTTGTTGAAGAGGTTTGTTGAACCAGTAGTTCCTGTGGTGGCACCTCCTGACCCTATATTGGTTGAAGGTAACACGGAATATGAGGTAGAGAAGATACTGGATTCCCGTCTGGCTAGACGGAGACTCCAGTATTTGGTTAAGTGGAAGGGTTATGGTCAGGAGGATAATTCCTGGGTCTCTGCCTCTGATATTGATGCCGAAAGATTGGTGCGTGCCTTTCATCGGGCTCACCCGGATCGCCCTGGTGGCATGGATGAGGGTTCGGTGACCCCTCCTCAAGGGGGAGGTACTGTTGTGAGTTCATTTTACCCTTCACCATTGAGGTCTGATGAACTCCCTCCTCTAGTGAAGGAAGGTAGTGAGACTGATTACCAAACACCTGGGCAGCTAGATAATGACTGGGTGGCTGGAATTGAGGACTGGATATAAGGCTGCCGACGCCCTTCTTCCTGGCTGGTGATTTTCCTGCTGGATTCTTGGAGACCAGTCTGATTCCTGCATCTCAAAGCTAAGTTTTTCTGCTCTGCTTTGTACTCTTCAGTTTTGTTTTTGTTTTGCCTTGCTTTTTGGGAGTTCTGCCGTCCCCGGCCAGGGGTGAGCTGAATTCCATTTTTGTCTCTGATCTGTTGATATTTTGCTCTGTCTTCAGAATATACCTGAGTACTGATATAGTCTTTTGAAGCCTAGCGACTTCAGGGCCTGTTTTTCCTATCAGTCGGTTGGCTCATTTTGATAGGGTTTTTACGGATGGCAGACAGCAGCTTTCCTATCCTGTCCTATGTAGTTAGCTTGGGCCCCATCATTTGCTCAACCTATCTTTCTATCTATGTTAGTGTTTTCATCTTGCTTCACCGTCATTATATGTTAGGGGCTGCCTTTTGCTTTGGGGTCTGCTCTGGGGCAGTTTAGTTTTTCCCCTTTCTGTCTTTAGGCTATATAGTTCTCCGGCTGTGATCGAGGGGTCTAGGGCACCGTAGGAACCCCCCACGGCTACTGCTAGTTGTTGTGGATAGGTTCAGGGGTCTGCAATCCGATAGCTGCCAACCTCTCTGGTTTTTCTGGACTTAGCTGGTATTTTGCTTTTTCCTCCTTCGGTGACTCATCATAACAATGCTCCCAATCCTAGTATATGCTCCCCCTTCCTTCTATATGCTTCCCATCATTGTATATTCTCCTTTAAAACCATGTATAGATCCCATCCTTGTGTATGCTCCCCAATCCAAGTATATGCCCCCATCCTTGAATATTCTCCCCATCCTTGTATATCCTCCCCTATCCTTGCATATGATGCCCTCATACTTATATATGCTCCCTCATTCTTGCATGTGCTCCCCAATCCATGTAACATAGTAACATAGTTTGAAGGCTGAAGGAAGACCTTATGTCCATCTAGTTCAGCCTATTTTTAGTGCAGCTGTTCTGCATTGTTGATCCTGGGGAAGGCAAAAAACCCACAGAGTAGAAACCAATTTTCTCCATAGGGAAAAAAATTCCTTCCCCTAAGCTGGGTCAACCACCTACCTATAATATTATGTTTTTCGTAACCTTCTATACTGTTTCTCACAAGAAAAGCATCCATTCCTTTCTTAAATTCATTCAGTGAGTTGGCCATCACCGCTTCCTCAGGAAGAAAATTCCAGAGCCTCACTGCTCTTACCATGAGGAACCCTCTTCTATGCTGATGTATATGCCCCATCCTTGCATATTCTACCCCATATGTTATTATGCTCCCCCATCCTGGTATATGCTCTTCATCCTGGTATGTGCCCTTTATCCTATTTTTTGTTCCCCCATCCTGGTATATGGCCTTCATCCTGGCATATACTCTCCATCCTTGTATATGCTCCCCCATTCTGGTATATGCCCTTCATTCTGGTATAAGCCTTTCATCCTGGTATGTGTTTCTCCGTCATGTTATATTACTATTATTTATTATTATTGTGCCATTTAATCCATGGCATTTTACATGTGAGAAGGGGTATACATAATAAAATAAATTACAGTAATTTTAAACAATGCAAGTCACAACTGGTACAGGAGAGAGGACCCTGCCCACAAGGGCACACAATCTACAAGGGATGGGTGAGGACACACTAGGCGAGGGTAAAGCTGGTCATGCATTGGTTTGGTCTATCAGTGGTTACTGCAGGTTATAGGCTTGTTGGAAGAGGTAGGTCTTCAGGTTCTTTTTGAAGGTTTCCATGGTAGGCGAGAGACTGATATGTTGTGGTAGAGAGTTCCAGAGTAGGGGTTGTGTGCGGGAGAAATCTTGTATGCGATTGTGGGAAGAGAAGATAACAAGGGAGTAGAGAAGGAGATTTTATGAGGATCGGAGGTTGCGCACAGGAAAGTACCCAGAGATGAGGTCACAGAAGTATGGAGGACACAGGTTGTGGATGGCTTTGTTTGCCATGGTTAGAGTTTTGAACTAGAGTCTTTGTGTAATGGGGAGCCAGTGCAGGGATTGACAAAGGGGAGAGGCCGGGGAATAGCTAGGGGACAGGTGGAATAGTCGGGCAGCAGAGTTTAAAATAGATTGGAGAGGTGCGAGAATGTTAGAGGGGAGGCCACAGAGCAAGAGGTTGCAATAGTCAAGGCGGGAGATGATGAGGGCATGGACTACTGTTTTTGCAGATTCTTGGTTGAGGAATGTACTTATCTGGGAAATATTTTTGAATTGAAGTTGGCAGGAAGTGGAAAGGGCTTGGATATGTGTTTTGAAGGAGAGATCAGTGTCAAGGATTACACCGAGGCAGCGAGGTTGTGGGACTGGGAAGAGTGAGCAGCCATTTACTTTACTGGATAGGACCATTGGGGGTCTAGTGAGATAGGGAAAGATGATGAATTGTTTTGTCTATATTGTTTTAAAAATGTAGCTGAGAAGGATGAAATAGCTGACAGACTGCTTTATAATTTCGTGAAAGGGGTTATGGACATAGACTAATTTGTGGTGCTTATAACAAAGTACCGAGTATGTCCAGGGATCAATTGTTGTACTAGAAAAAACCTAAGATTGTGGACAACAATCAAGTTAGGTTAATTCATGGGCTTTTTCCCGTGTAAAAGTTGCAAAGCATGTGCCAACACTTTAAAGGCAATAAATTTTTATAATACAGACCATTCTAAGACTTTTTCTATTAGAAAATGCCTTTCCTGCTCCTCTAAAGGAGTAGTTTATTATGAAAGTTGCCCATGCAACAAGATATATATAGAAATGACTACAAGGGAGCTCAGCATAAGGATTCATGAGCACGTCCATGATATTGATAAATCCAAAGAGGCCAAGGATGGAGAACAACTGAAGACCCTGCCAAGGCATTTTAAAATGTTTCACAATTCTGAACCGCATGGTCTTCAAGTTTTTGCAATTGATCAGGTATCATTGGGTGTGAGGGGTGGTTAAAGTTCTATCTCAAGTGGAGAGCTGATGGAATCATAGGCTCAAAACAATGGTTCCAAAGAGGTTGAATGAAAACAAAGGCTTTGGGTCCTTTTTATAACATATTTTGGGTATTTTTATCTTGTCTGGTTTTAGTGTCTTATTTTAATTGGGTTTCATTTTATTTTAATTCCCTAATTATCTTGAACATTCATTACTGCCAGCATGTGGAATCTGGCTTTGTGAATTCTTTCACGGATGCATTGGAATTGATATTATTCTTATATGGACTTTTGAAGAAAATATATGGATTTTTTCCAATAATTTATTTTTCATTAATTATTTTTTTCACATTTATTATTGCACTATTCACTTTGATACGTTTGTATATTGCCATTAGCATCATTAATTATTGTTGTATTATTGTAGAGTTTAATGCACTTGTTATTTACAGATAACAGATTTTTGATTGCATAATTTTATATGTATTTTTATGTATTAATATAATATTTATCTATTATTTTTTTTGCATGTAATATTATATCAAATTTTATTTCCATAATTTCATTTAATTTTTAACCATTATTTATTCACATTTATGTATAATAAATGTATTTTTTCATTAGTCGGTTCCCATGTTATTGATGTAATATGTCTTCACCAAGTAATTTATATTTTAACATATTGGTAGAAGAGGTTATTTGTCTGGTAGCGTGCGCATGCCCAGCTCTGTTCCCACTTGAAGTATCCTGATGCTTTCAATTGCTCCAGGGGTAGTATCTTGCTGCTAGGCAGCGGGACCCGCTTGCGTTCCATGAGCGTTAAAGGTTGACTTCCTGTTTTAGGTGTGGACACATCTGCGCAAGCGCCGGTAGTCTCCAGGCTTTACTCAATGGACGGATTATCTAGTGATGTAATGGGGGCTTCATTGCGCATGCACTAGCTTATATATGTCATTGGATGAGCGTTACTTGCTATTGGATGTCCTTTCTATAAACACTAATTCCGGATCGTGACTAGGCCACGCCTCCTGAAGAAGCTGCGGCGTAACGCATGTAGGGGCAGCTGGACGGGGCAGCGTGACTTCATATTCAATGTAAGTTCCTTACATTGTCCCTTACAGGTCGCTTAATTTGTTATGTTCAGTGCAGGAGGCTTATCGCCATAGATATGATAGCACTAATGCACTTTACTTAGGGTTTACAGCTGGCGTACTGCCATGTGTACGGTAGCACTAGTGCACTTTATGTAGTGGTCATTAGTTATTCCCCTGTTCACCTACTGAATTATACTTTCTTTAAGGTGTAAATTGAGTGGGGGGTTTTGTCCTACATGTTGTGCTGCACTTAATTTGATATGTTACATATACTTATGTGAAGTATAAGGTGTAATTTTCTACTTTTGTCCTGTGTCACCTGCATCAGCAGTGTTACTCTGTTTTTTGGGATTTGTTAATAAAAATTTACTCTTTTCGCCTTAAAAACTCCTGTTATTTCCAGTGTTGCATAATTGACGCATAGGGAATTTTTGTTGTGGTCTACACGTGGTCCTCCAAGCCTGGTTCTCCCACACACCTCCCACCTTCCATGCAGCACTGGGGTATTTAACCCACACTGTCACCAATGGACACACTCACCACCACAGCAGGCGCCATCTCAACAGAACCTTAAGGTTAGTTTAAGTTGCATTTACTCTGTTTCACAGCCCCATTTTCAGACACAGGCTAAACTTGGACCCCTACTTCTTACAATATTTATATAAGTTTACTTTATCTTTATAGCCCCAGCTGTGACTTCTGCTTTCCATATACTGCCTCTTGGTCCTCTTTTCCGACCATTTAAGGTCAGTATCCCTTCACTTCCAGCATGTTTAACCTTACACCCCCTCCTTGACTAAACTAGTTAATACCTATTGTGAATACTAATCATCCCCCCCTATTATGGGCATTACTGCTTTAAAAGTATGGATATCTATACTTTTAAAGTTTATCTTACATTTATCCTGTGCTTTACACTGAGCACTTACGTCAAGGTATCTTCTGAATCTTCGAAATATGTCATTCAGACGGCAAACCCAATATATCCATTCATTATAATGAGGCAAGAAGAGTTACTGTGGACTCTGGCTGGTCTCTGTTTGGTGGTGTCCATCTTTTCAGTGATGCACAAAACGATAGTTGACCTTGCGTTTGTGTATACCTAAAAAGTTGGGCAGCGACAATCATATGAAAGACAGCTTCGAAAGTGACTCCATCTGCCTAATTATAAGTACTATTCCAATCATGGTTTTGTCTGAATAATGTATTTCAAAGATCTACACAGAACTACTGATGCAAGTACTCAGCAGAGAGCATAGGATAAATGTGAACCAAACCTTATTGCGATGTTTGAGAGGGAGAACAAACAAATCAATGATAATTCAAGAATTGCTTTTACTAATTTATTTTTTGAACCATTCACCATGTGGTTAAAATGAGAAGACAGCTTTGTTTCTCAGGTAAATATGATTACAGCGATGACACATTTACCAGTATATGGTCAAAATTTTTTTTTGCATGGCCATATCTTGAGAGCTATGATATTTCTAATGTTTTGCCCAAAGTCATATAAGGGCTTGCTCTTTAGAGAATGAGTTGAAGTTATTGGTACTGATTTTGGGGTATATAACATTTTTTGATTGTTTTCTATTCTCATTTTAAGGAGACATAATGAGTAAATCACAGCAATTTTGTAATTATTTATTTGCTCATTTAATATGCCCAGCACCATTTGAAAATATGTTCTTTAGTTTTGCTGGCTTTATGCAAAAATTTTTTATAAGAAAAAAAATGTTTGCATTGCCGAATTCTAATAGCTATAGTTTTTATTTTTATTTTGCTGCTGACGATGCTCAGTGGGGTGCTAGTTTACCTCATTTAGTTTACCTTTTCTATTTACATACAACATATTGATAACATGTTATTCCACTTTGTGTTCAGCTATACGCTGAAACTATTTTGTGTCTTACTTTTTTATTAATCTTTTTACAGTGTTTATTCTAAAAGCTAAAATGGTGTGACAGTTTTATAGGTTAGCAAATTAAAGCTGCACTCTCAAATGCTATAGTATGTAAACATTGAACAGTACAAATATCAAAATAAACAGTGTGTGACTGAGCAAGCTACCCATTAGCCTATGGCAGTTTTAAATAGACCTTGATCCTACCTGCCCATATTATTGCAGAATTTTAACCCGGGAGAGGGATTCTGTAAAGTTTAGGGTCCCAAGAAAGAGGTGCACCCAGCTGGCTGTTGGGCTCACATGAATTAGATAATTTATGCACTACGTACCTTCATTTTTTACTTATTTTCTAATACAATTCTAATTTCATTTATTCAATGTACACATGCTATAGTATTTCATAGTACAGCCTTAATTCATTAGTTACATATAGAGTGGCTCACTTAACTTGCACCTGTTGACATTTGTTTTTCTGTTTGGATGTGATGGTCAGTCTTTTGATAGTTTGCAGATTAGGTCATTCACAACATGCAAAACCAAATATGAGCAAGTATTAAGTTTATTTGAGGTTTTACATAACCATAATTAATGGCATATAATGTTAGGGTTGGGGCAAGCCTCAGCATTGAGAGTAATCAACCCAAACATCAAAGAAAGCCCAAAGGCTAATTTGGAAGACACCCCAACTGGATATAGTGAGCCTCTACCTAAAGCCATCATACGCTGTGACTCCCTCTGATGCTTGGGACACTTATTGGCAAAATGGCCGACTTGCCTACAAACGAAGCAGGTTGGTTGAGAAGGTATGAGACTGAAGTTTGGTTCCGCCCGAGAGACTTCGTCAGAGCCAGAGATTTCAAAGGATTAACAAAGTTTGGGGCTAACCAATTCCTAGATCTACTCTGAGCTTGCTCCAATTCCCACTCAGCATGCCAGAGACCTATGTGAGTGGACACAGATCTCAACTCATCCAGAGTAATGGGAATTTTCCTAGTGGCCAAAGCATCCTTGACACCATCTGCTAAACCTCTCCAAAAGATAGGTAACAGGACCGTATCAGGGCAGTCGAACTCGGAAGCCAGATTATGAAATTGGATGGATGAACCCTGAGTTAAGGCCAGGAGTTGGAGTGCGGTAAAATGGGTTACTTGTGGCCCTAAAAGACTTCTTTCTGAGCCGTCAGAAAAATAAGATGCGTTAAGAATAGTGTTGAGCTTTCCGATACCGCAAGTATCGGGTATTCGCCGATATTAGCTGTATCGGAATTCCGATACTGACTTCCGACACTTTTTTCATATCGGATACTGGAATCGGAAGTTCCCATAATGCTATCAGCCCGCTCGCTTTGATTCAGCCAATGGGAATCCTCAGAAGTGTGGGCACATTCTGCTCGGTTTAGTAGGCATGTTAACTATTGGCATGGCTGTGATTGGCTGCTGAAATGATGTCATGATGTACTATAAAAGCCACCGCTGCCAGCATTTCTGGTCACTCTGCTGTGAATTCAGTTAGGGACAGGCTGCTGTTGAAGACTGTGAGGGACAGTTAGAAATAGCGATTCTAAAAACAATATTGTGCTTTACCCAGACTACATAAACCACCACTGTAGCTTTCTTTTGCCTAGCAGCAGTGTTCACAGCTGTCTGCAAGGGCTGTGTGAGTGCAGCTCACGCTGTGGAGTCGGTCCTTCAGCCACGTCTGGTTGTAGGCTGCCCAGCGTGCCTCACTGCTGCCTCATACATATTTTTCTTTTTGAGCTGCTTATTTTTAAAAAAATTCTATCTAGTGTGCTTCCATCCGTATCCATATACGTTGGTTGCAAACACTAGTAGTAGACAGCGGAGACTTTCTGCAGCCTTTCAGTGCTAGTGCCCACTTAGCTGCACTGTTCACGGCTGTCTGAGAGGTCTCTGACTGTGTGTGAGTGCAGCTCACGCTGAGTAGTGTGTCCTGCAGCTACGTCTGGTTGTAGGCTGCTCAGCTTGCGTTACTGCCTCACACATATTTTTCTTTAATTGCAGCTCATTTTTTCTTCTCCTATTAGTGTGCATCCATCCATATCCATCTTCATTGGTTGGTTGCAAACACTATATAGGAGTAGATAGAGGAGCCTTTTTTCTGGCTTGTGCCCTTCAGCTGCAGCCAGATTAGTATTGCCCAATTTTTTTGGAGCCTCATCTTTTGCATTGTAGGTTACCTGCCCGTATTGTAATAGCTCCAGAAAGTTGGAAATACTATGACTTTCAAATCTTTGGTCACATCCTTTTATTTTTTTTGCCCCCCAAAAAAACAACAAAGTTCACCAAACACTACATTTGAAAGTTGTGTCGACACACACACTTCATAAAATTAGTGTTTCTTATACCTGTAACCAGCTGATCAGGAATAAGCACACTAAGGCCCCCCTTTGTACTTTTCTGCCTATCTTTCTCAGTCTAGCAAGATGAAGAAGGCAGGGAGTAAGGCACGTGGCCGTGGGCGTGGAGTTTCAGCAGGGAGAGGACGTGGGGATTCTGCAGGGAGAGGACATGGGGATTCTGCAGGGAGAGGACGTGGGGATTCTGTGCCTGCTGTTGGTACCAGTGAGTCAGCATCCCCCAGTTTTAGCAGGCAACAGTCCTTTATGCGCAGCTTTGTAAGACCTCACCGTACCCCACTGCTGCGGGAGGAACAAATTGAAGCCGTTGTTGGATGGATGGCAGCTAACGCATCGACTTCAATTACTTCCACATCCTCTCAGGGCCAGAGCACCGAAGAGCAACCATCTGTCTCTTCACCACCTGCCAAAGTGCCCAGGCAGTCAGAGAGCCCTGGACAGGAGCCATCACAGTCTCTACTTCTGTTCTCGGAATCTGTTGGTTTGGAAAGAGGGGGCCAGCCAAGCAGCATTCCAGAATGTGAAGAAGAGGGAGTATGCAGTGATGCGCAACTTCTTTGTCCCTCTGAATCTGAAGATGCGGGTGGGCCAGTGACTATGGTCAGCACACCTCAGTACGCATCAGATGATGACGAGACTCAGTTACCACTTTCTGGTGCGTACCGTGCTGGCGAGACAACCCAGGAGAAGCAGGTGTTTGAAGAGGGGAGTGTAGATGATGAGGTCCTTGACCCATCATGGCATGAGGAACAGGAAGGTGGTGGGAGCAGCTCTGAGGAAGAGATTCCCCGAACGGCCAAAACTGGAGGGAGAGGGAGGGGGCAGACTTGGTTGCCTGTAGCCTCCACTTCGGCACCCGTTAGGAGCATTCCACTTTCAAAAGTCAAAACGGGTGCTCCCAAGACTTGCAGTGCGTGGTCCTTTTTTGACACCGTTGCAGATAACATTTGCTTTGTCAAATGCAAGCTGTGTCATCAGAGAGTTAAAAGAGGGAAAAATGTCAGCAACCTCAATACCACTAATATGTGGAAACATGTGCGGACCAAGCACGAGGTGGAGTTACACAGACACACTGAAGACATAGGCGAACGTACAGCACCACCTACCACCTCTTCAGCTCGTGTTGGGGCCTCTTCCTCCAGCTCACACACAGCTGGTTCGGCTTCCTCACAGGATCGCCAAGGAAGAACCTCTGGCACTATTGTCCGGAGACCCTGTGACATTCCACCCACAGCACCACATTCCAAGTCATCGTCACACTCCCAGGCCACTCGACAGCCATCGGTAGCACAGGCATGGGAGAAAAGGCGGCCATACTTGGCAAACCATCCCCGAGCACAGGCTCTGAATGCTGGCATTGCCAAACTACTGGCACTTGAAATGCTGTCATTCAGGCTGGTGGACACTGACACCTTCCGGGACTTCATGGCATTGGCAGTCCCACAATACACCGTGCCCAGCCGCTTTTATTTCAGCAGGCGAGCCGTCCCTGCCCTGCAGAAACATGTGGAGGCAAACATAAAACGCTGTCAGTAGCAAGGTCCACTTGACCACCGATGCGTGGACCAGTAACCATGGACAGGGAAGATACCTTTCCCTCACTGCCCATTGGGTCCATGTTGTGGAGCCGGGTACAGATCTGAAGAGTGGCGCTCTACGTGTACTGCCAACTCCACGGATTGCAGGAATCTAGTCTGTACACATTGACTCCTCCTCCTACTCAAGTTCCTCTGAAACAGCACAGCAGGAGACTGTTATGACCGATATGAGCACAGCCGTGGCCAAACGTCAACAGGCCGTACTCAAATTAATTTCTTTGGGGAATCGAAGCCACACAGCGCAGGAGCTCTGGAATGCCATCAAGCAGGAGAGCAACGTGTGGTTTCTGCCAGCGAATCTCCAGCCGGGCTTGGTAGTGTGTGACAATGGCCGAAATCTGGTGGCAGCTCTTGGCCTTGGCAACCTCACTCACATCCCATGTCTGGCACATGTGCTCAACTTGGCCATGCAGAGCTTTCTGAGGGACTATCCGGATCTTGATGCACTGCTGCACAAGGTCCGCATAGAGTGCGCTCACTTGTGTCGTTCCAGCACGGCAAGATCGCGCCTTGCTGCTCTGCAGCACCGATTACGCCTTCTGGAACATCGCATCATATGTGACCTACCCACCAGGTGGAATTCAACGTTACATATGTTGGAGCGGTTGTGTGAGCAGCAGGCAGCAGTCATGGAGTATGAAGAGAGAAGGAAGATCCGGCACTGGAGACTTGATAAAATCCACGATAAGTTTTATTCACATAATTTCATGATAAAACCATAAAGGGGAAAGCAGACCCCCCACGCCTGACACGTTTCGAACCTTAACCAGGTTCTTCCTCAGAGACATGTCTCTGAGGAAGAACCTGGTTAAGGTTCGAAACGCGTCAGGCGTGGGGGGTCTGTTTTCCCCTTTATGGTTTTATCATGAAATTATGTGAATAAAACTTATCGTGGATTTTATCAAGTCTCCAGTGCCGGATCTTTCTTCTCTCTTCATGTTTGCAACACATGGTGGTCAGCCATTTGATCCCTAGGCACAACCGGCTTATAGGACTATTTTGGTGAGCACAAATTTCCCTTTCCCCTTCCTAATTTTCTAAGCAGTCATGGAGTACCAGCTGCATCAGGCGCAAACAAGTCGCAATGTGCCCCGATCACACTTCAGCACCACTGAGTGGGCCTCTATGAAGGACATCTGCCTTGTTTTGTGTGCCTTCGATGATTCCACGCAGATGGCGAGTGCAGATGATGCACTAGTCAGCAGGACTGTCCCCCTTATCTGCCTGCTTCAAAAAACACTGCAAGCACTAAGGGATGAGGTTTTGGAAGAGGTGGAGGATGAGGAGTCCCAAATGCCATCTGCCTCTGGACAGTCTGCGCTACGTGCTTCCTCACAAAGGCCTAGGCAGGGGACACTTTGTGAGGAGGATGAGGAGGAGTCGATGGAGGAGGAAGACATCACTCCACAGGAGGGAGGTATACAAAGCTCTAGTATTCAGTATGTACAGCAAGGGTGGGGTGAGGCAGAGCAGGCAGAGATCACGCCTCAAGCAGGGGACAGCGGTTCTTTGGCAGTTGGGAGTCTGCAGCACATGGTTGACTTCATGCTGCAGTGGCTGAGAAACGACCACCGCATCGCCCACATTCTCTACACGGCTGATTATTGGGTATACACCCTCCTAGATCCTCGCTACCGGGACAACTTGCAAACCCTCATACCAACGTTAAACCGGGAGCGTAAACTGCGGGAGTACCAAGACACACTGGTGCAGTCCATCACGTTTTCCATTCCACCCGACAGCAGTGGTGCTAGTGCTTTGCAAAGCACCTCTGTGTGTCGATCCAGTGGAGGAAACTCAGCACAAAGAGGGAGCAGAGGCAGGGCCTCAGCACAAGGCAAGACCACTATGGCCCAAATGTGGCAAAGTTTTGTGGGTCCACCACAACTGTCTACACCATCACTGACGGCTCCAGTCAGCAGGAGGCAACGTTTCCGTCAGATGGTGACAGACTACATGTCTTGCCCTGTGACTGTACTCCCAGATGGCTCTTCCCCCTTCAAGTTTTGGGTCTCTAAGCTGGATACATGGCCAGAGCTTAGCCAGTATGCATTGGAGGTGCTGTCTTGCCCTGCTGCCAGTGTATTATCGGAACTCGTCTTTAGTGCCGCAGTTGGTGTACTAACAGACCGTCGCACGCGACTTTCTTCCGATAACGTCGACCGGCTTACTTTTCTGAAAATGAACAAGGCCTGGATCTCCCCGGAATTTGCCAGTCCTCTTCCCGACTAAATAATTGGTTGGCAACTGTATCCAGGTCTCCTGTTGTGTTCATGTTTCTACCACCTGAACTATAATCCCTGGGCTTCAACACAGCCAGTTGTCGCTCAGATGTGTCGTCTGCACAGAGAAAAACACTAGCTCCTGTGTTAGTGGGGTCAGTAACGCCAGATGCTCCCCTGCTGTGTGGACGGCAAAGTCTCCTGCTCCATCCACATTCAAACTACTACTGATTTTTAATCCTGCTCCACTTAGGCCTCTGGCTCCACTGTCTCTAGTATTTCCCCTGGCCTCCAACCCCGCCAGTGACAGCTCTTAAGTGGCGTCTGCATAATCCACACTTGTTCCAGTGTTACTTGGCCTCAGTCACGTCAGTTGATCCCCTGATGTGTGTCCGGCAAGGTCTCCTGCTCTGTCCACATTCCCATTACTAGTAGTGTGAATGAGGACAGAGCAGGAGACCTTGCCGGACACACATCGGGGGATCAACTGACGGGACTGAGGCCAAGTAACACAGGAACAAGTGTGGATTGTGCTGACACCACTTCAGAGCTGTCACTGGCGGGGTTGGAGGCCAGGGGAAATACTAGAGACAGTGAAGCCGGAGGCCATAGTGGAGCACGGTTACAATCAGTAATAGACTACTACCTCTATAAAACGTGCTGCAAGTTGGCCTCAGCCTACTCCATGCCTCATCCTGGGCTCCAACAATGCCAGTTGGTGTTCAGAAGTGCCATCTTCACAGAGAAAAACACACTCGCTACTGTGTCTGTGGGGTTCAGTAATGCCAGCTGTTCCCCTGCTGTGTAGACGGCAGGGTCTCCTGCTGCCTCCACATGACAACACCATCAGGCCTCAGCCTGCTCCATGCCTCATCCTGGGCTCCAACAACGCCAGTTGGTGTTCAGAAGTGCCGTCTTCACAGAGAAAAACACACTCTCTGCTGTGTCTGTGGGGTTCAGTAATGCCAGCTGTTCCCCTGCTGTGTAGACGGCAAAGTCTCCTGCTGCCTCCACATGCCAACACCATCAGGCCTCAGCCTGCTCCATGCCTCTTCCTGGGCTCCAACAACACCAGTTGGTGTTCAGAAGTGTCGTCTTCACAGAGAAAAACACACAAGCTCCTGTGTTAATAGGATTCAGTAATGCCAGCTGTTCCCCTGCTGTGTAGATGGCAATGTCTCCTGCTCCATCTACATGCAAACTACTACAGATTTATAACTGTGCTCAACTTAGGCCTCTGGCTCCACTGTCTCTAGTATTTCCCCTGGCCAACAACCCCGCCAGTTACAGCTCTGAAGTGGCGTCTGCACAATCCACACTTGTTCCTGTGTTACTTGGCCTCAGTCACGTCAGTTGCTCCCCCGATGTGTGTCAGGCAAGGTCTCCTGCTCTGTCCACATTCACATTACTAGTAGTGTGAATGAGGACTGAGCAGGGGAGCTTGCCAGACACACCTCAGGGGATCAACAGATGGGACTGAGCCACAGAGGAGCATGGTGACAATCAGTAGTAGTCGACAACCTCTATAAAACCAGCTGCAAGTTGTCCTCCGCCTGCTGCATGCTTCATCCTGGGCTACAACACAGCCAGTTGTAGCCTGGAAGTGCCGTCCGCACAGATATAAACACTCGCTCCTGTGTCTGTGGGGTTCAGTAACGCCAGCTGTTCCCCTGCTGTGTGGATGGCAAAGTCTCCTGCTGCCTCCAAACTCACACTACAACACTTTTTCTCCTCGCTCTAAGTAGGCCTCAGCCTGCTCAGAGCATTGATCCTGGGATACAACACAGCCAGTTGTAGCCTGGAAGTGCCGTCCACACAGATTGAAACACTCTCCTGTGTTAGTGGGGTTCACTAACGCCAGCTGTTCCCCTGCTGTGTGAATGGCAAAGTCTCCTGCTGCCTCCAAACTCACACTACAACGCTTTTTCTCCTCGCTCCAAGTAGGCCTCAGCCTGCTCGGAGCATTGATCCTGGGCTACAACACAGCCAGTTGTAACCTGGAAGTGCCGTCCGCACAGATTGAAACACTCGCTCCTGTGTTAGTGGGGCTCAGTAATGCCAGCTGCTCCCCTGCTGTGTGGACGGCAAAGTCTCCTGCTCCATCCACATTCAAACTACTACTGATTTTTAACCCTGCTCCACTTAGGCCTCTGGCTCCACTGTCTCTAGTATTTCCCCTGGCCTCCAACCCCGTCAGTGACAGCTCTGAAGTGGCGTCTGCACAATCCACACTTGTTCCTGTGTTACTTGGCCTCAGTCACGTCAGTTGCTCCCCTGATGTGTGTCCGTAAAGGTCTCCTGCTCTGTCCACATTCCCATTACTAGTAGTGTGAATGAGGACAGAGCAGGAGACCTTGCCGGACACACATCAGGGGATCAACTGATGGGACTGAGGCCAAGTAACACAAGAACAAGTGTGGATTGTGCTGACGCCACTTCATAGCTGTCACTGGCAGGGTTGGAGGCCAGGGGAAATACTAGAAACAGTGAAGCCAGAGGCCTAAGTGGAGCACGGTTACAATCAGTAGTAGTCTACAACCTCCATAAAACGTGCTGCAAGTTGGCCTCAGCCAACTCCATGCCTCATCCTGGTCTCCAACAATGCCAGTTGGTTTCAGAAGTGGCGTCTTAACAGAGAAACACACACTAATGTCATGGTCACGTGTGTCGGGACGCAGATGATACCGCAAGGCGGACCGATAACACACGTGACCCTGGATACACCGCCTCCAGTGGGGCGCATTTAAATAATAAAACGTGCAGGTGGATACGCCGCCTCCACCTGGCGAATTTAGTTATTACACGTTATACATACAATAATCAAATAATAACGGGGGAACCTGGGAAACTTTAACAATGGTGGGCCCTGCGATAGGGAATGGGGACATGGAGACCTCCTAAGCTCCCCTGAGCCAGTGTCCCTGCACTCCTTACATTCCCTAAACAGGCTCCGCACCTGTCGCCGCACGCGTACCTTAACGCCCTTGCTCACCCTGACCCTAAACCCTCACTAGGGAATGGGTCGGTGCGGAGACTAATCCCACCACTGCACTAATAACACACATGAGGAAAGAGACAATACAGGGGAAACACAACTTAGCTTTGCTCTGTTGTGTGCGCTCCTAGCAACAGAGCCCTCCACCTGAGTGCATCTTCTCCTCCACCTGGATCCATCACCATAACAGGATCCTTCACCTTAGTGCAGCCTTGGAGCAGAGTCCAACACCAGTTGCAGCTGCTTAGTACCAGAGACCCAAGGAAGTGTTCAGCTTCTGCCATGAAGTCAAGCATGCTTGAGTCCAGCTCAGCGGCCAAGTCCCACATGGTGAGTGCCACTCTCCATAGTAACCACTCCACCAGCCCATGCAGACACTTCCCGCTGACACCATCACTGCGACTCCACCATGCCATGCGAGCCCTTCGTCCAGACACCATAGCTGCAACACGTCCCCCCTGGCTAAGCTGCGCAGGACTCCTCACCAGCTCCATCCTTCATCCAGCCTCTCCAAAAACAGAGTGAACACAAACTCACAATATCAAAGGCCTTGATTGAACACCTCTAGCACACCTTTATAGGGTGTCACACCTGATACCTAATTAAGTGCACAAAAACCCAAAGTGCAATACCACAACCACCACCGGGGACAGTCAAAATACCTTTGAACTTAACCAAAGTAAAAAAAGTTCACTTTGTGCTTTTAATACCGCCAGATCCAACACTGGATCATGACAACTAGCTCCTGTGTTAGTGGGGTTCAGTAACGCCAGCTGTTCCCCTGCTGAGCGGATGGAAAAGTCTCCTGCTGCCTCCAACATCACACTACATGTTATTTTCCACTTTCTCCAAGTAGGCCTCAGCCTGTTCGGAGCATTGATCCTGAGCTTCAACACAGCCAGTTGTAGCTTGGAAGTGCCGTCCGCACAGATAGAAACACTCGCTCCTGTGTCTGTGGGGTTCAGTAACGCCAGCTGTTCCCCTGCTGTGCGGATGGCAAAGTCTACTGCTGCCTCCAACATCACACTACTACTGACTTTTAACCGTGGTCCACTTAGGCCTCTGGCTGTACTGTCTCTAGTATTTCCCCTGGCCTCCAACCCCGCCAGTTGCTGCTCTGATGTGCCGTCTGCACAATCCACACTTGTTCCTGTGTTACTGGGGCTCAGTCACATCAGTTGATCCCCTGATGTGTGTCCGGCAATGTCTCCTGCTCTGTCCCCATTACCATTACTAGTTGTGGGAATGTGGACAGAGCAGGACACCTTGCCGGGCACACATCAGGGGATCAACTGATGCGACTGAGCCCCAGTAACTAGGAACAAGTGTGGATTGTGCAGACAACACTGCAGAGCAGCAACTGGCATTGTTAGAGGCCAGGGGAAATGCTAGAGACAGTAGAGCCAGAGGCCAAAGTGGAGCGCGGTTACAATCAGTAGTTGTGTACAACCATTTTAAAACTCGCTCCAAGTTGGCCTCAGCCTGCTGCATGATTGACCCTTGGGCTTCAACATCGCATGTTGCTGCTCAGAAGTGTGTTTGCCATTGGTACTCCCTTCTGCCCAGCCAGGTTCCAGCACCGTCAGCTGTTTCTCGGCAGAGCCTTTGGCCTAGGTGCCTCCTTCTTGGTATCCGAGTTCCAGCAACGTCTGCTGGTCCTTGGTAGTGCATTTTAGCACAGGTAACTTCTGCTTAGAAACCATGTTCCAGCACCGTCAGCTGGTCCATGGTTGTGCCATTGGCTCTTGTTCCTTTTGCTGCCCCTCCGGGTTCCAGCACCGTCAGCTGGTTCTCGGCAGTGTCTTTGGCACGGGTACTCCCTCCTGCCCAGCCTGGTTCCAGCACGCCTGCTGTTTCCGTGTAGTGTCAACGTCACTTTGCCACTGATACGTTGTCCTGTCATGTTGCGGTCGGGTTTACCGAGTCTATGGTGCCTGCATTTTCAGTGCTTCCTATGTGGACTGCGGGTTCTGGTAACAAAGGCTGGTTCCATAGTGCCAATAGGAAAAGCACCCCCTGTAGGACTGTGGGTTTTGGTAACTGCGGCCTGCTCGCAGATGCGACACTTTGTTAATTATGGGTACCTTCTGCTACCCATCCGGGTTCCAGCAACGTCAGAGCCTTTGGCCTAGGTGCCTCCTTGTCGGTATCCAAGTTCCACCAACGTCTGCTGGTCCTTGGTAGTGCTTTGAAGCACAGGTACCTCCTGCTTATTAACCATGTTCCAGCACCCTCAGCTGTTCCACGGTTGTCCCATTGGCTCTTGTTCCTTCTGCTGCCCCTCCGAGTTCCAGCACCGTCAGCTGGTCCTCGCTAGTTTCATTTACTCTTGCAGCTTCTGCTACCCATCCGGGTTCCTGCACCGTCAGCTGGTCCACGGTTGTGCCATTGGCTCTTGTTCATTCTGCTGCCACTCCGGGTTCCAGTACCATCAGCTGGTTCTCGCAAGTTCCTCAGCCTTCTTGTAACTTCTGCTACTTTTCAAAGTTCAAGCTTGTGGAAATGGTTTTTGATTCTCACTCTGGATCTCCCTGACAATGACCCTGAAGACGACGACCGTGAAGATCACACAGAAGAATACCTAAAAGATGACCCTGAAGAAGATGACCAAGAGGACAAAGAACAGGAAGACAACCACCAAGATGCAGAACAACAAGAGACAGAAGACCAAGAAGCATAAAAACCAAAAGCAGAAGAACATTAAGCATACGACTAAAAATCTGAGCAAATGAGATTATCAAATTTATAAGCAGAAGAAGTCTAAGCAGTGTATGGGGGTGAGTCCGTTCCTCCTCGTGGTGCCCCTGAAAAAAGGCCTGCTGCTGCAGGCCAAACTGAACGCGGACAAATCCTGTTGTAAATCTTTTGTGACAGGCTGAACGGAAGGTGTAATCTTCAAACTTTTATAGATAACAACTACAGGAATGCCTAACACAAATAAGAATATGATGAAGAAGATGAGGAAGTAGAATATGAAGAAGAAGAAGAAGAAGACACTGCTGCTGCTGAAGATGATGAAGGAGAAAGTGTGGGAGAAGTAAAAAAGAAGGTGAAGAGCATGGAAGTAGTGAAACATACATATCTGACAAAAAATTAAAGACTTTAACATAGTCAATATCTTTGTGACTACGAACGTCTTTAAAAAAAAAAAAATCCTGCTATTCCATTTGATTGGGCTAAACCTCTATGGCTTTAATGTCTCCTACACCTCCCACAATACATTCTACATTATTATTAGTTGTTTTTCTTCATGTAGAATTAACCGACAGGGAAAGAAAGGGTTTTTTTTAATTCTGATATTTCTGTTCCATTGACTTGAATGGGACTTCCGGGATCGGATATTTTTCAGTATCGAGTGGTATCGCTCAACACTAGTTAAGAATTATTTGGTCATCTAAGGCTATTTTCGCACTTGCGTTTCTTTTCGCTGTTTTTTAGCGCAAAAAAGCATGCTTTTTTTACCTATCTTTTACATGGGTGCGCATACACATGCGTTTGTACGCGCTTGTATGCGCATGCGTTTTTTTGTAGTGTGCGCTCAGTTGCACAAAATGCATCCTGCTGCATTTTTTGTGCGTCCGACTTGCCCCAAAAAGACGCATGCGCACGCAATGCGTTTTTTAACAGCCAAACACCCATTATAGTCTATGGGTGCGCATACGTGCGCATGGTAATGCGCACGTATGCGCAAAAAACGCACCCAAACCCGCAAAAAATGCACACAAACGCATGATGCATTTTTTATGTACGTTTGCACAGCGCACGGTGCACAGCACAAAAAAACGCAAGTGTGAAAGTAGCCTAACTCCCATAATCAACGCTCCGGCTGACAAAAGGGAAATCACAAATCCCACCTTGGTTCGCTCAGTTGGGAATCATGAAACCTGTATCTCTAGGTGAATTAAGCACTGATTAACGAAACCTCTGCAGGCCATGCTGTCCCCGGAAAATTTATCAGGCAGCAAAAAATGTGAAGCAGGTTCCGCAACAGAAATTATAGAGACTGCTTTGCTGGCTGCCTGATCTGCCATGGCAGCGAAATCAACAGTTGCAGCCGCCCACTCAAGAGAGGACACCCTGCTCTGCCGCTGTTGGATGTACCGCAGGAGTTGCTGTTTGTCCGCCATTACTAGCCAGACCGTGGCGCTAGTATACTGTTAGGGTTGGTGGATTGAACTAAATAAAATAAAATAATTAAGTGCAATTGCAACCCGGGGTCCACCGTGCAGAGATATAGCCTGCTGCTAGTGTGAACAATGACAGAACAAAACAGAGAGCCTTCAACTTACAGTACGCTGCATTAACTTCACACAGTATGAACAGAACACAGAGTACCTAGCTTTATTAACTTCACAGAGAGGTAGTGAACAAGTGAAAACTCAAAAAACCCTAGAAACAATACCCTGTTGACTTCACAGGGAAGTACAGCATAAAGGTTGAGCTTGCTCTGTAACTGAACTGTGCTAACAGCACACATGAATGAAACAGATGCTAAGTCAAGCAGAAAAACTCAAAAAAACCTAGAAACAATACCCTGTTGATTTCACAGGGAAGTATAGCATAAAGATTGAGCTTGCTCTGCAACTGAACTGTGCTAACTGCATACATGAACAAAACAGAAGGCTAAATGGAACGGCTAGTTACCCCAGTCTTGGCGCTACTAAATCTGAAACTAACAGCACATAGACAGACACACAAAATGTGCAGACAAAGTGGTAGAGTATCCACCCATACACACCAGACATAAATGATACTAGCATGCCCACGTGCACCCATGAGAGCCTTTTAAACCCTAGGTTCCACCCAAAACACTCATGCCCAGCCGGCCGTGACATCGCCCATCGGCCAAACCAGAGCTACCACATCAAGGACATGCTCAGTAAGGTGAACTCTGGACTTAGACTCCAAAGTGTAAGGCTGCACCTGTATATCACTGGTTACCACTTGGCTGGGGAGCCAGCAGTAACCAAACGTATTCCACAAACCTGAGCAAGAGGCCGGGACCAATGTCTGTGCCGAGCAGCCATCCCAGTGGCCAGACCAGAGTAGGGGACTTTTTTTTAGTGTTTTGACTTAGACACTTTATGGGACTTTAACTTTTATTTTTCTGATCTTTGGACTAATGAATTGCAATGCACTAGACCTGTCAGACACTGTCAGAATGCCTCTGCATGTGGCTGTGTCTATCAAGCTACCAGACCTGGCAGACCCAGAGGTCATTATTTGACATTTAGCTGCCATGACTGTAATTGGCTCCCATGATCACATTGCCAGGTGCCGATAGGATGAGAACGAGAGCCTCTCTCTGACAATATTGCAAATGTCACAACTGCTATTTACTAAGGCATTTGCAGGGTTAAAAAGCAGGGGGCTGTCCTGGAAACAAGCCTGTTTTTTTGCAGTTGGAGCTTGGTTGTCAGTTAAAGAAGCACTCTCATCAATTCAAAGTTTTTATCTTTTTCATATATTGCAGTCATCCTATTATGTAGCACTGTGTACTTACAATTGCTAATTTTACCCTTCCACCCACTCAATTCTTCTGCTTTCTGTGACATCACATGATCAAAACCTGAATAGTTTAATCCTTCTAAGCTCTATGTAGAAACTGAAGATAATAATAATCTTTATTAAAAATATTTTTATATAGCGCTAACATATTTAGCAGCACTTTACAGTTTGCACACATTATCATCACTGTCCCCAATGGGGCTCACAATCTAAATTCCCTATGAGTATGTCTTTGGAATGTGGGAGGAAACCGGAGTACCCGGAGGAAACCCACGCAAACACAGGGAGAACATACAAACTCTTTGCAGATGTCCTTGGTGTGACTTGAACCCAGGACTCCAGCGCTGCAAGGTTGCAGTGCTAACTACTGAGCCACCATGCTCAGTGTTTAGAGTGGTAGAAGATCAATTCTACCTGTAAAATTAATCAGTTACTTGTAAAAGATAATGGCAATGGGAATGCAGGGCAGCTGGCTCGGGAGTTAAAGAGAAATGATATCTGCGTAAACTTCTAGATTTTATATAGAGTAGAGAAAAGAGAAGAATTAGCTGTGTAGAAAAGCAAAATGAGCAATTGTAAGTACACAGTGATATAAAATAAAATGACTGCAAAATATTAAGAGGATCAAAACTTTGGAAGTGTTTCTATAAGCCAAGCTTCCGGTGATGATTATGTGGTCACAGCTGCTGTGCCTACATATTTGTCAAGACATACTGGTTGTCTCGACACAGCTGTAATGTGACCTGTTACCATGGGCTCCTCCCCTGTCCATAACACTAGGGGGAGCCCTAGCTTGCCCTACTACCTGGGATACTTCAGAAGATGAAGATGCCGGAGCCTTCACCCTTACCTTATCACCTGAGTTAGCCCTCCATCTGTTCTCTTCCCCCATCCAGGGAAGAGGGGCACTACTGTGCACTGTAGTACACCAACCTGACAAGCAAGGCAACACAAACAAGGGTTAACAGAAATCTCCAAGCATACAAAATATTCACTCACATATGGCAGAGGAATGCACCGGGATGTGAAGGCAGAGTAATAAACAAAAATAGAGAAGGATATGGAATTACCACATATACAAACCAAACAACAGTCACTGATAATTCTTCCAACTCTCCTTCTCATATGAACTCCTCTCCTTCCATTAGCCATGCAGCAAATGCTAGCTCTGACAAGGCAAGGCTTTGTTACAGAGCCAAGATTACAAAGGGGAAAGGAGTGGCTAACCGAGTTCATCTGTGAGGACAGGGATTTCCAACATGGCCAATTAACCCCTTTTCTGCCAGAAGTAAAAAACACATTTAAAATGAAGAAGTGCTTTTTCTCACTGCTGGAAAAAGAGTAATCAGATGCTACAGTCTTCTGGCTCCACACTGTCGCGGCAACCCTGTGACGCTATACAACCACTACCATAAAAACACTGCAAAATAGGTTGTACCAATACGGTATAATGTTGGGAATGAGTTAATAAGCATGATGCTGTAAAGCGCAACTTATAAGAGAACCATTTAAAGAAGCTATATACATACAACTTATTTAGGCTGGTTTCACATTAGCGCTTTTTAAGCGCACGCACGGCCGGGGGTAGCTCCGCCCCCGAGCCGGCTCTCTGCCCGGCGTGCCCGCCCCTTGCTTGTAGCGCCGCCTCCTAGCGCACAGCGGCGCCTGCGATCGGCGCACCCTATCTTTAGCATAGGGTGCGCAGATCGTGCGCAGGCCGTGCGCTAGTTGCGCTTTGACCTGCGCTGCGCACTTTTGATGGTGCGCCGTGCGCGCCAAAATCAAACTTTTCGGATTTCGGCGTGCTCGGCGCACTGTCAAAAGTGCGCAGCGCAGGTCAAAGCGCAACTAGCGCACGGCCTGCGCACGATCTGCGCACCCTATGCTAAAGATAGGGTGCGCCGATCACAGGCGCCGCTGTGCGCTAGGAGGCGGCGCTACAAGCAAGGGGCGGGCACACCGGGCAGAGAGCCGGCTTGGGGGCGGAGCTACCCCCGGCCGTGCGTGCGCTTAAAAAGCGCTAATGTGAAACCAGCCTTAGAGAAAAAAAGTATTTTATATCGTATTCAATATAAAGAGTTGTCTACTATCTTAATAGGTCTAAATAATGGTGCCGTAGTTAATTCTCTGAACAAAGCAAAAAATATAGCTCAAATTAATTGCTAAACTCTTCATTTGATGAGGAATGGACAAAGGAAGAGCTGGTAAGTAGTTTCAAATTTTCATCAGCAGCCACATTATTAAGATAAATAAAAAATAATATATGGTTCAAGTATCAATAATATGATTTTATAAGTATTGCTCCAGATGTAGAAAAGAAGGATTTTATTGAAAAATAGCCCGTAAATCAACATCATATTTACAGGTATGACTTGCCTTAGCATTCTTTTAGAGTGATTTCCACTAATTTTATGTAGCTTAAAATTCCTCATAAGCAAATAAAGTGGGACAACTGTTGTGTTCAGATTTTGATGTCGATGGTCATTGGATACGAGTTAGATCATTATGATCAGTAGAGTATAGTCGTATCACTATAACAGTATATATGTAAAAAAACACTATGTCCTTTTACAGTTATTTAAAAGTATATGTATTTTGTGTCACCTAAATTATGAAATTATGTTATTACAGGTTTAATTTTCAATAGGCAGATCTAAAGCTTAATTATTGAATAATAATGCTACTAAGCAGGCTGTATCATTAATACTATGTGTTGTTAAGGAAGTTCAGTTTGAATTGATTTTCCATTGAATAGGTCCCAAAAAACCCTTGAAACCTCTTTAATTATGTTCGATTAAAATTCAGACCTATACAAGAGAAATGTTGTAAGCTTGTAATTAGGTAAAACCCGAAGGTGATGTTTAATGAGTCTTGGGCTAAACAAATATTCTGCTACCTAATTACAATTTGCCAATATTAAGAATGCTAATGGACTTCAGAATCTCCTGAATGAAATGCTCAAAAAGTATTTAGCTTTCTTCTCATTTGTTTTGTATTCATTTTCATTTCATACTGACTTTACATAATTGAGCTGAGTGTTTTTACAAAAACAGATTGTAACCTTAGTAAAAAAAATGTTGTATACATAGCACCAATTCACATATTCTAACACTGGAAGCTTTGCTGTTTACAAGTACAGGGGTACTGATCCCCCTTTGTACTGTCTGCCATTGCAAGTAAATGGTTACAAGTTCTATGTCTTCATTGTCTATGAGCTTTTGATTGTTTGCAACATTTAACAAGATTTTATTTTGTACAGTTTGTTATAACTAAAAACACAATTTAAACCATTTTTCTATGGCTGCAATTGGTAAGAGGATTTACTTGTTCTATGGTGATTAAATGAAACTTAAATGACTTATTCAAAACTTTCGCATCAGGCTTCCTGAAATAAGTGGCTTATGAAAAAGAGGGAGTCAAAACACGAGTTGAAAGAAATAATTAAAGACCTTTAAGCACTTAACTTCATTTTACTTTTTATTATTCCATACTGGGGTTTTTGAGATAATGAATAGCTGGGTTAGAGGTTTCCTTCAGTATCAGGATGAATACTACTGTGACTGATGTGAGCAAGTTACCTACCTGACATGGTGGATGGAAAAGTGGATTTAGAAGGACAGGCAAATAGCTGGGTTGATGCAGTAAGAGGGAGTGGAAGAGGATCTAAGATAATTAAGGCAACTCCGTTTCTTTGTCTCCAAGCTGAATTTCCAACCTATGGGATGATGCAAAAGTTTCAATCTCTGAAATGGCAGGATTAGTGGATACTATTCTACCTGACAGCCCAGATAATACCGCCAAAGGAATGCTAATATAGGTAGGTAGTGTAATAGGGGATTTTCAAATCAGGAACATGGACAGAATAACTTGTAATCAAGACTCCCTTAACTGAATGGTTTGCTGTATCTTTGGAGTTTGTCACGTGATGGGAAGGGTTCATTACTGGGTATGATTGGTGGTGACCCAGCTGTTGTTATTCATGTGAGCATTATACTTTGACAGAATACCTCATTTGCCATTTGAAAATACTGTAACTTAATACATGCCACATTTGTTGATGGGAGGTGGAAATGTAAATTTCTAAATGTATGTGGGTTTATTTATGTATATTGATGTTACATATGCAATATGTAATGGGAGTGGCGGAACACATGTGCTATGGAGGGGAAGGACTAGGTGAGCACCTAACACTTAGCTAGAGCCCCTGATGGTGGGGTTAGGCATGGCTCCCGATGGACACCAGGTGCTACTCTAGGACAGACCTCAGATGCATGACAGCTGACCTCAAGGGACAGGTAGTTGGAACCATGGTATGAACACAGGAGCCACAGAAGTTGGTGGGTATGGCTGTTATACAGATCGGCACTGGCAGGTGTAGGCTGGTTAGGCTGGTATACAGATAAGCAAAGGCAGGTGCAGGCTGGTCTGGCTGGTATATAGATAAGCACTGGCAGGTGCAGGCTGGTTCAGCTGATATACAGATAAGCACTGGCAGGTGTGGGCTGGCTCAGCTGAAATACAGGTAGACAAGACAAGTACGGGCAGACAGGTACTAGACAGGTAGACAAACTGGCGGGTGCAGGGAATATGACAATACACCAGTGTGTAGGGAACTAACAATACATATTGCTCAGACATCTCCAATTATGTATCACCAAGTCATTGGCTGGGGACACATTAGGATGACAAGTGGCCCCTTAAAAAGTAGGGAGCGTGCACTCTTGCGCCCTAATCACAGCGTCCATGATCTATGTGTTATGTGCAGACCCTGGACAGCATCTGGAGAAGGAGGAGGAGGAAGTGCAGGATGGGGGCTGGGGTGTTTAATGAGCCAGCGTCCCCACTGGGGAGGAGAAGAGCATGCAGGGATGCCGACAAAACAGTACCCCACCCTTTTTGCCCTCTCTTCTTCATGCTTACAAGAAATCTCTCCAAGAAGAGAGGGACATGTATATTTTCCACGGCTTCCATGACCTCTCCTTGAGAACGAACCCATTCCAATCCACAAGAAAAAATGTTTTTCCTCTTACCCTCTTGGTGGCCAGAATTTTCTCTACCTCAATAACGTTTTGAAATCTGACTAAAGCAGGAATGGTACCTGGATATTTGAAGAATGGACTGAGGACAACTGGCTTCAGGAGAGATACAAGAAATGAATTGGGGATCAGTAAACAGGCCAGGAGTTTGAGCTTGTAGTCTACAGGATTTATCTGTTTAAGAACCTCGAATGATCCAATGAAGGGAGACCTCAGTTTATGCAAAGGTAGCATGAGATGGACATACTTTATTGACAAGCAAAACTTGTCTCCAAGACAAAACAGAGGCGGATCCAGATGTCTCTTGTGTGCATGTCATCCGTTCAGATGATTTTAATATGGTGGTCTTGGTGTCTTCCCAGATCTTAGAAAAGCCCTCAATTCTGCAGCAGGATTGTCAATGGTAGTGGTCACAGGGAGCAGAATATTGAGATGTTAACCATAGACCTCAAAAAATTACGTTTTAGAGAAGGAGTCACTCACATTTTTGTTGTATGAGAATTCGGCCAAAGTCAGGAGGTCGGCTCAATCATTGTGGTGGGCATTGATGTAGTGTCACAGGAAGTTGGTCAGGATCTGACTGACCTGTCCTCGCTGACTAATAGATTGTGGATGGTAGGCTGAAGAGCAATTCAAAGTGAAATTAATCCTTTCACCCCCCCAAAGGTGGTTTATATATTAATGACCAGGACAATTTATAAAATTTGACTTGAGTCACTTTATGAAGTAATAACTCTGGAACGATTCAACGGATAAAACTGATTCTGATGAATATTTTTCAGGACGTATTGTACTTAATGACGTGGTAAAATTTATTTGACATAACTTGCGCTTATTTGTGAAAAAAATGGAAATTTGGAGAAAATTTGTAACATTTTGCAATTTTCAAACTTTTGAATTCTTATGCCCTTAAATCAGAGAGATGTGTCACACAAAATAGTTAATAAATAACATTTGTCACATGTCTGTTTTACATTAGCACAATTTATTTTTTTGTTAGGAAGTTATAAGGGTTAAAAATAGACCAGCGATTTCTCCTTTTTCCAAATTTGCAAAACCATTTTTTAATGACCACCTCACATTTGAAGTGACTTTGAGGAGTCTATATACAAGAAGATACCCAAAAATTACACCATTCTAAAGCCTGCATCCTTTATGGTGCTCAAAACCACATTCAAAAAGTTTCTTAACCATTCAATTGCTTCACAGAAATTATTTTAATGTGGAACAAAAAAAGCATTTCACTTTTTCACAAAAAAATACTTCAGACCCAAATTTTATATTTTCACAAAGGTAATAGGAAAAATGGACCCAAAAATGTTTTGCCCAATTTCTCCTGAGCATGCTGATACCTGATATTTGTGGGAAAACCATTGTTTGGGCACATGGCAGAGCTCAGAAAGGAAGAAGCGTCATTTGACTTTTTGAATATAAAAATTTCCTGGATACATTAGTGGATGCCATGTCCCATTTGGAGAGCCCCTGATGTGCCTAAACAGTAGAAACCTCCCACAAGTGATCTCATTTTTGAACAAGACCCCTCAAAGAATGTATTGAGATATGTGGTGAGCACCTTGAACCCCCAGGTGCTTCACAAAAGTTTATACTATTGAGTCATGAAAATGTAAAAAAAAACATATTTTCCTCACAAAAATGTTATCTTAGCCCTATATTTTGCATTTTCTTCAGGATAACTGGAGAAATTCCACCATAGAATTTGTTGTGCAATTTCATCTGAGTATGCCCATATCTCATATGTGGGATAAAACTGTTTGGGTGCACGGCAGGACTTGGAAGTGAAGGAGCGTCATTTGGCTTCTTGAATATAAAATTTGCTGGAATCATTAGGGGATGCCATGTCCCGTTTGGAGAGCCCCTGATATTCCTATACAATGGAAACCCCCCACAAGTGACCTCATTTTGGAAGCTAGACCTCTAGAATCATAGAATCGTAGAGTTGGAAGGGACCTCCTGGGCCATCTGGTCCAACCCCCTGCTCAAAGCAGGATTCGCTAAATCATCCCAGTCAGATGTCTGTCCAGCCTCTGTTTGAAGACTTCCATTGAAGGAGAACTCACCACTTCTCGTGGCAGCCTGTTCCACTCATTGATCACTCTAACTGTCAAAAAGTTTTTTCTAATATCTAATCTGTGTCTCCTCCCATTCAGTTTCATCCCATTGCTTCTAGTCTTTCCTTGTACAAATGAGAATAAAGTTGATCCTTCTACAATGTGACAGCCCTTTAGATATTTGTAGACAGCTATTAAGTCTCCTCTCAGTCTTCTCTTTTGCAAACTAAACATTCCCAAATCCTGCAACCTTTCCTCATAAGACAGGGTTTGCAGACCGGTCACCATTCTGGTCGCTCTTTTCTGAACTCGCTCCAGTTTGTTGATGTCTTTTCTAAAATGTGGTGCCCAAACCTGGACACAATATTCCAGATGAGGTCTGACCAAAGAGGAGTAGAGGGAATCCTCTGGGATGAATGTATTTAGATGTGAGCACCTTGAAACCAGAGATGCTTCACAGAACTTTATAAAGTTGAGCCAAGAAGAAAAAAATCACATTTTCCCCACAAAAATGATATTTTACCACAAATTTAGCATTTTCATAAGGGTACAAAGATCAGAAGGGAAGAAACACCATACTATAGTGCAGATTTTACTGTTTTGGTTTGTTGGTGCAATGACCCACTGGGAGAGCCCCTGAGCAGCCAGAACAGCAGAAGCTCCCCATAAGTGACCCCATTTTATAAGCTACACCTCTCATCTAATTCATCTAGGGGTGCAGTGATTATATTGACACCATGGGTGTGTCACAGAATTTTATGCCATTGGGCAGTGAAGAAAAAATAACTACATTTTTACTACCAATATTTCTACAGAACGTGGCAAAACCCCATACGTGGCTGTACAGTACGACTTAGCCATACAGAGAGACTCAGGAAAAACGGAACACTATTTGCCTCCTTGAGCGCAGATTTTCCTAGAACAGTTTGCAGACTCCACATACAGAGCCCCTAATGGCTAGATGAGAGGAATCCTTCCTCAAGTGACCCCATTTTGGAAATTTTTGCCTTTTTGGGAATTTATTTACAGGTGTAGTGGCAATTTTTACTCTATAGGTGTTTTCCAGAAACAAGTAGCAATGAATGTTGCGGAGTGAAAATTGCAAACTGTCATTGTCATGACCAATATGCTATAGTGACCAGTATGTTGTAGTGACCAGTACATTGCAGTCACCAATATGTTATGCTCAGATAGTGCTTTTGGAGACATGCACTTGTAAGTTAGGCAAGCTCTGATCGCTTCAGAAATGCCAAAAATGTGGATGCTAAATGTGGTTTAGGTACACTGTGGGGCTCAGAAGGAGCTCTATGATTCTTTGATTCTTGGAGGGAATTTGGATTTGGGAGTGCAGAATTTGCTGAATTTTTTTTGGAAGGTGAGAAGCCATTTCTCTTTTTCAGAGCCTTTGTTTTACCAATTATATTGTTAAACAGATTCTTCTGGTCTTTGCAAGAAAGGTGGGTTGCAAACAAATTAACACTCCCAGAGTCCCAAGTTGACTCAATGACCATACTTTTGAAGTTCCCATTCTCTGTTTTCCAGTGGACAAACCTGCTGAGTTTTCAACCAACGCGAGATGCAATGGAAATGGAACGCATGATTGCACACGCCCAATGCCACAGTGCATTCCTCTGAAGTGGCTTGGTTAGCTTGACATTCTATACACAAGTCCATGATGTGGTTTCTGCAAATAGCACAGTTATCAACTACAATATCCCAGGAACACAGAGCAACTGCATTCCACTTCTTCACATCGAACCTCTTCTTTCCAGCGCTGTTAGCTCCGCTCGGCATGTCAACATCCATCTCAGCAGCTGGGAGGGAGGGAATTTGGATTTGGGAGTGCGGAATTTGCTGATTTTCTTTTGGAGTGTGAGGAGCCATTTCTCTTTACCAGATTCTTTGTTTTACCAGTAACATGAAAGCCCCTTATAATCCTGTTAACAGATGACAGACCTGAATGGAAGCATTTTAAATAACGTTTGGGATCACATTTATCCGGTGCTCTATGCTGAGCACTTACTTTGGGGTTTTCATCTAAATCTCTGAGTGACATGATTCAGATTAAACCCCAAAGGATACATTCTCTATAATGAGGCAGCAGAGTTACTCTGGACTCTGACCTCTATTCAGCATTGTTCTTTTCAGAAGTGCACAAAACTGTGACACATGCCATTTTTAGTTTATGTCTTTACGCATTTGTAAAATTGATAAGGCAGTTTTATTCTTCGAGTCAGTACGATTACAGCAAAACCAAAGTTATAGCTTTTTTCATGCTTTGGTGCTTTTACACAAAAAAAACTATTTTATAGAAAAAATAATTATTTTTGCATCGCTTTATTCTGAGAGCTGTAATTTTTTTTACTTTTCCACTGATGGACCTGTATGATGACTTCTTTTTGCGGGACAAGATGATGTTTTCAGTGGTGCCATGTTTATTTATTTTTGTCTTTTTGATGGCAATTTATTCTACTTTTTGTTCATCATTATGATAATAAAGCATTGTTTGTTGCCTTGTTTTTTATTTAGTGGGTCAGTTCCATAAGTCGGGTTGTTCTGGATGCGGAAATACCAAATATGAATACCGTATATACTCGTGTATAAGCTGACCTGTGTATAAGCCGACCCCCCCTAATTTTGCCACAAAAAACTGGGAAAACTTATTGACTCGCGTATAAGCCTAGGGTTAAATGGTGGTCCAAGAAGATGCTCCTTAGATAAACTCACCCATATGCTGCTGCACAAGGGTTAATGCTGGCCCAAGAAGATGCTCCATAAATACCCCCTATATGCTGCTGCACAAGGGTTAATGCGGCCCCATAAATATCCCCCATATGCTGCTGCACAAGGGTTAATTCTGCCCCATAAATACCCCCCATATGCTGCTGCACAAGGGTTAATGCTGCCACATAAATACCCCCCATATGCTGCTGCACAAGGGTTAATGCTGCCCCATAAATACCCCTCATATGCTGCTGCAAAAGGGTTAATGCTGCCCCATAAATGCCCCCATATGCTGCTGCACAAGGGTTTATGCTGCCCCATAAATGCCCCCCATATGTTGCTGCACAAGGGTTAATGCTGCCCCATAAATACCCCCATATGCTGCTACAAAAGGGTTAATGCTGCCCTATAAATACCCCCATATGCTGCTGCACAAGTGTTAATGTTGCCCCATAAATACCCCCCATATGCTGCTGCACAAGGGTCAATGTTGCCCTATAAATACCCCTCATATGCTGCCCCATAAATATCCCCCATATGCTGCTGCACAAGGGTTAATGCTGCCCCATAAATACCCCTCATATGCTGCTGCACAAGGGTTAATACTGCCCATAAATACCCATCATATGTTGCTGCACAAGGGTTAATGTTGCCCCATAAATACCCCCCATATGCTGCTGCTGCAATAAAAAAATGACATACTCACCTCTCCATCGCTAGGGGGCCAGGTGCCAGTGTCCTGAGCCCCCGGCACCGGCAATATTTACCTGTCCCTGTTCCATTGCCATCCACCGCTCTGTCTCCCGGCTCTCTGCAGTGACAACAAAGGGCGCACACTGACTACGTTATCGCGCCCTCTGCCATCAAAACAGGAGAACCCAGAAACACAGCGGTGCACGGCTTGGAACGGGGACAGGTGAATATTACTCTGCCCCCGTCATACCTCTCCTGGCACTTCTCTGCAGCCCCTGCTTCTCCTCTGCCGTCTGCTTCCTGCATTCAGATGGTCATGTTGTAGCGCTCATTAAATATGTGCATATTCATGAGTTTAATGAGCGGTACCACGTGACCGCTGAATGCAGGAAGCAGACGGCAGAGGAAGAAGCAGAGGCTGCAGAGAAGTGCCAGGAGAGGTAAGTAGGATCTCTGACACCCCCGCTCCCCCTCCCCCACCCACACCCAGTACATGACTCGCTTATAAGCCAAGAGGGGGACTTTCAGCCCCAAAAAATGGGCTGAAAATCTCGGCTTATACACGAGTATATACTGTACTTTTATTGGTTATATTTTTTCATACAAATATTTATTTATGGATACAATATATTTGTATTTTTTTATTATTATTTTAGTTTTTTTTTAAATATTTGCAAAGCTTTTTTTAATTTTTTTTACTTTTTTCCACTATCGGACTATCATTTTTTGCAGGTTGATCGCTTGTATGGCATGGGGATGCAGGAGCAACCCTATGCTATGAAAACTGACAGCACTGCACTGACAAAGTTGGAGTACTGTGTACAGTTTTGGGCACCGGTGATCAGGAAGGATATAATGGAACTAGAACGAGAACAAAGGAGGGCAACAAATTTATTAAAGGGGATGGGGAACTACAATACCCAGAGAGATTAGCAAAATTAGGATTATTTAGTCTAGAAAAAAGATGACTGAGGAGTGATCTTATAACCATGTTTAAGTATATAAGGGGTCAATTCAAATATCTCTCCGAGGATCTGTTTATACCAAGGAAGGTGGCAGTCACAAGGGGGCATTATCTGCGTCTGGAGGAGAGAAGGTTTTTCCACCAACATAGAAGAGGGTTCTTTACTGTTAGGCCAGTGGGAATCTGGAATTCCTTGCCTGAGGAGTTGGTGATGCCAAACTCAGTCGAAGTGTTCAAGAGAGGCCTGGATGTCTTCCTGGAGCGTAATAATATTGTATCTTACAGTGATTAGGTTATTTAGAAAGATGTAGATCTGGGGATTTATTCTGATGGAATATAGGCTGAACTGGATGGACAAGTGTCTTTTTTCAGCCTTGCTAACTATGCTACTATGTTACTATGTAAAGTTGCTGATCAAGCTCTGAGCAGGATCTAGAAACTTTGCTAGCTCTGGTAACCCGGATGTCATCATGATGACATTGGGTCACCATGGCAACAATCGGCACCCCGCGATGATGACGCGGTGTCACAGATCTAAGGGTAGAGGGGCTGCCTTCTCTCTGCCTGCTCCCGTAATGCTGCAATCACAGCATTTACGGAGTTAAAGTGCCAGGTGTGGTGCGGTTCTGCTCCTTGCACTGAGTACCGGGTGTCAGCTGGCAGAAATAGCTGACACTCTGTTTCTATAGAGCACACGAACATCCCGTATGCACGCAAGATCACTTGGACGTATCCATCTCAGGTCAATAAGGCCCAGGTCACAGTAACATATGGATACGTCCAAGGTGCAAAAGAGATTAAGTGGCTTGCAGGTAGCTCTCCATAAGTGAGATGTAAACTGAACACATCTATCAGAAATTATATGGAAAGGTAAACTATGGAGGTGGAAAATATTTAGTAAAAACTTCTCTGCTAGCACAGGAGCAGAAGGAAGACCAAATAATGAAGTGAAAATAGGCCATTTTAGAGAAGCAATCCACAACCAGTACACCCGGCCGATACTGGTGATAATGAAACCCATCGCGATATCCTGCCAAGGAGCAGGTGGTAGAGGAAAAAGAAGCAACTGCCTGGTCGAAAGCTGTTGTGGAGTCTTGATCTGGGCAAAAGAGAGACAGGCTGAGACAAAATCCACAATATATCCTTTTGCAAAGTTGGCTGACAATAATGCAGAGAATAGAGGAAAGCTGTTTTCTTCTGTCCAGCATGACCACCCAATTTAGATGACTAAACCCAATAAAGAACCTGCTTCATGTCTAGTAAAGCAACAAAAGCTTTTCCAGATGTGACCTGAGACAAATTCAGCAGGGTGACCGTAACCAACCCTCCGTCAGGAACAATGGATCTGACAGGCGCAGCTCTTCTACTTTCATTTCTCCCTTCTCACCAGATTTTCATGAAACCCCCTCCCTCTAGATAGTCTCCTGGCTCTAGCTGCTGTGTGAAACCTGATACCACAGTTGGTCTCCAGAGCTTCAGGAAGGAAGATATAGCTGTGCTGGCTTCTCAGGCTCATTGGTCCCGAACACATCACACTTTATAAGGTTGGTATGTAATGTTTTTAGTCATTACTATTGTTTATTTATCTTGTTTTATGAATGGATAGAGAAAGGTTTGTGGATATTTCATATAAATAAGGCAGATTTTCTTACAAATGAAAGTGTGCTTCTCAGGCACATTGTTCCCTAATGCATATTCTCTCTCTTGCTTCAGATTATCTTCTGAAATGGAGAAGAAAATGTATGATCTTTCAAAACCCCATCATGTTGAGGAAGTGGGAAACTTGCTGTTAGATGATGATGATGCAGACCCCACAAAGAATGAGGATTTGGAAGAAAGTGAGATTGATTCTCATGATGAGGTGGAAGTCTATGAACTAAATTCTGAAACAGAGCAAGATGGTGACAGTGATGAGGGGGAAGAAGATATAGAATCTTATTATATGGGAAAAGATAAAAAAAAAAATGGAACAAGAATCCACCCATAAAAAAGGTATGGAACCTCATAACATTATCACTCACCTTCCTGCAGTTATCGGAACAGCACGTAATGCAAAAAATGCAGCTGAATGCTGGAATACTTTTTTCACAGATGACATTCTGGACTCTATTGTCATATACACTAATCAATATATAGACAATATAAAGCACAAGTTCATCTGTGACAGAATCCTGAAGCCCACGGATGAAATCGAACTGCGTGCATTTTTTTGGATTATTATACCTTGCAGGAGCTTATACGGCAAATCGGCAAAGTTTGGAGGAACTTTGGGGTATAGAAAGTGATGGAATTGAAAAATTTTGCCTTGTTATGTCTCTAAAAAGATTCAAGATTCTAATTCGCTGCCTTCAGTTTGATGACAGAACTACCCGAACCGAACGTAAAACATATGACCGGCTTGCTCCAATTCGCGATGTATTCCAAAAATTTGTGGAAAACTGTAAGATAAACTATCGCCCTGGGCAAATGTCACAATTGACAAAATGCTCCCTGGTTTTCGTGGCAGATGCGCATTTCGTCAATACATACCATCAAAACCTAGCAAATACAGAATAAAAATGTATGCCCTTGTTGATGCCAGTAAGACCTACACATACAACATTGAAATTTATGCTGGAAAACAGCCAGATGGTCCTTACTGTGTCAGCAACAAACTCACTGATGTTGTGAAAAGAATGTCTGAGCCCTTATTTGGATCAGGTCGCAATATAACTGCTCATAATTGGTTTTCAAATTGTGATCTTATTGATTATCTCAAAACGCAGAAGCTTTCATATGTCGGAACTGCAAGAAAAAATAAAAAAGAATTGCCGCCACAGCTTGTTACTGTGACAGGGAGAAAACAGTACAGCAGTATGTTTGCTTTCCATGATGGAAAGGTTTTGGTTTCCTATGTACCACACGAAAAAAAAAATGTACTCTTCTCTCAACGCTTCATAATGATGATGCCATCGATCCTAAATCTGAAGCAAAACAAAAACCAGAGATTATTACATTTTATAATGAAACCAAACGGGGTGTTGATACAGCTGATCAGATGTGCTCAACTTTCAGCGTCAGCAGAAACACCAAGCACTGGCCAATGGTCATATTTTTCGCTATGCTAAATTTGGGTGGTATAAATTCACAAATCATTTACCTTGAAAACCAGCTTGAACCACTCCGTAGACGATTGTACCTGAAAAAATTGGCCCATGAACTAATGCTTGGAGAGCTACGCAAGAGAAGTATGAAAACCATCGGCATCCCCTCTGGCCTTCAAGTTAGGCTCAAAAGATTCCGCCCAGATATTGATACTGAAAATCCAACACTTGTACCACCTCCCAAAAGAAGGAGATGCACCACCTGCACCATGTAAAGCGGGAACAGAAGGCTTTCTAATTATGAATGTCTCAAATGTTATCATGCAATCTGCCTGACACATGCAAAAATGTATTGCAATTCTTGCTCTTTGCTTTGCAAATGTGTTTTTTCTGGGGAACCTTCAGGATCTAATTCAGATTAATTCTGTGTGTAATATTATTCTAGGTGCCTAGAAAATGTTTTTGTGCCAAAATGTTCTCTTTTTAATAACCGTTACCTGATATCATTGGGGGCTATTTTGATTTTTGTGTATATCAAAGTTATTACTTTTATGTTGAGTAAATGGGTTTGTTTTGCACCTGATAATGTGTAGTCTCTTTTATTACATCCCTATGAAGGTCTCTGATCACTTTTAGATCACTGAAATTGAGAAAATTAGATATTCTAGGCATTTTTCTAGCCTGCGCTTGACAGGCACATTGTTCCATTACGAGTTAGTGCGAATATTGTTCCTGACAGAGGGTTAGAAGGCTCTACGATGTGTTGAGGCTCCTCCTCTTGATCAGAAGATAGAAAGGAGCTGGAAAGTGCATTCGCCTTGCTGTTCTTATCAGCAGGATAGAAATTGAGAATAAATTTGAAGCAGATGAAGAACAGAGACCACCTGGCTTGCCGTGGATTTTTCTGCTGTGTACTGCTGATTGGCTACAATCTTGTGGTCAGTGTAAATAACCATGGCAAGAATAGCCACTCCAGAGTCAGTTTTATTGCCAACAGCTCTTGATCGCCTATCGAGTAGTTTTGTTCTTCATCTGAGAAGATTTTTTTTTAAAAAGTGGCAGGTCACCATAAGGCCAAAAGGAGACTTCTGGGTAAAAATGTCTCCAGTCCCTAAGGAAGAAGTATCCACTTATAAAAAATTGCTTATTATTGTCCGGTTGATGCAGCACAGGCGCTGGGGAGAAGGCCTCTTTTAAAAAAGCAAAGATGTTGTCGGCTTCTGGAGTCCATACCTTAGGGTTGAAGCAACAACATAAAAAGCTGTCTATAGCGCTAAAGGAGGGGCAGAAACCAGAAAAAGGGTTAAAAAACTCAGTTGTTGTTTTTTTTGTTGTTGCATCACATTGAATTTTCCTCTCTGAGGATCAGTGGCAGGAGCAGCTTGGAGGGCAGTTGCTTGTGGGAGAACCTGCAATTGCTGGGTGGTGCTGGGAAGCTCCAGGATCCTTGGTGTTCACTTAATGCTGGGATCGGTCTCAACTTCACATCCGGAAGCCGGTGAGAGATGGACTGACCAGGAGAGCGGAGGTTGCTGACAGCCACGTACAGTGCCCTTCTGGGTTGCGAGGACACGCTCCCCAATTACCATTCACGTTCACACTGTGGTTGTGCAAGGGTGGCACAACCCTGTAAGGTGAGCACCCTGTCGATTCAGTTAGGGAATTAATTTAAACACAGGTACACTCATTGCGCCTCTCTTTGCATTTTATTTTTCACATACCTTAGGGTTGGCACGCTTGCATGTCAGGGCAGAAATAGAAGCTGTTCAAGAGAAGAAATACAGAATGAACTGGCGGTTATAATTAGTGAATTCAAGAAACTGCTGGATAGCTTTCAGACCGTCAGGATGGGCCACTTCAAGACAGCAAATAAGTTCTCGGGATCCATTTATAGCCCAGCCTCGGAGATGATTTACCCAAGAAATGGAAGAGAGAACTGCACAAGGATGCACTTTTTACTTTGTCTTTGGCATATAGACATTTATTCCTTAACCCCTTTACAGCTGCATGTTAATGACCAGGACAATTTTTACAATTCTGACCACTGTCCCTTTATGAGGTAATAACTCTGGAACAATTCCATGGATCCCTGTGATTCTGACAATGTTTTTTCGTGACATATTGTATTTCATGTTATTGGTGAAATTTAATTGATATAACTTGCGTTTATTTGTTAAAAAAAAATGGAAATTTGGTGAAATTTTTGAAAATTTCCCAATTTTCCAACTTTGAATTTTCATGCCCTTAAATCACAGAGATATGGCACACAAAATACTTAATAAGTAACATTTCCCACATGTTTACTTTACATCAGTACAATTTTGGAGCCAAAATTTTTTTGTTAGGAAGCTAAAAGGGTTAAAAATTGACCAGCAATTTATCATTTTTACAATACCATTTTTTTAAGGGACCACATCACATTTGAAGTCACATTGAGGGATCTATATGAAAATACCCAAAAGTGATACCATTCTATAAACTACACCCCTCAAGGTGCTAAAAACCACATTCAAGAATTTTATTAACCCTTCAGATGCTTCACAGGAAGTTTTTGAATGTTTAAAAAAAATGAACATTAAACTTTTTTCACAAAAAAAATAATTCAGGTCCAATTTTTTTTATTTTACCAAGGGTAACAGGAAAAATTGGACCGCAAAAGCTATTATGCAATTTGTCCTGAGTAGGCTGATACTTGATATGTGGGAGGAACCAGTGTTTCAGTGCATTGCAGAGCTCGGTAGTGAAGGAGCGTCGTTTGACTTTTTCAATGCAAAATTGGCTAGAATTGAGATCGGACACCATGTCACGTTTGGAGAGCCCCTGATGTCCCTAAACAGTGGAAACCCCCACAAGTGACTCCATTTTGGAAGCTAAACCCTCCAAGGAACTTATCTAAATGTGTGTTGAGAACTTTGAACCGCCAAGGGCTTCACAGAAGTTTATAACATACAGCTGTAAAATTAAAAATCATATTTTTTCCACAAAAATGATCTTTTCACCCCCAATTTTTATTTTCCCAAGGGAAGCAGGACCCCAAAAGTTATTGATCAATTTGTGCTGAGTACGCTGATACCCCATATGTGGGGGTAAACCACTGTTTGGGCGCATGACAGAGCTCGGAAGGTAATGAGCGCCGTTTGACTTTTTCAACGCAGAATTGGCTGGACACTAAATCGCGTTTGGAGAGCCCCTAATGTGGAAACCCCCACAAATGACCCCATTTTGGAAACTAGACCACCCAAGGAACTTATCTAGATGTGTGGTGAGCACTTTGAACCCACAAGTGCTTCACAGACGTTTATAATGTAGAGCCATAAAAATAAGCAAATCATATTTTTCCACAAACATGATCTTTAGTCCCCATTTTTTTTACTTTTCAAGGGTAACAGGAGAAACTGGATCCCAAATGCTGTTACGCAATTTGTCCTGAGTAGGCTGATACCACATATGTGAGGGTAAACCACTGTTTGGGTGCATAGCAGAGCTTGGAAAGGAAGAAGCACCGTTTGATATTTTTCACTGCAGAATTGCCTGGAATTGAGATCAGACACCATGTCACGTTTGGAGAGGCCCTGATGTGCCTGAACAGTGGAAACCCCTCAAATCTAACTCCAACAATAACCCCAACACACCCATAAGCCTAATCCCAACCCTAACCCTAGTCCTCATGGGAAAATGGAAATAAATACATTTTTTTATTTTATTATTTTTACGTAACTAAGGGGATGATAAAGAGGGGTTTGATTTACTATTTATAGCGGGTTTTTATGTTTGGCAGCTGTCACACACTAAAAGACGCTTTTTATTGCAAAAAATAGTTTTTGCATCATCACATTTTGAGAGCTATAGTTTTTCCATATTTTGATCCACAGTGTCATGTGAGGTCTTATTCTTTGTGAGATGACTTGACGTTTTTATTGGTACCATTTTCGGGCACATGACATTTTTTGTATCGCTTCTTATTCCGATTTTTGTGACACAGAATGAATAAAAATCAACAATTCATGAATTTTTTTTGGGGGGGCGTTTGCACCGTTCCGCGTGTGATAAAATAGATAAAGCAGTTTTATTTGTCGGGTCAGTACATTTACAGCGATACCTCATTTATATAATTTTTTATGTTTTGCGCTTTTATACAATAAAACCTATTTTATGTGAGAAAAAATTATTTTTGCATCGCTTTATTCTGCGAGCTATAATTTTTTTGCTTTTTCGCTGATGGTGCTGTGTGGTGGCTTGTTTTTTGCAGGACAAGATGCCCTTTCTAGTGGTACCATGTGTATTTATATCCGTCTTTCTTCATTGATATGATGATAAAGCATTGTTTTTTGCCTTGGTTTTTTTAAGGGGTTCACTAAAGGGGTTAAATAGTGGGAACGTTTTATAGGGTGTGTCATTACGGACGCGGCAATGCTAAATATGTGCACTTTTATTGTTTTTTTATTTACAAAAATAATTATTAGGGAATTTTTTTTAACTTATTTAGGAATTTTTTAAAAATTATTCTTACACATGTTTTTTTACTTTATTATATTGTCCTGGGGGGGACATTACTACATAGTTTGTTCACAGTGTATTGGGGGGTTAATGTGCCAAGAACGGTCCGTGATCTCTCCTGGCACATAGTGCCGGGTGTCTGCTGTGATATTCAGCTGACACCTGGCCGCGATAAGCTGTGCTCCCCCGTGAGAGCAGCTGATCGCTATGATGTACTATACTGTCCATGGGCATATGGGCCCAGGGCACATGGGCGGTATTGTACATCATATGTCAGGAAGTGGTTAATGCAGAACCTGTCAAACATCCCTCCGATGTGTACGCAGATCAGAAGAAAACACGAATATGTCATTTAGGTAAACTACCACACACATGTAGAAGAGATCCCAGAAGATGTTGTTCACTAGTTCTTGAAAGGATGCTGGGCCATTACCGAGCCCAAATGGCATTACACGATATAGATCGATAGATAGCGGGTGTTGAAGATCAGTGTTATCAGTATGTCAAGAGTGGGAGAAGAGAGTTCCATTGACAATCCAACGCAATGGGCAGCACTTTAAACACATTTTATAATTGGTCATAAACGTGTAAATAACTCATAAAAGAATAAAGTTACGTTAAAATCAATCATACCATGGTTTTTCTTGTGAAATTCTCAATAGCTTTGATATCTCACATGACCCTCTTCCCATTGAATAAAATAAAGTTGGATCCAAAATGGCCAACTTCAAAATGGCCACTATGGTCTCTACCATCTTGAAAAGTTTCCCCCCTCCCATATACTAATGTGCTACAAACAGGAATTTGATATCACCATTCCCATTTTATTTAGGTGTATAAATGGCCCACCCTGTAGAAGAACCCTTTTGAGCTAGTACAGCCATGAGTCTCCCTGAGAATAATGCAACAAGTTTTTTATTACACCTGGATTTGGGGATCCTCTGCCATTCTTCCTTGCAGATCCTCTCCAGTTCCATAAGGTTGGATGGTGAACATTGGTGGACAGCCATATTCAGGTCTCTCCAGAGATGCTCAATTGGGTATAGGTCAGGGCTCTGGCTAGGCCAGTCAAGAATGGTCACAGAGTTGTTCCGAAGCCACTCCTTTGTTATTTTCACTGTGTGCTTAGTGTTATTGTCTTGTTGGAAGATGAACCATAGGCCAAGTCTGGGGTCCAGAACATTCTGGAAGAGGTTTTCATACAGGATATCTCTGTACTTGGCTTCATTCATGTTGCCTTCAATTGCAACCATTTGTCCGGTCCCTGCAGATGAAAAACACCCCCATAGAATGATGCTGCCACCACCATGTTTCACTGTTGGGATAGTGTTGGGCAAGTGATGAGCAGTGCTTCTCCAAGCATACCACTTAGAATTTCTTGGTGATAATTTTATCTTCATCTCATCAGACCAGAGAATCCTATTTCTCATAGTCTGGGAGTCCTTCATGTGTTTTTTTTAGCAAACTCTATGTGGACTTTCATTTGTCTTGCACTGAAGAGAGGCTTCCATTGAGCAACTCGGTCATAAAGGGCTGCCTGTTGGAGGACTACAGTGATAGCTGACTTTGTGGAACTTTCTCCCATCACCCTACTGCAACTCTGGAGCTCAGCCACAGTATTATTGGGGTTCTTCTTTACCTCTCTTACCAAGGCTATTCTGCCATGATTGCTCAGTTTGGCAGGATGGCCAGGTCTAGGAAGACTTCTGGTGGTTCCAAACTTCTTCCATTTAAAAATTATGGAGGCCACTGTGCTCTTAGGAACCTTGGGTACTGCAGAAATTATTTTGTAACCTTTGCCAGATGTGTGTCTTACCACAATTCTGTCTCTGAGCTTCTTGGCCAGTTGCTCTGACCTCATGATTCTCATTTGGTCTGACATGCACTGTGAGCTGTGGGGTCTTATAGACAGGTGTGTTCCCTTACAAAGAAAATCCTATCAGTTTAATTAAACACAGTTGGACTCCAATGAAGGAATAGTACTATCTCAAGGAGGATCACAAGGATATGCACAGCATGTGACTTAAATATGAGTGTCTGAGCAAAGGGTCTGAATACTTTTGACCATGTGATATTTCAGTTTTCCTTTTATAATACATTTTCAAAAATTTCTACATTTCTGTTTTTTTTTTCCAATCAAGATTGGGTGCAGAGTGTACATTAATGAGAAAAAAATGAACTTTTTTGAATTTACCCAATGGCTGCAATGAAACAAAGGGTGAAAAATTTAAAGGTGTCTGAATACTTCCTGTACCCACTGTAAACAGTTCTTTACATGAAAATACTGAAAAAAAGTAGAAAATTCTATAATCTTGAAATTAGCGTTTTCCTCTATGTCCAATGCTGTCCTCAAATATTGTTAACATAAGATACTGCACAAGTCAATTTTAAGTCTATTTAATCGAAAAATCAAGTTTAAGAGGGCAATAAATGTTATTGCACTGTCCTTTTACAATATGTTTTGTTATTTCTCAGTAGTACATGTAATATTTTTTCTATTGCTGAGTAATTAATGGATAAAGTGTGCTATGCTAATCTTTCTTTGTGCAGTTTCTGCATATTTCTAAGTATTTTAGTATTATTCAGTTGTGTCAAATATGTAATGTATGTTGGTTAAAAACAGCTAAATTTTTTACATAATAGATATAATGTTTTACAGACTTCATTTTGTCTTAAATGCTGAAGTAATTTAACTTTGGTTAATCTGATTTTGCTTCATAAAAAGTAGTAATTCAAGTGCAATTATTAAAGATGAATGAGGATTAAAAGCAATCATAACAAGACATTTCCAATGATATAATAAAGGTTTGCCATATAAATTCTTACAAATCTTAAAAATTCTTTTCAGAAGCAAGTTCCGAGGAAGAAAAAATAATAAGGTCTCACGGGGCTAAGCAAAAGCAACACATTGCTCTTGTGAATTACCTTGACACTTTCCTTTTCTACTTGTTTCACAAATCTTCTTTTATCACATAAATAAATTTCCTCCATTGTCAACCGTTGGCCAAAAACTTTTTCTCTTTGGATTTTTTTATAACTTATTTAGATGTCTTCCAAATTATTTACTTTTCTTACCTAAGTAATTTATGCACATTTTGCACACAAAAGAGAATATCTTAAAAAAAATAAAATCTTCAAAATTTAAGAAAAGTGCATAGGAAGATAACAAATGCTATATATTTAACTTAACAAGATTATAATATAATTCTTAAAAAATATTGTTTGTTTTAAGACGTATTCAAGGTTTAATCATCGTACATTACTTAGGTATGCATTTATTACATATAAAGAGGCATAAGTGAACGTACTCAGTGATACTTGGTTATCACTCTAGGATCACGGTGCTCCAATGTGCTCATTATTCAGCGAACAATAGGTGGTATTCAATGTAAAATTCGATTCCCTGCCCTAAACCTTTGGCGTTTGTTACGCAGCCAATAAGAGTCATTGTAATGCCGTAGTCATCTAGGTTGTGGCATTATTGTGTTTTGCTGGGCATCTGACATCATCAGGTATTATAAAAGGATGGGCGCAGAGTTATGTGACACTTCGTATTGGAGGGAAAGAGTGCTTGTCTAGGCCTGTGTGCAAAGTATAATGAATGAGAGGCCAGTAGTGTTGATACTGGTGCTAAAGCTGAGCCATCAAACTAACAGCCTTAAGAGCTAATAGTTTGCTCTGCTGTTTGTGTCACATACAATCTGCATTTTGCTTAGGGAGGGAGAGAGAGTCACAGGAGCAGGGAGAGTGACAGAATCCAGTCTGTAGACAAGAATTAGTCATGTGCAGTCCATTGGCAAATATATAGCTGCAGCTTTTTTGTGGGAGCTGAAAAAAATTTAATATATTTTGATCCATCAATAATTACATGATTTGAGGTCCTTTTTTGTGTTATACAGCACACCCAAAAAATGTTGAAACATTTTCCTGAGCTACCTTTCTTAGTCATACACTATTCCATAATGTGGAGTACACTTCTGTGAACTCTAGAACTGGTTTGCACCTACCCAGACCCAACCGGAAAACATTTCCAGGTTGCTTGTTGTGAAAATGCTGCCATTTAGGCTGGTAAACATGGAGGATTTCTGCTGACCCATGGTGGCAGCTGTCCCTTGGTACTCAGTCCCAGCCACCACTTTTTTCCAGATGTGGCATCCCCGCCTTGTACCAGCATGTATCCAGGTACATCACCTGTGCCCTTACCAATGCACTTAATGGCATTGTCTACTTAATGTCCGACAAGTGCTTGTGGCCAGGGAAACTACATTTCCCTGATGGCACTTTCGGTGAATATTGTGGAGGCTGGGCCAGAATCATACCCTCGAACAGCACATATGGTCCCAATGCCGAGGAATGCTGGCCCCATTTCTATAAGAGTTTCCTCCATCTCCCACAACAGCTCCTACACCCCCTCCTGCTCCTTCTCATCCTCCATTTCTGATGTGCTGTCTCAGAGCACGTTGTCCATGTTGCATCAGTGAAGCAGCGACATGGTATGCTGAAGATAATCCTTCTAGGAGACAAACCACATGGCAGAGTTACTTAAAGGAATAACAGGCAAGACGGCTCTATGGTTTTTACTGCTGCAACTCCAATCAGGCATTGTAGTGTGTGATAGTGGGCATAACCTGGTGGTGGCTGTGAAGCTTGGCATTCTCACACAAGCACCATGCTTGGCACATGTCCTCAACTTGGTAGTTCAGCAGTTTCTGAAAACATAACCAGATTTTCCTGAACGCCATGTCAGTGCCCATTTCCGCCTGTAAGGTTCCATTTTCTGGGAGTAGGAAAACTGCTTTTAAAGCCAGAGCATCAGGAACAGGTTTTGGCTTACATTGCCGAAACAGCCACCAGCTGTATTGCCTTCCCTTCTGAACTTTCAAAACCTGCAAGCACTGAGTCGTCAGTGCAGGGTTCTGGTCAGGAAAAACACCTTTCCTTGTGTCCTTCACCCCCACCAAAAGTGAAGGATGCGGCAGCCCACACTTCAGATTACTCCATGGAGCTCTTTTCACATACCATGCCTGGGTTCATTCTAAATGGGACACATTATATATGGAGCATTATTTAGGCCCATAAGACATTGGAGCATCATCCATGGGGCCCATCATATACTGGAGCATTCTAAATGGGGCAGATTATATACGGAGAATTATTTGGGCCCATAAGACACTGGAGCATCATCCATGGGGCCCATCATATACTGGAGCATTCTAAATGGGGCAGATTATATACGGAGCATTATTTGGGCCCATAAGACACTGTAGCATCAGGCATGAGGCCCATCATATACTGGAGCATTCTAAATGGGGCAGATTATATATGGAGCATTATTTGGGCCCATAAGACACTGGAGCATCATCCATGAGGCCCATCATATACTGGAGCATTCCAAATGGGGGACATCAGACACTGGAGCCACATCTACGGGGCCCATTATACACTGGAGCATTAGAAATGGGGCTCATTATAAATGGAGCATTATTTGGGCCCATAACACACTGGAGCATCATCCATGGAGACCATCATATACTGTAGCATTATGTGGAGCTCATCATATACTGTATGGAACATTACATGGGACCAATTATTCTGTATGGAGAAATATATTGGGCTCATTATTCTGTATGGTGCACCATGTGGTGGCCATAATACTGTATGGAGTAATATACTGTCCGTTTTTTGAGCTATTGTAGAATTTAAAATAGATATCAGTCATGTCATGTAAGAAGTGAAGTATTTTTCTTTGTACTATACCTATATTTCTGTGCCGTATCGGAGCATCATGAATTGTGGTATGTGTTAAAGGGGCGCACTGACACTCTTTGGCCCGGGGCACACGAAAACCTGGAGCCAGCCCTACCCCCCCACAACTTTAGCCAAATAACCCCCAGTTTTCAATGCGTAACTATTATTATAAAGTAAATTAAGGTTGACAAGCTTAAGTAATAAGAATTGATGTTGGCATTGAAATGGGCACTATAGGTGTGTTTACTGTCCTCCACTCCCTGTCGACTTTGCTTCCCCATTGACTTGCATGGGGTTTCGTGTTTCAGTCAGACTTCCAACTTTTCCCTATAGTCGGCCGATTTGGTTTGACTCGACTTTTAAGAAAGTCGGGTTTCATGAAACCCGACTCGACCCTTAAAAAAGGCAAAGTCGCTCATCTCTAATTCTGACCAATACATTAATATACATTGCAATATTTTTTCTTCATTTTGATTGTTTACCATTTTTCTCATTGGCACATTTATTTTCTTTTCTGTTGCATACATGCTTTATACCACAGTTTTTTCTGTTGCAATCACTTATCCTGACCCTCATTTCTCCTTCTCTCTCTTAATTCCTTTCCCCTGCTCCCGGGAGCTATGCACGTGCTGATCACCTCCCCCTCCTGGTCACTCTGTAAGTTCATTTATCTCACACAGGCGCACTGGGCTAGTATGGGCAGAGACGTCTTCCCTTACTACATCTATGGCCTAATCAGCTGATTTCCGTTTCCTTCCCTGTCCCTGTGTGACACACCAGTACACACTGACCACCAATTTATCATGAGTTAAGACTTGCATTAACAATTCACTTCACTTCCCCTGACAAAGACGTGCTGTTCATGTTGATACATGGGGGAGGCTTTACTCTCTCTTCCCCCTGTCTCCTTGATCCTCTGTCCAGCTGCACTCATGTGCCCTGGATGATTTTATTGCCTGCTGTTCCTCCACATGCTCCAGCTCCTACAGTGCTGGGTAGATTGCAGCGCTCATTTTGGCATTGCTTTATGGCTGTTCTGTTTTAATCTCGAGGTTTGATCCTGTTCTTTCTACCATTGAGTTATTCTTGTTCTTCTCAAGTGACTGCACTGTCTGCTTAACTTCAGCATTAACTCATTCATGCTCAGCCATGGGAGCTGCTTGAGTATCGCCACTATTTAAGTGGCACTCACTCACATTTGGAGGGATATCATTGTGTTTACATTTTTGGCATTTTGGTTGCAGGGCACTTTTGTTGACAGTTTCAATTAGATTGTGATTGTATACTTTCATAACTTGTCATTCATGCTCAGGATTTATTATTATTTCTCCATTTTTTGATAATTACATGTTACAATCCAGGGGCCATCTGTTTATTGCATTGCATTTATAGCCTGTGATTATTATGTCACGCATGGGGGAACTTTGCTTTGGTTTTAACCTTCCTCTAGTGTTAGCTTTCTGTTACTCTTTCTTATGTTAACGGGTCGGTTTTGACCCGTGTCTTAAATCACCCCTAGGATACCCTAAAAACAGTTATTTATGATCCAATTTGTTTCTTATCTCTTAGTTACCTTGTTAGGGTTTCTCATCCATGGAAGGATTGATTTTAATATTTTTGTTGTGGCCTCCTGGGCCTTTCATTTGAGAGCATACCCTTCATTTTCAATATAAAAATATTGTCAAATGAACCTCAAGAGAATAATATAAACTTAAAAAAGTTTGTTATATTACCTGACTATTACTGAAGGGTTTTAGAACACATTTCTTAAATGTAAAAAAAATATACATATATATTTTATATTATTAACTCTAGTAACATCTATGGTGTTACGGGTCAATTTTGACCCATATCTAACTACTTTATGAAAAAGGCAAAAAACAGATTTTTTATAGAACTTTAATACAAATAAAAGATGAAAATTATATTAACATTAATAGCAATAATAATAAAAAGTAGCTTTTCTATGTCAAACAAACAAACAACAATCAATCAAGCAAATCAAATCAACAGAAATCAAGTACTAGTTTTTAGATGCATTAGTATTTAGATGCATGTGTGACAAAAAGTGACACTTTTTGTGTGTTCTTTGCAGAGGTATTTTTTGCAGGCGAAGCACGATGTGTTTGTCTTTCTGTCCTTATTGCTAGGGCAGACCTGACACCTCTTTCTTTTAGAATCAGGTGATCTCACTGGGGTTGTGGCTGTTGTGGTTGATGTTGAGGCCGGCCTGGTTGAGGAGGATGCTGGTGATGATGTTCTTTGTGTTGCTGTGGGTGTGGACGACACCCTTGTTGAGCTCTGGAGTTGTCAGACCAAGGCTGCAGCGGCTGGGTCTCGGGGCACTCGTTTCCTTTGGTCAATGTGCGCCTTGACAAGGGATCTTCCTAGTTCCTCAAGAAACATCCTCCGCTTGTTTTTTTTCTTTGAATTCCATACTTGGTGAATGTGGGTCCACAACACAAATGAATTGCATGCTGACACATCAAGGATGTTGTAAAATACAACCATTGGCCATCTCCTAGTCATTCGCTGGCAAGTGTAGGTGGCAGTCATCTTGTCCAGGTTGTCCACTCCTCCTTTGTTTTTGCTATAGTCCAGGATGATTCTGGGCTTTTTGTCACTTCCTGATGCCACAGCTGCATCTTTGTGAAGTGTGGACATCAGTACCACATTCCGTCGTTTTTTGGGGCAGTATGAAACAGCAGTGGTGGTGTCTGTAAAAACAAACTTTGAGGAAAGTGGAGCCCTGTTCTTCATCTGCAACAATTCAGCAGGCAGCTCAGGTTTGTTTTTTTTCACTGTGCCCACCATGGTGATTTTCCTCCTGAGAAGTTCTTGTCCAAAGTCATAGCTGGTAAAAAAATTGTCACAAGTAATGTTGTGACCCTGCAGTCCAGTAGTCATATCGAGGACTACACGTTTTCCTTGGTTTTTTCAGGGATGCCGCTTGCAGACTTGCCTGTGTAAATCTGTAGATTCCATGCATAGCTAGTTTTTGCATCACAGGCTGCCCAGATTTTTATGCCGTATTTGCCTTGCTTACTTGGCATGTATTGCCGGAAGGGGCATTTTCTGTGGAAAGGGAGAAAACGTTCGCCTACTGTCACCTCTGGCCCTGGGATGAACTTCAGTGGAAGGAGCTGCACCCATTTCTCCCAAACATCCCTGATGAGAGCAAGTTTGTCAGATTTTGTTCTGGTGTCTCTGTTGTCAAATCTGAGGACTCTTGATATCATTTGAAACCTTTGAAGTGACATTGTTGCCCGGAAAATATTCCTGCCGGTCGATGCGTCCCAGAGACTATCAGTGGCCTCATTGCAGGATTTGTACACTCCAGCAAGGAGAAGAACACCAATGTAGGCATCCAGGACATCATCATGAAGGTCATTCCACATGTTGCCGTGGACTTTTTTTCCTTCAAGGTTTGTCATAGCAATAATGACTTTTTTTATTGACAATGGCATAAACAGATCAAAACATGTCTTGATGTCACTTACTCTTGTCACAGCAAACCTTGTGATCCCAGGGGTCATTTTTATGACATTTGCAGCATTTGCCCTGCCATGTACATCTGGAGGTACTGAGCTCCAACTGATCTTGCCACTTTTGGATTTGAATCTTTCAGCGGAAGCAGCTTCAGCACCAGTGACCTCCTCATCAGACTGATCAGAACTGTCTGTGTCTTCCGGTTGATACTCCACATCATCTTCCTCCTCAGAAACCTGTTCATCTACATCAATTTGCTGCTGTGTGTGCTCTGATTCATTATCATCTAAGATATAATCCAGAATTTGGCTTACATCAAATCTTCTCCTCATTGTTGCATGTGTAAACTGGAGATGTATACTCTGCAAAGTACCAACTCTAAGCTGATTTGGCCATACATGCCTGGACATGTCCCTAACTCAAGTTGATGGAGGTAGAGCTGGCTGTGGGCTGTTGGTTTATATTGTGTTTATGAGTTCAGTTTTGGGACTTATTATTGTTTTTTTACTCTTATATTAGACCTAATAATAATAATAATCTTTATTTTTATATAGTGCTAACATATTCCGCAGCGCTTTACACACATTTTCATCACTGTCCCCGATGGGGCTCACAATCTAAATTACCTATCAGTATGTCTTTGGAATGTGGGAGGAAACCGGAGTACCCGGAGGAAACCCACGCAAACACGGGGAGAACATACAAACTCCTTGCAGATGTTGTCCTTGGTGGGATTCGAACCCAGGACCCCAGTGCTGCAAGGCTGCAGTGCTAACCACTGAGCCACCGTGCTGTCGAAATTGACCCCAACAACACAAATGTTATAATTTTAATAAGAGCATTTTACAATTTAGTAAAATAGTTTTATTTTATTGTATTTTGTTTAAAAATAAGTTCCTGAAAAAGTCAAAAAGTCTTGATGCAATAAACAAATGTATGTAGAATTTGTATGCATTTAAAACCTAAAACGGGTCGGTCACAACCCTAACACTAGAGGAAGGTTTTTTAAGTATGTTTTAAACCGTTATTGTTAATAAAGTTTTGCCTTTTTGCATAGTATTTTGGGGTGCATTCCTTACAGCGGTACTTTTTCTTGTGTTGTCCATTTTGCCTGCCACTGGCATTGCACCCGCTTATAAATAGACCAACCCTCATAAGTAGTGCACCTAGCCTTCATTATTGTTTCGAGAAGCGCAAGATATCAAATATGAAGGAACTCAACTTAAGCTTTTTCAAGATCTCTCTGGAATAACCCTAAAGAAATGAAGGCTATTTAAACCTTTCACTGAAGCTGTATTTCAGAAAAAAATTACAATATCGCTGGCTTTTCCCATTTAGGATCCAGATAAATACAGAAGATAAAAAAAACTACAAGCTAGGTCATCGACAGAAATTTGAGACTTATGCAAAACCCTAAATATTTCTCTGGATCAGTATGCAGATCTTGAGGCCTTCCATTCAGCTTCAATGATACAACCTCTACCTCTCCTGATACCTTGGCAATTAGCCTCAACGCCTAAATCACAAAAAATCAAGAGCAAGGCATCAAGATCAACTCCTACTAAGGATCTGGACTTCTGAGGAAGATATCTCACACCTTAAGATGATATCTCACATTGTTACCAAAGTTTCTTACCCTGATGAACAAAGTTTTAAATGACTTGGAACTCCCTGTTAGCCGAGAGCTATAGCTCCGGTGTAGATCTGTTTGTTTGAATAACTCTCTCTTCTCCCTTGATTGGGAACATTCATGTTGGTTGAAATGTTAATGTTTTAATTGACTAATATTGTGATAACTGGAATTTTGATATTACCTTCCCAGTAGACTCACAGCAATAGGTTTCTAACAGTCTATTAATCAATAATCTGATATACTTAGAATTACCATCTTAAGATGACTACCAATAATCTGCTTTCTCTTTTTTAGTTCTTTCCCTCCTACCACCCCATTTCCTGGACCCCCTTTCCTTTTTCCTTACTCCTCTGTCAAGCACCTTGTGATAAATACAGCCATTTGATAAAGTTGGCAAGCTCTACACCTCCAAGTGACTAGCGCCCAAAAGGTATTTAAAATTGTCACATTAAACACTAATGGATTCAATTCTCCGTCCTCTAGAGGTCAAACACTTGTGCACTTTAAAAAGAAAGGTGTAGACTTGATACTTCTTCAAGAAACATATTTTAAAACAAACAAACTTCCATCCTTCGAAAAAGCATACTACGACAGGTGTTTCCACGCTACCTCCCCTCAAGTGAAGTCAAGGGGGGTTTCGATAGCCATAGCTAAAGGGATTCCCTTTATTTTGCATGATCTGCAGGCAGACCCAGACAGATGCTATCTATTGGTCAAGGGACTAATGGCAGGTGTCGTGGTAACTATTTGCTGAAGAAGGTTAGAGACTTTAGAGAAGGTACACTGATCATAGGAGGGGACCTCATATTGCCCTAGAATCTGACATCGACACAACCAAAAAAAAGTGTGATATCATTACGAGTTTTGGCAAGGATAAAATCAGAGCTTCAATCCCTGAACCTGGTGGATCTATGGCAATACATGCACCCAACAGAACAAGACTATGCATACTATTCATACCCACATAGGTCATACCATCAAATCTATTACATGTTTGCCACCAAATAATTACTAGCAACTATTCAACAAACAGAAATTGCTCCCTCCCTCTTTTCTGATCACTCCATTGTATCAACTGATCTAATTCTCTCCAGACAATTCTCCCCCTGCAGGTCATGGCAACTAAATTAATCTCTACTTGATAATCCTACATTTAAGTCATGCATTAATAGGGCCATTCTGTCATTCTTTGATCGCAACGACTCCCGGGATATCTCTCACCTCTCACTTAAATAGAATAAAAAACAAGAAATTGGCACCCTTCATCAATAAATAATAAATTTAGAACCCAAGCACAAAAAAACACTGATGGCAAACACTTACAGAGCTAGCGTCCAAAAGCCAACAGTAAAGGGACTCACTCAGGTACAATTTGTCAAATTATATGCATCATGGAGGAACCGGATATTCGTCCATGGCGATAAAGCCTCCAAATTAACCATGTCATTAATAAAGAAAAGACAAGCTCGTACCTTTATCTATGCCATTAAGGCTGGATCCGGTTCCAGAACCCAGAATTATTCCCAGACAGAAGAAGAATTCTTATAGTATTATAAAAATCTCTATCATTTACGTACTAATGAAAAGGAACAGGAGAAAGCCCAAAGAATTCAAGATATTAGAACCTTTCTAAGGCTACTTTCACATTAGTGTTTTTTAGCGCAGTACTTCGTGCGCAATAGAAACGCATGCAAAAAACGCATCATGCATTTTGCATACGCTTGCATTTTTTAGGAGCATGCGTTTTAACCAGTTTTTAGCCATTTTAACTCCTAAAACGCATGTGTTTTTTAACACAGGCGTGCGCATGCGCATGCACACACCTGCGTTCCCATAGACTGTAATGTGTTATTTTGTCAAAATCCATGCGCAAGTGTGCGCATGCGTTTTTTTGACTCCATTGGACGGGCCCAAAAATGCAAAAAGTTGCATCTGGCACGCCTAGGCGCACACCTTAAAAAACGCATGAGCACGAAAATGCATACGAAGGCGTGCAAACGCAAGACCATGTGCCCCCCATGTTAAACATAGGTGCCCATGATGCAGTCTCTGATTAACAGAAACTAGCTAAACCATTCTCCTTTGGGGAACTCCAGTCTGCCCTGTCGGGCTGCCCAAAGGGGAAAGCCCCCATTCCAGATGGACTTACAGCATACTTCTACAAGTCTTTTCCCTCAGTACTACTCCCCCACTTTCTCAACGTATGCAACTTTCTTTCAAAAGGGTAAAGAGGCTCTGCCCCCATTCCTGGAAGCTAGAATCTCACTGATATAAAAAGAAGAGAAAGATCCAGAGCAGTTTGACAGTTATAGGCCAATTTCATTGATTAATGCGGATTTAAAATTATATGCGAGAATGCTGGCTAACTGGGTTGCAGACATGCTGCCTCTAATAATTTTGCAAAATCAATCTGGGTTTGTGAGGGGAAGAGAGGGAAGGGACAATACTTACTAAATTCTACACCTAATACAATATGCAAAACTCCGCAAAATCCCATTGATGCTGATGAGTATTGATGCTGAAAAGGTCTTTGACAGGGTAGACTGGCTCTTCCAGCAGGAGACATTAGTAAAATTCTGCTTTCCCCCTTCAATAATAACTGCAATTAGGGGAATGTATACAATGCCCTAAACAAGGATCAGGCTTAATCACTCTCTTATGGACCTGTTTCAAATCCATAACGGGACAAGACAAGGCTGTCCTCTGTCTCCACTACTTTTTGTAATGGCAATGGAGCCTCTCTTACAAGCTGTCCAGCAATGCACTGAGATGGAAGGCATACAGATACAAGACAGACATTATAAAACAGCCACCTTTGCTGATGACCTCTTGCTTGTGTTATCACAACCATTGAGAGGTCTACCTGCGTTAATGGGAATTCTGAACATATACAGTGTATGCTCTAATTTTAAAATGAATGAAACAAAATCCAAGGTGCTGGGCCTGGGCTTGTCTAACGGCACTATGGATAGACTCAGGCTCAAATACCCCTTTGCCTGGCAATCTAGAAGCCTATCGTACCTGGGTATCAAGATAGGTAAATCGGTCAAAGATCTCTTCCCTCTCAATCTAAAACCACTACTAGAATCTGCAATTGCTTGTACTCGCTCATGGAAAGACCCATTTCTTTCTTGGATAGGAAGGAAAAAGCCAAATCTTACCAAAAATTAATTTATATTTTCAACATTCTTCCCATACTAATTCCATCCTCCTATCTAGCAAAAGTATATTCACTGTTCTTTAAATACATATGGCAAAAATGGAAACCTTGCATAAACTCTAAAACGCTCACCTTACCGAAAGATATGGGTGGAATGGCGGCCCCAGATATTGTAAAATACTGCCAAGCGGCGCATCTCACTAGAACAGTAGACTGGAACAGAGGCTCAGTAGATAAACAATGGCTTAAAATAGAAGAATCCATGTCTCCACTCCCTTTACAATCACTCTTGCTAAATCACACTAAAATCCCAGCCTCACCTAGTCATAATAATGTACACACACATACCACAATTAAGATTTGGAAAAAGACATATAATGCTCTTGCTCCCCCTTTTTCACCACTAACAAAAGTAACCGACCTATTGAAGATCACATCTCATCAAGCAGATAAAATCTCAATTGAGCAATTATTTAAAGAAGGAACTCTCCTTTTGCTACAAGAAATGCACAAACTATCGGGACTCTCAGGCCTAACATTCTTACAGCATGGGAAACTCTCCTTTCTCTTCCATGAACAAAAACATCTAGTAGATCTAAATAGACCTCTAACACCCTATAAAGTCTTATGTGCCAAAACTAAATCACCTACTAAAATTCTTTCAGTAATTTATCAATTTCTACTTAAGAATGATGTACCTCTGAAGCGGTCATATTTAACTCTATGGGAATGGGACTTGGGTACGTCCTTTTCTGAAACACAGGTTAAACATATCTACTGAGGTACCCACGGCCCCTTACATTACATGCGAATTCAAGAGAACTCAACCAAATAATCACTAGTTGGTATATTACCCCTAATCAGGTCCATAGATGGCACCGCTCAACGGCAGACGATTGCTGGAGGTGTGGAAAAAATGATGGCAGTTATATCCACATCTGGTGGTCCTGCCAGACTCTTCAATCCTTATGAGAGAAAATAACCACTACTATAAAATAAGTATTAGGAAAACGTGTCATATTGAGACCAGAAAATGTGCTATTAAACATCCCACTATGGCAGAACAACAAAGGCGCCACTAAATTTGCCCAATATGTATTTGCAGATGGGAAATCTCTGATCCCTATTCACTGGAATTCCTCTACTCTCCCAACTATTCAGCAGCTATATACTAAAATTGACCAAATCATTCACATAGAAGAACTAGTGGCTAAATTAGATCACAGCACTGCTAAATCACAAGAAATTTGGAAATATTGGATTCATTTTAGGACACAAATTTTCTTTTATTCAACAATAACGTCATAAATGAAAACTAAGCGCCTATCCCAAGGTTCTATTCTATTCTTTTCAGCTCCCTTCCCCATCCCTCCCACTTCACCCCTTTCAACTCTCCCATCCCTTTGAACCACTTTTCCATTTTTTCTCTAATCATGCTTCTTTATTCTTACCCCCTCCTCCTATTTATATGACCCTTACTATTCTGTTTGTCTCTAATACCCTGGCTCTGAGTAGATTTCTATGCAAACAACAAGAGGAAGAAGTGTGTAATATGGACGCGATCAACCCAATGATCATAACCACAATATAACACAAAAAAATATATATGGATGAATTTTATTAACACAAAAAAATTCACACAAAAAGTGACATTGATAAGCATGAAAACAATTAAAAAAGCCAAAACAAATTGGCCATATATGACACTCCAAAAATGGTCCTAAAATAAGAACCTGATGCTCCACTCCTCCAAAATGCTAGGCAAAAGGTGTATATGGAGATACTGTATATATATACAGTCCTCTATACAATAAATGCAAAAATATAAACAAGACACAAATTCAGTTGGTGAAAATATCAAGTATAATGGTAATATACATCTTGACAAGGCATTATGTGCAAAATAAGCAATAAGGTGCAGGTCACTAAAAGTGAATCAAAATAGCTATTAAATCAATTACATCATTGGCAAATCACTTTCTCCTCCATCACAATGGTACTCCAGTCCAGACACGCATTATTGTGGTGGAAAAAGTTGAGACATCTATCAGGGGGGAACGCTGCAACAAGGAGTTATTAAGGAGAGAGTCTGGGTGGATCTTCAATTTACATAGTCTAGTGCCAGATGGCCTAAATGACGAATTGTTGTTCACTGTTTTTTTTAAGAAATAAACATCTATATTTTTTCTGTATCATTTTCTTGCTCATTTTGCTCCTCCATTTTGCCAGGCTTTTTTTGCCCCTTTTTCCAATCACTATTGGTGTATGTTACATTATGCCTTAAAATGGTTTATATATCTTACCACTTCTAGACAGTTTGGACTGTTTGGACTATTATAACTGTCCATTTTCTTTATTGTGGTATTTACCCTCTTGGCATGTCTTTGTGAATTGTGTATATACTCTCTATTTCATTATTTATAGCTCAGAATATGGGGTGTTAATTCTACACATATATTGGATGGGGGGGTGATACCTTGAAAGTAATATTGCGTACATATTTCTGCTCATTTGGCTATTAAAGCCATTAATTTGTCCATTGCCTTTAAGAAGTCTTCCTTTTTTGGATATACGTCATGTCAGAGCCTTTACTTCTGCCCATTAAATATGTGGCTTTTTACCAATTGCTCTAATCCGCAGTATTTGCACAGTTATGGTAGCCTCCACGTTAATCACACATATACTGTATATGGGTGATACCCAAGTATATCTTGGTAAACAACTTGTTGCCTATAATCTACAACTCTAATTGATATTCTATGGTTATAGTGTTTTTGCAGGTATATCTATTGGATATTGGCTATACACTGCGTTAGCGATGGTGTTTTTACTCACTATTGGTGGTTTTAGCCATCTACTGTATGCTCTATTTGCTGTGCCTGCGCATTTATCATATGTTTTCTTTGATATTATTTATAGATATAATATTGGTATTGGCAAACCACAGCCGACAGGATGTCTTTATTGCACTTGCGCAGTTGTCTATATACTCATTTTCTATCTTGCTTGTGTTAGCATTTTGGTTTATCATGGAAGACTTGAGTTAATTGTGTTCTGTGCATTGCGCCTGTGCATTTGTTATCCTCAGACGCTTGTGTGCACATCTTGGCTACTGACAAATCTAAGAGGCCAGGTTTCAATTATCTCACCTGCGCAGTAGACACCGAGTCATTCATGTCATATGCACTGCACCTGCACATTTTTTGACCGCTTGTACACACATCCTTGCTATCGGCAAACTGTAGCCATCAGTTGTGTTAATGTTAGACGCCGAGCCATTTATATCTTGCGTACTGCACCTGCACATTCTTTGGACGTATGTATATACATTCTTGTTACTGGCAAACTATAGCCACCAGGTTCTCATCTGTTGCGCCAGCGCAGTGGTTACTATTAGATGCCCACATCCTATCACGCATGCGCCAGCAACTCTTGTTTTCTATGGGTGACTTCGGCCATTCACGCTCCATCGGCTGCGCCTGCGCAGTCACTGCTTCCGGACGCCTGTCCCATGCATGCCAACAGCTTCTCAGATGTAAGCAGTTTATTCTAATTTTATAAGAGTCAGTGATAAGCGGTCATAAAGGAGCACATAGGAAGCAACCCAGGGGCAGACAAGGATGTCAGTTCTCCACCGCAGCTCCAGCCGAAAATCTCCAATGGAGGTTAGTAGCAATGAGAAAACATCACCTTGAGTTCAGGCTCCCTATCCTCTCTACCAATTTCTCTGAACCCTGGTTGCTATGCATGTAGAGCCCCAAATGTCTTTGCTGCACCTCCATTCTAAATGGGGTACATGAATTTAAATCCAACACTACAGGTACCTCATATAAAATTAATTTTCATACTAACTGTCAATCCATTTTTGTCGTATACTTGTTTGAATGTGGTTGCGGCCTACAGTGCGTAGGTCGAACCATACAAACGATGCATGCTAGATGGAACAAGCATCGACAGAACATCCAAAATGGCTTTCTCCTGCACAGCCTTTCTAAACATTTTTTAACTGTGCATCAAAAAAATCCCAAAACTTTGAAACTAGTGATTATTGACCACATACCTGATACCGTGGCTGATCACTTCAACAGTTTAATCAATAGAGAAAGCTTTTGGCTATTCAAGCTTGGCACACTTGCCCCTGAAGGTCTGAATTTAACTAATGATAAAGTGACCAGATAGCTTTATTTGCCTTTTTATCATCAGTGCGTTTTACTTAGATGATATTGTTTACATGCTTTTATTATTAATATGGGTTCTCGCTTTTTTATTGGTCTTTTTACTGGTCTACTAACCTGTTAATAATTGTATTCATTTTTATCTATATTATTTTATTGCTCCTTTTTGCACATTTTATACATTTAAAATTTGTTTAGCTCATGCTGTTTTATCTCACGTTTAATATAGGTTGTTTTTATCTCATTTTTTTTTGTAATATATGATGTCATCTTGTCGTAACATGTGACTACCATAACATGTGACTGTTTTGACTGTTGTGATTGGCTGCTTCCCATTTAAATACCCCATCCCCTATGTCATTAATAAACTTCCACCTGATGAAGATGGATCCTCCGTCGAAACCCGTTGTGGTTTAAACCCATCCCTTGTCTGAGTCTCTTTCCTGCGCTCCTAAGACCGTTTTCCATTTTCTCATATTCTAATTTTATGACACTTAAAAGTCGCCATCTGTGATCATTGGTCCACCTCCAATTCCCCTGAGGAAGCCATGCTTAGGTTGGTGATACGAGTGGGGTTTCCTCTTCCCCCTCCTATTACACCTTGCGGGCACTAGGTTTTTGCTCATGACCTCTTGAGGACGTTTTCCATCTATGGGTTTGCGGCAGATAGGGATTTATTGTGTTATTCTCACTTTTCTATCAGAGACTTGCTAGCATTATTAAACAAACCTTTATTGGTTTGCCTTCTGCATATACAGCTTTACATTCCGTCCTCATCTTCTTAATATATGGCCTATGGGTCATACAGGGATATAATATGGCTTAGATCTTTTTCTATTGACAGCTTGTATTAGCTATTTTGATTCACTTTTAGTGACCTTCACCTTATTGCTTATTTTGCACATAATGCCTTGTCATGATGCATATTACCATTATACTTGATATTTTCACCAACTAAATTTGTGTCTTGTGAATATTTTTGCATTTATTGCATAGAGGACTGAATATATATCTCCATATACACCTTTTGCCTAGCATTTTGTAGGAGTAGAGCATCAGGTTCTTATTTTAGGACCTTTTTTTTGGAGTGTCATATATGGTCAATTTGTTTTGGCTTTTTTAATTGTCTTTATGCTTATCAATGTCACTTTTCGTGTGAATTTTTTTATGTTAATAAAATTCATCTATATATATATATATTTTGTGTTATATTGTGGTTATGATCATGGGTTTGATCGCGTCCATTATACACACTTCTTCCTCTTGTTGTTTGCATTTCTAATCATATGTGTGGTCAGCGGTCCCTCTCAATAATTGGTAGTGATCTCAAGTTTTTTGCTTCTTCATTTTGAGTAGATGTCTATCTCTCCTCTGATTTACTCTGCAATGAACATCAAATTTTCTATGATTTTCTAGTTCTAAATTGTCAGGGTTTTATATGTTAGATTTCTATCACTGTATTTTTCCCACTGGTTACACTTGATATTTGTCTTGGGAAATGCTATATGCTTTTTTGCATCTCATTGTCAAGTGTCATTCAATTCTTACAATAAAAAGAACATTGAAAAAGAAAAAGAAAAAAATAGAAAGGGAGGCGGAAGTGATGCAAGTTGTCATCATGGTGGAGATAGGGAAGTGTTGGCCGTAAGGAATTGGTACATATGGTTGACTTTATGTACAGCTGCCTCTCCCGAGACCTTGACGTTACATTCATCTTGGCCAAAAAAGTACTGGTTGTTCACTCTGGTAGATCCAAGCAACAAGGATAACTTTTCATCTTCCTGAGGTGGAGAGGTCTTCTAAAATGGTGCTGTACCAGAAGGGCATTGTGTAAAATATGTTGAAAAAATTTCCATCAGACAATGCTAGCAGCAGAGGGCAACGAAAAGGAGAGGCCAGGGAAACACACAGCAGAGGCAGAGGTACACTGATAAATGTGTGGGCCAATTTCATAACATCAGCACAATGCCCAGGGCCTGATGACCATGTATTTTTGAAAAGGAGGGAAAAGTTTTTAAAGATGGGCAAGCAATACCTGGCCGATCAAAGCAGCATACTCCCTAATTCCTCTGTGACTTTCAACTATTGGGTCTCAAAGCTAGACACCTGGCAAAAGCTAGCATAACTCTATGCCATAGAGTTGTTGCGCTGTCCTGCCACTAGTGTCTTGTATGAGCAGGTTTTTAGTGCTGCCAGAGGGGTCATAACAGAAAGGCACTTTCTCATGTCAACAGAAAATACAGGCATGTTCACTTAGATAGCAGTTAACAAAGACTCGTTAAGCCCACACTTTTGCAAACCACCAGATAACAGGAGCACATAAAGTATTTGTGATGTTTCATATTTTAATGAGGCCATCCAGTTCTTGCCTTTCAGGGGTCTATGCATGACCTTCCTCATAATTTCTGCCAGGCTTTGCACTTTCTGCAAAGCCTTTATGACTGCATAAGTGCATCAACTACACTTTCAAAATATTTTAGTTCAAAATGTTTTATGGATTCAATGACTCATCAATACATTTTATAACATGGTTATTGTTGCATTACGGTGGTATCTAAAACTTACAAAAAGACATAGAAAACTATTTCATGATTAGATTACTCATCTATGCAGTAATAGGTGCTTTCTGTCACATTTTTGTGTTCTATAACAGTAGAAAAAAGCGTTTAAAAAATTAGCTTGTTTCTTACGTTTATGACTCACACACGCTTCTGTATTCTGGTGTACATGGTTGTGATGTATAACACATAAAAAAATTTAAAAAATTTGCTGGGCAACATTTCTAAGCTATAATGTATTATGTAATTTTGGCTACATTTCATTAATATAAAATCCTCAAAAAACATATGCAAAATGTTATTGCTGTTATATTGATCACCCATAGACTATTCTGTGGTCTAGAGTATATTTCCTTAATAGAGTTGAGCGAAACGGGTCGAAAAATTTCAAAAGTCGCCGACTTTTGTCAAAGTCGGGTTTCATGAAACGAAACCCGACCCTAGGATGAGGTCGGCCACGAGGTCGGCGACTTACGCGCCAAAGTCGCGTTTCAAAAGTTTGTTTTGCGCTCTTTTACAGCCAATCAGGATCCACGGACACTGTGGGCAACGTGATGACATAGGCAGGGGTCAACACCATCTTTCAGAAGGGCATGCAAGTGATTGGCTTGCTTTGGTGGGCGTCACAGGGGGTATAAAAGGGCGTGCACGCCGACCGCCATCTTACTTCTGCTGATCTCAGTATAGGGAGAGGTTGCTGCTGATTCTGTAGGGAGAGCGTTAGGCAGGGAAGAAGAAAAAAAAACTGATTCTGCTGCTAGCGATTTGGCCTGCACAACACACAAGTCACTGTGTGTGCAGTGCAAGGGGAGGCTATATTGTGGTGTATCAGTGGTGTTGGTTGTTGGGCTGCCTTTTAAGGCTTCCTGACAGGCTGGCATTGCTGTTTAACCACTGCTCCGCAAACTGCTTTTTTAAAAGCAATCCCAATTTTTTTTTTTGTCCTGCTGAGAAGAAAAAAAAACTGCTTCTGCTGCTAGCAATTTGGCCTGCACAACACACAAGTCACTGTGTGTGCAGTGCAAAGGGAGGCTATATTGTGGTGTATCAGTGGTGTTGGTTGTTGGGCTGCCTTTTAAGGCTTCCTGACAGGCTGGCATTGCTTTTTACCCACTGCTCCGCAAACTGCTTTTTTAAAAGCAATCCCAATTTTTTTTTTTGTCCTGCTGAGAAGAAAAAAAACCTGCTTCTGCTGCTAGCAATTTGGCCTGCACAACACACAAGTCACTGTGTGTGCAGTGCAAGGGGAGGCTATATTGTGGTGTATCAGTGGTGTTGGTTGTTGGGCTGCCTTTTAAGGCTTCCTGACAGGCTGGCATTGCTGTTTACCCACTGCTCCGCAAACTGCTTTTTTAAAAGCAATCCAATCTCCCTTATCCTGTAGTCACTTTGGTCACAGCTGTGCCATCGAGCCTGTCACATAGCGCCCAGATATTCATTGGGCCTCACACAATCCACAAGTGTCCAGTGTCCAAAAGTGTGTGCAGAGATTCAAAATCTCCCTTATCCTGTAGTCACTTTGGTCACAGCTGTGCCATCGAGCCTGTCACATAGCGCTCAGATATTCATTGGGCCTCACACAATCCACAAGTGTCCAGTGTCCAAAAGTGTGTGCAGAGATTCAAAATCTCCCTTATCCTGTAGTCACTTTGGTCACAGCTGTGCCATCGAGCCTGTCACATAGCGCTCAGATATTCATTGGGCCTCACACAATCCACAAGTGTCCAGTGTCCAAAAGTGTGTGCAGAGATTCAAAATCTCCCTTATCCTCTTGTCACTTTGGTCACAGCTGTGCCATCGAGCCTGTCACATAGCGCTCAGATATTCATTGGGCCTCACACAATCCACAAGTGTCCAGTGTCCAAAAGTGTGTGCAGAGATTCAAAATCTCCATTATCCTCTCGTCACTTTGGTCACAGCTGTGCCATCGAGCCTGTCACATAGCGCTCAGATATTCATTGGGCCTCACACAATCCACAAGTGTCCAGTGTCCAAAAGTGTGTGCAGAGATTCAAAATCTCCCTTATCCTCTCGTCACTTTGGTCACAGCTGTGCCATCGAGCCTGTCACATAGCGCTCAGATATTCATTGGGCCTCACACAATCCAAAAGTGTCCAGTGTCCAAAAGTGTGTGCAGAGATTCAAAATCTCCCTTATCCTCTCGTCACTTTGGTCACAGCTGTGCCATCGAGCCTGTCACATAGCGCTCAGATATTCATTGGGCCTCACACAATCCACAAGTGTCCAGTGTCCAAAAGTGTGTGCAGAGATTCAAAATCTCCCTTATCCTGTAGTCACTTTGGTCACAGCTGTGCCATCGAGCCTGTCACATAGCGCTCAGATATTCATTGGGCCTCACACAATCCACAAGTGTCCAGTGTCCAAAAGTGTGTGCAGAGTTTCAAAATCTCCCTTATCCTGTAGTCACTTTGGTCACAGCTGTGCCATCGAGCCTGTCACATAGCGCTCAGATATTCATTGGGCCTCACACAATCCAAAAGTGTCCAGTGTCCAAAAGTGTGTGCAGAGATTCAAAATCTCCCTTATCCTGTAGTCACTTTGGTCACAGCTGTGCCATCGAGCCTGTCACATAGCAATCAGATATTCATTGGGCCTCACACAATCCAAAAGTGTCCAGTGTCCAAAAGTGTGTGCAGAGATTCAAAATCTCCCTTATCCTGTAGTCACTTTGGTCACAGCTGTGCCATCGAGCCTGTCACATAGCAATCAGATATTCATTGGGCCTCACACAATCCACAAGTGTCCAGTGTCCAAAAGTGTGTGCAGAGATTCAAAATCTCCCTTATCCTCTCGTCACTTTGGTCACAGCTGTGCCATCGAGCCTGTCACATAGCGCTCAGATATTCATTGGGCCTCACACAATCCACAAGTGTCCAGTGTCCAAAAGTGTGTGCAGAGATTCAAAATCTCCCTTATCCTGTAGTCACTTTGGTCACAGCTGTGCCATCGAGCCTGTCACATAGCGCTCAGATATTCATTGGGCCTCACACAATCCACAAGTGTCCAGTGTCCAAAAGTGTGTGCAGAGATTCAAAATCTCCCTTATCCTCTCATCACTTTGGTCACAGCTGTGCCATCGAGCCTGTCACATAGCGCTCAGATATTCATTGGGCCTCACACAATCCACAAGTGTCCAGTGTCCAAAAGTGTGTGCAGAGATTCAAAATCTCCCTTATCCTGTAGTCACTTTGGTCACAGCTGTGCCATCGAGCCTGTCACATAGCAATCAGATATTCATTGGGCCTCACACAATCCACAAGTGTCCAGTGTCCAAAAGTGTGTGCAGAGATTCAAAATCTCCCTTATCCTCTCGTCACTTTGGTCACAGCTGTGCCATCGAGCCTGTCACATAGCGCTCAGATATTCATTGGGCCTCACACAATCCACAAGTGTCCAGTGTCCAAAAGTGTGTGCAGAGATTCAAAATCTCCCTTATCCTGTAGTCACTTTGGTCACAGCTGTGCCACCGAGCCTGTCACATAGCGCTCAGATATTCATTGGGCCTCACACAATCCACAAGTGTCCAGTGTCCAAAAGTGTGTGCAGAGATTCAAAATCTCCCTTATCCTCTCATCACTTTGGTCACAGCTGTGCCATCGAGCCTGTCACATAGCGCTCAGATATTCATTGGGCCTCACACAATCCACAAGTGTCCAGTGTCCAAAAGTGTGTGCAGAGATTCAAAATCTCCCTTATTCTGTAGTCACTTTGGTCACAGCTGTGCCATCGAGCCTGTCACATAGCGCTCAGATATTCATTGGGCCTCACACAATCCACAAGTGTCCAGTGTCCAAAAGTGTGTGCAGAGATTCAAAATCTCCCTTATCCTGTAGTCACTTTGGTCACAGCTGTGCCATCGAGCCTGTCACATAGCGCTCAGATATTCATTGGGCCTCACACAATCCAAAAGTGTCCAGTGTCCACAAGTGTCTGCAGAAATTCAAAATCTCCCCTGTCCTATAGACACCTTGTACCTTGTTTTACATTACTATATAGTTTGTTGGATTTTGTCTACATTTCTACCAAAAATGAGGAAGGCTGGTGGAAGAGACCGTGGAATTGGGCGGGGGTTGGCAGCTGGTAATGATGGTGTTGGTGGTGGATCTGATGGTAGTGGCAAGAGCAAAATAGGACCGAATGCAGGAGGTGTTGAGCCTGCGTCATCGTCTGGCTACATAAGGCCTCGAACGCTTAGTTTTCTAGGATTTGGCAAACCGCTTTTAAAGCCAGAGCATCAGGAAAAAGTTTTGTCTTACATTGCTGTCTCAGCCTCCAGCTCTATCGCCTCCTCTTCTTCAGTTGTAAAAAGTAAAAGCACTGAGTCGTCATTGGAGGCTCATGTTCATGAACCACACCTTTCCTTGTGTCCTTCACCCCAACCAAGATTGAAGGATGACGCAGGCCATACTACTGATTACTCCATGGAGCTGTTTTCACATACCATGCCTGGAATATCAAGTCAAATGGTGAATTACCCAGGCCAAGATGAATCTGACATGGAGTGCACTGATGCACAGCCGCTGATGGATGATTCTGCTGGTACATTCACTCAGAGCACTACATTGTCCTCGCAGTGTACAGAGCCAGATTCTGACCCTGATGAGACTCAGGTGCCCCTTCCCGCACACTATACCACCATACACGGTGACACAGAGGAAGGTGCACATGACATAGAAGAGGAGGTGATGGATGACCCAGTTGTTGACCCAGATTGGCATCCATTGGGGGAAGAGGGTGCTGCTTCCAATAGCTCAGATGAGGAGCATCCACAGCAGACATCGACATCGCAACAGCTGTTATCTGGCAGGCCCGGAGCACTCCAAAGACAGGTTCCAAACATCAAAAGAGTTGCTGGACAGCTTGTCCAGAGGGTCAAAAGATCACAGCGTGCTAGGCCGCAAAATGTCTGCCAAAGTAGGAAGAGTGCAGTGTGGCACTTTTTTGAACAAAATCCTCATGATCAGGCCAAGGTTATCTGTAAGAAGTGCGCAAAGACCTTTAGCCGAGGGAAAAATCTGAAAAATTTGAATACCAGTTGCATGCTTAGACATTTAACCAGCATGCACTTGCAAGCGTGGACACAACACCAAACCTCAAGTGCCACATGTGCAACTGATCACAACGAAGGTAGTCAGCAACGCTACATTGTTGCCCCCACTGTAAGCCCACCGGTTATCACAGCAGCAAATGTTGAGGTGTCGTTGCAAGGCCACAGCAGTCAGGGAATCCCACTGTTATATCAACGAAAGACTGATTCTAGGCCATCAGAAAGAACACCAACTCCATTACCATCATCAACCCTCTCTCAGTCCGCCCTGTCCACCGCTACTTCCACCATATGCAGCTCTCAAGTCCAGCTCACCCTCCCAGACACTATGAGTAGGTCAAGAAAGTACTCAGTCTCTCATCCGCGTACACTTGGTTTGAACGCCCACATTGCCAAACTAATCTCGTTTGAGATGATGCCCTTTCGGTTGGTGGAAAGCACAGCTTTCCGCAAACTCATGGCCTATGCAGTACCACGCTATGACCTACCCAGTTGCCACTTCTTCTCTCGCAAAGCCATCCCAGCCCTCCACCATCATGTGAAAGACCGCATTGTCCATGCACTCAAGCAGTCAGTGAGCGGAAAGGTGCACCTCACAACTGATGCATGGTCCAGTCGGCATGGCCAGGGCCGTTACGTGTCCATCACTGCGCACTGGGTTAATGTGGTGGATGCAGGGTCCACAGGGGACAGCGGTGGTGGGACAGTGCTGCCTAGCCCACGGTATAGGAAACAGTTGGCTGTAGGCGTTCGACCCTCCTCCTCCTCCTCCTCCAGAAGCGAAAGCTCGTCCACAGAGCGCAGTCGTACGAGCACTCCATCTGCAGCTGCCACTGTTGCACACGATGTGTCCCCCTATCGAGCAGCTAGTGGAAAGCGTCAGCAGGCTGTGTTGCAGATGATGTGTTTGGGCAACAGACACACCACCGAGGTGCTGGCCGAGTACTTGAAGCGACAAACTGAGTCATGGCTGGGCAGTGTACATCTTGAGGCAGGCAAGGTAGTTCGTGATAACGGCCATAATTTTGTGGCAGCCATAGCCCTTTCAAAACTCAGCCACATACCTTGCTTGGCTCACACCTTGAACCTGGTGGTGCAGTGCTTCCTCAAAAATTATCCGGAGTTAACAGCCCTGCTCCAGAAGGTGCGAAGACTGTGCGCGCACATCCGCCGGTCGCCTGTACACTCCGTTCGTATGCAGAAGCTGCAGCGATTGCTCCACCTTCCCAACCACTGCCTCATTATCGACATTGCAACAAGGTGGAACTCCACCCTGCACATGGTGGAGCAGCTGTGCGAGCAGAGGCAGGCCATAATGCATTTGTGGGAGGATACACGGCCAGGCACTTTGAGAGCAGACATGGAGTTGACTGGTGTGCAGTGGTCGAAGCTAAAAGACCTCTGTAAAGTCCTTCAGTGTTTTGAGGAATGCACACGGCTTTTAAGCGCAGACGACGCCATCCTAAGCATGAGCATCCCACTTATGCGTCTGCTCATGCAAACTTTGACGCACCTTAAGGAGCAGGCGTCTGCAGCCAATGTTGATGAGGAGGAAGAGGAGGAGGGAATCCTTGATGACATTCAGCCATTGTCTGCTCAGGGACCTCTCCTGGACGAGGTGGAGGAAGAAGAGGAGGAGGAGGATGATGATGGGGATGATTACTTAGGGGAGGAGGATGCATCTCGTGGGGCAAGTGAAAATGTTGGCGTGGCAAGGTCTGGTACAGGGTTTGTGCGTGACTGGAGGGATGTGGATTTGCCAGAAAGTGCTCCTCCACCCAGCACTCGCAGTGCATCATTGACACCGGGAACATTGGCCCACATGACAGATTATGCCTTGCAGATCCTAAAAAGGGACCCCCGCATTGCCAAAATGATGAACGATGACGACTACTGGTTGGCCAGCATCCTGGATCCACGCTATAAAGGCAAATTACAAAACATCATGCCACAGGAGAACCTTGACCTAATATTGGCTAATAAACAAGCAACTCTGGTAAATCGGTTGATTGAGGCATTCCCAGCACACAGCAGCGGTGATGGTTCTCACACGAGCCGTACGGGCCGGGGGCAGCTTGGCAGAGGTGTTCGTGGTGCACACAGCAGAAGTGGCGTTGGAGACAGGGGTTTCATGACAATGTTGTGGACTGATTTTTCAAATACCGCTCACACAACTGTTAATACTGCATCGATGGAAAGTGACAGGAGACAGCAGTTGTCAACTATGGTTACAAACTACTTTTCCTCCCATATCGATGTTCTCCCACACAGGTCATTCCCCTTTGACTATTGGGCCGCTAAGCTGGACACCTGGCCTGAATTGGCCCAATATGCCTTACAGGAGCTCGCTTGCCCAGCTGCAAGTGTGCTATCGGATTGAGTCTTCAGTGCAGCTGGATCAATCCTGACAGAAAAAAGGACCCGTCTGTCAACCCAAAATGTGGATGATCTAACCTTCATTAAAATGAACCATGCATGGGTTTCCAAGGATTTTGTCCTGATGACACATAGGGTGACAGAAAAATGGCTTGCTTTGGTCCACCTCTTCCTGGGATTTCACCTATTTCGCCTTTTGCATCAGCTGAATGTCCAACATCAACATATGCCACTTTCTAAAACTCCCTAACTGTGCTGCCTCCCCCCCCATGGCCGGGGTCACCACCTAGCGCACGACACCGTGCGAGTGCCCATGCCCTGGACAGGTGGGTAGGCCGACTCTTGGGCGCGGGCACTGGCACAGGGTCCCTCATAGTGCAATCAAGTGTCTCTGACGGTGGTGGTGCACACCCGCCGTCAGACACACCGCTGTACTATGAGGGGCCCAGTGCCAGTACCGACGCCCACGAGTGGGCCCCCCTTGCTTGGGCAGGGCCCCAGCATTTGCAATCTTTACCTCTCCCTGCTCCTCCGCTGTGTAATCTGGGCCGTCAAATCCATACTGTGCCTGACACCGTCTGAGCCTGCCTCCTGAGACATATATTTTGAATGTGTACGCTATGCATACATGTTATCTGGGGATACGGTACCCTTTCTAACCTTTGTGCAATCACGTGCAATCCATACTGGGCCTAACACCGTCTGAGCCTGCCTCCTGAGACATATATTTTGAATGTGTACGCTATCCATACATGTTATCCGGGGATACGGTACCATTTCTAACCTTTGTGCAATCACGTGCAATCCATACTGGGCCTGACACCGTCTGAGCCTGCCTCCTGATGTATAGACATATATTTTGAATGTGTACGCTATCCATACATGTTATCTGGGGATACGGTACCCTTTCTAACCTTTGTGCAATCACGTGCAATCCATACTGGGCCTAACACCGTCTGAGCCTGCCTCCTGAGACATATATTTTGAATGTGTACGCTATCCATACATGTTATCCGTGGATACGGTACCCTTTCTAACCTTTGTGCAATCACGTGCAATCCATACTGGGCCTGACACCGTCTGAGCCTGCCTCCTGAGACATATATTTTGAATGTGTACGCTATTCATACATGTTATCTGGGGATGCAGTACCCTTTCTAACCTTTGTGCAATCACGTGCAATCCATACTGGGCCTAACACCGTCTGAGCCTGCCTCCTGAGACATATATTTTGAATGTGTACGCTATCCATACATGTTATCCGGGGATACGGTACCCTTTCTAACCTTTGTGCAATCACGTGCAATCCATACTGGGCCTGACACCGTCTGAGCCTGCCTCCTGATGTATAGACATATATTTTGAATGTGTACGCTATCCATACATGTTATCTGGGGATACGGTACCCTTTCTAACCTTTGTGCAATCACGTGCAATCCATACTGGGCCTAACACAGTCTGAGCCTGCCTCCTGAGACATATATTTTGAATGTGTACGCTATCGATACATGTTATCTGGGGATACGGTACCCTTTCTAACCTTTGTGCAATCACGTGCAATCCATACTGGGCCTAACACCGTCTGAGCCTGCCTCCTGAGACATATATTTTGAATGTGTACGCTATCCATACATGTTTTCTGGGGATACGGTACCCTTTCTAACCTTTGTGCAATCACGTGCAATCCATACTGGGCCTAACACCGTCTGAGCCTGCCTCCTGAGACATATATTTTGAATGTGTACGCTATCCATACATGTTATCTGGGGATACGGTACCCTTTCTAACCTTTGTGCAATCACGTGCAATCCATACTGGGCCTAACACCGTCTGAGCCTGCCTCCTGAGACATATATTTTGAATGTGTACGCTATCCATACATGTTATCAGGGGATACGATACCCTTTCTAACCTTTGTGCAATCACGTGCAATCCATACTGGGCCTAACACCGTCTGAGCCTGCCTCCTGATGTATAGACATATATTTTGAATGTGTACGCTATCCATACATGTTATCTGGGGATACGGTACCCTTTCTCACCTTTGTGCAATCACGTGCAATCCATACTGGGGGTGAAAACGGCTGGCGAGCTGTTAAGCAAGCTAGAGCACCTGTGGTTTGCACACGTAAGTTTTTAATTTTTTCAGGAATGACGGTTAGGCCTAATTCCGGAACTGCGGTTGACCTGCACTTACTGGGAAATCATCGTTCGCGGGTAATAATTGTAATCAGTGATCCCCATCACCCGTAAGCGACAAACGCTGGCCTTTTCAGTGTAGCGCACATGCAGCCACGGACATGTAAGGGCATGACACACCAGTTATTGGCCAATCTCATGTGCCAGAGCCTCACGTGTCCCTCTAGTAAGCCGGACTCGGACCGCGGGGCATGACGGAGTCTCGTTCGTTAACGGAATTAAGCTTGCAATGTGTGCATCTGTTCTGTAGCTGGCATGGTTGAGGTTTCCCAGGTGGAGTCGAATTTAACCGTAGGCTCCACTCCTGGTGGTGCCCTTCTGGACATTCCTTTAAGGTTCAGCTTTGCAACCATACTGCCCACGTAAAACAAACACTTTGCCTTCATGAACGCTGTTTGGAGGGTCATGACTCGTGGGAATAACGCCGCCCAATCAGTTAACCTGCTAGAGAGATCCTTCGTTGCTCCCAAGCATGACATCACACTCCCTAGGAAGAAGGTAATGCCACTGTGGCGACCGTACTCCTGGGGGCGACACAAGTGCACTGATGCCCAGCCACTGCTCGATGAATCTGCTGGTACATTGACCCAGACCACTCGCACGCTACACGACCTGAATCTGACCCTGATGAAACTCAGGTTACCCTTCCCATATACAGTTCCATCTTACACGGTGACAAAGAGGAAGCTGCAGATGAAAGTGCAGCTTCGGCCCACCCGCCATCAGACACACCACCGTACTATCATGGGCCCTGTGCCAGTGCCGTCGCCAAAGAGTGGGCCCCCCCTGCTTGCCCAGGATCACAGCACTTGCAAAGTTGAAATACTGTGCAGTGAGATGGAAGATGGGGACGACAAGGAATCCAGAGAAGTACAGGGATTCCCTAGCGAGGAGACTTATTTGATTGTTCTCAATGTTGGGACAGCAATTTTTGGAGAGCACTACACTCTGGAGAATGATAGATGGGGCCCACCATACACTGGAACATTCCAAAGGTGGACATCAGACACTGGAGCAGCATTTACAGGGCCCATTATACACTAGAGCATTAGAAATGGGGCCCATTATGTTTGGAGCATTATTTGGGCCCATAAGACAGTGGAGCTTCATCCATGGGGACCAACATATACTGTAGCATTATGTGGAGCTCATCATATACTGTTTCAAACATTATATGGGACCAATGATTCTGTATGGAGAAATAGATGGGCCTCGTCATGAGATGTAAAAAGTGAGGTATTTTTCATTGTACTATACCGCTATTTCTCTGCCGTATCGGAGCATGATGAATTGTGGTATGTGTTAAAGGGGCGCTCTTTCGCCCAGGGCACATGAAAATCTGCAGCCAACCCTCCCCCCCCACAGTCTGTAGCCAAATAACCCCCATTTTTCAGTGCGTAACTTGTATTATGAAGTTAATTAAGGTTGACAAGCTTAAGTAAGAAGAATTGATGCTTTTGGCATTCAAATGGGCACTGTAGGTGTGTTTCCTGTCCTCCTCTCACTGCCGACTTTTATTCCCCATTGACTTACATTGGGTTTCGTGTTTCGGGACGACCCCGACTTTTCCCTATAATCGGACGATCTTGCTCGACCCGACTTTTGGAAAAGTCGGGTTTCACGAAACGAAACGCGACCCTAAAAAACCAAAAGTCGCTCAACTCCATTCCTTAGTATATAACCCTCAAAAAACTTCAGAATGTATTGGTATTATATTGCTCATTCATAGGTCATTCCATGGAGTGGAGTACATTTTGTGAGTATATATACCTCCCGTAACTTGTTTAAAAAAATTTAAATTTATCGGTATTATATTGCTCATCCATTAACATTTATCATATCTCACTCATAGGATATTACATCTTCTTGGGTACATTTTGTTGCTATAAAAACCTCAAAAATCTTTTTTAAAATAAATTGGTATTATATTTGACACCCATAGACTATTTTGTGGTCTGCAGTCCTTTTTGTTTGTATACAACCCTCAAAAAGCTTGTTGAAAATTTTATCGGTATTATCTTGCTCAACCATAGACTATTAAGTGGTCTGGAGTACATTTCATTGCTATGTAACCCTCAAAAAAGTCTTTAAAAATGTATTCTGTGTGCACACGTTGCTGATTTGATGTTATAAATGTTTATTAACATGAAAAAACACACATGTAAAAGCAAGTCCAGACAGAGTGGCTTGCAGCCATGGTTTGCTTGTATTGCATGAGCGCAGGAGGAAGTGCCCCATTAGGTGCGCACGTGTCCACACATGCGCCGGTAATGACCTAACATCACTTAATAGATGGCATACCTGATTATACAAGGCTCTCTACATATACTAACCACATAGTAAGTACAAACCATGTCTCCTTACAAAGACATCACATGTAGGGGAGCCAGGGTGGAATTCTTTCGCCAAACAAGATATTAAGTAGTAGCCCACTATAGGCACTTTATTATAATTTATGCCTTGCACTGCATGCACTTTACAGCAATGAGTTCCATACATCTTGTCACGCTCTGACATCCATTCCCTCACATGAGGATACTATCCTGTATTAGGTGAAATGAGTCATTGGTCAGATCAGATTATGTCTTCCAGTAGGCATTAGCTTTTCTTTTTCTTAATATATGATCGGTTTGGACAACGGTATCAGGACATCTCTTCACATGTACAGTTGTGGCCAAAAGTATTGACACCCCTGCAATTTTGTCAGATAATACTCAGTTTCTTCCTGAAAATGATTGCAAACACAAATTCTTTGGAATTATTATCTTCATTTAATTTGTCTAAGGCTACTTTCACACATCAGGTTTTCGGCGTCAGGCGCGATCCGGCGTCGTGCCGGAATGCCGGATCCGGCAAATGTTTTGTAAAACCTGAAGTGCCGGATCCGGTTTTCTGCCGGATCCGTCTTGTTCTTGACAGACAAAACCGGATCCGTCTCATCCGGTTCATCCGTTTTTCTATCCGTTTTTCTATCCGTTTTTCGACGGATTACGCCTGATCCGGTTTTTAAAATTGACCCTTGTGGCCTTCCGAACGGGATTGGCTACTGGAAAACTAGATATAGCATGTTCCTACAGCCCTTCTTTGACAGGTTGTAGAGAAGAAAGTGCAGGTTGGAGAGAAGAGCAAGTTACTGGCGAAGATGGATGTTGTCATTGGAAATATTACCACTAGAAGTTCTGTGACGGTTTCAGGGACAATTTTCCACTATACTTTATGTCACCTCAAGGCAGAGTACACTGGGATGACAGAGTGTGAAAGATTTGTGCCCTAAACTTGTGTACCTTATGGACCAACAGTATATACCTTTGCCAACCAAAGTTGGCTATCTTGTCATGGTCTTACTATTTTTACCTTTAGGCCACAGGTGTGTACCTGGTTGTGTTTTATGCAAAGTATTTCACCTTTTAACAAAAGTTGTGTACATTGGTAGGAAATCACCAACAATAAACACAACTTTTTAGGTGAAATACTTTGCTTCAAACACAACCAGGAACACAACTGTGGCAAAAAGCTAAAATTTACCCACAGTTATATACCTGGTTTTGAATACCTTTTTACCTTTGAAATACCCTGTATTTAACCTTTTTTTAAAACATAGTTCGCCGCAGAAAGAAATGACAGACAACCATTGTGAAACGATAATTTAACTTTTATTTAAATTTTTTTTTTTTTTTGTAAAATGTTTTTAAAGTGCAAAAAACTTTTTTAATAAAGGTTTTAAACCCAATGGGCATTTTTATTACAAAAAACACACATTACAAATCTGTGTACTGTGGGGTGGAAATACTGCTGGAGGGGCTGCGGGACACTTCGACACTGGGTGTGTGGAGAGAGGACTGGGATCGTGGTGGGGAAGGAACAGTTAGAGGTGAAGGTGTGGAAAAAGCTACAGAATGGGTGGACATGTGGGAGGCAGAAGAGGTGGTGGGCGGTGGAGTGGAGGGTTGGGCAGGGACTGTAGGAGCAGATGATGTTGATGGAAAGTTGTATGGGGAAGGAGTTTGGTACGGGGAAGGAGTTTGGTACGGGGAAGGAGTTTGGTACGGGGCAGGTTGCTGGAAGTGGGGAGATGTCTGGTACTGGGGAGGTTGCTGGTACTGGTGAGGTTGCTGGTATGTAATAGGAGGGGGAGGATGGAAAGTGGCTGGAGGGGGTGCAGATGTAATAGGAGGGGGAGGATGGAAAGTGGCTGGAGGGGGTGCAGATGTAATAGGAGGGGGAGGATGGAAAGTGGCTGGAGGGGGTGCAGGTGGAGGAACTACAGTGGTGGGAGGTGGAGGTTGGGAGGTAACCTGCTGTAGAGCACCGTGGCACGAATGCATTACATGCATCTGCTGGGTAGGAGATAGTGTTGCCATGCGCTCCACAACAGACCTGAAAAAGGTGTGGTTTGGCGAAGATCTTGCTTCTGAATGCATGGTTTGCAGAAGTGTCTTCACCTCCAGAATGCTGGAGTTGATCTGCTGAAAGCCTGCGGAGATTTGCTCTGACAAGACTTTGAGACAGTTCTGGAAAGATGCATTCAGATGCAAGAACTCTTGCGCATAACTCTTTTCCTGACCCCTCTGCCGCTGCCGCCCAGTACCCGCAGGTGTACTAGAGGTGGCAGGGGCAGAAGGGTGGGGTAAAGGGAAAGAGATCTCCTCACCAGCAGCTTCATGTAATGTAGGCGGCCACGATGCTCCTGTGCTGGTGGATGGGACAGATGGGTCGAATGTGTGGGAAGGCTGGGAAGGTGCAGATGTACCGGGGCGGTCGAAGTGTCCCTCGGTGCCGGTCTCCTCAGGGATCGCCTCAGAAGGGTCCAATCATGCAGGCTCCCGAGTGCTGCTCACCGTGCTGTGTAATAAAGAGAAAAAAAAACAATTAAAATACTGACATGGTATGGCCCTGGCTGAAAAAAAAAGTTACATCTAACATTTTTTTCACATGTGGTGTGTAATATTTACCTTCTGGTGAGCATTGTTTCCCGGAGGAACGACAGGGCTTGTGCGTACTTGTACTTGCTCCTGCGTCCTCCAGATCCACTCGGGGCCCGCATCTCTTTATTGAACTCCTTCTTGAAACGATCCCTCACAGACCGCCACCGATTCACAATTCTGCTCCCTGAAACGAGAAAGGAGTGGTTAGTATACAACATCAGTGTTTCACAAACTCCAGTCCTCATGGTCCCCAGGGGTCATGTTTTCAGGATTTCCATAGTAAATAGAAATCCTGAACACATGATCCGTGGGGACCACGAGGACTGGAGTTCGGGAAACACTGGTTTACATCAAGCAACCGGTACTGTATATACTTACGCTCTTTAATCTGGGCCCGAGCTTCGAGGTCCTCCCAGCGGCCCACAAGGAGAGAACAGATTTCCTCCCAGAGTCGTCGGGTAACGATCAGGTCAGCATGGCGGCGGTCAGCCATATTCCAGAGCGGCTCCCTTTCTCTGACGAGATCAATGAGGCGGTCCACATCAATCCCTCCATCCTCACCGTCAGAGTCGGGAGCACGCTGTGAAGGCTGTTAAAGAAAAAGACAAAAATAACATAATTAGCCTCCACAAAAGAAATGAAATAAAAAGTGCAAAAAAACAAAGCAAAAATATTTATACTTACACGCTGGTGACCGCCGCGTTGCTGTCGCCGACGACCCTGGGAGGCACTGCGAGGACCTCTTGGCCGAGCACCAGATTGGGAATACTAGAGAAGAAAACAAAAAATGTTATGTCTTTGGATGTAGGCATTTGTTTGCTGTGTGTGGTCTGCAGAACATTGTTTTCTATGTGTTGTGTGTAGTGTGATGTTGTGTTTCTGCGTTTGATGCAAAAAACTTACCAATTGTGAGCCCACTCCAGGTGTCTGTCCACCCCTTCCTTCTTCTTCTGGGAGCTCCTCTTCATCTTGTGATTCCTGTTTTGAAATAAAAGTCAATGAATAGACATATATTACAGAGATGATGGATTTTGGAAATAAAAACTTACCGTCAAACGCTGACGATGCGAGGGAGGGCTCCCAGAAGAAGATGTGCTGTCCTGTTGATGGCCAGACTCCATGGCTGTGGGTATTGCTGCTGCTGTTGCTGCTGCCAGTGATGCCATTTCTGCTGCTGCTGCTGCTGAATCTCTTTGGCGGCTGTTGAATAAAGAGAAACAAAGGGCCAATGAATATCTTGATATTCCATGGCCCTAGTTTGGAGGAATGGGGGATTTGATAATTACCGTCTCTCATCTGCTGCTGGACTCCCCTCCTCAGCATGTTCCATTTGCTGCTCCATTTGGGGTGGTGCTGATGGTGCTGCTGCTGCAGATGTCTGCTGCCTTCTCCTGCTCCTGGTTCTTGGCTTGGGTGGCATGTTAGGTGTGGCTGAGGGTCCCATTGTCTTGCTTTTATATATCTCCTGTGGGCAGAGCTACTGAGCATGCTCAGACCAAAAAACCGGATCCGGCCGCCGGATCCGGCTTTCGTCGGATCCGGCGCATTGCGGCGCTCATAGGCTTTCATTGTGTGAAAAAGCAGGACGCGCCGGATCTGGCGTGTCCGGCTTTTTCGCCGGAGACAAAAAACGTTACAGTAGACGTTTTTTCCAGACGCCGGATCGCGACACATTGCCGGATCCGGCGAAAACCGGATAAAACGCATGGCCATCTGGCGCGATCCGGCGCAAATGCAAGTCAATGGGGGGGAAACCGGATCCGGCATTGCATTTCGCCGGATCCGGTTTCTGTCAAAAGCGCCGGATCGCGCCTGACGGCGAAAACCTGATGTGTGAAAGAGGCCTTAAATGAAAAAACACAAAAGAGAATGAAGCAAAAAGCAAAACATTGATCATTTCACACAAAACTCCAAAAATGGGCTAGATGAAAGTATTGGCACCCTCAGCCTAATACTTGGTTGCACAACCTTTAGCCAAAATAACTGCAACCAACCGCTTCCGGTAATTATCAATGAGTTTCTTACAATGCTCTGCTGGAATTTTAGACCATTCTTCTTTGGCAAACTGCTCCAGGTCCCTGATATTAGATGGGTGCCTTCTCCAAACTGCCATTTTTAGATCTCTCCACAGGTTTTCTATGGGATTCAGGTCTGGACTCATTGCTGGCCACCTTAGAAGTCTCCAGTGCTTTCTCTCAAACCATTTTCTAGTGCTTTTTGAAGTGTGTTTTGGGTCATTGTCCTGCTGGAAGAACCATGACCTCTGAGGGAGACACAGCTTTCTCACACTGGGCTCTACATTATGCTGCAAAATTTGTTGGTAGTCTTCAGACTTCATAATGCCATGCACACGGTCATGCAGTCCAGTTCCAGAGGTAGCAAAGCAACCCCAAAACATCAAGGAACCTCCGCTATGTTTCACTGTAGGTACCATGTTTTTTTCTTTGAATGCCTCTTTTTTTCTCCTGTAAACTCTATGTTGATGCCTTTGCCCAAAAAGCTCTACTTTTGTCTCATCTGACCAGAGAACATTCTTCCAAAATGCTTTAGTCTTTTTCAGGTAAGTTTTGGCAAACTCCAGCCTGGCTTTTTTATGTCTCGGGGTAAGAAGTGGGGTCTTCCTGGGTCTCCTACCATACAGTCCCTTTTCGTTCATATGCCGACGGATAGTACGGGTTGACACTGTTGTACCCTCGGACTGCAGGGCAGCTTGAACTTGTTTGGATTTTAGTGGAGGTTCTATATCCAACATCCGCACAATCTTGCGTTGAAATCTCTTGTCAATTTTTCTTTTCTGTCCACATCTAGGGATGTTAGCCACAGTGCCATGGGCTTTAAACTTCTTTTTGACACTGCACACGGTAGACCCAGGAACATTCAAGTCTTTGGAGATGGACTTGTAGCCTTGAGATTGCTCATGCTTCCTCACAATTTGGTTTCTCAAGTCCTCAGACAGTTCTTTGGTCTTCTTTCTTTTCTCCATGCTCAATGTGGTACACACAAGGACACAGGACAGAGGTTGAGTCAACTTTAATCCATATCAACTGGCTGCAAGTGTGATTTAGTTATTGCCAACACCTGTTAGGTGCCACAGGTAAGTTACAGATGCTGTTAATTACACAAATTAGAGAAGCATCACATGATTTTTCGAACAGTGCCAATACTTTTGTCCACCCTATTTTTTATGTTTGGTGTGGAATTATATCCAATTTGGCTTTAGGACAATTCTCTTTGTGTTTTTTTCATTTAAGACAAATTAAATGAAGATAATAATACCAAAGAATTTGTGTTTGCAATCATTTTCAGGAAGAAACTGAGTATTATCTGACAAAATTGCAGGGGTGCCAATACTTTTGGCCACAACTGTACATCATAAGGTAGCAGTAACTTTGTGACACCAGTGTAAGTAATAAAAAACAAAGAGGAGTATAACTCCTATAATGCACTCAGCATAGCCACATTCACTATAATATCCCACATCGTCCCGTCAACCAGAACCACTGGACTACTATCCCTAGTATCCCACATCATCCTGTCAGCCAGAGCTACTGGACTACTACCACTAATATCCCACATCTTCCCATCAGAGACACTGGACTACTTCCTCTAATATCCCACATAATCCTGTCAAAGCCACCGGACTACTACCACTAATATCCCACATCATTCCGTCACAGCCGCTGGACAATTACCACTAATATCTCACATCATCCTGTCAGAGCCACCAGACTACTACCCCTATTATACCATATCATCCCATCAGCCAGAGCCACTGGACTACTACCCTTAATATCCCACATCATCCCATCAGCCTGGGGTCAGAACCAGAGCGCTGAGTGGAATGGTCCTAACTTCCATACCGAGGATCCCTTTAAGAGAGGCCTGGCATCAGAACCAGAGCGTTGAGTGGATTTGCCCTGACTTCCATACCAATGATCCCTTTAATAGAAGCCTAGGGTGAGAATCAGTGCGCTGGGGGATTTACCCTAACTTCCATACCGGAGATCCCTTTAATAGAAGCCTGGCGTCAGTACCAAAGAGCAGAGTGGATTTGCCCTCACTTCCATACCAATGATCCCATTAATAGAAGCCTGGGATCAGAATCAGAGCACTGAGGGATTTGCCCTAACTTTCATACCGGCGATCCCTTTAAGACAGGCCTGGGGTCAGTACCAAAGCGCAGAGTGGATTTGCCCTCACTTTTGTAATGGAGATTCCTTTAAGAGGGGCATGGGGTCAGAACCAGAGAGCTTAGTGGAATTGCCCTAACTTCCATACCAATGATCCATTTAAGAGACCCTGGAGTCAGAACCACAGAGCTGAGTGGAACGGTCCTAACTTCCATATCAGAGATCCCTTTAAGAGAGGTCTGGGGTCATAACCAGAGCACTTAGTGGAATTGCCCTAACTTCCATACCAGTGATCCCTTTAAGAGACCCTGAACTCAGAATCAGAGCGCTGAGTGTAACAGTCCTAACTTACATACCAGGGATCCCTTAAAGAGAGGTCTTGAGTCAAAACCAAAGCGGTGGATGGATTTGCCCTGACTTCCATACCAATGATCCATTTAATAGATGCCTGAGGTCAGAATCAGAGCACTGAGGGATTTGCCCTATCTTCCATACTGGAGATCCATTTAAGAGGGAAGATGTGCCTATGGGATGGAGGATGTGTGATGGGGATATAGGCACAGGAGGGGGGATTCATTTCTGTTATGTGCTCTCTGCTTCTTTCTGGGGGGCAGACAATGGCTTGGAGCTTATGTTCCCAGGGATGATAGATTTCTCCCACTCATTCAGTGTCTGCTGAGGTGTTGTCGTGGAGTGGAAAATCTGTTGCTCGTAGCAACCAATCACAGCTCAGCTTCTTTTAAACAGCTCTGGTGAAATGAAAGATGCTTCATGATTGGTTGGTGATACACACATACACACATACATTCAGTTTTATATATATAGATATAAGAACAACAATATATTTGTTACAAATACATTTATCTGACGTGTTTAATTCAGTGTACCTGCTAAACTGTTTAAAGAGTAATTACACTTTTATGTTTTTTTAATTAGTGTTTCTAATGATGCTTTGTTTCAGAGGGAGGGCAGAGACTGTGACAGTGAGTACAGGCTCTGCCTTCTGATGACACTTTGCTTGAGTATCCCAGCATACATTGGGATTCTTAAATGAAGTGTCATCAGGAACGAAGATGGGGAAAAAAAACAATACCAGTAGAAAGTACAGTTAGGGAATGATAGGGAATTTTTAATTCAAGTACTGCATATACGTGAGTATAAGCCCAACCGAGTATAAGCCGAGGCCCCTAATTTTACCACAAAAAACTGGGAAAACTTATTGACTCAAGTATAAGCCTAGGGTGGAAAATGCAGCAGCTACTAGTAAATTTCAAAAATAAAAATAGATACCAATAAAAGTAAAATTAATTGCGACATCAGTAGGTTAAATTTTTTTTATATCCATATAGAATCAGGAGCCCCATATAATGCTCCATACAGTTCATGATGGCCCCATAAGATGCTCCATACAAAATATGCCCCATATAATGCTCCGTAAAGTTCATTATGGGCCCCATAAGATGCTCCATACAAAAAATATGCCCCATTTAATGCTGCACAAAAGTTAATAATGGCCCCATAAGATGCTCTGTAGAATATGCCCCATATAATGCTCCATATATCTTGATGGCCACATATGCTGCTGCTATTAAAAAAATTACAAGCTCACCTCTTGTCGCTCAGGGCCAGGTGCTGGTGTCCAAGCAGGCAGGGACTCCGGCGTGCTTTAGGGGGCCAGGTGCCGGTGTCACTGCTGGCTCAGGGTCCCAGCACCTGCGATATTCACCTGTCCTTGTTCCACCACAGTGCTACTCGGTTTTCTGGTTCCTCTGGCTGTGACTGTTCAGGCAGAGGGCACGCATCAACTACATCATTGCACCCTCTTACCTGAATGTCACAGTCAGAGGACGCAGAAGGCAGAGCGACGCATGGAGGTGGAATGGGGACAGGTGAATATACCATGGCTCCCCCTGTCCTCCCTGTCATACACACCCCCTCCTGGCACGTCTCTGCAGTCCCTGCTTCTCCCATGGTCTCAGGCGCCGCAGCTCTTCCAGTGTTCAGCGGTCATGTGGTACTAATCATTAAAGTCAAGAATATGCACATATTCATGACTTTAACGCCTTCATGACCCAGCCTATTTTGACCTCAATGACATGGCCATTTATTGCAATTCTGAGCAGTGTCCCTTTATGAGGTAATAACTCAGGAACGCTTCAATGGATCCTAGCAAATCTGAGAATGTTTTTTGTGACATATTGGGCTTCATGTTAGTGGTAAATTTAAGTCAATAATTTTTTAGTTTATTTGTGAACAAAAATGTAAATTTGGTGAAAATTTTGAAAATTTAGCAATTTTCAAATTTTTATTTTTATTCTGATAAACCAGAGGGTTATGTGACACAAAATAGTAAACAAATAACATTTTCCACATGTCTACTTTACATCAGCACAGTTTTGGAAACAAAAATTTTGTTAGGAAGTTGTAAGGGTTAAAAGTTGACCAACGATTTCTCATTTTTACATCAAAATTTACAAAACCATTTTTGCAGGGACCACATCACATTTGAAGTCAGTTTGAGGGGTCTATATGGCTGAAAATATCCAAAAGTGACACGATTCTAAAAACTGCACCCCTCAAGCTGATCAAAACCACATTCAAGAAGTTTATGAACCCTTCAGGTGTTTCACAGCAGCAGATGCAACATGGAAGGAATGAACATTTAACTTTTTAGTCACAAAAATGATCTTTTAGCAACAATTTTTTTATTTTCCCAAGGGTAAAAGGAAAAAGTGGACCACAAAAGTTGTTGTCCAATTTGTCCTGAGTACGCTGAAGCCCCATATGTGGGGGAAACCACTGTTTTGGCGCACGGCAGGACTCGGAAGAGAAGGAGTGTCATTTGGCTTTTTGAATGGAAAGAGCCCCTGTGTGCCTAAACTATGGAGCTCCCCCACAAGTGGTGACATTTTGGAAACTAGACCAAGGAACTTATCTAGATGCATAGTGAACACTTTGTACCTCCAGGTGCTTCACAAATTGATCAATAATAATGAAAAATTAGTTTTTTTTCACAAAAATTTTCTTTTAGCCTCAATTTTTTTATTTTCACATGGGCAAAGGATAAAATTGATCCTAAAATTTGTTGGCCAATTTCTCTTGAGTACAACCATACCTCAAATGTGGTACTCAATCTGCCAGAGGATGGGGAGGAAGATTCCCTCCTGGACATGCTGGCCCAGGCCAAGGCCAATGGGTCCATTGAGGACATGGAGATAAGTGGTTCGCTCACCGTGTCCCAGCGGTTGCAGTTGATGGCCACCCTGGAACTCTTCCGGCCCGTGTTCACCAACCGTCCTGGGAGGACGGAGTTAGCGGTTCATGAGGTGGACACCGGGAATCATGCGCCATTACGGCGAACACCTTATCGGATCTCTGAAACGGTGCAACAAGTCATGCGCCAAGAGGTCGATGAGATGTTAAGGCTGGGAGTGATTCGACGGTCAAAAGGTGCGTGGGCTTCACCAGTAGTCCTCGTGCCTAAAAAGGATCGAACCACCCGGTTCTGCGTGGACTACAGGGGGCTCAACGCCATCACAACCTCTGATGCCCACCCGATGCCGCGCATCGAGGATCTGCTCGAGCGGTTGACAAACGCCAACTACATATCCATCATGGATTTGAGTCGGGGATACTGGCAGATTCCCCTGAGCCCTGAGGCGCAGGAGAAATCCGCCTTTATCACCCCCTTTGGACTGTACGAGTCCACGGTCATGCCCTTCGGCATGAAGAATGCCCCTGCCACTTTCCAGCGGATGGTCAACCACCTGCTTCGGGGACTGGAGGAGTACGCAGTGGCGTACTTAGACGATATTGCCGTCTTCAGTTCCACCTGGGAGGAACACCTTCAGCACCTCCAGGAGGTGCTCAAGCGTCTTCACCAGGCAGGCCTGACCATCAAGCCGGGGAAGTGCCAGATAGGCATGCGCGAGGTCCACTACCTGGGGCACCGGGTAGGCGGGGGTTCCATGAGTCCGGAGCCAGAAAAAGTGGACGCAATCGTGTCCTGGCCCACCCCCAGGACCAAGAAACAGGTGAAGTCCTTCTTGGGCACTGCAGGGTACTATAGGCGGTTCGTACAGGACTATAGCGCCCTTGCCAAACCCTTGACTGACCTCACCAAGCAGAGGCTACCCCAAACAGTCAACTGGACAGATGACTGTGAGGCGGCTTTCCAAGCTTTGAAAGCAGCCCTGTGCAACTCTCCAGTGTTGAGAGCAGTCGACAGCAGTCGCCCGTTTCTGGTACAGACCAACACCAGCGAGTTTGGCCTCGGTGCTGTGCTTAGCCAGGTCGACTCGGGGGACCAAGAGCACCCCGTGTTGTACCTGAGCCGGAAACTTTTGCCGAGGGAAGTGGCATACTTGACCATCGAGAAGGAGTGTCTGGCCATGGTGTGGGCACTGCAGCGTTTGCAGCCCTACCTGTATGGGCGCGCCTTCACGGTGGTAACCGACCACAACCCACTGAGCTGGTTGCACACCGTGTTGGGAACCAATGGAAGATTGCTCCGCTGGAGCCTTGCCCTTCAACAGTACGATTTTACTGTAAAACACAGGAAGGGCAGTGAAAACGGCAATGCCGATGGGTTGTCCCGCCGGGGCGAACCCGCTGAGGTGCGCATGGCCGATTACCGAGAGGTAATGCCTCCTTAGCGCCCTCTTAAGGGGGGAGGTGTGATGTACCATGTCTGCAAGATATGTTTTCTGTTGCAATGTGCTAACAAATCCTCCATCCTAGGACATTGTAAACTCTCAGTAGTAGGAATTCCTTCCCCCCAGGTTTTATCAACCCTGCCACTTCCTCTGGAAGAGCAGGAATGTTAATTAGCTAGACCATCTTCCTCACACCATTTGCCTTCTCTCCTCTTCAGAGCGGGAAAAACTTCTTTGTTTGAAACGAATAAAACTATGAGAGACTATACCATAAGAACCAAATACCCTAGAGATATGAAAATCATATTTTTGTAACCTGAGCGGTCCCAGCTTCGAGACCGCGTATGTTTCGAAGTTCTACCCTGTCCAGAACATGAGATAGGATTTGCGCCCAAATGGACGGTCATATCGCATAGATGTTTGATGTTTTCTTGATGGGCTCATTACGCTGGGAAACATGATACCACTGATGAGTCCATACCAGCTTCTCCCATAAAGTTATAGCTAATCTAAGTTTTGTAGCCAAAACATAACTTGGATAAGAGAGGTGGGATCAACCCAGAATGCACCTCTCTGTGATGTCACATAGGACAGTCTATAAGGCATTTCCTGGGCAAACCAGCTCAGAACAGCTCAAGTCGTCGTGCTAGAAGGACCCCAATGAGCGGAGAAGTGCAGCTCCGCCTCCACCCACCTTAGCCGCATGGTCTGCCTAAGGAACAATATGGAACTGTGAGTGTAATCTCTTTGTTTTCTCCACTTTTATTTTATACCTGTACTGTACATATTTTATGTCTCAATTTTATAGCAACTTTTATCTGTAATCACTGTCCTCTTTCGGAAAATAAATGAAATTATTTAGATCTGTCTCCATGCTCTAAGAATCGAACTATACGCCTTTGATAGATAATCGCTACTAATTCAAGGGGTTTGCCACGGACCCTCTTAATTTAACACTGTGAATTAAGTAACCGTGACTGGTGGCAGCGCGTTGTGTACGGCTATTACGGCTTGCTGGCAGTCTAGAAGGGTCTTATATTGCTGAGTAAGGGGCTTCAGCCACAGCATTGATAATTCCCTTACTGCAGAAGCCTAATTGCCGGTTCACAACAGGCAGCCCGTCCGGCGACTAATTATCCTAGGTGCAGTTCCCTGACTGACCTGAGGGTAAGGGGGGCGCCGGAGAGCTGCGAGTTCCAAAGTGGAACTGAGAAAGTGGGATATACATAAATCCCCGCAGTACTTGGAAGATTGATAGCAGTGGTGGGGCATCCAAATTAAACTCCCCCTGCGGCAAATTGTAGAGCGAGATTAGCTTGCTGGATATTTTTGGTCACATGGTGCCAGTGTTGGGATAACTAAGATAAGCCCCACTGCGCCTGTGATAGCCGTGTGCCGGCATTGTGTCACGCCCCTCCGTCCGCTGATACACCCGTGTCAGTGGTGGGACTGTGACATAGTGGTGACACAGGGTCCGCTGTCCGTCGCGTTTTGGTGGCAGCGGGACTCCCGTTAGTGTCGCCCGTAAGTGGACGAACGGCGGTGGGCCACTTACGGGCGACACTAACGGGAGTCCCGCTGCCACCAAAACGCGACGGACAGCGGACCCTGTGTCACCACTATGTCACAGTCCCACCACTGACACGGGTGTATCAGCGGACGGAGGGGCGTGACACAATGCCGGCACACGGCTATCACAGGCGCAGTGGGGCTTATCTTAGTTATCCCAACACTGGCACCATGTGACCAAAAATATCCAGCAAGCTAATCTCGCTCTACAATTTGCCGCAGGGGGAGTTTAATTTGGATGCCCCACCACTGCTATACTCAATTTTGACTCTGCAAAAACTCTTACTGTTTCTCTTATTCATTCTCGTCTCGACTATTGTAACTCTCTTCTAATCGGTCTCCCTCTTACAAAACTCTCCCCTCTCCAATCTGTCTTGAATGCTGCAGCCAGGATCATATTCCTCACCAATCGTTACACCGATGCCTCTACCTTGTGCCAGTCATTACACTGGCTACCCATCCACTCCAGAATTCAGTATAAACTTATTACCCTCACCCACAAAGCCCTCCATGGCTCAGCACCACCCTACATCTCCTCCCTTGTTTCAGTATACCACCCTACCCGCGCCCTCCGTTCTGCTGATGACCTGAGGTTGGTATCCTCAATAGTCAAAACCTCCCACTCCCGTCTCCAAGACTTTACACGTGCCGCGCCAATTCTTTGGAATGCACTTCCCAGGTCAATACGATTAGTCCCCAGTCCCCACAATTTTAAGCGTGTCCTGAAAACGCATTTATTCAGACTGGCCTATCGCCTCAACACATTAACCTAACCTATCCCTGTGTGGCAGAGCCAAAAATTTTACCATAACCAGGTTCCCAGCATCATGTTCCCACATGCTTTATGCATCCATTAGCCCTCTGTGTCTGTACTGTTACACACTTAACATTATGGCTGGTCCATACAATCAGGGCAACTGTTACCACCCACCTTTCGTGTCTACCTCTTTCCTCATAGACTGTAAGCTTGCGAGCAGGGCCCTCACTCCTCTTGGTAATTGTTATAATCTACTGTATGTGATTATTGTTATGCTGTAATGTCTATTGTCTGTACAAATCCCCTCTGAAATGTAAAGTGCTGCGGAATATGTCGGCGCTATAAAAATAAAATTTATTATTATTATTATTATTAAATGTGGTTATAAACCACTGTTTAGGTGCACGGCAGGGCTCGGAAGGGAAGGAGCACCAATTGACTTTTTAAATGGAACATTAGCTCCAATCGTTAGTGGACACCATGTCGCATATGGAGAGCCCCTTTATGACTAAACATTGAAGCACCCCACAAGTGACCCCAATTTGGAAACTAGACCCCCCAGGGAATTTATTTTGATGTTTAGTGAGCACTTTGAACCCCCAAGTGGTTCACAGAAGTTTATAACGCATAGCCGTGAAAACAAAAAATGATTTTTTTCTAGTGTTGAGCGATACCTTCCGATTTCGGGAAATATCGGATCGGATTGGATTGGACTGATACCCCAAAAATATGGGGTATCGCCGATTCCGATACCGGAAACCCATGCAAGTCAATGGGGCACAAATATCGGAATGAAAATAAACCCTTTCTTTACTTGCACATCCAGTTCGGGAGGGGGGAAGAGTGTGGACGGTGCGTGGGCTGACACTGTGCATGTCTGTGTGTGCGGGAGGGGTCTGTATAGGCCTCTCAGAGGTCTGTGCGGGCCTGCCGGGGGTCTGTGCGGGCCTGCCGGGGGACTGTGCGGGCTGCCGGGGGTCTGTGCGGGCCTGCCGGGGGTCTGTGCGGGCTACCAGGGGTCTGTGCGGGCCTGCCAGGAGTCTGTACGGGCCTGCCGGGGGTCTGTGCGGGCTGCCGGGGGTCTGTGTGGGCCTGCTGGGGGTTGTGTGTGTGTGTGCAGGCATCGTCCGATGGGACTACAAGTCCCATCGTGCTATGCCTGCTACAATGACAGTGATTGACACATTAGCCAATGATGGGACAGTAGTAGTCCCATCATCCGGCTAATGTGTTGAATGTAAAAAAAAACCCCAAAAAACATACAAATTACATACTACATACATGCTACATACATACTACATGCATACAACATACATACAACATACATACATACTACATATATACTACATTCATACAGCATACATACATACTACATACATACTACATATATACTACATTCATACAACATACATACATACTACATACTACATACATACTACATATATACTACATTCATACAACATACATACTACATACTACATACACACTTCATATATACTACATTCATACAACATAAATACATATATACTACATACTACATACATACTACATACATACTACATTCATACAACATACATACATGCTACATAATACATACATACTACATATATACTACATTCATACAACATACATACATGCTACATACATACTACATATATAATACATTCATACAACATACATACATACTACATACTACATACATACTACATTCATACTACATACATACATACTACATACTTACTACATACAACATACATACAACATGCTACTTACATACAACATACATACAACATACATACTACACACATACTACATACATACTACATACAATACATTCATACAATACATACATATAGACATACAGTACATATAACATAGAGTACATACTCACTATCACTTGTCACTTTGATCCCCAAAGCCAGTGTCATCTCACTGTAAAAATTATTAAAATAAAAAACAACCAATATACTCCCTGATCCGCTGAAATCCACAAGTGTCCCACGACGATATCCTGCAGTGCGTCGCTGAGAGGTTACTATAGTTCACTGGTCTCACTTTATGGCAAAAGTTGCGTGGGATCTTTCTCACACAGCAATGCCAAAAGTGAGACTAGGGACTATTTTTTTACAGTGGTGGAGGAATACAGTGCGCAAGGATACCTACCTTCCGGAGCCCCTAGAGAGCGGTCGCCTCAGCTGATGCTGCTGTTCTCCACGGGACATCATCGTGGGACACTCGTGGATTTCTGCGGATCAGGGAGAATATTGGTTGTTTGTTATTTTAATATTTTTTACAGATGACACTGGCTTCGGGGATCAAAGTGACAAGTGATGGTGAGTATGTACTCTGTGTTATATGTACTGTATATCTATATGTATGTATTGTATGAATGTATGAATGTATTGTATGTAGTATGTATGTTGTATGTCTGTAGCATGTTTTATGTATGTTGTATGTCTGTAGTACGTATGTAGTATGCACTATGTATGTATGTTTGCTGTATGAATGTAGTATATATGTTGTATGAATGTAGTATATGTGAAGTATGTATGTAGTATGTATGTATGTGGTATGTTGTGGCCAAAAGTATTGACACCCCTGCAATTCTGTCAGATAATGCTCAGTTTCTTCCTGAAAATGATTACAAACACAAATTCTTTGGTGTTATCTTCATTTAATTTGTCTTAAATGAAAAAGCACAAAAGAGAATGAAGCAAAAAGCAAAACATTGATCATTTCACACAAAACTCCAAAAATGGGCCAGACAAAAGTATTAGCACCCTCAGTCTAATACTTGGTTGCACAACCTTTAGCCAAAATAACTGCGACCAACCGCTTCCGGTAACCATCAATGAGTTTCTTACAATGCTCTGCTGGAATTTTAGACCATTCTTCTTTGGCAAATTGCTCCAGGTCCCTGATATTTGAAGGGTGCCTTCTCCAAACTGCCATTTTTAGATCTCTCCACAGGTGTTCTATGGGATTCAGGTCTGGACTCATTGTTGGTCACCTTAGAAGTCTCCAGTGCTCTCTCTCAAACCATTTTCTAGTGCTTTTTGAAGTGTGTTTTGGGTCATTGTCCTGCTGGAAGACCCATGACCTCTGAGGGAGACCCAGCTTCCTCACACTGGGCCCTACATTATGCTGCAAAATTTGTTGGTAGTCTTCAGACTTCTTAATGCCATGCACACGGTCAAGCAGTCCAGTGCCAGAGGCAGCAAAGCAACCCCAAAACATCAGGGAACCTCCATCATGTTTGACTGTAGGGACCATGTTCTTTTCTTTGAATGCCTCTTTTTTCTCCAGTAAACTCTATGTTGATACCTTTGCCCAAAAAGCTCTACTTTTGTCTCATCTGACCAGAGAACATTCTTCCAAAACGTTTTAGGCTTTTTCAGGTAAGTTTTGGCAAACTCCAGCCTGGCTTTTTTATGTCTCTGGGTAAGAAGTGGGGTCTTCCTGGGTCTCCTACCATACAGTCCCTTTTCATTCAGACGCCGATGGATAGTACGGGCTGACACTGTTGTACCATCGGACTGCAGGGCAGCTTGAACTTGTTTGGATGCTAGTTGAGGCTCTTTATCCAACATCCACACAATCTTGCGTTGAAATCTCTTGTCAATTTTTATTTTCCGTCCACATCTAGGGAGGTTAGCCACAGTGCCATGGGCTTTAAACTTCTTGATGACACTGAGCACGGTAGACACAGGAACATTCAGGTCTTTGGAGATGGACTTGTAGCCTTGAGATTGCTCATGCTTCCTCACAATTTGGTTTCTCAAGTCCTCAGACAGTTCTTTGGTCTTCTTTCTTTTCTCCATGCTCAATGTGGTACACACAAGGACACAGGACAGAGGTTGAGTCAACTTTAATCTATGTCAACTGGCTGCAAGTGTGATTTAGTTATTGCCAACACCTGTTAGGTGCCACAGGTAAGTTACAGGTGCTGTTAATTACACAAATTAGGGAAGCATCACATGATTTTTCGAACAGTGCCAATACTTTTGGCCACCCTCTTTTTATATTTGGTGTGGAATTATATCCAATTTGGCTTTAGGAAATTTCTTTTTGTGTTTTTTCATTTAAGACAAATTAAATGAAGATAATAATACCAAAGAATTTGTGTTTGCAATCATTTTCAGGAAGAAACTGTGTATTATCTGTCAGAATTGCAGGGGTGTCAATACTTTTGGCCACAACTGTATATGTAGTATGTATGTATGTATGTTGTATGACTGTAGCATATATGTAGTGTGTATGTAGTATGTATATATGTATGCATGTATGTTGTATGAATGTAGTATGTATGTAGTATTTAGTATGTATGTATGTATGTTGTATGAATGTAGTATATATGTAGTATGTATGTATGTTGTGTGAATGTAGTATATATGAAGTATGTACGTAGTATGTATGTATGTTGTATGAATGTTGTATATATGTAGTATGTATGTAGTATGTATGTAGTATGCAGTATGTCTTTTTTTTTTTACATTCAACACATTAGCCGGATGATGGGACTACTACTGTCCCATCATTGGCTAATGTGTCAATCACTGTCATTGTAGCAGGCATAGCCCGATGGGACTTGTAGTCCCATCGAGCAATGCCTGCACACACACACAACCCCCGGCAGGCCCGCACAGACCCCCGGCAGGCCCGTACAGACCCCTGGCAGGCCCGCACCGTCCCCCGGCAGGCCCGCACAGACCCCCAGCAGGCCCGTACAGACCCCCAGCAGCCCACACAGACCCCCAGCAGGCCCGTACAGACCCCCGGCAGCCTGCATAGACCCCCAGCAGGCCCGCACAGACCCCAAGCAGTCCGCACAGACCCCCAGCAGGCCCGTACAGACCCCCCAGCAGCCCGCACAGACCCCCGGCAGGCCCGCACAGACCCCCAGCAGGCCCGCACAGACCGCGCATCATGATGACATCATTTCAGCAGCAAATCACAGCCATGCCATTAGTTAACATGGCTAACACAACTGGCTCATTGCATTATGGGAACTTCCGATTCCGGTATTCGATATTGTAAAAATATCTGTTTTCGGTATCGGAACTCCGATACAGCGTATATTGGCCGATACCCGATATTTGCAGTATCGGAATGCTCAACACTATTTTTTTCCTTAAAAAAAGGTTTTTTTTAGCCTGCAATTTTTATTTTCAGAAGGGTAACAGGAGAAATTGTACCCCAAAAGTTGTTGTCCAGTTTGTACCACAGTTTGGGCACATATCGGGGCTTGGAAGAGAAGTAGTGATGTTTTTGAATGCAGAATTTGATGGAATAGTCTGAGGGCATCATGTTACGTTTGCAGAGCCCCTGATGTGCCTATACAGTGGAAACCCCCCACAAGTGACCCCATTTTTGAAACTAGACCCACCAAGGAACTTATCTAGATGTGAGGTAAGCACTTTTAACCCCCAAGTGCTTTTCAGAAGTTTATAACACAGAGCCGTGAAAATCAAAAATAATTTTTTTACTCAAAAAATGATATTTTAGCCCGCAATTTTTTATTTTCTGAAGATTAAAAGGAGAAATTGGACCCCAAAAGTAGTTGTCCAGTTTGTCCTGAGTATGCTCTTACCCCATATTTGGGGGGAACCACTGTTTGGGTACTCGACGGGGCTCTGAAGGGAAGTAGTGACGTTTTGAAATGCAGACTTTGATGGAATGGTCTGTGGGCATCATGTTATGTTTGCAGAGCCCCTGATGTGCCTATACAGTAGAAATCCCCCACAAGTGACCCTATTTTGGAAACTAAACCCCCAAGGAACTTATCTAGATGTGTGGTAAGCATTTTAAACCCCAGGTGCTTCACAGAAGTTTATAACACAGAGCCATGAAAATAAAAAAAAACATTTTTTTTCCACAAAAATAATGTTTAGCCCCCAATTTTTTACTTTTCCAAGGGTAGCAGGAGAAATTAGACCGCAAAAGTTGTTGTGCAATTTTTCCTGAGAACGCTGGAACCTCATATGTTGGGGTAAACTACTGGTTGGGCACACATTGGAGCTCAGAAGGGATGGAGCACCATTTGACTTTTTGAATGCAAAATTGGCTGGAATCAATGGTGGCACCATGTCGCGTTTGGAGAGCCCCTGAAGTACCTAAACAGTGGAAATCCCTCAATTATAACTCCAACTCTAACCTCAACCCACCCCTATTCCAAAACACAGCCCTAACCCCAAAACACCCCTAACCCTAATCCCAACCCTAACCCTAATTCCAATCCTAACCCTAACCCTAATTCCAACCCAACCCTAATCCCAACCATAACCCTAATTCCAACCCTAACCCTAATTCCAATCCTAACCCTACTTCTAACCCTAACCCTAATTTCAATACTAACCTACCCTATTTCTAACTTTAACCCTAACCCAAGTAGAAAAATAGAAATAAACTTTTTTTGTTTATTTCATTATTTTTCCCTAGCTATGGGGGTGATAAATTGGGGTTTATTTACTATTTTTTTATTTTGATCACTGTGATAGGGTCTATCACAGTGATCAAAATGTACCTGGAATGAATGAATGAATGAATCTGCCCGCCAGCAGATTTGGCGGGCGCACTGTGCATGCGTCCGCCGTTTTGAAAGATGGTGACACTCATGGGAGAAGACGGAGAAACACTGGGACTCTGGAGGTACCTGGGGGAAGGGGTGGGATCGGGCTGCGGGGGGAACGGAGGACAGGACTGAGGGGAGCAGAGGGCAGTGGAGGAGAGGACAGAGATGAGGAAAGACTGACAGCGGTGGTAGATCACCGCCATCAGTCAGTGGGGGCAGCATATCACAGTCTCCAGCCATGGCTGATGATATTGCAGCATCGGCCATGGTGGATTGTAATATTTCACCAAGATTCATTGGTGAAATATTACAATTGCTCTGATTGGCTGTTTCACTTTCAACAGCCAATCAGAGTGATCATAGCCACTGGGGGCAAAGCATCCTCCCTGGGGTGAAGGACAAGTTCTCCTGTACCTGATGGAAAGGTGACCTTTCAGTAACCCTGGTCACTCGACCCGTAGGAACTCGATCTCCCCATGATGCCACATAGGCGCCACAGGTCGGATTGACACCGACTTTCTTGATGACTTCATGGCGTCACAGGTCGGGAAGGGGTTAATGAGCGGTGCCACAGGACAGCTGAATACAGGAAGAGCTGTGGTGCGAGAGACGATGGGAGAAGCAGGGACTGCAGAGACTGCGCCAGGAGGGGTTGAGTATGATGTGACCGCCATGCTCCCCCTTTCCCACTGACCCCAGGACAATAACTCGAATATAAGCCGAGAGGGCCGCTTTCAGCCTAAAAAAATGGGCTGACAATCTAGGCTTATACTCGAGTATATATGGTATATAAGAAGATAGTTTAGATTATGGCACTGAATCAATTATTTTTCATGTGGACCACCTCTTTATGAAGTTATATAGTACAATTTAAAGAATGAAACCTCAGGTTCTGTTCTTCATTGTTATTAATATAGAAGTGTAAACATAAACATTATAAAATTTAAGGTGAATTAATCAGCTTGAATATAACATACGCTTATTTTTTTTTTTTAATTACTTCATTGAGGATAAATGTATATATTTAACTTCTGAATAAGAAAATAAGAAGAGTTTAATCTACTGACTTCATCTATTTCTGCAAAACTTTGTCTTAAACTGATTCAGCTCAGAATATGATTCTTATGCTAACATATTCAAAATTTTACATTTAATGGAAGCAGTCATAAACCAATCCTATTCCATCAGTTCATACATATGCTTCGAAGAGATACAGTTCAGAATATAAATGCCTCATATATCTTTGGATGAAAGCTTTCTCTTACATTGAGTTTTCAAAACAAAGACTCTTAACAAACTGTTGATACAATGTGGAGAAACCTACCTAGAGAAAAATCTTTTCCTGCGTGGCATAATTATCATTAATGAGAGAAAAAATGTTTAAATCCTAATAAATCAAACTGGATTGACTGACCATGCATCCAAATTGCTGCATTATTCACAGTGGAATTACTCCATAGATTAACTGCAAATTGGCCTCTAAATTAAATTTAGGATTTCATTTTTCATAGCTTCTATGTTATGACAGATGAGGAAAGTCTCTGATATAAATGGCAGTGATCGCCTAAAGTTTTATTATTCAACCTTAGGATAAAACTAAACTATCTCTGTTCACAGAGATATTAACTCAATTTAGTTTGGCAAGCATAATAAACACTATTATAAATTGGCATAGTGTATCACATTTTCTGCTATATCATACAAGACTGTAGAGCAACAAATAATAGAGCAATTTCTCTGCATATAAATGCTAACAGGTATGCTATATAATGCACAATCAAAGGGTGAAATGTTCATCCCCTATACAGCTGCAGGAAATATAACAGCATTTTCATGAATTATTGCAATTACTTACATGCCTCTTATACGGTTTATTCTTATAATTATACAATCACTTTCAACATATAAATGCAGAATTACAGAACGTGCAAGGTGTAACTTGGTCTACATATTAAAAAGCCACCATGATTAGGGAAAAACATCAGGATATACAGATATGACTTATTTGAAAAAGATTTTGCAAGTTAAAATACATGCATTGTAATATAGGGTGATATACAGTACATATACACATAGTAAAGATTTGCCTCATAAGATTAAAAATTGTCAAAATATTGATTTGCGAACAGTGTGTTTTGCATTAAAATTTTGTAATATAGTCCCTGATGAGGCAGAAGTGAAACTCGCGTTAGAGTGGTGTCATGGGTCTGTGGCATGCTCTCTTGGTCTGTGTTATGCATATCTGTTGATATCATGTCTTCATTCATTATCCTGGGTTTTTCTCTGTGTTGTATTATATAATTCATTTTGTTTATATCCTTATTTATTACATTCATTTATTTGTCTATAATCTTGCTGTCACTTGACAATTAGATTTTGTTTCTTTAATATTCATATATCTGTTACCACCATATTGTAACGAATGGAAGCGGAGGCAGAGATGGTGAAGTTCACATTCGTTTTTATTTTTAAAGTGGAACCTCGGGACCATGGTCCAGGGGGCTCCAAAGGGGCGTGACTAGTGAGCTCCGGGTACCCATAGTAAAGCCCCGCAGACAGGGCCAGAATGGAATACCCGGAGGACTCAGGTACTACCTCAAGTTAGACTCCGGACATGTGGCAGCTGTCCCAGTGGGACCAAAAGGGATAACAGTAGTTACAGCAGAGTCCGTAATGAGATGGGTCCTGGATCCGGGTAGTTGGTAAGTAGTTGGTTCCAGTGACCTTCACACAGTCCCCGGACTCGGATGGATGTTGGCAGAATGGGATGGCTTTCACCCAGATGGTTGCAGATATAACCAGGAAGCACAGGATACTGATACTCTGTGGAGACAGATAGCATTAAAGAATGCACAGAGACTGCAGACACAGCCCAGACAGGTTAGCAAGAGAACCGGATGTAGCAATGATTGATAATCGTTGCTCCGGTGCTCTCCCTATGGAGGAGAGGCCAGAAATAGCAGCCAGTGCCCTGCCATTGGTTAATTGCACTTTTTCAAAAATGCACGCTGTCCCTTTAAGAAGGCAGGAGAGTGGGCGGGCATGCCCTAATAGCTTTAGTTACAGATCAGCCGACAAGAAGCCAGGAGGTGGAGGCAGGAGGGAGACCTGAATGCTGAGCAGCAGCATGAGACACAGAGGAGGCTGGCTGCTGCCTAAGGACAGCGTGTGAGGCTCGAGGTGAGTGCCCAGAATGGGGGGCAGCGGCAGACCTTGGCGCAGTGCCAGGATGGGGACCAGGTGTAACAGTGGAAGACCTGGGCGCCGTGCCAGGACAGGGACCGGGTGTAACAGTATCCCCCTCTTTACACCCCCTCTTCTTCAAGCCTGCGTAGAAGTTTTTAAGGAGAAGAGGAGCCTGGATGTTCTCTCTAGGCACCCAAGATCTCTCCTCAGGACCAAAACCCTTCCAGTCCACCAGGTAGTGGGTCTTACCCTTTAATTTTTTTATGGCCAGGATATGTTTTACCTCAAAAACATCATTCTCTGAGACAGGGTCAGGAGTGGTTCTCGGATCCTTAAAGAAGGGGCTCAAAACTACTGGTTTGAGGAGAGAAACATGAAAGCAGTTAGGCACACGAAGGGAAGTAGGCAGCTTCAGCTTGTAAGAGACTGGATTGATTTATCTCAAGATCTCAAATGGTCCAATGAACTGGGGACCCAATTTGTAGGATGACATCTTTAAACGGATATACTTTGAAGAGAGCCATACCTTGTCTCCGGGGCGAAAGATAGGCGTATCCAAACGTCTCTTGTCCGCATGCCTTTTCATACACTGGGAGGCTTTCTCCAAACCTTCGGAGAAATTATTGGCAGCCGGAATGCCAGATGATCCAGAGATGGGAAGAGGTATTCCGGGTTGCAGTCCGAAGACAATCTGAAAGGGAGACTTTCCAGAAGATTCACTTACTTGGTTGTTGTAGGAAAATTCGGCCCAGGACAATAAGTCTACCCAGTTATTATGATGCGCATTGACAAAGTGACGCAGGAATCCAGCCAGGATTTGATTTGTCTTCTCCACTTGTCCATTGGACTGGGGATGGTATGCTGAAGAAAAATCCAGTTCAATTCTTACCAGTTTACAAACTGCTCTCCAGAATCTTGAGGTGAACTGGATTCCTCTGTCGGACACGATGTGGAGAGGGAAACCATGGAGACGGAAGATGTGCCAGATGAACAGATCCACCAACTCAGGAGCAGTTGGAAGACCAGGTAGCAGAATGAAGTGAGCCATTTTAGAGAAGCGGTCCACCACTACCCACACCACTGAACAGCCAGATGAGATCGGAAGATCTGTGATGAAGTCCATCGCGATGTGTTGCCAGGGAGCGGACGCAATTGGAAGAGGCTGAAGCCTACCTGCGGGTAGGTGCTTGGCCGTCTTGTTATGGGCACAGGAAGGACAGGCTGTGACTAGTGTTGAGCGATACCACCCGATACTGAAAAATATCGTATCGGAATGGATCGGCCGATCTAAAAAAAGTATCGGGTATCGCCGATTCCGATCCCGGAAGTCCCATTCAAGTCAATGGAACAGAAATATCGGAATTAAAAAAACCCTTTCTTTCCCTGTTGGTTAATTCTACATGGAGAAAAACAACTAATAATAACGTAGAATGTATTGTGGGAGGTGTAGGAGACATTAAAGCCATAGAGCTTTAGCCCAGTCAAATGGAATCGCAGTATTTTTTTTTAAAGACGTTCGTAGTTACAAAGATATTGACTATGTTAAAGTCTTAAATTTTTGTCAGATATGTATGTTTCACTACTTCCATGCTCTTCACCTTCTTTTTTACTTCTCCCACACTTTCTCCTTCATCATCTTCAGCAGCAGCAGTATCTTCTTCTTCTTCTTCTTTTATTCTTCTTCTTTCATTCTTCTTCTTTTATTCTTCTTCATATTCTACTTCTTCATCTTCTTCCTATTCTTCTTCATCATATTCTTATTTGTGTCAGGCATTCCTGTAGTTGTTATCTATAAAAGTTTGAAGATTACACCTTCCGTTCAGCCTGTCACAAAAGATTTACAACAGGATTTGTCCGCGTTCAGTTTGGCCTGCAGCAGCAGGCCTTTTCCAGGGGCACCACGAGGAGGAACGGACTCACGCCCATACACTGCTTAGTCTTCTTCTGCTTATAAATTAGATAATATCATTTGCTCTGATTGTTAGCCTTATGCTTCATGTTGTTCTGCTTTTGGATTTTATGCTTCTTGGTCTTCTGTCTCTTGTTGTTCTGCATCTTGGTGGTTGTCTTCCTGTTCTTTGTCCTCTTGGTCATTTTCTTCAGAGTCATCTTTTAGGTATTCTTCTGTGTGGTCTTCAGGGTCGTCGTCTTCAGGGTCATTGTCAGGGAGATCCAGAGTGGGAATCAAAAACCATTTCCACAAGCTTGAACTTGGAAAAGTAGCAGAAGGTACAAGAAGGCTGAGGAACTGCCGAGAACCAGCTGACGGTACTGGAACCCGGAGGGGCAGCAGAATGAACAAGAGCCAATGGCACAACCGTGGACCAACTGACGTTGCTGGAACACGGTTACTAAGCAGGAGGTACCTGTGCTCCAAAGCACTACCAAGGACCAGCAGACGTTGCTGGAACTCGGATACCAAGAAGGAGGCACCTAGGCCAAAGGCTCTGCCAAGAACCAGCTGACGGTGCTGGAACCTGGATGGGTAGCAGAAGCTGCAAGAGCAAATGACACTAGTGAGGACCAGCTGATGGTGCTGGAACCCGATGGGGCAGCAGAAGGAACAAGAGCCAATGGGAGAACCGTGGAGCAGCTGACGGTGCTGTAACACAGCTTCTAAGCAGGAGGTACCTGTGCTACAAAGCACTACCAAAGACCAGCTGACGTTGCTGGAACTCGGATACCAAGACGGAGGCACCTAGGCCAAAGGCTCTGCCGAGAACCAGCTGACGGTGCTGGAACCCGGATGGGTGGCAGAAGGTACCCAGGAAAAAAACAAAGTTGCAAGGCCGTGAGCCGGCCGCAGTTACCGAAACCCACAGTCCTACAGGGGGTGCTTGTCCTATTGGCACTACGGAACCAGCCTTTATTACCAGAACCCGCAGCCCACATAGGAAGTACCGAAACTGTAGGCACCATAGACTCGGCTAACCCGACCGCAACATGACAGGACAACGTATCGGTGGCAAAGTGACGTTGACACTACCCGGAAACAGCAATCGTGCTGGAACCAGGCTGGGCAGGAGGGAGTGCCCATGCTAAAGACACTTCTGAGAACCAGCTGACGGTGCTGGAACCCGGATGGGTAGCATTAGCTACAAGAGTCAATGGAACTACCGAGAACCAGCTGACGGTGCTGGAACCCGGAGGGGCAGCAGAAGGAACAACAGCCAATGGCACAACCGTGGACCAGCTGACGGTGCTGGAACACGGTTACTAAGCAGGAGGTACCTGTGCTCCAAAGCACTGCCAAGGACCAGCAGACGTTGCTGGAACTCGAATACCGAGAAGGAGGCACCTAGGCCAAAGGCTCTGCTGAGAGCCAGCTGACGGTACTGGAACCTGGATTGGTAGCAGAAGCTACAAGAGCAAATGACACTAGCGAGGACCAGCTGACGGTGCTGGAACCCGGAGGGGCAGCAGAAGGAACAAGAGCCAATGGGACAACCGTGGACCAGCTGACGGTGCTAGAACACGGTTTCTAAGCAGGAGGTACCTGTGCTAAAAAAGCACTACCAAGGACCAGCAGATGTTGCTGGAACTCGGATACCATGAAGGAGGCACCTAGGCCAAAGGCTCTGCCGAGAACCACCTGACGGTGCTGGAACCCGGATGGGTAGCAGAAGGTACCCAGGAAAAAACAAAGTTGCAAGGCCGTGAGCCGGCCGCAGTTACCGAAACCCACAGTCCTACAGGGGGTGCTTGTCCTATTGGCACTACGGAAGCAGCCTTTATTACCAGAACCCGCAGCCCACATAGGAAGCACCGAAACTGCAGGCACCATAGACTCGGCTAACCCGACCGCAACACGACAGGACAAAGTATCGGTGGCAAAGTGACGTTGACACTTCCCGGAAACAGCAGGCGTGCTGGAACCAGGCTGGGCAGGAGGGAGTACCCGTGCCAAAGACCCGGCCGAGAACCAGCTGACGGTGCTGGAACCTGGATGGGTAGCAGAAGTTACCCATGAAAAACAAAGTTGCAAGGCCGCGAGCCGGCCACAGTTACCGAAACCCACAGTCCTACAGGGAGTGTTTGTCCTATAGGCACTATGGAACCAGCCTTTGTTACCAGAACCCGCAGCCCACATAGGAAGCACTGAAACTGCAGGCACCATAGACTCGGCTAACCCGACTGCAACACGACAGGACAACGTATCAGTTACAAAGTGATGTCGACACTACCCGGAAACAGCAAGCATGCTGTAAACAGGCTGGGCAGGAGGGAGTACCCGTGCCAAAGACACTGCCGAGAACCAGCTGACGGTGCTGGAACCCGGAGGGGCAGCAAAAGGAACAAGAACCAATGGCACAACCGTAGACCAGCTGACGGTGCTGGAACATGGTTTCTAAGCAGGAGGTACCTGTGCTAAAAAGCACTACCAAGGACCAGCAGACGTTGCTGGAACTCGGATACCATGAAGGAGGCACCTAGGCCAAAGGCTCTGCCGAGAAACAGCTGACGTTGCTGGACCCCGGCTGGGCAGGAGGGAGTACCCGTGGCAAACACACTTCTGAGCAGCAACATGCGATGTTGAAGCCCAGGGGTCAATCAGGCAGCAGGCTGAGGCCAACTTGGAGCGAGTTTTATATTGGTTGTACACAACTACTGATTGTAACCATGATCCACTTTGGCCTCTGGCTCTACTGTCCCTAGTATTTCCCCTGGCCTCCAACCATGGCAGTTGCTGCTCTGCAGAGTTGTCTGCACAATCCACACTTGTTCCTGAGTTACTGGGGCTCAGTCACATCAGTTGATCCCCTGATGTGTGTCCGGCAAGGTGTCCTGCTCTGTCCACATTCCCACAACTATTAATGGGAATGGGGACAGAGCAGGAGACATTGCCGGACACACCACAGGGGATCAACTGATGTGACTGAGCCCCAGTAACACAGGAACAAGTGTGGATTGTGCAGATGGCACATCAGAGCAGCGACTGACGGGGTTGGAGGCCAGGTGAAATACTAGAGACAGTACAGCCAGAGGCCTAAGTGGACCATGGTTAAAAGTCAGTAGTAGTGTGATGTTGGAGGCAGCAGGAGACTTTGCCATCCGCACAGCAGGGGAACAGCTGGCGTTACTGAACCCCACAGACACAGGAGCGAGTGTTTCTATCTGTGCGGACGGCACTTCCAAGCTACAACTGGCTGTGTTGAAGCCCAGGATCAATGCTCCGAGCAGGCTGAGGCCTACTTGGAGCAAGTGGAAAATAACATGGAGTGTGATGTTGGAGGCAGCAGGAGACTTTGCCATCCGCACAGCAGGGGAACAGCTGGCGTTATTGAACCCCACAGACACAGGAGCGAGTGTTTCTATCTGTGCGGACGGCACTGCCAAGTTACAACTGGCTGTGTTGAAGCCCAGGATCAATGCTCCGAGCAGGCTGAGACCTACTTGGAGCAAGTGGAAAATAACATGTAGTGTGATGTTGGAGGCAGCAGGAGACTTTGCCATCCGAACAGCAGGGGAACAGCTGGCATTACTGAAACCCACTATCACAGGAGCTAGTGTGTTTTTCTCTGTGAAGACGGCACTTCTGAACACCAACTGATGTTGTTGGAGCCCAGGATGAGGCATGGAGCTGGCTGAGGCCAACTTGCAGCACATTTTATAGAGGTAGTAGACTATTACTGATTGTAACCGTGCTCCACTATGGCCTCCGGCTCCACTGTCTCTAGTATTTCCCCTGGCCTCCAACCCCGCCAGTGACAGCTCTGAAGTGGCGTCAGCACAATCCACACTTGTTCCTGTGTCACTTGGGCTCAGCCCCGTCAGTTGATCCCGTGATGTGTGTCCGGCAAGGTCTCCTGCTCTGTCCTCATTCACACTACTAGTAATGGGAATTTGGACAGAGCAGGAGACCTTGCCGGACACACATCAGGGGATCAACTGACGTGACTGAGGCCAAGTAACACTGGAACAAGTGTGGATTATGCAGACGCCACTTAAGAGCTGTCACTGGCTGGGTTGGAGGCCAAGGGAAATAATAGAGACAGTGGAGCCAGAGGCCGAAGTGGAGCAGGGTTAAAAATCAGTAATAGTTTGAATGTGGATGGAGCAGGAGACTTTGCCGTCCACACAGCAGGGGAGCAGCTGGCGTTACTGAACCCCACTAACACAGGAGCTAGTGTTTTTCTCTGTGCAGACGACACATCTGAGCAACAACTGGCTGTGTTGAAGCCCAGGGATTATAGTTCAGGTGGTAGAAACATGAACACAACAGGAGGCCTGGATACACTTGCCAACCAATTATTTAGTCGGGAAGAGGACTGGCAAATTCTAGGAAGATCCAGGCCTTGCTCATTTTCAGAAAAGTAAGCCGGTCGACGTTATCGGAAGAAAGTCGCGTGCGACGGTCTGTTAGTACACCACCTGCGGCACTAAAGACACGTTCCAATATTACACTGGCAGCAGGGCAAGCCAGCACCTCCAATGCATACTGGCTAAGCTCTGGCCATGTATCCAGCTTAGAGACCCAAAACTTGAAGGGAAAAGAGTCTTCTGGGAGTACACTCATAGGGTAAGACATGTAGTCTGTCACCATCTGACGGAAACGTTGCCTCCTGCTGACTGGAGCCGTCAGTGATGGTGTAGAAAATTGTGGCGGACACACAAAACTTTGCCACATTTGGGCCATACTGGTCTTGCCTTGTGCTGAGGCGTTGCCTCTGCTCCCTCTTTGTGCCGAGTTTCCTCCACTGGCTCGACGCACAGAGGTGCTTTGTAAAGCACTTGCACGACTGCTGTAGGGTGGAATGGAAAACATGATGGCCTGCACCAGTGTGTCTTGGTACTCCCGCAGTTTACGCTCGCGATTCAACGTTGGTATGAGGGTTTGCAAGTTGTCCCGGTAGCGAGGATCTAGGAGGGTGTACACCGAATAATCAGCCATGTAGAGAATGTGGGTGATGCGGCGGTCGTTTCTCAGGCACTGCAGTGTTATGATTGAGTCACCGTAGGAGGCAAAAACAGAAATACAAGCTAAGTCCAGAAAACCAGAGAAGATGGCAACTATCAGATTGCAGACCCCTGAACCTATCAACACAACTAGCAGTAGCCGTGGGGGGTTCCTACGATGCCCTAGACCCCTCGATCACAGCCGGAGAATTAAATAGGCCTAAAGAAAGAAAGGGGAAATCTAAACTGCCCCAGAGCAGACCCCAAAGCAATAGGCAGCCCCCAACATATAATGACGGTGAAGCAAGATGAAAACACTAACACAGACAGAAAGATAGACTGAGCAAAGCCAGGGCCCAAAACTACCTAGATAGGAAAGGACAGGAAGGCTGCTGTCTGCAATCTGCAAAACCCTATCAAAGACATAAGCCAACAAGCTGATATGAAAAAGACCCTGAAGCAGCTAGGCTTCAAAAACTAAATCAGCACTCAGGTATTTTCAGAAGACAGAGCTAAAGGAATTCAGCACACCCCAGCAGGGAATGGCAGAAATCCAGAAAAACAAAGCAAAACAAAGTCAAAGCACAAATGCAAAAAGCCGAGCAGCAAACTTAGCTTTAGAGGAGCAGGAATTCAGACTGGTCTCCAAGGATCCCACAGAGAAATCACCCGCAGGGCAGAAGGCCGTCGGCAGCCTTATATCCAGTAAGTAACTCCACTCAGCCAGTCATCATCATCAGCCTCAGGTGTTTGATAATCAGGCTCACTACCTTTCTTTACCAGAAGAGGGAGTTCCTCGGGCCTCAGTAGTGAAGGGGAAAATGAACTCACAACAGTACCTCCCCCTTGAGGAGGGGTCACCGAACCCTCAACCACACCACCAGGGCGATCAGGGTGAGCCCGATGAAAGGCACGCACCAATCTTTTGGCATGAATATCAGAGGCAGAGACCCAGGAATTATCCTCCTGACCATAACCCTTCCACTTAACCAAATACTGGAGTCTCCGTCTAGCCAGACGGGAATCCAGTACTTTCTCTACCTCATATTCCATGTTACCTTCAACCAATACAGGTTCTGGAGGTGCCACCCCCGGAACAACAGGTTCAACAAACCTCTTCAACAAAGATTTATGGAACACATTATGGATTTTAAATGTGACAGGAAGAGCCAAATGAAAAGAGACCAGATTAATAATCTCCACAATCTTGTAAGGTCCAATAAATCTAGGCTTAAACTTAGGAGAAGCCACCTTCATAGCAATATTTTTTGATGATAACCACACCATATCACCAACCTTAAACTGGGGACCAATGGTCCTATGTCGGTTGGAAAACCGCTGTGCCTTTTCCTGGGAGAGAGATAACTTATCCACCACTTGGTCCCAGATCTGGTGCATTCTCTCCCCCAAAGTGTCAACACCTGGGCAGGCAGAGGGCTCCACCTGCCCTGAAGAAAATCGAGGATGAAACCCAAAGTTACAAAAAAAGGTGACATCAAAGTGGCAGAACTAGCTCTATTATTTAAAGCAAATTCGGCCAAGGGCAAGAATGAAACCCAATCATCCTGATCAGCAGAAATAAAACATCTCAAATATGACTCCAAGGTCTGGTTTGTTCTCTCTGTCTGCCCATTGGTCTGAGGGTGAAAAGCAGAGGAGAAGGACAACTGAATTCCCAGCCTGGAACAGAAAGTTCTCCAAAATCTAGACACAAACTGGACTCCTCTGTCAGATACAATGTTCTCAGGAATCCCGTGCAAACGAACCACCTGTTGTAAAAACAGGGGCACCAACTCAGAGGAAGACGGCAACTTAGGGAGTGGTACAAGATGAACCATCTTAGAGAACCTATTACAATTCACCCAAATAACAGTCATCCTTTGAGAGACAGGCATATCAGAGATGAAATCCATTGAAATATGGGTCCATGGCCTCTTGGGGACAGGCAAAGGCATCAACAACCCAACTAGAGCGAGAACACGATTTAGACTGGGAGCACGTCCCACAGGACTGCACAAAATTCCTGACATCACGAGACAAGGCGGGCCACCAAAAAAACCGACTCACCAGATCTCTAGTACCAAAAATACCTGGATGACCAGCCAAAGCAGAGCAATGAACTTCAGACATCACTCTCTTCTTCCACTGGTCAGGAACATACAACTTTCCACTGGGACAACGCTCAGGTTTGTCCTCCTGGAACTCTTCCAGAGCACGTCTCAAATCGGGCGAGATGGCAGAAAGAACTACCCCTTCGCCTAAAATGGTAGCAGGCTTGGTCACCACAGGAGAATCAGCAAAGAAGCTCCTAGAGAGGGCGTCTGCCTTGACATTCTTCGTTCCAGGAAGAAAAGAAACCACAAAATCAAAACGTGTAAAAAACAAGGCCCACCTAGCCTGTCTAGGGTTCAAGCGCTTAGCCGACTCTAGGTAAATCAAATTCTTGTGGTCAGTGAGGACCACGAATTGATGCTTGGCTCCCTCCAACCAATGTCTCCACTCCTCAAATGCCCATTTCATGGCCAACAGTTCCCTATTCCCCACATCATAGTTACGTTCAGATGGAGAGAACTTTCGGGAAAAGAAAGCACAGGGATTCATTTTAGATGTTACAGGATCCTTTTGGGACAAAACAGCTCCTGCACCAATCTCAGAAGCATCCACCTCTACCTGGAATGGAAGTGAGACATCAGGTTGCCGCAAAACCGGGGCGGAGGTGAATCTTCGCTTCAGCTCCTGAAAGGAAGAAACAGCCTCCGGAGACCAATTTAACACATCAGCACCCTTCTAAGTCAAATCAGTCAATGGCTTGGCAATACTAGAAAATTTTGCTATAAATTTCCGATAAAAATTAGCAAAACCCAAAAACTTCTGGAGGGCCTTAAAAGAAGTGGGCTGAACCCAATCGTAAATGGCCTGTACCTTGGCCGGGTCCATTTCAATAGTTGACGGGGACAAAATAAATCCCAAAAAAGAAATCCTCTGTACTCCAAAAAGGCATTTAGATCCTTTGACATACAGGGAATTCTCCCTCAAGATCCGGAACACAGTCCGAATATGTTCCACATGAGAATCTCAATCCTTGGAGAAGATCAAAATATCATCCAGATAGATAATCAAAAATTTATCGACAAAATCTCGGAAAATATCGTTCATGAAGCACTGGAAGACAGAAGGGGCATTAGTGAGCCCAAAAGGCATCACCAGGTACTCAAAATGTCCCTCTGGAGTATTAAACGCCGTCTTCCATTCATCCCCATGCTTAATGCGAATAAGATTATACGCCCCCCTGAGGTCAAGCTTGGCAAACCAGCAAGCACCTTTAACTCTGGAGAATAGATCAGAAATCAGGGGTAACGGATACTGATATTTAACAGTAATTTTGTTGAGGGCACGATAATCAAAACAAGGTCTTAATGATCCATCCTTTTTGGCTACAAAAAAAAAACCGGCACCTAAGGGTGACGAGGATGGTCTAACATGACCCTTCTCCAACGCCTCCTTAATATAGGATCGCATAGCCTCGTGCTCGGGTACAGATAAATTGAAGAGCCGACCCTTGGGAAATTTACACCCCGGGCTCAGTTCAATTGCACAGTCATAACTCCTATGAGGAGGCAGAGACGCAGACTCATTCTCACTAAATACATCATAAAAGTCCGCCAAATAATCAGGAACATCATGCGACTGAGGAGAGGTGGAAAACACCGGAGCCTCACTAAAGGCACACAGACAACCCCCAACTCACCACAGACACAGATTTCCAATCCAAAACTGGATTATGAATTTGTAACCAGGGAAACCCCAGAACAATAGTATCATGCAGATTATGCAACACCAAAAATCTGCAATTTTCTTGATGGTCTGGGGCGACCCGCATTACCACCTGGGTCCAAAACTGAGGTTTATTTTTAGCCAAAGGAGTAGCATCAATCCCCCTCAAAGGGATAGGCGTCTGCAGAGGTGTCATCGGAAATCCACAACGTTTAGCAAAATCCAAGTCCATTAGGTTTAGAGCTGCTCCCGAATCCACAAAAGCCTTGGCGGAAAATGTGGACAGGGAGCAGATCAGAGTAATAGCCAGAAGAAACTTAGGTTGAACACCCCCAATAGAAAACGTGTGTGCAAAGCGTTTCTCTTGTTTAGGACAGACAGAAATAATATGAGAGGCATCTCCACAGAAAAAACACAACTTATTACGCCTTCTGAACTCCTGACGCTGCTCTCTGGAAAAAACTCTATCACATTGCATAGGTTCAGACATTTTTTCAACAGGTGGCAACACCTCTCGTGCAGCTTTGCGTTCGCGCAAACGCCGATCAACCTGAATGGCTAATAACATAGAATCGTCAAGACCAGAGGGAACAGGAAATCCCACCATAGTATCTTTTACGGCTTCTGACAACCCCTTCCGAAAGAGAGCAGCCAAGGCACTATCATTCCAGGTAGTAAGTACTGCCCACTTTCGGAATTTTTGACAGTACAATTCTGCAGAATCACGACCCTGGTTCAATGCCAGCAGGGTCTTTTCAGCCTGATCAATGGCATTAGGTTGGTCATACAACAACCCCAAGGCCTGAAAAAATGCGTTCACATTAGTCAGAATAGGATCATCTGGTTTCAAAGAAAACGCCCAATCCTGGGGATCGCCACGCAGCAAAGAGATGACAATTTTAACCTGCTGCGTGGAGCTCCCTGACGAGTTAGGCTTCAAGGCAAAAAATAATTTACAATTATTTTTGAAATTCAAAAATTTAGACCGATCCCCAAAAAATACATCAGGTGTAGGAATCTTTGGTTCAGCAGCATGTGAATGAGCAAGGTAGGCGGAAATTCCCCACACTTCCGCAGCGAGCTGCTCCACACGATCAGACAATTGCTTTATCTCCATTGAGAGAAAAAAAAATTCCCCCTACAGACTCAGAGATATAGAGGAAAAAATATACACACTTATTTTTTTTTTTTTTTTTACAATTCTTTCCTGCTATTGAGTACCCTAGGATCTGCGGTATGGCGGGTGATTCTGTTATGATTGAGTCACCGTAGGAGGCAAAAACAGAAATACAAGCTAAGTCCAGAAAACCAGAGAAGTTGGCAACTATCAGATTGCAGACCCCTGAACCTATCAACACAACTAGCAGTAGCCGTGGGGGGTTCCTACGATGCCCTAGACCCCTCGATCACAGCCGGAGAATTAAATAGGCCTAAAGAAAGAAAGGGGAAATCTAAACTGCCCCAGAGCAGACCCCAAAGCAATAGGCAGCCCCCAACATATAATGACGGTGAAGCAAGATGAAAACACTAACACAGACAGAAAGATAGACTGAGCAAAGCCGAGGCCCAAAACTACCTAGATAGGAAAGGACAGGAAGGCTGCTGTCTGCAATCTGCCAAAACCCTATCAAAGACATAAGCCAACAAGCTGATATGAAAAAGACCCTGAAGCAGCTAGGCTTCATAGGCTTCAAAAACTAAATCAGCACTCAGGTATTTTCAGAAGACAGAGCTAAAGGAATTCAGCACACCCCAGCAGGGAATGGCAGAAATCCAGAAAAACAAAGCAAAACAAAGTCAAAGCACAAATGCAAAAAGCCGAGCAGCAAACTTAGCTTTAGAGGAGCAGGAATTCAGACTGGTCTCCAAGGATCCCACAGAGAAATCACCCGCAGGGCAGAAGGCCGTCGGCAGCCTTATATCCAGTAAGTAACTCCACTCAGCCAGTCATCATCATCAGCCTCAGGTGTTTGATAATCAGGCTCACTACCTTTCTTTACCAGAAGAGGGAGTTCCTCGGGCCTCAGTAGTGAAGGGGAAAATGAACTCACAACACTGCAGCATGAAGTCAACCATGTGCTCCAGATTCCCAACTGCCAAAGAACCGCTGTCCCCTGCTTGAGGCATGATCTCTGCCTGCTCTCCATCACCCCACCCTCGCTGTACATACTGACTAGAGCTTTGTGTACCTCCCTCCTGTGGAGAGATGTCTTCCTCCTCTATTGACTCCTCCTCATCCTCCTCACAAAGTGTCCCCTGCCTAGGCCTTTGTGAGGAAGCACGTAGCGCAGACTGTCCAGAAGCAGATGGCATTTGGGACTCCTCATCCTCCATCTCTTCCAAAACCTCATCCCTTAGTGCTTGCAGTGTTTTTTGAAGCATGCAGATAAGGGGGACAGTCATGCTTACTAGTGCATCATCTGCACTCGCCATCTGCTTGGAATCTTCGAAGGCACGCAAAACGAAGCAGATGTCCTTCATAGAGGCCCACTCAGTGGTGCTGAAGTGTGACCGGCTCACATTGCGACTTGTTTGCGCCTGATGCAGCTGGTACTCCATGACTGCTGCCTGCTGCTCACACAACCTCTCCAACATATGTAACGTTGAATTCCACCTGGTGGGTAGGTCACATATGATGCGATGTTCCGGAAGGCGGAATCGGCGCTGCAGAGCAGCAAGGCGCGATCTTGCCATGCTGGAACGCCGCAAGTGAGCGCACTCTATGCGGACCTTGTGCAGCAGTGCATCAAGATCCGGATAGTCCCTCAGAAAGCTCTGCATGACCAAGTTGAGCACATGTGCCAGACATGGGATGTGAGTGAGGTTGCCAAGGCCAAGAGCTGCCACCAGATTTCAGCCATTGTCACACACTACCAAGCCCGGCTGGAGATTCGCTGGCAGAAACCACACGTCGCTCTCCTGCTTGATGGCATTCCAGAGCTCCTGCGCTGTGTGGCTTCGATTCCCCAATGAAATTAATTTCCGTACGGCCTGTTGACGTTTGGCCACGGCTGTGCTCATATCGGTCGTAACAGGCTCCTGCTGCGCTGTTTCAGAGGAACTGGAGTAGGAGGAGGAGTCAATGTGTACAGATTGGATTCCTGCAATCCGTGGAGTTGGCAGAACACGTAGAGCGCCACTCTCCAGATCTGTACCCGGCTCCACAACATTGACCCAATGGGCGGTGAGGGAAAGGTATCATCCCTGTCCATGGTTACTGGTCCACGCATCGGTGGTCAGGTGGACCTTGCTACTGACTGCGTTTAGTAGCGAATGTTTTATGTTTGCCTCCACATGTTTCTGCAGGGCAGGGACGGCTCGCCTGCTGAAATAAAAGCGGCTGGGCACAGTGTATTGTGGGACTGCCAATGCCATGAAGTCCCGGAAGGTGTAATTCTCCACCAGCCTGAATGACAGAATTTCAAGGGCCAGTAGTTTGGCAAAGTCAGCATTCAGAGTCTGTGCTCGGGGATGGTTTGCCGAGTATGGCCGCCTTTTCTCCCATGCCTGTGCTACCGATGGCTGCCGAGTGGCCTGGGAGTGTGAGGATGACTTGGAACGTGGTTCTGTGGGTGGAATGTCACAGGGTCTCCGGACAACAGTGCCAGAGGTTCTTCCTTGTCGATCCTGTGAGGAAGCTGAACCAGCTGTGTGTGAGCTGGAGGAAGAGGCCCCAACACGAGCTGAAGAGGTGGTAGGTGGTGCTGTACGTTGGCCTACGTCTTCAGTGTGTCTGTGTAACTCCAGCTCATGCTTGGTCCGCACATGTTTCGAAATAATAGTGGTATTGAGGTTGCTGACATTTTTCCCTCTTTTGACTCTCTGATGACACAGCTTGCATTTGACAAAGCAAATGTCATCTGCAACTGTGTCAAAAAAGGACCATGCACTGCAAGTCTTTGGAGCGCCCTTTTTGCCTTTTGAAAGTGGAATGCTCCTAACGGGTGCCGAAGTGGAGGCTACAGGCAACCAAGTCTGCCCCCTCCCTCTCCCTCCGGTTTTGGCCGTTCGGAGAATCTCTACCTCAGAGCTGCTCTGACCACCTTCCTATTCCTCACGCCATGATGGGTCAAGGACCTCATCATCTACACTCCCCTCTTCAAACACCTGCTTCTCCTGGGTTGTCTCGCCAGCACCGTACGCACCAGAAAGTGGTAACTGAGTCTCGTCATCATCTGATACGTACTGAGGTGTGCTGACCATAGGCACTCGCCCACCCACCTCTTCAGATTCAGTGGGACAAAGAAGTTGCGCATCACTGCATACTCCCTCTTCTTCACCTTCTGGAATGCTGCTTGGCTGGCCCCCTCTTTCCAAACCAACAGATTCCGAGAACAGAAGTAGAGACTGTGATGACTCCTGTCCAGTGGTCTCTGACTGCCTGGGCACTTTGGCAGGTGGTGAAGAGACAGATGGTTGCTCTTCGGTGCACTGGCCCTGAGAGGATGTGGAAGTAATTGAAGTCGATGTGTTAGCTGCCATCCATCCGACAACGGCTTCAATTTGTTCCTCCTGCAGCAGTGGGGTACAGTGAGGTCCTACAAAGCTGCGCATAAAGGACTGTTGCCTGCTAAAACTGGGGGATGCTGACTCACTGGTGCCAACAGCAGGCACAGAATCCCCACGTCCTCTCCCTGCAGAATCCCCACGTCCTCTCCCTGCTGAAAATCCACGCCCACGGCCACGTGCCTTACTCCCTGCCTTCTTCATCTTGCTAGACTGAGAAAGATAGGCAGAAAAGTACAAAGGGGGGCCTTAGTGTGCTTATTCCTGAACAGCTGGTTACAGGTATAAGAAACACTAATTTTATGAAGTGTGTGTGTCGACTACACTTTAATAGGAGATAATGTGGCCTACACAACTTTCAAATGTAGTGTTTGGTGAAATTTGTTGTTTTTTTGGGGGGAAAAAAAACTAAAAGGATGTGACCAAAGATTTGAAAGTCAGAGTATCACCAATTTTTTGGAGCTATTACAATGCAGGCAGGTTACCTACAATGCAAAAGATGAGGCTCCAAAAAATTGGGTAATACTAATCTGGCTGCAGCTGAAGGGCACAAGCCAGAAAAAAGGCTCCTCTATCTACTCCTATATAGGGTTTGCAGCCAACCAATGTAGATGGATATGGATGGATGCACACTAATAGGAGAAGAAAAAATGAGCTGCAATTAAAGAAATATATGTGTGAGGCAGTGACGCACGCTGAGCAGCCTACAACCAGACGTAGCTGCAGGACACACTACTCAGCGTGAGCTGCACTCACACACAGTCAGAGAGCTCTCAGACAGCCGTGAACAGTGCAGCTAAGTGGGCACTAGCACTAACAGGCTGCAGAAAGGCTCCGCTGTGTACTCCTGGAGTGTTTGCAACCACCGTATATGGATACGGATGGATGCACACTAATAGGAGAAAAATGAGCTGCAATAAAAGAAAAATGTGTGAGGCAGTGACACGCTGAGCGGCCTACAACCAGACGTAGCTGCAGGACACACTACTCAGCGTGAGCTGCACTCACACACAGTCAGAGACCTCTCAGACAGCCGTGAACAGTGCAGCTAAGTGGGCACTAGCACTGAAAGGCTGCAGAAAGGCTCTGCTGTCTACTACTAGTGTTTGCAACCAACGTATATGGATATGGATGGAAGCACACTAGATAGAAATTTTTTAAAATAAGCAGCTCAAAAAGAAAAATATGTATGAGGCAGCAGTGAGGCACGCTGGGCGGCATACAACCAGACGTGGCTGCAGGACCCACTCCACAGCGTGAGCTGCCCTCACACAGCCCTTGCAGACAGCTGTGAACACTGCTGCTAGGGAAAAGCAAGCTACAGTGGTGGTTTTTGTAGCCTGGGTAAAGCACAATATTGTTTTGAGAATCGCTATTTCTAACTGTCCCTCACAGTCTTCAACAGCAGCCTTTCCTTAACTGAATTCACAGCAGAGTGACCAGAAATGGCGGCGGCAGTGGCTTTTATAGTGCATCATGACATCATTTCAGCAGTCAATCACAGCCATGCCAATAGTTAACATGCCTACATGCCTAACAGGATGTGCCCACACTTCTGAGGAATCCCATTGGCTGAATCAAAGCGAGCGGGCTGATAGCATTATGGGAACTTCCGATTCCGGTATCCGATATGAAAAAAGTATCGGAAGTCAGTATCGGAATTCCGATAAAGCTAATATCGGCTGATACCCGATACTTGCGGTATCGGAAAGCTCAACACTAGCTGTGACATACTCCTGAATGTCCTTAGCCATAGCAGGCCAACAGTAGTATCGGGAGCTGAGTTGCAGAGTCTCTCTGACCAGCATGACCAGCCAACTTGGATGTGTGACCCCACCGAAGGACACGAGTATGTTCAGAAGGTGACGCGAAACTTTTCCCAGGGGGAAGCCGGGTAAGACCTCAGAAGCGACAACGACTAACCTTGAGGGTTCAATGATGTGCTGTAGTTCTTCTTCTTGATCAGAGGTAGAAAGGCTCTGGAAAGTGCATCTGCTTTGACATTTTTGTCAGCTGGGCAAAAATGAAGAACAAAATTAAAGCGAGCAAAAAACAAAGCCCAGCGGGATTGACGAGAATTTAGCCTTTGCGCAGTTTGGAGATAAGCAAAGTTTTTTTGATTGGTGTATATGACTACCTGATGAAGAGCTCCTACTAGAGAATGCCTCCACTCCTGTAGAGCCAATTTGATAGCCAACAATTCCCGATCTCCAACGGAATAATTCCTCTCTGCGGGAGAAAAAACCTTGGAAAAAAAACCACAGGAGTGCATTCGCCCAGTGGACGATTTTTGGGTTAAAACGGCTCCCGCACCTACTGAAGAGGCATCGACCTCAAGAAAAAATTGTTCATTGGAGTTAGGACGATGAAGAATAGGTGCAACAGCAAAGTCCTTTTTGAGAGAAACAAAAGCCTCCTCAGCATCAGGAGGCCAATCCTTGGGATTTGTAACTTTCCGGGTCAGAGCTGAGATGGGAGCCACTCGGGTGGAGAAGTTAGGAATGAATTGTCTGTAGTAGTTGGCGAAGCCCAGAAATCGCTGTATGGCCTTCAGCCCCGATGGACGAGGCCACTTGAGTACAGCCGATAACTTCTCTGGATCCATTTTTAATCCTGTGGAGGAAACAATGTAACCGAGGAAAGGCAAAGAGGATTGTTCAAAGAGGCACTTTTCAAACATAGCATACAGTCTGTTCTCCCTGAGCCTCTGTAAGACTAGGTGTACTTGCCTCCGGTGCGAGACCAAGTCAGTGGAAAAAATCAGAATGTCATCATCCAGATAGACAACAAAACAGGTGTAAAGCAGATCCCTGAAAATGTCATTGACAAACTCTTGGAAAACAGCGGGTGCATTGCTTAGACCAAATGGCATTACCAGGTACTCGTAGTGACCATCATGGGTGTTGAAGGCTGCTTTCCTTTCGTCTCCATCCCTGATTCAGATCAAGTTGTAGGCACCTCTGAGATCCAGGTTGGTAAAAATCTTGGCCCCTTGGAGATGGTCAAACAGTTCTGAAATTAGAGGCAAAGGGTACCTGTTTTTTACCGTGATCTGGTTCAGTCCCCGGTAGTCGATACAGGGCCACAAGGATCCATACATTTTCTTCACGAAGAAGAAGCCTGCTACTGCCGGTGATGATGATTTTTGGATAAACACTCTGGCTAAATTCTCCTGGATGTAGTCCAACATAGCATGAGTCTCTGCCTGGGAAAGAGGGTAAACTCTCCCATGGGGAGGAGATGTTCCAGGAAGAAGATCTATTGGACAGTCATACGACCTGTGGGGGGGAGTTTTTCAGCTTCCTTTTTCATGAAGAGATCCGAGAAGGACCAGTAAGCGGATGGTAATCCAGGCAGGGTAGCAGGTTGGACCAGGGGTGAAACTGGTTCAATCCGAGTTAAGCATCAATGCGAGCAGGAATCTCCCCAACGCAGAATTTCCCCTGTTCTCCAATTAAGGACTGGTTCATGTTTCTGAAACCAAGGCAAACCTAAAGGCAAGGGGTGAGACAAACCAGGATACACATAAAAACGGATTCTTTCAGAATGCATAAAACCTACCCGGAGTTCCACTGGCTCAGTCTGGAACTGGATGGCTTTGGTCAGTGGCTGGCCATCGACAGTGGTCACCTGCAATGGATTGGGAAGAGCCTGAACTGGTAAGCGGTAATGATCCACAAGCATCTGTTGGATAAAACTCCCGGTCAACAGACAGAGTCCAGAAAATTTTATTGCTTCGCAGGTCACGGAGACTGAGATCTGCAACGAAGGAGAGGACTGTTCTCTACCTAGGGTGGCCTCTCCTACCGAGCCTAGGCACAGGAGTTTCCCGAATTCTTTGGACAGGAGCGGATCAGGTGTTCAGAACTACCACAATATAGACAGTTTCGGTCTTTGCGATGTGCCTCCTGGCAGCGGCTAGCCAGACTTACTCTATCTACCTCCATAGCTTCGGGAGAAGAAGATGAGGTAGCCATCTTGCAAGAACTAGTGTCCAGGTGGTAGGACCTCTTGTCTAGCTTAATCTCCATGGAACGCTCCTGAAAACGCAAGTCAATCCAGGTCGCCAAGGAAATAAGGTCATCCAAGATTGTAGGCCTGTCCTGTCCCACCAGCTCATCCTTAATTTTTCCAGATAGGCCCTGCCAGAAGGTAGCCAGCATGGCCTCATTGTTCCAGGATATCTCAGACGAGAGTGTTGTGAGCTCATTTTTGGGTTTTCCTCTGGCTTCTGGTGAGGGTTATGGAGCTGGCTGTGCTGACAGAGGAGTAGTGAGTTCTCTATCTGGACTCCCTCTGTTGTTGAAGGTAGGTAATGAAGCTGATCTAAATGGCAGAGACCAGCCACCTGAGGAAGAGGACTGCGATTGGACATCAGGAGTTTCTGATTGGATTTAAGGCAGCCGACTCCCTAGTTTCTAGCTGGTGATTTTTCCTGACTGTGGTTCCTGGTTTCCAGTTTGGTTCCTGCCTTCCTAAAGCTAAGTTTTCTCTGCTATTGTTCATATGATTTTTTGTCTGGATTACTTAGTTTTTGTGTTCAGCCAGCCCTGGCTGGGACTGGGCTGAATCCCCATTTTGTCTCTGATCAGTTGTTCTCTTTTGCTCTGTCTTCAGAATATACCTGAGTGCTGAAATAGTGATTTGAAGTCTAGCGACTTCAGGGCCTTTTTCTATCAGACGTGTTGAACTTTCTTTTTGGCTGGGTTTTTGTGTGATTGCAGACAGCAGCTTTTCTTTCCTGTCCTTTCTAGTTAGCGAGGGCCCCATTGTTTGCTTAGCCTATCTTTCTACCTGTGTCTGTGTTTTCATCTTGTTTCACCGACAATACATGTTGGGGGCTGTCTATTGCTTTGGGGCCTGCTCTGGGGCAGTTTAGATTTTCCCTTTCTTTCTTTAGGCTTATTTAGTTCTCCGGCCGTGACGAGGCGTCTAGGACCACCGTAGGCATGCTCCACGGCTACTGCTAGTTGTTGTGGATAGGATGAGGGGTCTGCAATCCGCTAGTTACCAACCTCTCCGGTTTTCTGGGCTTAGCTCACTTTTTGTTTTTTCCTCCTTGGTGACTCATTCATAACACGAGAGGGTGTGGAACTAAACAGCATACTGAGCCACCATGAGGGTTCCTTGGCATAAGCGAAGCAGGGCAGAAGCTGTCGACGTGGCCCGGCTAGGTTCATAGAAGGTTCTGCGAAAAGTCTCTAGGAAAGACTTAAGATCATTAACCAGCGGGTCTCCTCTCTCCCATAATGGGTTTAGCCAGGCAAGAGCCTCTCCTGCTAGATGTGACATAATGAAGCCCACTTTGGCACGGTCAGAAGCAAACATGTACCCCAAGATTTCGAAGTGTAGGGTACACTGATTAAGAAAACCCCGACATTGAGTGGGATTACCATGGAAGAGAGGAGGAGCTGCCAGGCGAGGACCCTTGCTTGCTGTGACAGCAGGTACCTGGGTGCTGCTAGGTGAATCTGGAGCAGCCGGGTTCAGTAGAGAATCAATGCAGGTGGACAGGTTACGTAGATAAGACGTGATCATGTCCTGTTGATCCTTTAAGCGGGTCACCTCTTGGCACAGTTTCATAGTCGGAGGCCTCTGAAGTCCAACAGATTCCATGGCCGAAGCAATCTGTAACGAATGGAAGCGGAGGCAGAGATGGTGAAGTTCACATTCGTTTTTATTTTTAAAGTGGAACCTCGGAACCATGGTCCAGGGGGCTCCGAAGGGGGCGTGACTAGTGAGCTCTGGGTACCCATAGTAAAGCCCCTTAGAGAGGGCCAGAATGGAATACCTAGAGAACACAGGTGCTACCTCCAGTTAGACCCCGGACACGTGGCAGCTGTCCCAGTGGGACCAAAAGGGATAACAGTAGTTACAGCAGAGTCCGTAATGAGACGGGTCCTGGATCCGGGTAGTTGGTTTGTAAGTAGTTGGTTCCAGTGACCTTCACACAGTCCTCGGACTCGGATGGCTGTTGGCGGAACGGGATGCTTTCGCCCAGATGCTTGCAGATATAACCAGGAAGCACAGGATTCTGATACTCTGTGGAGACAGATAGCATTAGAGAAAGCACAGAGACTGCAGACGCAGTGCAGACAGGTTAGCAAGAGAACCGGATGTAGCAATGATTGATACTCGTTGCTCCGATGCTCTCCCTATGGAGGAGAAGCCAGAAATAGCAGCCAGTGCCCTGCCATTGGTAAATTGCACTTTTTGAAAAATGCACGCTGTCCATTTAAGAAGGCAGGAGAGCGGGCGGGCGTGCCCTTATAGCTTTAGTTACAGATCTGCCAACAGGATGCCAGGAGGTGGAGGCAGGAGAGAGACTTGAATGCTGAGCAGCAGCATGAGACACAGAGGAGGTCAGCTGCTGCCTAAGGACAGCATGCGAGGCTCGAGGTGAGTGCCCAGATTGGGGGGCAGCGGCAGACCTTGACGCAGAGCCAGGACAGGGACCAGGTGTAACAGTCTCAGACCTGGGTGCCGTGCCAGGACAGGGACCGGGTGTAACACATATATATATATATATATATATATATATATATATATATATACAACAGATTAAAATTCCAAGTAAATCAAACTTCTGTGAAATCAAACTGTCCACTTAGGGAACAACACGCATTTACAATCAATTTCATATGCTGTTGTGCAAATGGAATAGACAACAGATGGAAATTATTGCATGATACGGTCTCTACAACCCACACAAGTGGCTCAGGTAGTGCAGCTCATCCAGGATGGCACATCAATACGAGCTGTGGCAAGAAGGTTTGCTGTTTCTGTCAGCGTAGTGTCCAGAGGCTGGAGGTGATACCAGGAGACAGGCCAGTACACCAGGAGACATGGAGGGGGCCGTAGGAGGGCAACAACCCAGCAGCAGGACCGCTACCTCCTCCTTTGTGCAAGGAGGAACAGGAGGAGCACTGCCAGAGCCCTGCAAAATGACCTCCAGAAGGCCAAAAATATGCATGTGTCTGCACCAACGGTTAGAAACCGACTCAAGAAGGATGGTCTGAGTGCCTGATGTCCACAGATGGGGGTTGTGCTTATATATATATATATATATATATATATATATATATATATATATATATATATACTGTGGTTACGGAAAGTATTCAGACCCATTTAAATTTTTCCCTCTTTGTTTCATTTTAGCCATTTGGTAAATTCAAAAAAGCTCATTTTTTTCTCAATAGTGTACAATCTGCATTCCATCATGGCTGAAAAAAAACCCTGAAATGTAGAAATTTTTGTAAATTTATGACAAAAAAGAAAAACTGAAATATCACATAGTCATAAGTATTCAGACCCTTTGCTCAGTATTGAGTAGAAGCACCCTTTTGAGCTAGAACAGCCATGAGTCTTCTTGGGAATGATGCAAAAAGTTTTTCACACCTGGATTTGGGTATTCTCTGCACTTCTACCTTGCAGATCCTCTCCAGTTCTAACAGGATGGATGGTGAAGGTTGGAGAACAGCCATTTTCAGGTCTCTCCCTGAGTGTGGTGGGGAATGCTCGCTTGGCAGTGGGATTAAAGCACACAGGAACGGTTTCTCACAAGAAAACTGTCTATTTGGTTTATTAACTCCGCATAAACTGCATAATGTAAAGTCCATTTCATTACAGTATGCAGATACAATTCCCTTGCACCCCTAACTACTATCTGGCCTTGGGATTCAGCCATTGAGTAATAGTGTCTGTGTCACTAGACCCTGTTTAGTCACCACATCTCTCAAGTCTGCTTCTTTACCAGACCTCTCTCTCCATGACCGCCTCCAACAGTTGGTGCAGCCGTGAGACTCACTTACAGTCGAGCTTGCTGTCTGGCCTGAATCTGACCCACCTAGTATGCTACAGGGTCTCCCACCAAGGTCACTCAGCACTGAGCTAACAGAGGAGTCACTACTTCTAACTCCTCCATTCTTTAGGGAATCTTTTGTTTCTCCAGACCCCAGGTTGAAAGTGGTTGCCATCTTCTTTCAATTCCTGTAGCTGTTTATTAATGTGCAGTCTGACAAGTCTTACCTGCTCTATCTCCCTTAGATATTCCACTTGATATTCAATGAGCATTTGGATATTCCTAAGGATTTCCTTTGAGCCGACAATGATGAATGGAACCATACCCTTTTCCCTGGTTATTTGGTCTTCATAGTCACCAGGAATTCTTAATCTCACCACTCCAGACTTATTTACCATCTCTTGCATGGCTCGACAATTTCTTCCAATGACTTTCCTCACCATAGGAATAGGCACCTGTATGATGTCTTCCACCAGACTCTGAGCTTCCCTCATCTGCTCTAGTCACCTAGTAGCGTCATTTCTTAATCGGATCATCCACTTTGTACGCCCACATCTCAAGTGCATGTCACTCAGGATAGCTACTCTCCTTGCTGTGACATCATTTGTGGACAGTACCACTAACTGCTTAGTTTCCAGGGTGCAGCACACCTTACAAGCCACCACAGCCTTCTTGAATGCTTCATGCACAGACTCCCTGGCACACACCTCTCTCAGGTCTTCACGAACGTCTAGCAAGCATTTAAACAGAGAGGTCTCTTTCTCTCCTGCTGTCATTAGACAAGCATCTTGTTGAGCTTTCAGAGCCAACTTCCTCTGAATGTCACCAGCTTCCACATGTTTGGCCAGGATAAACACGTGTTGCTCCATATTCTGCCAGGCTGCCTTGTTCATTGACTGGCTTACTGCCAGCTGAACTCTGAGCTCAGAGATTTCCTTCTCCAGTTTATCCACTCTGCGCTCTGCCGCTTGTCTTAGGACCTTTTCTTGTTCGACATGCTCTTTTACTATCTCTTTAAGCATCTCTATTTTGTGATCCTATTCCCTTTTGGCTGGCACGTGTTGCACCATAATTTCTTTAATTATATTTTCATATGGGGCTGCTTGTCCATCCACACTCTGCTGCTTCAGAGTTCTACTGTCACGCTGTTCTGTCTGTTCCTGGTTGTCGGCATGACAATGCACGTCTTCGCTTTTAACCCTTTGCTCCTTTCCCCCTAATTGAGCTGGGATACTGCTGGCTGTTACCTGTATGGAGCCTGCTCAGTTCCCTGCTATGCTGCATAGCTGTGCATGTGTTGCTAGGTCTTTGCTCTGTTGCTTGACCATCTGCATGTGCTGTCCCTAGTTGCCGCTGTGGAAGCTGTCCACGGGTTGCAAGGTCATTTGCAGCTGGTGCATGACTTTCCACGTGTGTCTATGCTTGCAGACGCTGCCAGGTGCTCTAAGCCTCAGTTCCTGCAATGACTGTGCTGTAATGGTTTCTCTTTGTGCTTAGGGTGTGCGTAGCCACACCTCCCCTGCTTTTATCAGGGTTAGTGTGTGTACTTTGAAATGCTGTCCCCTGCCAATTGCTGAGGGGCAGCTCCTATATAACCTTCCCCTTCCCTGCTCGGCATCGCCAGAGCTACTCTCAGAGTTCCTGAACCTTGCCGTGTGTGTTTTGCGTCTGTGTCCCTGAACCTCTTCTGCTATGTTTTGGTACCAAAGTCCCTGTCTTGATTCCTGCTTTGTCCTGTTCCTGTGCCCTGCCTTGGAGGCGGTATATCCAGGCCTGAATTCTTGATCCTGTACCTGTGCTGTACCTAACTCTGTCTGAACTGTGTCTTCTGTGTTATGTTCCTGAGGTCCTTCTGTGTTTTGAACCCTGTGCCCAGTGACTGTGACTCTTTGCTAACTGACCTGCTGTGACCTAACCTTGGTTCATCTTGGAAGTAGGAGTCCGGTTTGTCCGCTGAGTTTCTGCTACTCTGTGCTCAGCTGGTTATTCGGTGCAATCCCCGGCTGGTTCCAGTCTAACCCTGTGGGGCTTGCACCAGACCACTTGGGTTCCTTATTAGGTTGCTGCCAGATGTCCACAGCCTGATGACAGTGGCCTCTCGTCCGGAGCCTGATGACCGCGGTCCAATGTCCGATGTCTGATGACCACTTCCAGATGTGCTGTGCCTGATGTCTTCTGCCAGATGTCCGGATCCTATGCTTCCCTGCCCAATGGCTGGAGCCTGCCGATCATTGCCAAATATCCAGAGCCTGATGACTGTGGCATCAAGTCTAGAGCCTGATGTCCGCAGCCTGATGTCCGGAGCCTGTCGTTCACTGCCAGATGTCCGGAGTCCGATGCCAGTGTTCTGATGTGCTATCTGAGATCCAAGTCCTAATATCCTGTCTGAAACCTAATGTCCTGATGTCCGCCTGGTGCCTTGATGTCCAGCCTGTGTCCTGATGTCCAGCCTGTGTCCTGATGTCCTGATGTCCAGTTTGTGTCCTGATTAGAGATGAGTGACTTTGCCTCCGGGAGGATCAAGTCGGGCTTCGGACCACCCGACTTTTCCAAAAGTAGAGTCGAACGAAATCAGCCGACTATCGGCAAAAGTCAGAGTTCCTACCGGAACCCGACCCCAATGCAAGTCAATGGGGAATAAAAGTCAGGAGTGAGTGGAGGACAGTAAACACACCCACAGTGCCCATTTGAATGGCAACAACATCAATTCTTATTACTTAAGCTTGTCAACCTTAATTTACTTTATAATAATAGTAGCACATTGAAAACTGGGGGTTATTTGGCTAAAGTTGTGTGGGGTACAGCCCAGTTAGGGAGGTGGAAAAATTGGCATATGTTGAGGTGTAGGCTGGACGGTCAGCAGCTGCAAATGGAGAAATTGGAGAAGTTGGAGGAAGAGGAGGACAAAGCGAGCCATTTTGCTGACAACCTATGTGTAATCAGAGGAAGGTGGTACAAAATCCTTTGAAACCCAGATATGGTTCAATTTAATGAAGGTGAGATCACCTACATTTTGGGTCGACAGCCGGGTCCTTCCTTCTTTCAGGATTGATCCAGCAGCACTGAAGACTCTGATAGCACACTACCAGCAGTGCAAGCGAGCTCCTGTAAGGCATATTGTGCCAATTCAGGCCAGGTGTCAAGTTTAATGGCCCAGTAGTCAAAGGGGAATGAACTGTGAGGGAGAACATTGATAGGGGAGGAGAGGTAATTTTGAACCATAGTTGACAACTGCTGTCTTCTGTCTGTTGTAATCAATTCAGTATTACCAGTCGTGTGAGTGTTACTCGAGAAATCAGTCCACAACATGGTCATGAAACCCCTGTCTCCAAAGCCACTTCGGCTGTGTGCACCACGAACACCTCGTCCATGTTGCCCAGTACGGCTCGTGGTAAAACCTGCGCGGCTGCTGTGTGCTGGGAATGCCTCTAACAAATGGTTTACCAGACTTGCTTGTTTGTTCGCCAATATTAGCTCAAGGTTCTGTGGCATGATGTTCTGTAATTTGCCTTTATTGCGTGGATCGAGGATGCCGGCCAACCAGTAGTCGTCATTCTTCATAATTTTGGTAATGCGGGTGTCCCGTTTTAGGATCTGCAAGAGATAATCACACATGTGGGCCAATGTTCCAGGTGTCAATGATGCACTGCCAGTGGTGGGTGGAGGAGCACTTTTTACCAAATCCATATCCCTCCAGACAAGCACAAACCCTGTACCTGACCTTGGCAAGCCAACATTTTCTCTTGCCCCCTGTGAAGCATCCTCCTCCCCAAAATAATCATCCCCCTCATCCTCTTCCTCCTCTTCCACTTCTTCCTCAACCTCCAGAACAGTTCCCTGAGCAGACAATGCCTGACTGCCATCAAGGCTTCCCTCCTCCTCCTCCGCTGCAGATGCCTAATCCTTAATGTGCGTCAAAGTTTGCATGAGCAGACGCATAACGGGGATGCTCATGCTTATGATGGTGTTGTCTGTGCTTACCAGCCGTGTGCATTCCTCAAAACACTAAAGGACTTTACAGAGGTCTTTCAGCTTTGACCACTGTACACCCGACAACTCGATGTCTGCCCTCAAACTGCCTGCCCATGTAATCTCCCACAAATGCATTACAGCCTGCCTCTATTCACACAGTCTCTCAATCATGTGCATGGTGGAGTTCCACCTTGTTGCAACGTCTATGATTCGGTGGTGCTTGGGGAGGTGGAGCGATCGCTGCAGCCTCTACATGCGACTGGAGTCTACGGGTGAGCGACGGATGTGCGAGCACAGTCATCACACCTTACGGAGCAGGGCTGGTAACTCCGGATAATTATTTATGAAGCACTGCACCACCAGGTTCAAGGTGTGAGCCAGGCAAGTTATGTGTCTGAGTTTTGCCAGGGCTATGGCCGCCACAAAATTACATCCGTTATCACTGACTATCCTGCCTGGCTCAAGATTTAGACTGCCCAGCCATGACTCAGTTTCTCGCTGCAAGTAGTCAGCCAGTACCTCTGCGGTGTGTCTGTTGTCACCCAAATACATCATCTTTAAAACGGCCTGCTGACGCTTACCACTAGCTGTTCGATAGTGGGACACCTCGTGTGTAGTGTTGAGCGATACCCTCCAATATTGAAAAATATCGAATCGGATTGGATCGGCCGATATCCAAAAAGTATCGGGTATTGCCGATTCCAATCCCGGAAGTCCCATTCAAGTCAATGGGACAGAAATATCGGAATTAAAAAAACACCTTTCTTTCCTTGTAGGTTAATTCTACATGAAGAAAAACAACTAATAATAATGTAGAATGTATTGTGGGAGGTGTAGGAGACATTAAAGTCATAGCGGTTCAGCCCAATCAAATGGAATAGCAGGAATTAATTTTTTTTTTAAAGACGTTCGGAGTTACAAAGATATTGACTATGTTAACCTCTTTTATATTTTGTCAGATATGTATGTTTCACTACTTCCATGCTCTTCACCTTCTTTTTTACATCTCCCACACTTTCTCCATCATCATCCTCAGCAGCAGCATCTTTTTCATCAACTTCTTCTTCACCTTATTCATCTTCTTCTTCACCTTCTTCCTATTATTCTTTTTTTTTACATTATTCATATTCTTCTTATTCAACTATTAGACTTCATATTCTACTACTTCATCTTCTTCCTATTCTTCTTCTTCATCATATTCTTATTTGTGACAGGCATTCCTGTAGCTGTTATCTATAAAAGTTTGAAGATGTTCGGAGTTACAAAGATATTGACTATGTTAACCTTTTGTATATTTTGTTAGATATGTATGTTTCACTACTTCCATGCTCTTCACCTTCTTTTTTTACTTCTCCAACACTTTCTCCTTCATCATCCTCAGCAGCAGCAGCATCTTTTTCATCAACTTCTTCTTCACCTTATTCATCTTCTTCTTCTTCACCTCCTTCCTATTATTCTTTTTTTTTACATTCTTCATCTTCGTCCTATTATTCTTTTTTTGTACATTCTTCATATTCTTCTTATTCATCTTCTTCATCATATTCTTATTTGTGACAGGCATTCCTGTAGTTGTTATCTATAAAAGTTTGAAGATTACACCTTCTGTTCTGCCTGTCACAAAAGATTTACAACAGGATTTGTCCGCGTTCAGTTTGGCCTGCAGCAGCAGACATTTTCCAGGGGCACCACGAGGAGGAACGGACTCACCCCATACACTGCTTAGTCTTCTTCTGCTTATAATTTAGATAATATCATTTGCTCTGATTTTTAGTCTTATGCTTAATGTTCTTCTGCTTTTGGTAGTAATGGGAATGTGGACAGAGCAGGAGACATTGCCGGACACACATCAGGGGATCAACTGACGTGACTGAGCCCAAGTAACACAGGAACAAGTGTGGATTGTGCAGACGCCACTTCAGAGCAGCAACTGGCGGGGTTGAAGGCCAGGGGAAATACTAGAGAAAGTGGAGCCAGAGGCCGAAGTGGAGCACGGTTAAAAATCAGTAGTAGCTTGAATGTGGAGGGAGCAGGAGACTTTGCCGTCCACACAGCAGGGGAGCAGCTGGCGTTACTCAACCCCACAGACACAGGAGCTAGTGTTTTTCTCTGTGCAGACGGCACTTCTGAGCAACAACTGGCTGTGTTGAAGCCCAGGGATTGCAGTTCAGGTGGTAGAAACATGAACACAACGGGAGACCTGGATACTGTTGCCAACCAATTATTTATTCTGGAAGAGGACTGGCAAATTCTGGCGAGATCCAGGCCTTGTTCATTTTCAGAAAAGTAAGCCGGTCAACGTTATAGGAGGATAGTCTCGTGCGACGGTCTGTTAGTACACCACCTGCGGCACTAAAGATGCGTTCCGATAATACACTGGCAGCAGGGCAAGCCAGCACCTGCAATGCATACTGGCTAAGCTCTGGCCATGTATCCAGCTTAGAGACCCAAAACTTGAAGGGGGAAGAGCCGTCTGGGAGTACACTGACAGGGCAAGACATGTGGTCTGTCACCATCTGGTGGAAACGTTGCCTCCTGCTGACTGGAGCCGTCTGTGATGGTGTAGACATTTGTGGCGGACACACAAAACTTTTCTACATTTGGGCCATACTGGTCTTGCCTTGTGCTGAGGCGCTGCCTCTGCTCCCTCTTTGTGCAGAGCTTCCTCCACTGCCTAGACGCACAGAGCTGCTTTGTAAAACACTAGCATCACTGCTCTCGGGTGGAATGGAGAACATGATAGACTGCACCAGTGTGTCTTAGTACTCCCGCATTTTACACTCCCGGTTCAACGGTGTTATGAGGCTTTGTAAGTTGTCCCGGTAGCGAGGATCTAAGAGGGTGTACACCCAATAATCAGCCGTGTTGAGAATGTGGGCGATGCGGCCATCGTTTTTCAGGCACTGCAGCATGAAATCAACCATGTGCTGCAGACTACCAACTGCCCAAGAAACGCTGTCCCCTGCTTGAGGCATCATCTCTGCCTGCTCTGCATCACCCCACCCTCGCTGCACATACTGACTAGAGCATTGTGTACCTCCCTCCTCTGGAGAGATGTCTTCCTCCTCCATTGACTCCTCCTCATCCTCCTCACAAAGTGTCCCCTGCCTAGGCCTTTATGAGGAACCACGTAGCGCAGACTGTCCAGAAGCAAATGGCATTTGTGACTCCTCATCCTCCACCTCTTCCAAAACCTCATCCCTTAGTGCTTGCAGTGTTTTTTGAAGCAGGCAGATAAGAGGGACAGTCATGCTGACTAGTGCATCATCTGCACTCGCCATCCGCATGGAATCGTCGAAGGCACGCAAAACAAGGCAGATGTCCTTCATAGAGGCCCACTCAGTGATGCTGAGGTGTGACCGGCGCACAGTGCGACTTGTTTGCGCCTGATGCAGCTGGTACTCCATGACTGCTGCCTGCTGCTCACACAACCGCTCCAACATATGTAACGTTGAATTCCACCTGGTGGGTAGGTCACATATGATGCGATGTTCGGGAAGACGTAATCGGCGCTACAGAGCTGCAAGGCGCAATCTTTCCATGCTGGAACGCCGCAAGTGAGCGCTCGCTATGCGGACCTTGTGCAGCAGTACATCAAGATCCAGATAGTCCCTCAGAAAGCTCTGCACGACCAAGTTCAGCACATGTGCCAGACATGGGATGTGAGTGAGGTTGCCTAGGCCCAGAGCTGCCACCAGATTTCAGCCATTATCACACACTACCAAGCCTGGCTGGAGATTCGCTGGCACAAACCACACGTTGCTCTCCTGCTTGATGGCATTCCAGAGCTCCTGCGCTGTGTGGCTTCGATTCCCCAATGAAATTAATTTCAGTACGGCCTGTTGACGTTTGGCCATGGCTGTGCTCATATCGGTTGTAACAGGCTCCTGCAGCGCTGATTCTGAGGAAGTTGAGTAGGAGGAGGAGTCAATGTGTGCAGACTGGATTCCTGCAATCCGTGGAGCTGGCAGAACACGTACAGCGCCACTCTCCAGATCTGTACCCGGCTCCACAACATTGACCCAATGGGCAGTGAGGGAAAGGTATCGTCCCTGTCCATGGTTACTGGTCCACGCATCGGTGGTCAGGTGGACCTTGCTACTGACGGCGTTTAGTAGCGCATGTTTTATTTTTCCCTTCACATGCTTTTGCAGGGCATCGACGGCTTGCCTGCTGAAATAAAAGCGACTGGGCACGGTGTATTGTGGGACTGCCAATGCCATGAAGTTCCGGAAGGTGTCAGTCTCCACCAGCCTGAATGAGAGCATTTCAAGGGCCAGTAGTTTGGCAAAGCCAGCATTCAGAGCCTGTGCTCGGGGATGGTTTGCCGAATATGGCAGCCTTTTATCCCATGCCTGTGCTACCGATGTCTGTAGAGTGGCCTGGGAGTGTGAGAATGACTGGGAACGTGGTGCTGTGGGTGGAATGTCACTGGATCTCCAGACAACAGTGCCAGAGGTTCTTTCTTGTCGATCCTGTGAGGAAGCTGAACCAGCTGTGTGTGAGCTGGAGGAAGAGGCCCCAACATGAGCTGAAGAGGTGGTAGGTGGTGCTGTACGTTGGCCTACGTCTTCAGTGTGTCTGTGTAACTCCAGCTCGTGCTTGGTCCGCACATGTTTCCACATATTTGTGGTGTTGAGGTTGCTTACATTTTTCCCCCTTTTGACTTTCTGATGACACAGCTTGCATTTGACAAAGCAAATGTCATCTGCAACTGTGTCAAAAAAGGACCATGCACTGCAAGTCTTGGGAGCGCCCGTTTTGGCTTTTGGAAGAGGAATGCTCCTAAAGGGTGCCGAAGTGGAGGCTACAGGCAACCAAGTCTGCCCCCTCCCTCTCCCTCCTGTTTTGGCCATTCGGGGAATCTCTTCCTCAGAGCTGCTCCCACCACCTTCCTGTTCCTCACGCCATGATGGGTCAAGGACCTCATCATCTACACTCCCCTCTTCAAACACCTGCTTCTCCTGGGTTGTCTCGTCAGCACCGTACGCACAAGAAAGTGGCACCTAAGTCTCGTCATCATCTGATGCGTACTGAGGTGTGCTGACCATAGGCACTGGCCCACTCGCCTCTCCAGATTCAGAGGGACAAAGAAGTTGCACATCACTGCATACTCCCTCTTCTTCACATTCTTGAATGCTGCTTGGCTGGCCCCCTCTTTCCAAGCCAACAGATTCAGAGAACAGAAGTAGAGACTGTGATTGCTCCTGTCCAGGGCTCTCTGACTGCCTGGGCACTTTGGCAGGTGGTGAAGAGACAGATTGGTGCTCTTCAGTACTCTGGCCCTGAGAGGACATGGAAGTCATTGAAGTCGATGCGTTAGCTACCATCCATCCGACAACGGCTTCAATTTGTTCTTCCCGCAGCAGTGGGGTACGGCGAGGTCCTACAAAGCTGTGAATAAAGGACTGTTGCCTGGTAAAACTGGGGGATGCTGACTAACTGGTGCCCGCACCAGGCACAGAATCCCCACGTCCTCTCCCTGCAGAATCCCCACGTCCTCTCCCTGCAGAATCCCCACGTCCTCTCCCTGCTGAAACTCCACGCCCTGCCTTTTTCATCTTAGTAGACTGATAAAGATAGGCAGAAAAGGGGGGGCTTAGTGTGCTTATTCCTGAACAGCTGCTAACAGGTATAAGAAACACTAATTTTATAAAGTGTGTGTGGACTACACTTTAATATGAGCTAATGTGGCCTACACAACTGTCAAATGGAGTGTTTGGTGAACTTTATTTTGTTTTTGTTTTTTTTCAAAAAATCTAAAAGGATGTGACCAAAGGTTTGAAAGCGATAGTAACACAAACTTTTTGGAGCTATTACAATGCAGGAAGGTAACCTACAATGCAAAAGATGAGGCTCCAAAAAATAGGGTAATACTAATCTGGCGGCAGCTGAAGGGCATAAGCCAGAAAAAAGGCTCCTCTATCTACTCCTATATAGTGTTTGCAACCAACCAATGTAGATGGATACGGATGGATGCACACTAATAGGAGAATGAAAAATGAGCTGCAATAAAAGAAAAATATGTGTGAGGCAGTGACGCATGCTGAGCGGCCTACAACCAGACGTAGCTGTAGGACACACTACAGCGTGAGCTGCACTCACACACAGAGACCTGTCAGACAGCCGAGAACAGTGCAGATAACTGGGCACTAGCACTGAAAGGCTGCAGAAAGGCTCCGCTGTCCACTCCTATAGTGTTTGCAACCAACGTATATGGATACGGATAGATGCACACTAATAGGAGAATGAAAAATGAGCAGCAAAAAAAGAAAAATATGTATGAGGCAGTGACATACGCTGAGCGGCCTACAACCAGACGTGGCTGCAGGACACACTACTCAGCTTGAGCTGCACTCACACAGACCTTGCAGACAGCTATGAACACTGCTGCATGGCAAAAGAAAGCTACAGTGGTGGATTATGTAGCCCGGGTAAAGCACACTATGATTGTGAAAATCGCTATCTCTAACTGTCCCTCACAGTCTTGAACAGCAGCCTGTCCCTAACTGAATTCACAGCAGAGTGAACCCGAAATGGCGGCGGCGGCTTTTATAGAGCATCATGACATTATTTCAGCAGCCAATCACAGCCATGCCATTAGCTAACATGCCTACATGCCTAACAGGATGTGCCCACACTTCTGAGGAATGTCATTGGCTGAATCAAATCAAACTGGCTCATAGCATTATGGGAATTTCCGATTCCGGTATTCGATATGATAAAAGTATCGGACCTCAGTATCGGAATTCCGATACAGTGAATATCGGCCGGTACCCGATACTTGCGGCATCGGAATGCTCAACACTACTCGTGTGCAACACTTGCAGCTGCAGATGGAGTGCTCGTGCGACTGCGCTTTGTCAACGAGCTTTTGCTTCTGGAGGAGGCGGAGGGTCGAACGCCTACAGCCAACTGTTGCCTATACCATGGGCTAGGCAACACTGTCCCACTGCCGTTGTCCCCTGTGGACCCTGCATCCACCACATTCACCAAGTGCGCAGTGATGGACACGTAATGGCTCTGGCCATGCCTACTGGCCCATGCATCTGTTGTGAGGTGCACCTTTCCACTCACTGATTGCTTGAGTGCATGGACAACGCGGTCTTTCACATGCAGTTGGAGGGCAGAGATGGCTTTTCTAGAAAAGAAGTGCTGACTGGATAGGTCATATCGTGGGACAGCATAGGCCATGAGCTCTCAGAACGCTGCACTTTCAACCAAACGTAAGGGCATCATCTCTAATGAGATCAGTTTGGCAATTTAGGCATTCAAAGCCAGTGCAGCGGATGAGAGGATGAGTACTTTCTTGTCCTACTCAGAGTCTGCTATGGTGAGCTAGACTTGAGAACTGCATATGGTGGAACAAGCGGTGGACATGGGGACTGAGAGGGGGTTGGTGATGGTGATGGTGGTGGTGATGGCATAGATGCAGTCTTTCATTGGGAAAACATTGTGATTCCCTGACTGCTTTGGCTTTGCGACGACATCTCAACATTTCTTGCTGGTGGTGTGCTAACCAGTGGGCTTACAGTAGGGGAAGCGATATAGCGTTGCTGGCTACCTTCAGTCGGAGCAGGCGCACGTGTGCTACCTGAGGTTTTGTAGTCCGTCCACACTTGCAAGTGCATGGTGTTTACATGTCTAAGCATGCAACTGGCATTCAAACTTCAGAGATTTTTCCCTCAGCTAAAGGTCCTTCTGCACTTCTTACAGATAACCTATGCCTCATCAATAGCATTTTGGTCAAAAAAGTGCCACACTGCACTCTTCCTACTATGGGAAAAATTTTCAGGCCTTGCACGCTGTGCTAATTTGACCGTCTGGCCAAGCTGTCCTGCAACGCATTTTGTTTTTTTAACATGTTTTTGGACTGCTGCGGGCCTGCCAGATAACTGCAGCTGTGATGTCAATGCCTGCTGCGGATCCTCCTCCTCTTCTGAGCTATTGCCAGCGGCAATCTCTTCCCTCAGTGGATGCCAATCCGGGTCAACAACTGGGTCATCCATCATCTCCTCTTCAATTTCATCTGCACCTTTCTCTGTTTCACCGTGCAAGGTGGAATAGTATGCGGGAAGGGGCACCTGAGTTTCATCAGGGTCAGAATCTTGCTAAGTAGACTACCGCATCCTTCACTTTTGGTGGGGGTGAAGGACACAAGGAAAGGTGTTGTTTCTGACCAGGAGCCTGCACTGATGACTCAGTGCTTGCAGTTTTTGAAACTTCAGAAGAGGAGGCGATAGAGCTGGAGGCTGTTTCGGCAATGTAAGCCAAAACCTGTTCCTGATGCTCCGGTTTTAAAAGCGGTTTACCTACTCCCAGAAAAGGGAGCCTTCCAGGCCTTCTGGGGCCAGGCGATTATGCAGGCTCAACACCTCCTGCCTTAGGTGCTATTGTGCTTTTGGCACTACCAGCAGATGCACCACCACCACCATCAGTACCAGCTGGTCCCCCTGCCCACATCCACGGCCTCTTCCACCATATTTCCTCATGTTTGGGAAGATCTACCAAAAATACCAGCAGATATACGGCACTGTATGAGGAGCGTACAGCTGTATACGGTGTAGGGGAAAATTTAAATCTCTGTATTTATTTCCGGAGTCACACACAGACGCTCACTCAGTCTGTATTTGGTCGTTATATAAACAGCAGATATACAGTACTGTATGAGTAGCGTACAGTTGTATACGGTGTAGGGGAAATTTAAATCTCCATACATATTTCCAGAGTCACACACAGAAGCTGACTCAGTCTGTATTTGACCGTGATACTAACAGCATATATACGGTACCGTATGAGGAGCGTATAGCTGTATACTGTGTATGGGAAAGATTAAATCTCCGTATATATTTCCAGAGTCTCACACAGATGCTCACACAGTCTGTATTTGACCGTAATACAAACAGCAGATATACTGTACTGTATGAGGAGCGTACAGCTGTATACAATGTAGGGGGAAATTTAAATCTCCGTATACTGTATATTTCCAGAGTCTCACACAGACGCTCACTCAGCCTGTATTTGACTGTAATACAAACAGCAGCTATGCGGTACTGTATGAGGAGTGTACAGCTGTATACTGTGTAGGGGAAAGTTTAAATCTCCATATATATTTCCGGAGTCACACACAGACGCTCACTCAGCCTGTATTTGACCGTAATACAAACAGCAGATATACGGTACTGTATGAGGAGCGTACAGCTGTATACGGTGTAGGGGGAAATTTAAATCTCCATATTTATTTCTGGAGTCACACACAGATGGTCAGCATATATTTTTCCGTGATACCAGCCGGTACACGGTAGTGTGTGAGGAGTGTACTGCTTTATACGGTGTGGGAAAAAATGAACGGTTGGTAACTGTGCAGAAAAAAGAATAAAAGTATTAGTGCTGTGTTAAAAGCAGTCTGCACAGCAGTGTACACACAGCAATACAGCTTTCAGGCAGCCTAATAACCAGTGCTACTGCACACAAGAAAATTCCCCTGTCACTGCACACTAACTGTACAGCACAATTGCTATCAGCACAAGCACATAAGAACTTCTTATATCTTTACAGCCCTAACTCTCTCCCTACTGATAAACAGCAACCTCTCCCTACTGTTAAGATCAGCAGAAGTAAAATGGAAGTCAGCGGTCAGCGCTTTTATAGACACTATGACGCCCCCCAAAGCAAGCCAATCACTGCAATGCCCTTCTCTACGATGGTGGTGGACGCTGCACATGTCATCTCATTGCCCACAGTGTATGTCCTTGCTCATTGGCTTTAAAAAGGCACCTGCAGGCATTCTGGGAAATCCGACTTTAGCGCTTGTTTTGCCGAAAACATGGCCGACTTCACGCTATGGTTCGGTTTCGGTCGACTTTGGCATAAGTCGGCGACTTATGAATCTGGCCGACCTGTTTCGCTCAACTCTAGTCCTGTTGTCCAACCTTGGTCCTGCCTGTGTCCCAATGTTCCGCCTATGTGTGCCTTGGTGATCCTTTGGTGCCTTGGGGTCCACTGGGTGGTACGCTTCTGGGAGGTGTGGAATCGGGAACCTGGCATAGCCCTGTTTAGTCTATGTTCTGTGTGACTTTACTTTAGTAAACTTTACGTTCTTTATACCTGAAGTTGTGCGGTGTTATCAAGTCCTACGTGTCTTTTCTTTGTCCACATGCTCAGCGGCCACAGAATCCCACTCGCCGCCCTTCCCTAGTTTGGGTAGGCTCGGGTCCCCCACTGTGGTATAGATGGTCCATATTGCATCCCGGGTGGATGCTCACCCCTCGCCGTTGGCGTGGAGGCACCTGCTGGGCCGTGTCCACGGCTCCATTTGTGACATCCTGTGACATCACCAGATGTTAGAACCTGTTCATCAGCAGGTTCAGCTGAGCTTGCATCCTCTGAAGGGTCATCTGGTACCAGTGTCACCTCTTCAGCAGCTTCCACCACCTCTATGCTTTTGGCCTCCTCTTGGGACTCTATATTGGCGACTTTGACCCTCTCTTGAGGTCTTGCCATGTCATTTTTAGCTACCTCTCGATTCTCTGACACTTTGGAGTATTCCACACACTCCAGCTCCTCAGCAACAGGTTCTCTGAAGCCTTCTCCATACTCAGCCATCTCACCCTTTTCTGTCACTGCAAATGTGGGTCTATTACAGGTCTGTTCTCCGTGACCTTCATGGATTCTTGCTCCACCAGCGTTTGCCAGGATTCCTTCTCCTATAGCGCCCTTTACTGACCGATCATCAGACTCCAAGCTAGCAGTTGCTATGGGCAACATGACTTCATCCACCTTCTTTGTACAGTCTGGAAGAGAATCCACATTTTGAATGAAAGTACAGGACACCGCCTTTTCTTCATTCATAAATCCAAAATGTGCAACTTGTTCAACTTCTTTGCGCACTTTATATCTCCGGTGACGGGAGGACTTGTCCTCCTTACTCAGATCCCCATTACTGCACTGTCTCTCCACTCTCAGAGAGAGACAGCCCATATTGGAATCACTGTTACTCAAGCTACTGTCAGGCACCTTTTCTTGAGCTACCCCACTTCTAGCTGTCATACATTTTGTATTGTTTTTACCATCATATTGCTAAGTTGCGTCCCTCCACCATTTTCCTTGGTCATGCCTAGCTTAGGACTGTCAACTCTAGGGGCCGCATTCTCTCCATTATTACATCTCATAACATGGTGAACCCTCAAGCTGCTCCCTAACTACGTGTCAGCTCCACACTTTTCATCTACCACGCCACTATCAGTCATATCGTGGTACACTTCAAGTGACATCAGGTCAGTAAGCTAGGCAGACGCTTCCCTTCCTCCGGTCACCCATCCATTTTGGGAGGTGTTGCTGCCTAAATGTATGCCACCCCATAAGTAGAGAGGCCTCCATCCTCCTGCTGTAGAGGAGCTTCCCCCTCCTACAAGTCTGAGAACAGCCTAGAGTCTTGGCCTACTATCACCAGACAGGTTAAGTTTGGGACTATAGCGACCTCATGGCTTTTAATGTCCCTGAACGTCTCGAGAATCATCAAGGGCACTGAATAGTCCCTAGTATACCATGGATGCATGTGACTTCGATCTTCCTTTTGGACATTACAAACTTATCGGGCACAGCCTGCACTAGGATCACTGAGCTTGCAGAATCAACAAGTCCAAATATATCCTCTGCGTTCGTCTGCAGGGCACACCCACGTAGCCTCTTGCTGGGAGGGTAGTTCATATGGCAGATTGGACACACATACTACCATTGTCCCCAGCAACAGTCCGTCTGCACCACCCTTTTGACTTCGACATACTTTGCCCTCTTTTGGGTAACTGCCACGTCCTGGGATTCCACCACCTTTTGGGTCACCACCCCCTTTTGGCACTCCACCCTCTTTTGGCCACTACCCCCTTTTGGGATACTGGTCATTTTGGGCAACCATCCCTGTTTGTGTTACCGCCCCCTATTGGGACTAAACCCCTTTTTGGGCAACCAACCCTGTTTGGGTTACTGCCCCCTTTTGGGACTTCACCCCTCTTTGGGGTATACCCCGTGGACTCCCCACATAAATCTCAGGCCCCAGTTTGCACAGTACCATTATGTCTCTCTGGGCTTGTACTGGCCCTTTAAAAGTTTGTACGACCTGGATCACCAATGTCCTTAGAACACCTCACCAGCTCCTGCTGCAGCCCCTTGCTCTCCTGGCACCTCTGGCTGCTGATCACATGCTACTGCTGCTGCTCCTGCAGTTGCTCTGCCAGGCTCAGTCTGGCTCCGCAAGGCTCTGCATAGCTTTCCATGCTACGCACTCGATCTCCTGTAAAAAAAAATAACAAACCAACATTATACCATACCTGTCCGTCGGTGTGTCTCACGCTGTAATCCATATCTGGGATATATACAGTTACAAACAGAACAGTGCAAGAAGCGACCACCCCGGCTGTAAACCACTGATGAATGAGGAGATGTGTCGGCGCCTGCAGCTTTAGTGACTAGTGGTGATGTCACTGATGCTGTGCTCCATCACAGCCTGACCCGCGCTGAACTCTTGAGAGTGGGAAAATTACAGATCTTTGTGCAATCATGCAAATTTCTCGCATGTCTGACCCCGGCAGACATAACTTGGCCAAATTGTGTGCAAAGTCTCTAATCTTTTCTAGTATTCAGAAGCCGTATAGCTATTCATATTCCATATATTTCACATTGACATGCTATGGAGTGCAACTTGCACCTATTCACACTAGCTTGGATGTGCCGGTCAGTTTTTTGTTATTTTCAATTCAATAATAAACTGTGAAAAGCTTGCATTTTCCACATTTTCAGAATTTATTATTGCTTTTTCTTTAATCACAGTTAGCTTTATGTGTGTCGTTCAAAAAACCAAAACTATTAAATGAAAATTGTGTTATTTTTACAAACCACAAAAATCCTGAAAAAACTGTCTTAGTAATTTTTAAGCAGATCTGTCACCTTAATATGGTGCTCTAATTAAGCTCAGCCTATTAGGGTATGTTTCCACAGTTAGGATTTGGTCAGGATTTGCTGTGGATTGGACACTGCGTACAGCCGCAGGGTCCAATCCACAGCGTTCATATGTTACAGCATAGTGGAGGGTATTTTATGAAATCCCATCTCCACTATGCATGCAGAGAAGTCTCCCAACATCCCTGTGTATACGCACATGTGGTGCATCCTTATAGACTGCAGCATGTCTATTTATCTTGCGGAGATGCTCGGTCTCTGCAAGATAAATATCACCGTTCTATCAATAGGATGCATTGATTCCACATGAGTACAATGAACACATGCGGAATCACCACGCATGCGAAAGCCAGCAGCGCTTTGAACAGAGCGGGTATCCGCTGTGTTCAAAGTGCTGCCAATCTGGAACATGGATACATACCCTCAGGCTGAAGTTTGTTCTGGCAAACTCTAACGAAAAATGATGCAGAAGAAGCTAGCAAAGCAGTATTAAAGTAGTACAACAGAGCGAGTTTATTCATATTCTGTACTCATGAATATATAAACATCACCCCCAGCGCTGCCGCCTGGCACTATAGTGCGGTATAATCATCACCCCAGCATTGCCGCCTGGCACTATAGTGCGGTATAATCATCACCCCCTGCATTGCCACCTGGCACTATAGTGCCGTTTAATAATCACCCCCACCATTGCCGCCTGGCACTATAATGCTGTATAATCATCACCCCCAGCATTGCTGCCTGGCACTATAGTGCAGTATAATCATCACTCCCAGCATTGCCACCTGGCACTATAGTGTGGTATTATCAACACCCCAGCATTGCCGCCTGGCACTATAATGCCGTATAATAATCACCCCCAGCATTGCCGCCTGGCACTATAGTGCCGTATAATCATCACCCCCAACGTTGCCGCCTGGCAGTACAGTGCAGTCTAATCACCACCCCCTGAATTGCCACCTGGCACTATAGTGCCGTGCAATCATCACCACCAACATTGCCACCTGGCACTATAGTACCATGCAATCATCACCCACAGCATTGCCATAGTCAGAAAGAACAAACACAGGCAGACCCACACACCAGCATTCAGCTTTAGGAGCTTTGAGAGAGGAGGATGCGATGCCACGTAAATAATAGAGGAGCAGACGAGTACAACACTGATGATGCAAAGTAAGAAGGGGAGGCGGCGTGATTTCCAGGAGGCAGAGCGCCGCTGATAACCACTGCGCATGCCCAAGGATCCCAGCCTCGTAGTATGAATAACTCATAAACAACTGCGGGGCGGGATCTCAGGGTCGCACGATCTCAAAGGCCCTGATGTGATCTAGCAGCACGGGCACGTCGGGCAGCGATAACTGCGCATGCCCCATAAAAAAGAGTAGAGCGCAGGCGCCAGACTTTCAAAAGCAAACTAAGGAGGCGGTGCCAGGTCTGAAAGGAAGGATGGATGACAGGCGTCTGGCAGAGGAGGAAAGTCCAGCCCACCTGACAAATTTCAGGTATTTGGGAACAACTTTATAAACGATTATTTCGGCAGTGGAACAGAGCCTAAGTAAAAGAGCCACCTTGACAGAATGCAGCATTAGTGCTGCACAAGGTGGCTCTTTTACTTAAAAACGGCTGGAGGGGGTGACAGGTGCCCTTTAAAAACAAGTACTTTTATTCATTTTTGCAATGTTAGCACAATAAGAAAAAAACTTGGTAGTTAAAATAAAAAGTGAAACTTTGCATTCTATGTTTTGCAGTACATTTAGAACCTCATTTGCTCTAACTTTTTGTATCGTACTGTTAAGCACAAATGTGGTGCTTTTAAAATAGGTAGCATTAAACTTAGTGGCAGAAAGATCATTAAAGATAATTAAAGTTTGCTTCTGTTAGAATTAGTAGAGGTATTAGTATGTTAAATGCAAAGTAAGGTAAATCTTATTACAATTTTGTGGCAAAAAGTTATTATATGGGTCAGTTTATGCTAATCTTTTCAATTATGTGTCAGGTTAAAAGCCTAACATGGTTTCACTAATTTCTAAAGCATTCAAGATTGTAAAACAAGCAATATAATTATGCAAAGCTAAAAAGTCTAGAATCCTGTAAAATGCAGGGTCTAGTGTTAAATGTGATCTTTTGCAAAATGATAATAAGAAAAACAAAACAGATGATGGACATGCTTATATTGTTTTAGGATATAAGGGCTGTCAATCCACACCCTTTCTTAATTAGCAGATGAGACTGGCAAGGTAGTAGAAGATTGATAGATTAGCACATTTAATGGTAGACCCTGCCAAGATAAATAAATAAGTAAAAATAATGTATTATCATTACTTTAATCAACCAATTTAAAAAAAAAAATTGTACAATTTTCAGTGTTGTCACACTTGTAACATATGGAATCTTTAACTGTTTGGGAAGAATTTATAATTCTTAAGTTAGTTTTGCCACAAGTAACTCTGCTGTTATTTGCCAAAACATATCAAAATGTCACACAGGGGATTAATAAATTTGTTGAACAAATACACACATTCAACTGCAATCTATTGGATTGTGACTACACAAAAAAGTGCACAAAAAAGTTTGTAATTTGTATCCATTAGAGATTAGCAAATCTGTTTGATGTCAATAGAATTCATGGTGAATTTGAACAAACTGCAATACTGTTTGTACAAATTGCCTAAAATGGATGAAACATTTCACAGGTTAAGGAAGATTGCATCAGCCAAAGAAGTCTCACATAACTTTGAATGTGATCAAGAAGGTTTACCCATAATGCATGGCAGCTATCATATCACACTGTAAAACAAAGACAACAAGCAATGACTATTATAGCCTGTATAAAAGCTAAAGCATGGAAGTCAGCGACCATTTTGTGGTGAATTTATTTTTAGGTAATATAAAAGTGGAAAGATTTCAAGTGATAAGGTCAGTAAAGCATATATATACATATATATATATATATATATATACATAGTATGTGCTGCATCAGTTTATAAGACATGTAATTCTAATACATTTGAGGGGGATTTGACACCTAATTGCTTGGACTGTAGAGGTTGCTGTGGTCTGCACTCACCAGTCACCATCTCTCTAAGTCTGGTTTCACATTTTCATTCAGGAGGGCTGTGGATGGCTGCCTACTTCCTCCTTTCTTCCTCCTTGAAGCTCTGTCTACGCTCCGCCTACTTCTGTTTGCATCCTGCATTTCCCTTCATACCTATCTTTAATATTGTGTACGCATGGACATGTGTTGTATGCGGATGTGTGTGGCGACTGCACCGAAACGCCAAATTTTGGACTACCAATGTTAAAGATAGGTACGCAGGGAAATGCAGGATGCATACAGAAGTGGGGAAGAGCATAGGCGGAGCTTCAGGGAGGAAGAAAGGAGGAAGTAGGCAGCCATCTGCAGCCCTCCTGAATGCAAATGTGAACCTAGCATAAGTAAAGCTGAGAGCAGCTTCTGCTCAACTCCAATCAACAGCCACATCGAAGTGCTGTACATGAATGTTCAGAGTGATGTGAGTGGTTATAAACAGGCTGGGGAAGCAGTCTAATCCAACTTTTTATACACACCACTGTGCCTTGCACTCAGCAGTTCTTGCTACACTAACCACCACACTTGGCTCAGCTGCTCCTGCCTCACCAGAGGCCAACTGCTCTTGGTGCATTCACTGCCCACAATAAAAGATTGTATATTCTTTAATTCAAGATTAAAATAAAAATTTTGTAAAGACTACTCATAAGGTTAAAACAAACTTAGAAATAGTATCTAACAGAACCATACTTATATTGCCATGTAAGGGTTATTAACACCTTTTACATAGAAAAATTAATTTTACATACAGTAACATTAAAAGTTGGACACACCAAATTTTCAATGGTTTTCCTTGTTTTTTTGTAATGTGCACATTGTACATTCTAATTAAAAGCAGCAAAACCAAGAAGGAGTACATATGGAAATCAAAAGGAAAGAAACACATGTGAAACAAATCATAATATGTTTTAAATAAAGATATGCAGATTGTTTGAAATTCAGCTTTACCAAATGGCACCAAAAAACTAGTTTTGTGGTGAATTTTTTTGCGCTATTGAAAATCTTTTAATTACTTGGAAAATGCATGCATAACAATGTTGTCTTCTTTGTTATTTGACCTTAACCTCTTTGGTAGGGAGAAAATTGATAGTAACCAGAGGTAACCTAAAGCTTTTCTAACTACATGCTGCATCTTCAGAATTTTTAGGCTACTTTAATTGTATCCCTTTGTGGGGGTGTTTATACAAAGGTGGAAATGGAAAGAAGTTGTGGTATTTCAAGAGGAAGTGCAATAATTATCCCTGTTTAACCCCTTCCTGACATGAGACGTACTATCCCGTCCACGGTACCCGGGCCCGTATGACCGGGGACGGGATAGTACGTCTACCGCGATCAGCGGCGCCCACGTGGTGAGCGCCGCTGATCGCGGCCGGGTGTCAGCTGATTATCACAGCTGACACCCGGCACTATGTGTCAGGGGCGGTCACGGACCGCCCCCGACACATTAACCCCTTGCACACCGCGATCAAACGCGATCGCGGTGTACCGGGAGTTAAAGGGAAGCATCGGCAGGGAGGGGGCTCCCTCCGTGCTTCCCTGAGCCCCCCACGGCAGCGCAATGTGCAGCGCTGCTGCGGGGGACTCCTATCCTCCAGGCCCCCGAATCCAAGATGGCGACGGGGGCCTTCGGGGGCCTGGGGAAGCTGGCTTCCTCAGTGCCTGCAAAGCGCAGGCATGAGGAAGCCTTGTGCACTGCCTGTGACAGATTGCTGATCTGTCACAGTGATCTGTGATGTGACAGATCAGCGATCTGTCACAGGACAGTGATGTCCCACCTGGGACTATGTAATAAAGTAAAAAAAAATTTAAAAAAAAGTGTAAAAATAAATTAAAAAAAATCGCCAAATAAATTAGTAAAAAAAAAAAAAAATATTCCCCAATAAATTCATTTTTTTAAAATAATAAAAAAAAAAAACAATAAATGTACACATATTTGGTATCGCCGCGTCCGTAACGACCTGCCCTATAAAACTGTCCCATTAGTTAACCCCTTTAGCGAACCCCTTAAAAAATAAAAATAAAAAACGAAGCAAAAAATAATGATTTATTATCATACCGCCAAACAAAAAGTGCAATAACGCGAGATCAAAAAGACGCATATAAATATCCATGGTACCGCTGAAAACGTCATCTTGTCCCGCAAAAAACAAGCCGCCACACAGCATCATCAGCAAAAAAATAAAAAAGTTATAACTCGCAGAATAAAGCGATGCAAAAATAATTATTTTTTATATAAAATAGTTTTCATTGCATAAAACCGACAAAAACATAAAAAAATGACCTAAATGAGGTATCGCTGTAACCGTACTGACCCGAAGAATAAAAGCGCTTTATCAATTTTACCGCACGCGGAACGGTGTAAACGCACCCCCCCCCAAAAGAAATTCATGAAACGCTGGTTTTTGTTCATTCTGCGTCCCAAAAATCGGAATAAAAAGCGATCAAAAAATTTCACGTGCCCGAAAATGGTACCAATAAAAACGTCAACTCGTCCCGCAAAAAATAAGACCTCACATGACTCGGTGGGTCAAAATACGGAAAAATTATAGCTCTCAATATGTGGTGATGCAAAAACTATTTTTACAATAAAAAGCGTCTTTTAGCGTGCGACAGCCGCCAAACATAAAAACCGCCATAAATAGTAAATCAAACCCCCCGTTATCACCCCTTTAGTTAGGGAAAAATAATAAAATAAAAAAAATGTATTTATTTCCATTTTTCCATTAGGGTTAGGGCTAGGGTTAGGGCTAGGGGTGTGTTGGGGTAGGGTTAGGGCTAGGGTTAGGGTTAGGGCTAGGGTTAGGGTTAGGGCTAGGGCTAGGGCTAGGGTTAGGGCTAGGGCTAGGGTTAGGGCTAGGGTTAGGGCTAGGGTTAGGGGCGTGTTGGGGTTCGGGTTGGAGTTAGAATTGGGGGTTTCCACTGTTTGGGCACATCAGGGGCTCTCCAAATGCAACATGGCGTCTGATCTCAATTCCAGCCAATTCTGAGTTGAAAAAGTCAAATGGTGCTCCTTCCCTTCCAAGCTCTGCTATGCACCCAAACAGTGTTTTACCCCCTCATGTAGGGTATCAGCCTACTCAGGACAAATTGCAAAACAATTTTTGGGGTCCAATTTCTCCTGTTACCCTTAGGAAAATAAAAAATTGGGGGCAAAAATATCATTTTTGTGGAAAAAAAATGATTTTTTTATTTTCACGTCCAAGTGTTATAAACTTCTGTGAAGCACTTGGGGGTTCAAAGTGCTCACCACACATCTAGATAAGTTCCGTGGGGGGTCTAGTGTCCAAAATGGGGTCACTTGTGGGGAGTTTCAATAGTTTAGGTACATCAGGGGCTCTCCAAACGCACATGACAACCGCAGACCATTCCATCAAAGTCTGCGTTCCAAAACGTCACTGCTTCCCTTCCGAGCCCCGACGTGTGTCCATACAGTAGTTTTCTCCCACATATGGGGTGTCAGCGTACTCAGGACAAATTGGACAACAACTTTTGGGGTCCAATTTCTCCTGGTACCCTTGGGAAAATAAAAAAAATGGTGACTAAAAGATCATGTTTGTGGAAAAAATACGAATTTTTTATTTTCACGCCCGGGCGTTGTAAACTTCTGTGAAGCACTGGGGGGGTCAAAGTGCTCACCACACATCTAGATAAGTTCCTTGGGGGGTCTAGTTTACAAAATGGTGTCATTTGTGGGGGGTTTCCACTGTTTAGGTACATTAGGGGCTCTCCAAAGGCAACATGACACCCGCAGACCATTCCATCAAAGTCTGCATTCCAAAACGTCACTACTTCCCTTCCGAGCCCTGACGTGTGCCCATACAGTAGTTTTCTCCCACATATGGGGTAGCAGCGTACTCAGGACAAATTGGAAAACAACTTTTGGGGTCCAATTTCTCCTGGTACCCTTGGGAAAATAAAAAAAATGGTGACTAAAAGATCATGTTTGTGGAAAAAATACGAATTTTTTATTTTCACGCCCGGGCGTTGTAAACTTCTGTGAAGCACTGGGGGGGTCAAAGTGCTCACCACACATCTAGATAAGTTCCTTGGGGGGTCTAGTTTACAAAATGGTGTCATTTGTGGGGGGTTTCCACTGTTTAGGTACATTAGGGGCTCTCCAAAGGCAACATGACACCCGCAGACCATTCCATCAAAGTCTGCATTCCAAAACGTCACTACTTCCCTTCCGAGCCCTGACGTGTGCCCATACAGTAGTTTTCTCCCACATATGGGGTAGCAGCGTACTCAGGACAAATTGGAAAACAACTTTTGGGGTCCAATTTCTCCTGGTACCCTTGGGAAAATAAAAAAATGGTGACTAAAAGATCATGTTTGTGGAAAAAATACGAATTTTTTATTTTCACGCCCGGGCGTTGTAAACTTCTGTGAAGCACTGGGGGGGTCAAAGTGCTCACCACACATCTAGATAAGTTCCTTGGGGGGTCTAGTTTACAAAATGGTGTCATTTGTGGGGGGTTTCCACTGTTTAGGTACATTAGGGGCTCTCCAAAGGCAATATCACACCCGCAGACCATTCCATCAAAGTCTGCATTCCAAAACGTCACTACTTCCCTTCCGAGCCCCGACGTGTGCCCATACAGTAGTTTTCTCCCACATATGGGGTATCAGCATACTCAGGACAAATTGGACAACAACTTTTGGGGTCCAATTTCTCCTGGTACCCTTGGGAAAATAAAAAAATGGTGACTAAAAGATCATGTTTGTGGAAAAAATACGAATTTTTTATTTTCACGCCTGGGCGTTGTAAACTTCTGTGAAGCACTGGGGGGGTCAAAGTGCTCACCACACATCTAGATAAGTTCCATGGGGGGTCTAGTTTCCAAAATGGTGTCATTTGTGGGGGGTTCCACTGTTTTGGTACATCAGGAGTTTTCCAAACGCGACATGGTGTCCGATCTCAATTCCAGCCAAAAACGTCAAATGGCGCTGCTTCCCTTCCGAGCTCTGCCATGCCCCCAAATAGTGGTTTACCCCCACATGTGGGGTATCAGCGTACTCAGGACAAATTGCACAATAACTTTTAGGGTCCTGTTACCCTTGGAAAAATAAGAATTGAGGGTGAAAAGATCATTTTTGTGGAAAAAATATGATTTTTTAATTGTATGGCTTTATGTTATAAACTTCTGTGAAGCCCATGGGGGTTCAAAGTTCTCACCACACATCTAGATAAGTTCCTTAGGGTGTCTAGTTTCCAAAATGGTGTCATTTGTGGGGGGTTTCCACTGTTTTGGTACATCAGGGGTTTTCCAAACGCGACATGGTGTCCGATCTCAATTCCAGCCAAAAACGTCAAATGGCGCTGCTTCCCTTCCGAGCTCTGCCATGCGCCCAAATAGTGGTTTACCCCCACATGTGGGGTATCAGCGTACTCAGGACAAATTGCACAATAACTTTTAGGGTCCTGTTACCCTTGGAAAAATAAGAATTGAGGGTGAAAAGATCATTTTTGTTTAAAAAATATGATTTTTTAATTGTATGGCTTTATGTTATAAACTTCTGTGAAGCCCATGGGGGTTCAAAGTTCTCACCACACATCTAGATAAGTTCCTTAGGGGGTCTAGTTTCCAAAATGGTGTCATTTGTGGGGGGTTTCCACTGTTTTGGTACATCAGGGGTTTTCCAAACGCGACATGGTGTCCGATCTCAATTCCAGCCAAAAACGTCAAATGGCGCTGCTTCCCTTCCGAGCTCTGCCATGCGCCCAAATAGTGGTTTACCCCCACATGTGGGGTATCAGCGTACTCAGGACAAATTGCACAATAACTTTTAGGGTCCTGTTACCCTTGGGAAAATAAAAATTGGGGTGAAAAGATCATTTTTGTGGAAAAAATATGATTTTTTAATTGTACCGCTGTACGTTATAAACTTCTGTAAAGCCCTTGTGGGTTCAAAGTTCTCACCACATATCTAGATAAGTTCCTTGGGGGGTCTAGTTTCCAAAATGGGGTCACTTGTAGGGGGTTTCCACTGTTTAGGTACATCAGGGACTCTCCAAACGTGACATGGCGTCCAATCTGAATTCCAGCCAATTTTGCATTGAAAAAGTCAAACGGCGCTCCTTCCATTCTGAGCTCTGCCATGCGCCGAAACAGTCGTTCCCCCCCACATATCAGGTATCTGCGTACTCAGGACAAATTGCACAATAACTTTTGCAGTTCAATTTCTCCTGTTACCCTTGGTAAAATAAAAAAAATTGAACCTGAAGTATTTTTTTTATGAAAAAAAGTTAGATGTTCATTTTTTTTTAAATATTCAAAAAAATTCCTGTGACGCACCTAAAGGGTTAATAAACTTCTTGAATGTGGTTTTGAGCACCTTAAGGGGTGCAGTTTTTAGAATGGTGTCACTTTTGTGTATTTTCTATCATATAGACCCCTCAAAGTGGCTTCAAATGTGATGTGGTCCTAAAAATAAAATGGTGTTGTAAAAATGAGAAATCGCTGGTCAACTTTTAACCCTTATAACTTCCTAACAAAAAAAAATTTTGGTTCCAAAATTGTGCTGATGTAAAGTAAACATGTGGGAAATGTTAGTTATCAAGTTTTTTGTGTGCCTTATCTCTGTGATTTAAGGGCATAAAAATTCAAAGTTGGAAAATTGCGAAATTTTCAAAATTTTCGCCAAATTTCCATTTTTCTCACAAATAAACGCAAGTTATTTGAATGAAATTTTACCACTAACATGAAGTACAATATGTCACGAGAAAACAATGTCAGAATCACCGGGATCCATGGAAGCGTTCGAGAGTTATGACCTCATAAAGGTACAGTGGTCAGAATTGTAAAAATTGGCCCGGTCATGAACGTGCAAACCACCCTTGGGGGTGAAGGGGTTAAGGAGAATCAAGACCATTGTGCTTTGCTGCATGAAGTAGGGATAGCTTTTTCACAAGTAATCCAAAAACCTCTCTCTATTTATGGAGTCAAAACAGATGTACTGTTTTGAACTAGAAGAAGTAATTGTTTCTCAACTAGGAGCTAAAAAAAATATCCCTTTTTTGAGATTCCCAACAAATTTAATGATCACAAACTGATTAAGCATTTACAAGTATTTTTATTACGTTGTCTATAAAGTACTCTTTTTCAGCAATCAGGAATAGTGATGAGCGAATCCATGAAAGTTAGGGTATGCCTGGTTCAGCAGAAATTTTAAAAATGCCTGGCTTGAGAACCAAACTTGACCCCGAACTTCGAACAACCATTCAAATGAGGACCTGAACGTCAGTGTTTTAAAATGTCTCCACAATGGTCAAAGTAAAGGCTATGGGGTTGCAAAAAGAATAAAAATGGGGCTAAGAGCAGGACAATTGCATTGCAAACAAATGTGGATAGGAAAATTAATGAAAGAGTTTTTTTTCACAAAAGCAATCCAAGTAAAATAGGAAGTAAATGAACAACATAAACATATTAACAGTGCCCCCACAGAGACTAAGGCTTGCTTCCTCCAGTCTAGTTATACATTTCACTCATAGAGCATGTAGGAGAGCGTCCCATCGGAAGCAGCTTACAAACTTCTTCTCCAGACCATGCAGCACAGTAAGCTGATTCAAATTTCATCCACAGAGCATGGGGAAGAGTGATGAGCAAGCATGCTTGGTAATATTTGGTGCTCGCAATGCTTGGCAAACGGCGAGCATTTCCGGGGTTGCTCGCCAGTAGTTTGGGTCACCACCCTGCATGTTTGGCACTTTTTAGAGCACCAATCAACATGCAGGGATTATCGGCCACGCACTGTAATGTTGCAGCCATGTTGGTTGTGGCATTACAATGATTGGCTGGCAGCACAGCATCATCAGGTCTATATCAGAACAGACGCCGCCTTGCTCGTCCCAGTCAGCTCCGGACTTAGGCAGTGTAGGGAGAGTTGCTGCAGAGATAGGGACAGAATTGGTGGTGTATAAGTTATTGTGGGTATACCATTGTTGAATACACAAATCCAGCTAAGCTAACAGTCCTTCTAAGGACTAATTACGGCATATTTAGATATCAGTGCTAAGTAGGCAGGCCGTGTATGTGGCTTGATATATCAGTGCTAGACAGGTAGGCAGTGTATATGGGTATATAGATATCAGTGTCAGGCATGCAGGCAGTGTATGTGGCATACTTCATTGCATACAGCACAAGGGTCCATTCCATAACTGTCTGCTGCTGCCTATAAAAGATATTTACCATATATGCATAGCCCCAGTTATCAGTGGACAGGAATTTTTTTTACATCTTAATCCTGATTATTTTAGAGCATGTTTTTTTTTCACTTGCTTGTTGGCACTGCAGAATACAGAAAGATCCTTTCCATATTACAGTGTGAAAATTCAGCTATTTTAAACAGGGGTTTGGACATCACAGTGATCACATCTGAGTGCGCATAAAATCTGCCATTTTTGTGGTACTGTAAAATTTTGTTGGAGTGTCTTATACAAGTTCTTGACACCAGTTTGCTGAAAAAAATATTTACCTACAGGGCAGATATTTTACACTGGGTTTTGTCCGCCACACGGATCGCATATCATTGCACTCAAAATTGTGCCATTTCAGAACTCCGTTGAATTCTTTTGCTGTATCTTAGCCTAGTTTTTGACACCAGTTTTCTGCCCCCCAAAAATACAGGCCAGATATTTTAAGTGGTGTATCTCCATCACATGCCTCAAATATCTGTATGCTCAAAATTGTGGCATTTGAGGGCTCCACTGAATTTTTTCTCCTGTGTCTTAACCTAGTTATTTACATAAGTTTGCTGTAAAAAAAAATACAGGCCAGATATTTTGAAGTGGGGTATCTCTGTCACACACCTCACATATCTGTGTGCTCAAAATTGTGGCATTTGAGGCCTCCATTGAACCGTTTTTGCTATGTCTTAGCCTAGTTATTGACACAATTTTGCTGTAAAAAAAATACAGACCAGATATTTTAACCCACTTACCTCCAAGTGTGGCTTGCATGTTAATGACAAGGCCAATTTTTACAATTCTGCCCTCTGTCCTTTATGAGGTAGTAACTCTGGAATGCTTCCATGGATCCCGATAATTCTGACCCTGTTTTCTCGTGACTAGTGTTGAGCATTCCGATACCGCAAGTATCGGGTATCGGCCGATACTTGCTGTATCGGAATTCCGATACCGACTTCCGATATTTTTTCAATATCGGAATTCGGCATCGGAATCGGAAGTTCAGTTGATTGACGGCCTGACGTCATCATGATGCGCGGTGTGTGCGCATCATGATGCGCCGTCATTTCGGGCCTTCCGGGGGTCTCTGCCGGCCTGCCGGGGGGCTGTGCCGGCCTGCCGGGGGGCTGTGTGGACTGCCCGGGGTCTGTACCGGCCTGCCGGGGGGCTGTGCCGGCCTGCCGGTGGTCTGTGCACCCTGTGGGGGTCTGTACCGGCCTGCCGGGGGGCTGTGCCGGCCTGCCGGGGGGCTGTGCTGATGTCCGGGGGTCTGTGCAAGCATCGTCCGATGGGACTACAAGTCCCATCGGGCGATGCCTGCTACCATGACAGTGATTGACACATTAGCCAATGATGGGACAGTAGTAGTCCCATCATCCGGCTAATGTGTTAAATGTTAAAAAAAAAAAAAAAAAAAATACTACATACATACTACATGCATGCTACATACATACTACATGCTACATACATACTACATATATACTACATACATACTACATACATGCTACATACATACTGCATGCTACATACATACTACATACATACTACATGCATGCTACATACATACTACATATATACTACATGCATGCTACATACATACTACATGCTACATACATACTACATATATACTACATACATACTACATACATGCTACATACATACTGCATGCTACATACATACTACATACATACTACATACATACTACATGCATGCTACATACATACTACATGCATGCTACATACATACTACATGCATGCTACATACATGCTACATACATACTACATGCTACATACATACCACATACATACTACATACATACTACATACTACATATATACTACATGCATGCTACATACATACTACATGCTACATACATACCACATACATACCACATACATACTACATACATACTACATGCTACATACATACTACATATATACTACATGCATGCTACATACATACTACATGCTACATACATACCACATACATACTACATACATACTACATACATACTACATGCTACATACATACTACATATATACTACATGCATGCTACATACATACTACATGCTACATACATACCACATACATACTACATACATGCTACATATATACTACATGCATGCTACATACATACTACATATATACTACATGCATGCTACATACATACTACATGCTACATGCATGCTACATACATACTACATACATACTACATGCTACATACATACCACATATATACTACATACATACAATACATTCATACAATACATACATAGACATACAGTACATATAACATAGAGTAACATACTTACCAATACTTGTCACATTGTTCCCCGAAGCCATTGTCTTTTCCAGAATAAATATTAACATAACAAACCACAAAAATACTCACCCACGATCCGAAGCAGTCCACGAGTGTGTCCCACGACGATCTTGGGTAGAGAACTGCAGCATCAGATGATGCTGCCGTTCTCTACGGGCTGCAGGAATCCAATGACGGAAGGTAGGTATCCTTCCGCACTGTATTCCTCCGCCACTTAAAAAAAAAAAAGTCCCTAGTCTCACTTTATGCCATTGCTGCGTGGGAATTTCCCACACAGCAATGGCATAAAGTGAGACTAGGGACTTTTTTTTTTTTAAGTGGCGGAGGAATACAGTGCGGAAGGATACCTACCTTCCGTCATTGGATTCCTGCAGCCCGTAGAGAACGGCAGCAACAGCTGATGCTGCAGTTCTCTACCCAAGATCGTCGTGGGACACACTCGTGGACTGCTTCGGATCGTGGGTGAGTATTTTTGTGGTTTGTTATGTTAATATTTATTCCAGAAAAGACAATGGCTTCGGGGAACAATGTGACAAGTATTGGTAAGTATGTTACTCTATGTTATATGTACTGTATGTCTATGTATGTATTGTATGAATGTATTGTATGTATGTAGTATATATGTGGTATGTATGTAGCATGTAGTATGTATGTAGTATGTATGTAGCATGCATGTAGCATGCAGTATGTATGTAGCATGCATGTAGTATATATGTAGTATGTATGTGGTATGTATGTAGCATGTAGTATGTATGTAGCATGCATGTAGTATGTATGTAGCATGCATGTAGTATATATGTAGTATGTATGTAGCATGTAGTATGTAGCATGCATGTAGTATATATGTAGTATGTATGTAGCATGTAGTATGTATGTAGCATGCATGTAGTATATATGTAGTATGTATGTAGCATGTAGTATGTATGTAGCATGCATGTAGTATGTATGTAGCATGCATGTAGTATGTATATGGTATGTATGTAGCATGTAGTATGTATGTAGCATGCATGTAGTATATATGTGTTATGTATGTGGTATGTATGTAGCATGCATGTAGCATGCATGTAGTATGTATGTAGTATGTATGTAGTATATATGTAGTATGTATGTAGCATGTAGTATGTATGTAGTATGTATGTAGCATGCATGTAGCATGCAGTATGTATGTAGCATGCATGTAGTATATATGTAGTATGTATGTAGCATGTAGCATGTAGCATGCATGTAGTATATATGTAGTATGTATCATGTAGTATGTATGTAGCATGCATGTAGTATATATGTGTTATGTATGTAGCATGTAGCATGCATGTAGCATGCATGTAGTATGTATGTAGTATATATGTGGTATGTATGTAGCATGCAGTATGTATGTAGCATGCATGTAGTATATATGTAGTATGTATGTTGCATGTAGTATTTATGTAGTATGAATGTAGCATGTATGTAGTATGTAGTATGAATGTAGCATGTATGTAGTATGCATGTTGTATGTATGTAGCATGTAATTTTTTTTTTTTTTTTTACATTTAACACATTAGCCGGATGATGGGACTACTACTGTCCCATCATTGGCTAATGTGTCAATCACTGTCATGGTAGCAGGCATCGCCCGATGGGACTTGTAGTCCCATCGGACGATGCCTGCACAGCCCCCCGGAGCCTGCACAGCCCCCCGGCAGGCCGGCACAGCCCCCCGGCAGGCCGGCACAGCCCCCCGGCAGGCCGGCACAGCCCCCCGGAGCCTGCACAGACCACCGGCAGGCCGGCACAGACCACCGGAGCCTGCACAGACCCCCTGGCAGGCCGGCACAGCCCCCCGAAAGGCCCGTACAGACCCCAGAGAGGCTGTACAAGGGCAGGAAAGGGTTTTTCTTATTCCGATACCGGAAGTCCCATAGACTTGAATGGGACTTCCGGTATCGGAATCGGCGATACCGATACTTTTTTTAAAGATCGGCCGATACCATCCGATACGATACTTTGAAGTATCGGACGGTATCGCTCAACTCTACTCGTGACATATTGCACTTCATGATACGATTTGCATTTATTTGTGATAAAAAGGAAAATTGGTGAAAATTTTGCAATTTTTGAACGTTAAATGTTCATGCCCTTAAATTACAAATACGGTATATGTCACATAAAATACTAAATAAGTAACATTTCCCATGTGTTTACTTTACATCAGCACAATTTTGAAACCAAAATTTTTTTGTTAGGAAGCATTTTTAACACCATTTTTTTTTAGGGACCACATCACATTTGAAGTCACTTTGAGGGGTCCATCTGATAGAAAATACCCAAAAGTGACACTATTCTAAAAACTGCACACCTAAAGGTGTTGAAAACCACATTCAAGAAGTTTATTGACCTTTCAGGTGCTTCACAGGAATTTTGGAATGTTTAAAAAAAATGAACATTTAACATTTTTTTCACAAAAAATTTACTTCAGATCCAATTTTTTTCTTATTTTACCAAGAGTAACGGGAGAAATTGGACCACAAGAGTTGTTGTGCAAATTCTCCTGAGTATGCTGATACCCAATATGTATGGGTAAACCACTGTTTGGGCGCATGGCAGAGCTCGGAAGGGAAGGAGCGCCATTTGACTTTTTCAATGCAAACTTGGCTGGAAATGAGATCAGATGCCATGTTGCGTTTGAAGAGCCCCTGATGTGCCTAAACAATGGAAACCCTGACAAGTGAGACCATTTTGGAAACTAGACCCTATAAGGAACTTATCTCGATGTGTGGTGAGCACTTTGAAGCCCAAAATGCTTCACAGACGTTTATAACGTAGAGCCGTACAAATATAAAATCTTATTTTTTTCACAAAAATGATTATTTTGCCCCCGATTTTTTATTTTCACAAGGGTAACAGGAGAAATTGGACCCCAAAACTTGTTGTCCAATTTGTTCTGAGTACGTCAATACCCCATATGTGGGGGTAAATCACTGTTTGGGTGCACAGCAGAGCTTGTAAGGGAAGGAGCACCGTTTGACTTTTTCAACTCAAAATTGGCATTAATTGTGTTCGGACACCATGGAGATCCCCTGATGTGCATAAACAGTGGAAACCCCCCAATTCTAACTCCAACCCTAACCCCAACCCACACCTAACCCTAATCCCAACCATAACCATAACACTAACCACAAATCTAACTCTAACACATCCCTAACCCTAATCCCTACCCTAACCCCAACCATAACCCTAATCCCAACCATAACTGTAATCCAAACCTAACCCCATCTCTAATCCAACATTAACCCTAACCCTAACTTTATCCCCAACCCTAACATTAGCCCCAACCTTAACCTTAACTTTAGCCCAACTCACTTTTGCCCAACTTTAGCCTTAATGGAAAAATGGAAATAAATACTTTGCCATGTGTCTAGTTTGTAGACAGAGAAGATAAATGGGGCAAGCTTGTTTCTTAGTACATGGAGATGTGTGGATACATTCTCTTACACCATGTTAACGTAATGCTAGCTCCTGCTAATAGGGACCCTATGACATGGTGGTGATGTATGCTGTGGCACGCACATAAAGTTTTGCTACATTCAGACCATGCTAACCTTGTCTTTTGAAGTGCTGTCGGTGCCCCAGCTGCTTTAGCTACTTCCTCCTCCTCCACCTCTGCATTGTTTTTCCATCAAGCTAATAGTAGTTTTTCTACTAGCATTTGCTTGTATCCACTTTTTAAGGTGTATACTCCACTACACCTCTTGCTTGGTATACAGATGCCTCATACAGGTGATGCTCAAGTTCAGAATTGTTATGCCTCATTTCAGTGTCTGATGGTACAAAGTGCAAACCACCTATTGCATGTCGTCAGCATATTCCCTGAATAAATGCTATTCTAGGAAGCTCTTTTGACCTAACTTTAGTGTGCCTTTGCACCCTGCTGTGCTGCTGTGGCAGCATGGCCACCTCCTCTTGCCCATCACTAGGTTGGCTCCTGCCTCAAGTAATCTTGTCAGCCTGGACACTGCAGAAAGAAGCTGCAGTTGGCAACTGAGTTTCACTGTCATCTGACATGCCTCGTGGTGGTTCACTTATCATGTGCACAAGCCCTCCCACATACTCATCATCCAACATAACAAGTGTTTTGACATCAGTGCGCTCAGTCTCTTCCACTTCTGGAGTAGGACTAGGTGGATGGGCCATGGAACCACAGCCACACTATTTCTAAAGAGATGATGTAAAGGTAGATTTATTTATTTGCAACAATACTGGAAAACACAAAGTACTCCTGAAAGTGATGTCAATTATTTATTTCTCAGACTACTAAACAACACACACACGTCCAGAAAAATTACTTTTTGTGCCTAGAAATGGCAACAGCAGATGTGATCTCAACTAACAAAGTGGAAATGTTACTCTTCCCCAAATTTGGTTTGTGAGACAACTTAATAAAGTCTGAACTCTTAAAGAAAGAACAGACCTGTACATCCATTCAAGGCTTTAGTTTTTTTGTTGGAACATACAATGTCAATGGACAGTCCTCAAAAGAAACTGTCTGCAGGTGTCAACTGTGCACTTCCTGCAGTGTACCAGGTGGAATATAAGGTGAAGGAATTGGAGCCACTCTCAGCCATCCAATTTAACATTTTTCAATGTCTTGTGGCCTCACCATTCATGCAGTGGTACTAGGGCCTGCAAAAGGAAGCATAATGTCCTGTCGCTTGGGTACATCCGAGGAAGGTGTTGCATTTGGGCACAGAGCAGGAACAGGATGACCTCATCCTCTCCCTACATCAGCTATACCATCGCCAACATTAGTATCTACACCAGCACCACCACTGCAACATACACATCCCCTATTGGATATTCTCCTCATTTTTGGAAGAAGTCTTTTTAAATACTATTTCTAAAGAGATGGCAGTAAAGTAGATTTATTTTTTGCAACAGTAGTAGAAAACACACAATGTCCTGAAAAATTATTTTTTGTGCCTAAAATGGGAACTAGGCTTATAATACGAATTATTTATTTCCCAGACTATTAAATAACACACGTTAGTCCAGAAAAAATATTTGTTGTGCCTTGAAATGGCAACTAGACAGCTGATGTCAGTTATTTATTTACCAAACTAATAAAAAACACACAGTAATCAAGAAAAAATATTTTTGGGGCCTGGAAATGGCAACAAGATGGTTTATGTCAATTATTTATTTCCCAGACTACTAAAAAGCACACACTAGTCCAGACAATTTTGGGGGGATGCTTAGAAATGGCAAGGAGAGGATGATTGTTGCCAATTGTTTTCTTCCCAGACTACCAAAAAACACACACTAGTCCAGGATTTTTTTTGTGCCTCGAAATAGCAACTAGACAGCAGATGTCAATTATTTTTTTCCTAGACTAGTAAAAAACACAGAGTCCAGAAAAATTATTTTAGGGCTTAGAAATGGAAGGGAGAGGGTTGTTGCCAATTATTTTCTTTCCAGATTACAAATAAACACATACTAGTCTAGAAAAAAAAATTGTGGCCTAGAAATGGCATCTAGATAGCTGATGTCAATTATTTTTTCCTAGACTACTAAAAAAACAAACCCTAGTCCAGAGAAATTATTGTTGGGGCCTAGAAATGGCAACGAGACTGTTGTTGACAATTATTTATTTCTCAGAGTACTAGAAAAGACACAGCGACTTAAAAGACAGTACTCCCACTGGCAGGGGATGCAAAGTATATACAGTGGCTTAAAGGACAATATTCTCACAGGCGGGGGGTGCAGAGTACACATAGCAGCTTAAAGGATTGTACTTCTACAGATGAGGGGGGATGAGTATATACAGAGGATTAAAGGGATTAAAGGACAGTACTCTGACAGATATGGGTGCAGAGTACACACAGCGGTTTAAAGGACAGTACTCCCCCAGGCAGGGGGAATAAAGAATCCTTAATAAAGATTTAGTCTGAGGAATTCTTGTCATTCTTTTGAGACAGCTTCACGTAGAATGGAATTTGATCAGTTACTACGTATATGCCGCTCGCTTTTGCAACTGGGTAATGTTTACGGTAACCTCTCCTGAAGACAGTGACTTTGATCATTTGTGTGCCAGCTGTGCTGTTGGTAGTATTTATGGACAGAATGGCAGAAGATCTCCTCATCTGTTGGTAATACTGGCCTTGGGTGGAGAAGATGTTAATTAAGTTATGGCGTCGCCAGTGCAGGTGATGTAGGAATGGTTTTCCATCTGGAAAGTTACTGGAAAAGCTGCAGTTTCCTTCATCACAGAAGTCCATCCACTTGGTCCAGTTGTACACATACTGGTCAGAGAAGCTGGAGGAAGCATTTCCACATCCCCTTTCATATTCAATGTCTCCATCTTCATTTTCTTTCTGACAGCGGGGAAACTGCAGGGTCACAGCAAAAGTGAAGCTCATTCACTTCTCAGGATGCTGGTGGTAGTAGTGGGAGGGCTGGTGCTGCTCTGCCTAGGCTGTGGCATCCAGGCAGGAAAAAGGTTTCATGATGTAATGGAGTTTGGAAGGAAACCTGGTTCTAAAGGTAACAGTAACCATATTGCTGGCTGGTCTCCTGATACCAATTCCTGGGATGAGAAACTCTACCCTGCCTGGAAGGCTGACGATTCTAGATGGGAGAACTGCTGGAGAGGTGGCAAAGTGGTGGCATTGCTGACCAGTGACAGCCCTGCGTTGATAGGGTCAAATATCACTTTTGCTGTGACCCTGCAGTTTCCCCGCTGTCAGAAAGAAAATGAAGATGGAAACATTGAATATGAAAGGGGATGTGGAAATGCTTCCTCCAGCTTTTCTGACCAGTATTTGTGCAACTGGACCAAGTGTATGGACTTCTGTGATGAAGGAAACTGTAGCTTTTCCATTAACTTTCCAGATGGAAAACCATTCCCACATCACCCGCACTGGCGACGCCATAACTTCATTTACATCTTCTCCACCCAAGGCCAGTATTACCAACAGGGGGGATAAAGAGTACGCACAAAGGCTTAGAGCACAGCACTCCCACAAGCAGTGGTATAGAGTTTATATAGTGGCTTAAAGGACAGTCCTCCCACAGATATGGTTGCAGAGTACACACAGCAGCTTTTAACACAGTAGTAACAGCGCTACCACAGCTATGGGTTGCAGAGTGCACACAGCATTTTTTTTACAGAGTGCGCAGTCACAATCTGTCCATCATTTCAGCTGCATCCTATTCTTACACTAATGAAAGCATAATGGCAGCGGCACTTGTGATCCGGCCTTCATACAGTCCAGGCTACATTTTGCGCTGGCCATTCACAGCCAATACTTCTCATAGCTGTGATGGCTCTGGAACTGCCCAAAGTCTAAAAGCATTTTAATTGTCAAGAAGCTTTATTAGACTGACAAACCCAAACAGGAAACCGGAAATAGAGTAAAAAGTCAGTGTTTTGTACGGACACTGAATTTTCTCATTTGGGTTCGCTCATGCCTAATCAAGAACAGGCTCATTGTTTTGAAAATGAAGAAATGCTGCCTTGTCAACAAGCTTATCCAAAAATTAGTCCTGTTTTGGGAGCTGTTTCTTGAGAGAGTATATTTTGCATCAGCAGTACAGTCTGTTACTATAAAATACAATGGGTATGCAGTTAGAAAATATATGGCTGTATAGTGGCAGTGACAGAAGCCACACCATAGAGAATTAGAATGGTGTAGTAAAGGAGATGTCTGGCAGCACAAGAATAGCAAGGGGTTCCCTTTTATCAGCAGTATATATGTGCATTATAAAACACAGTAAGCTGCAAAGAGATCTTTGCTTAAAATGGCTTGAAATGGCATTGGTAGCTGTAAAATATGATCAATGGATAATTAGGACAGGGCAGGTAATGAGATATCTGACAATTTAGGGCCAGCAACAGAAACCCTGGCAGCATTACTACTCATTACTACTCTCTAACACTATAAAATACAGTGGGCAGCTAGGTGTTGTGTGGCTGGCATGGCTGTGTAGTGGCAGGGGCAGAAGCAAAAACCATACTTTGAAGAATTAAAATCGGAAGCCAAGGGAATGTGTGGCAATGTAGGGCCACCAGTGGCAGCCCCAGCTGCAGTAGATCTACAGTATGGATGGCATGATGGAAAGTGAGTAGATGCTTAGCTGAGCATGGTGCAGCAGCGCAATATAGAAGACTGGCAGGCAGAAGGCATGGTTGCATTAATTATTGGCATTAGCAAAAGTTAAGTGAAAGTCTACTATCCTCCATGTTTGATTCATTTTTACAAATGTTAGGTTTTCACATGGTTGCAAAGGTCATTATGACTGCTTTAGGCTGGTTTCACATTAGCGCTTTTTAAGCGCACGCACGGCCGGGGGTAGCTCCGCCCCCGAGCCGGCTCTCTGCCCAGCGTGCCCGCCCCTTGCTTGTAGCGCCGCCTCCTAGCGGACAGCGGCGCCTGCGATCGGCGCACCCTATCTTTAGCATAGGGTGCGCAGATGGTGCGCAGGCCGTGCGCTAGTTGCGCTTTGACCTGCGCTGCGCACTTTTGACGGTGCGCCGTGCGCGCCAAAATCGAACTTTTCGGATTTTGGCGCGCACGGCGCACCGTCAAAAGTGCGCAGCGCAGGTCAAAGCGCAACTAGCGCACGGCCTGCGCACGATCTGCGCACCCTATGCTAAGGATAGGGTGCGCCGATCGCAGGCGCCGCTGTCCGCTAGGAGGCGGCGCTACAAGCAAGGGGCGGGCACGCCGGGCAGAGAGCCGGCTCGGGGGCGGAGCTACCCCCGGCCGTGCGTGCGCTTAAAAAGCGCTAATGTGAAACCAGCCTTAGTGTGACAAAGCTGCATTGAAGTCTATCTGACAATATATTGGCAGTTAGACAGGACAATATGTCCAGAGCAAACATGGTCAATTTTTTGCCAATGATCCAATCTGTTGATCCAAAAGTCCATTGTAATGAATATCAGGTAAACTGCTGGGGAAAGGATACAATGCAGGTAATCCTGAACTTGGCAGTTTAGGTGATACAACTTTGTTCACTAATGTGCATCTGTTTGTTGAATCAGCAGAATAAAATATTGTGTTCATACTGTCACATACAGTAAATCGTAATTGGTGCTACTGTTGCCTTGGGTGTTTGTAAAATAGTTATTTTGGGAAGTAAAATTACACTTATGGAATTCAAAGAATTTTGGTGTGATATGTATAAATAATTTAGCGCTTTCTGACAATTTTTGCCTATTTGACTTGCTTTATCCAAGGGCCACACATAGAGGGAGTTGTAGAGTCTACAGCTAACACATAGTGGTTACTTGGTATACATGTGGTCGGCAACCATCTGCTGTGCAAAAGCTTCATTAACTCGGGTACACAGAGTTCCCTCTTAGAATGCCATTTTCCCATCCCCAAAATTTCCTAACAATTACAGTCATGGTCATGTAATTGAAATTGATAGTGACTTACTAATGAAAGGTCAAAGGGGAGTATTTTTTGCAGTTAAAAGTTTAACGTATATTCTGGTTTGTTTCAGGTGTAATTCTTTACTCCTTGCTTCCCTATGTGTTACTTTGTGGTTTTTCTAGTTTTACTATGAATCAATGTACATATTCAAGTAAGAATATGGAAAACCATTGTATGAACAGGTGTGTACAAACATTTTACAGGCATGGTATCTTAGTAGTTACCTTAAATTAAGAAAACTGCATCAGGTTTCAGCCTATAATTTAATTCCCTAGTTAATTTTCTAACCCTCGGATATTAAGTTTGCAAACTGATCCAACTTTTAGATTTTCTCATGATGCAGTGTCTCTCCCACTACTATATGCTGGATATAAGTTCTGTGTGTATGTAAGGGATAAGGTTTGGTGCATGCAGTGAAGAGCAAGAGGCAGAAAAGGGGTTAACAGGATTTACTAGAACGGGTAATTATACAAGGAATACTCCACGCAGGGAGACAAAATCAGTAACGGCAACAATGGGATTTGCACACAAACACAATACTTGAGAAAAAGATTTACAAAAAACGGAACTTATCGCTTGCAGTTCTTGTTGGGGACAGGCTGGAATATCTCCCGCCGACGTCGCAGATCGTAGAAACAGTCTTCTATGTAGATTCCTCTGGAATGGCACCAGAGATGAACCGTGTGCACGCTTGCAGGCTGCGGCAGCATGCGGTCCTCTGAAGTAGTCTCTAGGATCGGAGCAAGTCAGTTTATGTGTCACTGTGGGCGTGAAGGAGCCGTCCAGCAAGGAAGGGACTGAAGACAGCTCAAGAGGGACACAGTGAGTTTGCAAGTCAGAAAGCTGGGAGATGGATGATGTGGAGTTAGCAGTCAGAGCAGTGGGGAGGGAGTCAACCTTCTCCTTGTTCTCCTGTCGCCTTCCCGCCAAGTGCCTCTCGTTCTCGCACTCAGTCCCTTTTATCTCCCCCACGCCCCCTGCCGTCCAGTGCAAAGGTCCTCCCCTCCTAGAAGAACCTTCCCCCGGCAACAGTGGTGACAGTCCCATAATTCTGGCCCCAAAGTGCACCGGAAACTGCTCACTCTGTCTCGCCTCATTTTCTTTCATGTATCTTAAGTGTTGAGCTTCTCAGTAGATAATACATGCTATCACTAGAGATAAGTCAATATTTTTTTTTTTTAAATCGAATTCACTGACTTTACATTCTCTCCAAAAATTGGATATTTAGTGAATAAATATGCATGAATCTCAATGTTGGAAATTGTTTGGAAAACATTGGTGGAGGAGAGAGAGAGAGAGAGAGAAGACTCCACTGCCCAGAAGAGCTCACACTCTACATGGATAGAGAGAGAGAACCCTGCTGACTATAACAGCAAAACATCTACAGTAGAAAGAAGAGGTGGACACTGTTAATCATACAGGTTTACAGGAGAAAGAGATTTACTCAGTGACTGACGATGCAAAACACTCTGACGCTGAAACTGTGCTCCACTGTGAACCAGTGATCACAGTTTTCCCCCCGGTACATTGTTACATTTTTGAAAAAAGAGCTCCAACTTATGGACAATCTGTAACAGCTAAAAGGTAGAAATGCTTTATTCATTTATTTAGAAAGTAGCTTAGCTTTTTATTTAGAAATCACATGAACTTTGACAATAAAAAAATATCTTTGTGAGTACACATGAAGTGTTTGTACCAATTTTAATTTAGCAACGCTATTTTAAAACCTACACATTCATTATAAACTAATACTAACATGATATTATTTTCATTTATATTATTTGATTTTCAAAATTAGCATGCTGAAGTAAGCACTCTCCTCATATATTTGAAAGAAAACAGAAGTGAGTTTGAAGTTAGAGTACAAATAAGAAAGAGGTATGAAGATCCCACAACTACAGTACTTTGTCTGGGGAAAACTTCTTTCTAACCTTTACATGAAGTTTAGTCTACTGTCAATTTTTTTTTCAGTTGCTTACTGTATAATAGTTTTCTATAACTAGGTTTCTGACAAACTAAGTTTGTCTTTTAGAAAACTGTAGCAGCCAATTCCATTAACTCCTTAACATTTAAAAGGTAGACAGAGCAAGTGCTGGTTTTTCATGATAGACATACTGAAATATTAAAGCTGTTTTTCATTTTCATTTAGTTATTATAAAAGGAAATGTGGTAATGTAAATACTGCATGTGTGTATGTGTGTAAAGAAAAATATTCAGAATTGAGAATCCTCCGTTCTTGATACCTTTTACTGGCTAAGTGAAAAGATGGTAACATATTGCAAGCTTTCGAGACTACTCAGGTCTCTTCATCAGGCATAGACTAATACAAAATCTGAAGAAACACATATTTATGCACAACACAGCACAGAAATAATGCAATAGATAAGACAAGTGACGTGAAGCAGAACTATCATTATGGGAGATTGATAGACAGTTAAGGCCATAAATATTTGAACAGTTCATAGATAAGGAGTGTGAAAGTTTTGTAGTCCTCTGATTGGGGTCTGGTTCTGTATTGTGATGCCCTCCCACAAGGTCTTAGGAGCAAATTCCTTAAGTGATGTAAAAAGACATAAATCCATGGGACACATTCATTCCTGCTCTGAGTGTGTCAAAGGTTGTCATACCTTTATACTCTCAGACCCTTCTGTCTCTCTGAGATTTGAAATTACCTTTCAATACAAGTAATTTCATGTCTATGGAACTGTGATCAGGCAAACAAAAATGTTTTGCCACAAGTAGATCCATTCTTTTTTCTCTTATTGTGTGGCAATGAGAATTCATCCTTGTTCTCAGTTTTTGCCCACTCTCCCCCACATACAGACCCCTCGTTGGAGAGGACAGGGAGCTTCTGACAATGATGCTTCTTAGATTTGTGGGCTGCCTAAAACACAGTAGTGGGGGGTCTGGAAAAATGGTTTGTAATCAAGCATCTTTTTTTAGTAAAGGTTGTAATTTCCATGCAGCTCCCCTTAGCACTTCCAAATTTGGATTGTAGGTGACTACTGGAGGCACCCAATTATTTTCTTCTTTAGCTTTGTAATGTAGCAGGTGATTCTTTGACATTCTGGTGGCTCTCGTAATTTGAATCATAGAATCAAAGAATCGTAGAGTTGGATGGGACCTCCTGGGCCATCTGGTCCAACCCTCTGCTCAAAGCAGGATTCGCTAAATCATCCCAGACAGATGTCTGTCCAGCCTCTGCTTGAAGACTTCTATTGAAGGAGAACTCACCACCTCTCGTGGCAGTCTGTTCCACTCATTGATCACTCTAACTGTCAAAAAGTTTTTTCTAATATCTAATCTGTCTCCTCCCATTCAGTTTCATCCCATTGCTTCTAGTCTTTCCTTGTGCAAATGAGAATAAAGATGATCCTTCTACAATGTGACAGCCCTTGAAATATTTGTAGACAGCTATTACGTCTCCTCTCAGTCTTCTCTTTTGCAAGCTAAACATTCCCAAATCCTGCAACCTTTCCTCATAAGACAGGGTTTGCAGACCGGTCACCATTCTGGTCGCTCTTTTCTGAACTTGCTCCAGTTTGTTGATGTCTTTTTTAAAATGTGGCACCCAAAACTGGACACAGTATTCCAGATGAGGTCTGACCAAAGAGGAGTAGAGGGCAATAATGACTTCACGTGATCTAGACTGTGTGCTTCTGTTAATACATTCTAGAATTGCATTTGCCTTTTTTGCTGCTGCATCACACTGTTGACTCATATTCAGTCTGTGATCTATTAGTATACCCATGTCTTTTTCACATGTGCTGTTGCTTAGCCCTATTCCTCCCATTCTGTATATGCTTTTTTCATTTTTATTGCCCAGATGTAGTACTTTGCATTTTTCCCTGTTAAAAACCATTCTGTTAGTTGCTGCCCACTGCTCCAGTTTATTCATATCTTTTTGAATCCTCTCTCTCTCTTCTCTAGTATTAGCTATCCGTCCTAGCTTTGTGTCATCAGCAAATTTAATCAGTTTACTCTCAATTCCTTCATCTAAATCGTTGATAAAGATGTTGAACAATACAGGGCCCAGGACAGAGCCCTGTGGTACCCACTTGAGCCCTGTGGTACCCACTTGAGACATTCTTCCAACTGGATGTGCAGCCATTTACAACCACTCTATGAATCCACCTATCAGTTGCCTTGTCCATTCCATTCTTAGTCATTTTTTCAATAAGGATTGTGTGAGATACTTTGTCAAATGCTTTGCTGAAGTCAAGATATACTATATCTACAGCATTTCCCTGATCTACCCAATCAGTGATTCTGTCATAGAAGGAAATTAAGTTAGTCTGACATGACTTATTAGTTACATACCCATGCTGACTCTGTTTAATCACATCATTCTTATCTAGGTACTTACATACATGTTGTTTAATAATTTGTTCAAAGATCTTTCCTGGTATAGAAGTTAGACTCACCGGCCTATAGTTGCCTGGGTCCACCTTCTTCCCCTTTTTGAAGATAGGAACAACATTTCCTCTTCTCCAGTCTTCTGGGACTTCTCCTGTTCTCCATGAATTTTCGAAGATTATGGAGAGGGGTTCAAAAATTTCTTCTGCTATCTCCTTCAGTACTCTGGGGTGTAATTCATCTGGACCTGGAGACTTGAATTCATTTAGGTTAGCTAAGTGCTTCCTCACTATCTTTCTGTTTATAGATATCCTGGATTCTTCTATTCCCTTAATAGGACAGTGAAGAACAGTTGATGTTACATTTCCTTTCTGAGAGAAAACAAAGCAAAATAGGAATTTAAAAGTTCAGCCTTCTCAGCATCCTGGCTTACCATTTCATCATTTTTATCCTGTAAAAATCCTATAGTATCTTTGACTTTTCTTTTGCTTTTGACATATCCCCAAAATCCTTTATTATTGCTTTGACATCTCTTGCAAGCCTCAATTCATTGTCAGCTTTAGATAAACTGATTTATGCCCTGCAGGTTCTGCAGACAGCATTATATTCTTCTTTAGATATGCCTCCCTCTTTCCATTTTATAAACATTTCTTTCTTCCTTTTTAGCATGTGCTTAAGTTCTGTGTTCATCCATCCTGGTTTCCTTTAATGCTTCCTATTCGTTCCTCTTTTTGAAATTGTTAACAATTGTGCTTTGAGAATTTAATTTTTCAAGATTTCCCATCCTTCCTGTACATTTTTGTCTTTAAGGATATCCAGCCATTGGATCCTCCAATTCTCTTTCTGAGTCCCTTAAAATCTGCCTTTCTGAAATCTAACCTTGACGTCTGAGTCTTCACAGGTCTTCCTCCTCTAGTTAGTTATCCAAAATTTTAAAATAGCATGATCGCTATCTCCTAGGGTCCCAGCCACTTTTACCTCCACAACCATTTCTTCCCTGTTTATAAGGATTAAATCCAAGGTAGCAGTTCCCCTTGTTTTCTCCGCTACCGTTTGGAAGATAAAGTTGTCAGCAAGAGAGGATAAGAATTTCCTTGACCTGTTAGTATTACCTGAGAGAGATTCCCAACAAATATTTGGATAGTTGAAATCTCCCATGACAACTATGTCATATTTTTTGGAGAACTTGGCCATTTGATGCATAAAGAGTTCATCTTCAGCTTGCACAGGCGGCCTGTAGTAAATGCCTACAAAGGTGTCCTTTCCATTGTTCTGTCCTTGTATTCTTACCCATAGTTTCCACAGAACTCCCAGTCTCTGAAGCTTCAATCTCTGTGCAGACATACGCGTTTCTAACATACAATGCGACACCTCCTCCTCGTTTATCAAGTCTGTTTCTTGCAAATAAGTTGTATCCTTCTAGCCTTGTATTCCAATCATGTGTTGTCCCACCAAGTTTCAGTGATTCCAATGACATCATATTTCTTTTCCTGTGCTAGTAGTTCCAATTCTCCTTGTTTGTTGCCCATGCTTTGTGCATTAGTATAGAAACATTTTAGTTTGTGATTGGTTTCTCTTTCTCCAATATTTTTATTATTTAGATTCTTGTGTCTTTGTTCTTTCCTCCCACTTCTAATAGCAGAATCCTCAATAGCATTTGTCAAGTGTATGGCTTTTGCTTCCCTTCCCACATTGTTCTAGTTTAAAGCTCTCCTGATGAGTGTAGCAAGGCAACTTCCAAATACATTTTTTCCAGTCTGCGTAAGGTGCACCCCATTTCAGGCAAGTACTCCATCGTATAGGCAATTCACTCCGTGATCCAGAAATCCAAATCCTTGCTGACGGCACAATCGACGTAGCCAGTAGTTCACCTGCAGAACCTTATTCCACCTCCTTGTTCCATGGCCATCCACTGGGAGGATGGAAGAGAAGACCACCTGCACTCCCAGTTCTTTCACTTTCTTTCCTAAGTTTTCAAAGTCACTGCAGATGGTTTCCAGGTCATTTCTTGCTGTGCCAAGTGTAGTCATCTGTAGGTCTGAAGAGTCCTGATATCCTGTCCGACACATCTTTAATTTTTGCACCTGGAAGACAGCACATTTCTCTTGAAGTTATATCCGGTCTGCAGATAGCGGCCTCTGTTCCTCTCAACATGGAATCCCCCATGACCACCACTCTCTGTTTCTTCTTCATAACATTTTTCTTTCTCCATCCAGGAGGATTCTGAGGGTGTACAAGGTTGCTGTTTGTGGTCTTATCCTGATGTATTTCTTCATCGTTCTCCTGCGTAAGAGCCTGGTACTGGTTTTGAATTGTTCTTGGAATGGTAACCGTGATTCCAAAAGGTCTTTCTGAGGCGAACAAGGTGTTCATCCCTATCCATGGGGTTGGAACATTACTGTACGATTGCATCTGATGGCTTGGCTGTAGACAATAGAGTTTTTTATGTGTTTTGGATGGAAATTGTCCCATTTAAGGTATGTTGGACGGTTGATTAGCTTCTGATACAAGGATGTCTCTATTTCATTGTTCTTTAGCTTAATGATGGCATCCAAAAAGTTAATTTCAGTGCTGGAGTAGTTGAGTGTTAAGTTGATGGTGGGATGAAATTGCTTAAACTGTTCATGGAACATCTTTATCCGTGGGTCAGACTCTGTCCAGATGATTAAAATATCATCAATGTAGCAGTAGTAGGTCAAAGGCCTGATGGGACATGAGGACAAAAAGTCGCTTTCAAGCTTGGTCATGAAAAGATTTGCATATTGTGGAGCCATTTTACTTCCCATAGCTGTGCCAGTTGTTACATCTGTGCCTGTACCTCAGCAAGACCCTCGGCGGGGTTCCCGTCCTAATGCTATGAGGGCCCCTGACGGATTCCTTGCTCTCAATCCATTACCTGCTGTCCTGCTGCTCCCCATGCTTCCTGGCATGCGGCCAGCACATCCCCTGTTATGAGATTAAGGCCACGCAAGCATGCTCTCTAGGTCTCTTAAAGAGACAGTGCACATTTTTTAAAAAATTGTAATTAACCAGTGGCAGCACACTGATTGCTATTTCTGGCCCCTCTGCCATAAGGCTAGTTCCAGTTCTGTGTCTGCTCTGTCTGAGCTTCTGCAGTATTCCGTCTAGTACTCTGCTTACACTGTTTCCACAGAACATCAGTGACCTGTTATTTGGCTATCCAGGACGACGGTTGTACCAGCCACTTCAGTTCTGCCTTGTCCTGCTACTCAGCCATCCGAACCTCTGCACCACGCTAGTACCATTGGAGTCAGCTTCCATCTGAATACAGGAGATTATTCGGTCACCATCTGTATCAGCTTTCTCCCGTATACTTGGATCCCACCGATCAGCTCTATCATACCTGTATATTCTGGTTACCCATTTGTCTCAATGGGATAGCTGCCACGTGTCTAGGGTCTAACTGGAGGTAGCACCTGTGCACTCCCGATACTCCATTCTGATCCTGTTCTAGGGGTCTTACTTATGGATACCTGGGGCTCACTAGTCACGCTCCCTTCTGAGCCCCCTGGACCATGGTCCCAAGGTTCCACTCAAAAAATAAACGAATGTGAACTTTACTACCTGTGCCTCCGTTTCCATTCATCACACCAGTCTCCTTTAGATATATCATGTTGTCAAATTCAAAGTAATTGTGGGTGAGGATGAATTTTATAAGTTTCACCACAGAATCAGCATCAGTCCCTGTGCTTTCCATGAAGAATTTGCAGACATTTAAACATCCTGGTTTGGGATATCAGAGTACAATGAATCCACATCCATGGTGGCCAGGATGGTTCCTTCTGGCAGAGGACCTATTGCTGCTAGTTTATTCCATATGTCAATTGTGTCCTGAATGTAGCTGGTAGCATCCTTCACCAGTGGTTTAAGAATACCCTCTACCCATCCAAATACCTGCGTGTGTAAAGAGTCACTTTTATAGTGTAATAAAAATAATTCTTCAAGTGTTTTAAATATTGGTTTTGCATTTAATTAGAATCATGGGAGTATGTTTACTAATGAATCTAAGGATTATCACTAAAGCCTGTGTACAATGACATAATTAAACTTTTCATAAGGCCTATAAAAAAGAAATGCATAGTGGCAAAGTATAATATGGATATCTTTATAGAAGGAAATCTGTCTAAAATTGTATTGTGGCCACTTTCAAAATACAAGTTGTCAAAGATAAATCATTTTAAGTATACATATACTATATACATAAGCTAGATTTGTGAAGAGATAAAGATAACCATAATGAAGACAGACGTGGAAGAGGACTAAGCAAGTCACAATGATCTTCATAATAGTATTGTGGTACTGTAAATCATAAATGAACTTTCCTAAAGTGATTGGCATAAAACAGATAATTCAAATCTCCTGTTACAGTAAAGAGTAAAAATTCACTTCATGTAACAAGGTATGTGATATGCAATGGGGATCTTATGTTATTTTACAACTAGCCATGTATGTATCTACACATGCAAGTTGGTAAAACAACCTTTTACAGAAGACACATTTTTAAATTGTAATACTGTTGGTCGAGTAAATATTAGTTATGCTACATCATGTTATATTTATGTTGTGTGAAATTAATAAATATTGCCCCAAAAGCAGAGTCGTACCTAGCAGTTCAGCTCAAAGGGCAAAAAACATCATCGTGCCCCCTAACTGGCAACCATAACTATGGAGGTGCAGCCAATTGTGGGTATAGTGGATCCTCAGCAGATGATCTCGCAGCTAGTGGGAAAACATCTCTACAAAAACCAAGATCTATATTACTGCCATATGTTGACCATATAGTGGTAGATACCAGGCTGTAGAACATATAAGAAATTACATTACAGTTCTAGATAGTGACTTGCAGCTGATTTTCTTTCTTATAAAATTGTTCACTTTACCCATCTTTTCCATCTGACCCAGAAAGACTTGACAACTTCTTGAGCCATGACTCGTCTTCACAGATCACAAGGATACATTTGACTTCTCAAATTTCCAACACCATCCCCGTCTATACCCAACCTGCACAAACAACTCATCCTGCTGATTACTTAAAGCCCTGTGCAAGTGCTCTAGAGAACAGTGATCACATTTTGCCCCTAGAAAGTAATAATGCCCTTGTGCACTATTGACGGTCACACTGAGTGCTCCTATAACAATAATGCTTTTTAACTGCCCACTTAACATCTAACGATGTCCTCTTAGTCCACCAATGTACAGCTCAACTATATACATTATCATGAGCCCACAGCTCCCCCTATTCACAATATGCTGCACCCACAGCTCCCTTATAAAGAGTATGATGTTCCCATAACTACACTCTGCATAGTATACAAGGCCAACAGCTCCCCTATTCACAGTATGGTGGCCACAGATCCACTGTATAGAGTATGTTGGTCCCATGGCTGCAGTATATACATTATGTGGTGCCCAATGTTCCACTGTAAACAGTATGATGGGCTAACAGCTCGCCTACACATAGTATATCCCCACTGCTCCCCCAAATCACTGTATATTGACCCCCACAGTAGCCATCAGACTGTACAATTGGCAACCCTGTATTAGGCCCTAAGCTGGATAATTGCAGCCACATTAGCTTCTAAACTGTATTACAGCACCGCAATAATCCGTAAACATATATGGGCCCACGAATTAGCCCTAAAGCTGTATAAGGGCCCTATTGTTAGTCCCTAAGCTGTAAAATGGCCCCAACATTGGTCCCCAAGCTGTATAATGACACTGGCATTAGTCCACAAGCTGTATAATGGCCCCTGCATTAGTCCTAAAGCTGTATAATGAACCCCACATTAGTCCTCAAGCTGTATAATAGCCCGCGTTTTAGTCCCTAAAATGCATGAGGGGGTCCTTCACACTGTTTCAGGGTCCACCACACTATGCATAAGGGCCCCCCATTGTTTATGATTACCCCACATCACATTACAATTTTTAATTAAAAAATATATGATATACTCACCTAATCCAGGATCCTGATGAGTCCAAGAGCAAGGTAAAGCTGGGACTCTTATGTCATGTGCATGCTTTCAGCTGTTCTGTAGACTGCAAGCTAAATGCAACCTCCGTTCTACAGAATGGAGAGCAGTAGTGCAGGGAGATTATGTCCCCCTACTCTACTGCAGAGCTGAACTATATGGGCACATAGCACTGAGCGTGAGGCTCAGGGCATCCGTCCCTTCTGCCCCTCAGGTAGCTACACTACTGCCCTAAAGGGTAATTCCCATCTTCATAAATGAATGTTGTAAAAGTAAGAACATTTGCAATGTAAGGTTTATTAAAATGTACAGATATTTTTGAGATATAAACACTAGATATGAGTGAATTAGATGTGCGGAGGATAGAGTTTGAGTGGAATTTTTATGGTCAGTGGGGTCCTCTTTCTCTATCCTGTAGGGTATATTCTTTTATACACTTTTATGGTCTGTGGGGCTTTCCCTCTCTTCTCTGCCTCACATAATGTTTGAGAAATTACAAGTTTTCAAGTGTTGAGATTCATTTATTCACTGGAAAGAAAAGATTTTTTTAAAAATTCTTGAAGTTGGCAAATTCAAATTTTAACCCCTTGGGATTTCTCATTTTTGAGTTTCCATTTCCTAACCTTTTTTACAGAGCCACAACTTTTATATTTTTCCATCAATATGGCCGTGTGAGGACTTGCAGTTTGTGGGGCAAGTTGCACTTTTGAATAACACTATTGATTTTACCATATAGTGTACTGCAAAAAAGGGAAAAAAAATCCAAGTTCAGTGAAATTGCAAAAAAAGTGCAAATCCACAATTGTTTTTTTTTTTTTTACTATGTTCACGGAATGCTAAAAGTGATCTGCCATTGTGAGTTTGCAGATACCAAACATGTATAGGTTCTTTTTTATTTATGTGGTGAAATCAAATTCCAAAGTTAGTGAAAAAAAGCTTCATATTACCAAACCTGTAGTATCTGCCATTTTCAGGAACTGGAGCTGGGTTAGGGCTTATTTTTTGTGCGCCAGTCTGACATTTTTATTGATACCATTGTGATACCATTGTGATACCATTATAATGTTTTGATTGCCTGTTATTGCATTTTATTGCAATGCTGCAGAGACCAAAAAAAACGTAATCCTGGCTTTTTGATTTTTTTTTTATTGTTACGCCGTTTACCGATTAAATTAATTATTTTTATATCATGATAGATCAGGCATTTCTGAACTCAAGCACATGAACTCAAGCACATGATAGATCAGGCATTTCTGAACTTAAGCACATGCTAAAAAGGAAGAAAGAAATGTTTATGAAATGGAAAGAGGGAGGCATATCTAAAGAAGAATATAATGCTGTCTGCAGAACCTGCAGGGCACAAATCAGATTATCTAAAGCTGACAATAAATTGAGGCTTGCAAGAGACATCAAAAGCAATAATAAAGGATTTTTATTAAATTCCTATTTTGCATCTGTTTTCTCTCAGAAAGGAAATGTAACATCAACTGTTCTTCAATATCCTATTAAGGGAATAGAAGAATCCAGGATATCTATAAACAGAAAGATAGTGAGGAAACACTTAGCTAACCTAAATGAATTCTAGTCTCCAGGTCCAGATGAATTACACCCCAGAGTACTTAAGGAGATAGCAGAAGAAATTTTTGTACCCCTCTCCATAATCTTTGAAAATTCTTGGAGAACAGGAGAAGTCCCAGAAGACTGGAGAAGAGGAAATTTTGTTCCTATCTTCAAAAAGGGGTAGAAGATGGACTCAGGCAACTATAGGCCGGTGAGTCTGACTTCTATACCAGGAAAGATCTTTCAACAAATTATTAAACAACATGTATGTAAGTACCTGGATAAGAATGAAGTGATTAAACAGAGTCAGCATGGGTTTGCAACTAATAAGTCATGTCAGACTAACTTAATTTCCTTCTATGACAGAATCACTGATTGGGTAGATAAGGGAAATGCTGTAGATATAGTATATCTTGACTTCAGCAAAGCATTTGACAAAGTATCTCACACACAATTCTTATTGAAAAAATGGCTAAGTATGGAATGGACAAGGTAACTGTTAGGTGGATTCATAACTGGTTTAGTGATCAGACCCAAAGAGTAGTTGTAAATGGCTGCACATCCAGTTGGAAGAATGTCTCAAGTGGGTACCACAGGGCTCTGTCCTGGGCCCTGTATTGTTCAACATCTTTATCAACGATTTAGATGAAGGAATTGAGGGTAAACTGATTAAATTTGCTGATGACACAAAGCTAGGACGGATAGCTAATACTAGAGAAGAGAGAGAGAGGATTCAAAAAGATATAAATAAACTGGAGCAGTGGACAGCAACTAATAGAATGGTTTTTAACAGGGATAAATGCAAAATACTACATCTGGGCAGTAAAAATGAAAAAAGCATAAACAGAATGGGAGGAATAGGGCTAAGCAACAGCACATGTGAAAAAGACTTGGGCATACTAATAGATCGCAGACTGAATATGAGTCAACAGTGTGATGCAGCAGCAAAAGAGGCAAATGCAATTCTAGGATGTATTAACAGAAGCATACAGTCTAGATCACGTGAAGTCATTATTGCCCTCTACTCCTCTTTGGTCAGACCTCATCTGGAATACTGTGTCCAGTTTTGGGCGCCACATTTTGAAAAAGACATCAACAAACTGGAGCAAGTTCAGAAAAGAGCAACCAGAATGGTGACCTGTCTTATGAGGAAAGGTTGCAGGATTTGGGAATGTTTAGCTTGCAAAAGAGAAGACTGAGAGGAGACTTAATAGCTGTCTACAAATATCTCAAGGGCTGTCACATTGTAGAAGGATCATCTTTATTCTCATTTGCACAAGGAAAGACTAGAAGCAATGGGATGAAACTGAATGGGAGGAGACACAGATTAGATATTAGAAAAAACTTTTTGACAGTTAGAATGATCAATGAGTGGAACAGACTGCCACGAGAGGTGGTGAGTTCTCCTTCAATAGAAGTCTTCAAAGAGAGGCTGGACAGACATCTGTCTGGGATGATTTAGCGAATCCTGCTTTGAGCAGGGGGTTGGACCAGATGGCCCAGGAGGTCCCTTCCAACTCTACGATTCTATGATTCTATGATTCTCAGGGATAACAAATATGTTTATTTTTTATTTTATTTTAAATATGGTAGAAGGGGGTGATTTTAACTATTTTTAGGCTTCAATTGAAGCCGCTATTGTTTGTTCGCTTCAACCCTGCTATGTGTTGCAAAAATCGCCAGAGCAGATCAGCAACGGCAAGCACGGGGGTCTTCTGCAGACCCTGGGTTGACATGCTTTCCAATGAGCGCCTGTGATCATGCAATGGGTGCCAATGACAGGTAGGATCTTGATGCAATTAGAACTAACACAGACTGGAGAGTGGAGTGCTCAGTCAGAGAGCTAATAGGAAGATAACAAAATACTGGCTGGCGTTTCCAAATCAGAAAACTGGTATGAACAGGTGCGAACTAAGAATAAACAATACCTATGCATAACAGATAAATAAAGTTGTACTCTGTAGTGCTAAGGCATTTAAATATGAAATATATGACGGGTGGGATTATTAATCTGCTGCAATGACCCGGGTACTGTGTTCACTAGACATCAACACAATTTCTATCCTCTCCTCACATGTTGACCTCTGCGACATGTTAATGGCTGTAAACAAAGACAAACTTGTAAATAACTCATGAAAGAATAAATTCACGTTAAAACCTAGCACACCATTGTTTTTCTTGTGAAATTCTCAATAAGTTTGATGCATCACATGACCCTCTTTCCATTGAAAAAAATAAATTTGGGTCCAAAATGGCCAACTTCAAAATGGCCACCATGGTCACCACCCATTTTGAAAAGTTTTCCCCTCCCATATACTAATGTGCAACAAACAGGAAGTTGATATCACCAACTTTTCCCATTTTATTTAGGTGTATCCATATAAATGGCCCACCCAGGTGTATCCAAATAAATGGCCCACCCTGTATTTATATATATATATATATATACACACACTTGTAAGTCTTAAATATATATGGTTGTGGCAACAGAGGGGTAATAAGTTACCCTCCTTTTTTGCAGAATGTGAAGAATTATAAAAGGAGTCTTGTTATTTAGTTGCTGTTCTGTAGTATAAATCCTGTCTCTGTCAATAAAGATGACTCTACAAGTAAAGAGCAGCATTGCTTCAATTAATCCCTTCACATCTTTGGAATTTTCCATTTTTATTTTCTACTCCCCTACTTCCCATAGCCATAACTTTTCATATTTTTCCATCAATATGGGCAGGTGAGGGCTTAATTTTTTGAGCAATGATTTGAACTTTTCAACAACACCATTGATTTTACCATATAGCCTACTGGAAAATGGGGAAAAATCCAAGTCAAGTGAAATTATTAAAAAATGCAATTCCACAGTTGTTTTTTAATTTGTTTTTTTTTTGCCATGTTCATTAAATGCCAAAGCTGACTTGCAATTAAAATTCTCCAGGTCATTATGAGTTTTCTAATACCAAACATGGTTTAGTTCTTTTTCAGTTAAGTAGTGAAAAAAATCCAAAGTTTGTAAGAAACAAAAAAAAGGCTCCATATTCCAAGACCAGTAACGTCTCCATGTTTCTGCTGCTGGACAGGGTTATTTTTTGCATGCCTAGTTGATATTTTCATTGATACCATTTTGGGGTAGATACATTGTTTTAATCATCTGTTATTATTACATTACATTACAATGATACGTTGAAAACTGGATCAAAATCAGCACTGAAAGTCTATGGGTCCATGGAAAAAATCAGATCGCACTCGGATGACATCAAATTTTCTTTCAGAATTGAACAGGTGGCAAAACCATTTTTTTCTCTCTGATTAAACTCCGGTCAAAGTCTGTTTAGAATAATTGGACCGTTTTTCTTGGATGTGGAGAAAATACTTTATGGACCTACCCTTAAACTTACTTTGGGTTCTCATGTCGTACTAGCTGTTTGGACAATGCTGCTGATCTCTCATTTCCTTTATGTAAATTATCCAAAGGTGGGGAGTGTGAAGCAAGAGCACATTGGCTGCATGGATCACATGATGACATAACAATGTCGCTCTATTCCAGGGAGAGCCTGAGCCAACACCCCTGGAATAGCATCAGCACAGGAGTTGAGCATGTGTTACTATTTTACAGTGGCGAGACATAGAGATTGAGAAAGGCGTGTACAGGGAGTTATAAACTTCTTGAAACAAAATCTATTGAAAATCTCCAGAACATGTCTGTTAGGCGTCGAGTTCCTGCCTCTGCACAGGAGGGAACTCAAGTCTTGTCTTCTGCGGTCTCCCATTCCTCTCCAGCCGGAGAGGAGGCTTCTCAGCAGAGATGTCAGTCCCAGTGCCTTCTCCAGGCTAATGCTAGGCGTCTGGTTGCTCCTTCTGGCTCTACTATTATATCATGCGTGAGTCAGCAGCAAACAGATGCTCCTAGGACTAAGTCCTGCTTTTCCCCTACTGAGCATGCCAGTGGGATGACTTCTCATTGGAGGTCGGAGGTCATGTGCTCAGGTTCTATTGCTACTCCAATTGGGCCACAGGAAGGTCCCGGAAGGTTGCAGCTATAAAAGGCTCGCATTGCCGCACGGCCATGCGCTAATATAGAGACTTGTAGTTAAGTGGTGTGTTTGATGATGGATGTCTGACTTCGGTGAATGACTTATTATATTTCCCCTCCCTTTGATACGCATGTTGTTAGGGCTTAGGGTCTTTGAGTCAGCACCGAGAACTGGCACTGCCTAGCGCTGCAGTGCTCTAAGCTCCATCTACATTTTAGGACCCGAGGGCGCCATTCAGTACACGGCACCTCGGTACCGCATTACCACAGCGTCCATCAGAGCGGCACCGTGTGCAGTTCGTGCGCTTTCCAACTCCACGCTGAGGCTGGTTAGTGGCGTCCGCCAGTGCGGCGCTGTACATACCCTGTGACAGTTAACAGGGCACAGCGTACCTTAAGGGCATAGTCCTGGCTCCACAGTAGCGGTTCCATGCACAGATGGGTCTAGAGGGGCGCTGACCCCGTGTCTTGGGGCAGCGTCCTGTGACGTCACACCTAGGTTCTCCTAGCCGTAGTCTGTGAGGTTGAACAGATTACGTTTCCTACACCGTTCAGGGCACTCTCTGTGAGGTAGCAGAGTTTGCCTCAGTTCACACCGGGTGACTTTAACCTGCGTGAGTTTGGCTGTTTGTTACTATACACTGTCCATTATTGTCTAGCAGCAGTTAACACCTCTGCACGGAGAACCTCGGACTGCGAACGCACCTAGCCTCTACGTTTATTTAATTAGGTGCGTTCCGCCAATCCTTAACAATGTAATTTGATGAGGAGTGTCCATACTTTTGCATACAACTGTTAATATTATTCTCATGCACAAAAATAGTAACAATTTATTTTTTTATCCTCTGCATGAATTACAGAAGATGGGGATTTTGAAAACATTAGTCTTTCACGAGCCATCCTTGGGGAGGGAAACTGCTCAATAATTAAATAACTTAACAAGCTAACAATATGTTTGTATTGACTAAACCATTTGACATAAATGATTGATTTCACTGTCTGCTAATGAGCAATGGCCACTAATTCAAGAAATGTAACATCTTTAAGGTTGTTTGGCTTTAGCTCTACTAAATAACATTGACAATTCACATTCTTTGATCATTTCTTCTCTTTTAAGTTAGAGCACAGAAAAACTGCTATGTTATATTACTCTATTTTATTATACATAGAGACTAAAGACACATGTACACTTTAGTTTGTTAAGTCAGGCTGTATGTTCATAATTTATTGGATTTTGGCAATCTGCTTGCTTTTGTATACCTCTTATGTCTTGTTTTCATATGAGTGGTTCAGAACAGATGTTTCCTTCCTCTACATTACTTTATATGTCTGTTATTGGTTTTTTTAATTAAATATTTATAGTAAATCTTATACATGTGTAAATGTTTAGCATTTAAGAAATGTTAGAAGTAATACATTACATGGTTGGTTTTCACCATCAGTAATGCTATTCATGTTTTCATATGTAATCTAATAGCCAAGTAAGCCTAGAAAGAAATGAGCTTCAGAACACATGGAAACATTTTTTCTTTATACCAATATGCTGTAATAACCAATCTGCTAATTTATGATGGGAGCAGAAAGTTACTGTGCTAAATAAAAACAAGGGATCTGTTATAGATTTTCCATTGTGCCAAAGACTTTGAAATAAGACCTTTACTGGTGTATGTTCTGCTTTCATGTTGACTCACATTATTTTATATATAGCATAAGATGGCTACCGGACAATTAGCTGAGGTAGTTGTCCTCTGATGTAAACTTCGAGTAATGCTCTAGTGACCATAGTACTAAGATGCTTGTTTTGTGCAGTGTGTCAGGTTTATGGGCTGCTTGAGAGATGTGTGGATCTGGCTGCCCACATACCTCACATCTGAGTGTGGTTCACATGATTAAATGGAGTCTGTTTGACACATGGACTGTGTTTGGAGGTAAGAAGACCTCCTATGTGATGTCTCCAGACAGATATCACTAACAAGAGGTAATATACTCACCAACCAGTACTTTTTTTTCCTATTTTTTGCTGAAACACACAGCTTCTTTATTGAAAAAGCTCATTGCCAGCCAACACCCTGGTTCTAGCTGCTCTGTTACAATTAGCACTCAGCACTTTACTCAGGGAGAACTCTCCTTTTTCATGGACCTCTGCATGAATCAGTGAGTACTCGTATTCCCTCATCAGTGCATTGCTATTTTTCAGTTATTTTCTCTATTTAATAATCTATTTAATAATTTTTTCATCAGTATTTCATCAGCTTTGCTCTCCAAAGGGATGAAAATTTGCATTTATCATTGTGTGAGTTTACGATAGTTAATCTATCTCAGCATTTGCGCGGTGATCCACTATTTACTTTAAATTATAATGATTATATTGCACATAAAAACATTTCACATCATTTATTCAACACTACAGATTTGCAACACAAATTAACTAAACAATTACCCATGTATTGATTGTATTTTATTTTCAACTCATTCAAGAGCCTTTTGATAAAGAACATTTTTTGTTTTTGCTTTTGGTGCAAAGGTGAACAGATTTTTGGCAGTTACAACTCTTGAAAAGGCCACATAAATTTGACCGTGAGAAAAGCATGGAGATTGCAAATCGATCCCTAGTACTTTCAAGGACTGTCCCTGAGCCTTGTTAATGGACATTGCAAATGCTAGTTGAAGTGGAAACTGGAGGCGTTTAAAATCAAAAGGCAAATCAGATGGAAAGAGTGGAATTCTTGGAATGAAAATGTCCTCTCCTTTGGCACATCCTGTTACTGAGTTGTGTATCTAATCCTATCCTGTGTGATACTGTCTGCTGAGCTGTGTATCTTATCCTATCCTGTGTTACTGACTGCTGAGCCTTGTATCTAATCCTATCCTGTGTGACACAGTCTGATGGCCTGTGTATCTAATCCTATCCTTGTGATACTGTCTGCTGAGCTGTGTATCTCATAATATCCCATGTGATACTGTCTGCTGATCTGTGTATCTAATCCTATTATGTGTGATAATGGACTGTGTATCTAATTCTATCATGTGTGATACAGTCTGCTGAGCTATGTATCTAATCCTATCCTGTGTGATACTGGACTCCCCCTGCAGTCTGTGTCAGAGGATGGTCTGTGTTGGCACAGTAATAAATTGTGTTATTTCCAGTGTTACAGAAAGATAACACCATAGAAATGATAAGAATAATAGGCCTCAGTTACCACAACTGTCTAAAAGGAAAACTGTTGCTCATAGCAAAAAATCACAGCTCAACTTCCTTTAAACAGCTCTGGTGAAATGAAAGATGCTTAGTGATTGGTTGCTATGTGAACTGGGCATGGCTGATACACACACATACATACACTGATTTTTATATATAGATAGCAAACACAGCTATACTTACCTAACTCCGCTTCCATTGAAGTCCTGGTTTCCTATCAGAAACCAAAAATAAAAAACAATAGCTCTTACCTGTCCGATATTCTTTCACACACATTAATCCATGTCTGTGATAATTGGTTTCTATCCTGGACGGGGACGGTGCCATGATGTGACTGTCCAAGCTGAAAACCACAGGATAATGAGCTGCTGCAAGCACAGCGTCAGTGACTAGAGGTGATGTCATCAAGGTGTGTTTCCAGCTCACTTCAGTGAGAGCCAGGCTGATGATCTGCAGTGACCTCAATGAGATCACTGCTAGCACCATACGAAATAACCTATATGAGACAAAAATAAAGTGGTACAAATGTGGTAGTAATATAAAGTGTGAACAACTGAACTAACCAGTAATAAATAAGCTACAGTTGTGGCCAAAAGTATTGACACCCCTGCAATTCTGTCAGATAATACTCAGTTTCTTCCTGAAAATCATTGCAAACACAAATTCTTTGGTATTATTATCTTCATTTAATTTGTCTTAAATGAAAAAACACAAAAGAGAATGAAGCAAAAAGCAAAACATTGATCATTTCACACAAAACTCCAAAAATGGGCCAGACAAAAGTATTGGCAACCTCAGCCTAATACTTGGTTGCACAACCTTTAGCCAAAATAACTGCGACCAACCGCTTCCGGTAACCATCAATGAGATTCTTACAATGCTCTGCTGGAATTTTAGACCATTCTTCTTTGGCAAACTGCTCCAGGTCCCTGATATTTGAAGGGTGCCTTCTCCAAACTGCCATTTTTAGATCTCTCCACAGGTGTTCTATGGGATTCAGGTCTGGACTCATTGCTGGCCACCTTAGAAGTCTCCAGTGCTTTCTCTCAAACCATTTTCTAGTGCTTTTTGAAGTGTGTTTTGGGTCATTGTCCTGCTGGAAGACCCATGACCTCTGAGGGAGACCCATCTTTCTCACACTGGGCCCTACATTATGCTGCAAAATTTGTTGGTAGTCTTCTGACTTCATAATGCCATGCACAAGGTCAAGCAGACCAGTGCCAGAGGCAGCAAAGCAACCCCAAAACATCAGGGAACCTCTACCATGTTTGACTGTAGGGACCGTGTTCTTTTCTTTGAATGCCTCTTTTTTTCTTCTGTAAACTCTATGTTGATGCCTTTGCCCAAAAAGCTCTACTTTTGTCTCATCTGACCAGAGAACATTCTTCCAAAACGTTTTATGCTTTTTCAGGTAAGTTTTGGCAAACTCCAGCCTGGCTTTTTTATGTCTCGGGGTTAGAAGTGGGGTCTTCCTGGGTCTCCTACCATACATTCCCTTTTCATTCAGACGCCGACAGATAGTACGGGTTGACACTGTTGTACCCTCGGACTGCAGGGCTGCTTGAACTTGTTTGGATATTAGTCGAGGTTCTTTATCCAACATCCGCACAATCTTGCGTTGAAATCTCTTGTCAATTTTTCTTTTCCGTCCACATCTAGGGAGGTTAGCCACAGTGCCATGGGCTTTAAACTTCTTGATGACACTGCGCACGGTAGACACAGGAACATTCAGGTCTTTGGAGATGGACTTGTAGCCTTGAGATTGCTCATGCTTCCTCACAATTTGGTTTCTCAAGTTCTCAGACAGTTCTTTGGTCTTCTTTCTTTTCTCCATTCTCAATGTGGTACACACAAGGACACAGGACAGAGGTTGAGTCAACTTTAATCCATGTCAACTGGCTGCAAGTGTGATTTAATTATTGCCAACACCTGTTAGGTGCCACAGGTAAGTTAAAGGTGTTAATTACACAAATTAGAGAAGCATCACATGATTTTTCGAACAGTGCCAATACTTTTGTCCACCCTCTTTTTTATGTTTGGTGTGGAATTATATCCAATTTGGCTTTAGGACAATTCTTTTTGTGTTTTTTCACTTAAGACAAATTAAATGAAGATAATAATATCAAAGAATTTGTGTTTGCAATCATTTTCAGGAAGAAACTAAGTATTATCTGACAAAATTGCAGAGGTGTCAATACTTTTGGCCACAACTGTATATATAGATAATAATAAATCTATAAGAAAACTTAAATAGCCATAAAGCAGGAAAATATTATAAATCTTTATTAACCCCTTCATGACCCAGACTGTTTTGACCTTAATGACCTGGCCATTTTTTGCAATTCTGACCAGTGTCCCTTTATTAGGGAATAACTCAGGAACACTTCAATGGATCCTAGCGATTCTGACACGGTTTTTTCAAGACATATTGGGCTTCATGTTAGTGGTAAATTTAGGTCAATAATTTTTTAGTTTATTTGTGAAAAAAATGGAAATTTGGTGAAAATTTTGAAAATTTCACTATTTTCAAATTTTGAATTTTTTATTTTATTAAACCAGAGACTTTTGTGACACAAAATAGTTAGTAAATAACATTTCCCACATGTCTACTTTACATCAGCACAATTTTGGAAACAATTTTTTTTGTTAGGATGTTGTAAGGGTTAAAATTGACCAGCAATTTCTCATTTTTACAACAAAATTTACAAAACCATTTTTTATGGACCACCTCACATTTGAAGTCAGTTTGAGGGGTCTATATGGCTGAAAATACCCAAAAGTGACACCATTGTAAAAACTGCACCCCTCAAGCTGATCAAAACCACATTCAAGAAGTTTATTAACCCTTCAGGTGTTTCACAGCAGCAGAAGAAACATGGAAGGAAAAAATGAGCATTTAATTTTTTAGTCACGAAAAAGATATTTTAACAATAATTTTTTTTTATTTTCCCAAGGGTAAAAGGAGAAAGTGGACCCCAAAAGTTTTTGTCGAATTTTTCCTGAGTATGCTGAAACCCCATATGTTGGGGGAACCACTGTTTGGGCACACAGCATGACTCGGAATGGAAGGAGCGCCACTTGACTTTTTGAATGGAAAATTAGCTCCAATCATTAGCGGACACCATGTTGCCTTTGGAGAGCCCCTAATGTACCTAAACAGTGTAAACCCCCCTCAAATGACCCCATTTTGGAAACTAGACCCCCTAAGGAACTTATCTAGATCATAGTGATCACTTTGAACCCCCAGGCGCTTCACATATTGATCCATAAAAATGAAAAAGTACTTTTTTTCACAAAAATTTTCTTTTAGCCTCAATTTTTTCATTTTCACATTGGCAACAAGGTAAAATGGATCCTAAAATATGTTGGCCAATTTCTCCTTAGTGCAACAATCCCTCATATGTAGTCATAAACCACTGTTTGGGTGCACAGCAGGGCTCAGAAGGGAATGAGCGCCATTTAACTTTTTGAATAGAAAATTAGCTCCAATCATTACTGGACACCATGTCGCGTATGGAGAGCCCCTGTGTGCCTAAACATTGGCGCACCCCCTACAAGTGACCCCATTTTGGAAACTAGACCCCCCAAGGAACTTATTTAGATGGGTGCTGAGCACTCTGAACCCCCAAGTGCTTCACAGAAGTTTATAACGCAGAGCCGTGAAAATAAAAAATCTTTTTTTTCCTTAAAAAATTATTTTTTTAGGTGGTGGCCAATTTTTTATTTTCACAAGGGTAACAGGAGAAATTGGACCCCAAAAGTTGTTGTCCAGTTTGTCGTGAGTACGCTGGTACCCTACATGTGGGGGGAACCACTGTTTGGGTACACGTCAGGGCTCAGAAGGGAAGTAGTGACGTTTTGAAATGACAGTTTGATGGAATGGTCTGGGGGCGTCATGTTACATTTGCAGAGCCCTTGATGGGCCTAAACAGTAGAAACCACACACAAATGACCCCATTTTGGAAACTAAACCACCCATGGAACTTATATAGATGTGTGGTGAGCATTTTGAACCCCCAAGTGCTTCACAGAAGTTTTTTAGCCCACAAGTTTTTATTTATTTTCACAAGGGTAACAGGAGAAATTGGACCCCAAAAGTTGTTGTCCAGTTTGTCCTGAGAACGCTTGTACCCTATATGTGGGGGGAACCACTGTTTGGGCACACGCTGGGGCTCGAAAGGGAAAGAGCACCATTTGACTTTTTGAACGCAAAATTGATTGGAATAAATGGTGACGCCATGTCGTGTTTGGAGACCCCCTGATGTGTCTAAATAGTGGAAACCCCTCAATTCTTTCTCAACCCTAACAGACCCCTTTCCCTAGCCACAACCTTAATTCCAACTCTATCCCTAACTACAAGCCTAACCATAATTCCAACCCCAACTCACCCCTAACCCTAATCTTAACCCTAATTCCAACCTTAACCCTAATTTCAACCCCAACCCTAATCCTAACCCTAATTCCAACCCTAACCCTAAGGTTGAAAGGAGACTTTAAGTCCATCTACTTCAACCCATAGCCTAACATATTGACCAAGAGGAAGGCAAAAAAAACATGCATCAAACATTAAGCTTCACATGGGGAAAAAAATTCCTTCCCGACTCCACATATGGCAATCAGACTAGTTCCCTGGATTAATGCCCTATCAAGAAATCTAGTATATATGCCCTGTAACATTATAGGTGTTTGGTATGGATCCCACTTGAAAAATGATGCAGATGCATAGTAGCTATTTGATAAATGTTATTTGGTAATTGTTTTGTACAGCATGACTAACTGACTTAAGGATATAACAATTGAAAGTTTGAAAATTGCTAATTTTTCAAAATTTGAGCCCAAATTCCAATATTTTCACAAATGATCTTAAAACATATCAACCTAAATTTATCATTAACAGAACTTTGTTTCACGAAGAAACAAACTCAGAATCTCTGGGATACATTGAAGCATACCAGAGTAATTACCATATGAAATGGCAGATTTAAAAAATTTAGCCTGGCCATTAAAGTTAAGATGAAAATTGTCTCCATCACTAAGGTATTAAATCACACACCTTTTCCCCCATTAAAAATAAAGAATTAAAAAAATACACATGTGTCATATTGTTCCATCCATAAAAGTCTGATCTATCAAAATCTGAAATTAATGATCCCAGTTTGTTATTTAAAAAAATAAAACTCCAGAATTTCAGTTGTTTTGGCCACCACAGCACTGAAAAAATGCAATAAGAGGCAATCAAAAGATCATATCTACCCCAAATTGGTATAAGCAAAATAGTTGGCTCAGAGAGTAAAAAAGCAAGCCCTCGCAAAGCCCAACTGATTAAAAATTTAAAACAATGCACTATGGGTCTTAGAATATTGTGACACAAACAACATTTTTTTAACAAATTTCCCGACAAAATTTTCATACTTTACCTAGAGAATTATGTTGCCCAGTAATTTTTACTGTATAATGAGCAACGTAAATAAAAGCCTCTTAAAATATTTGCAGAATTGAGCGTTACCTGCAAAATCTACACTAGGAGCTCAAATTAATAGATAGCTAAGCTTCTGCTGGAGCAGCAAGGTCTGGTGCCAGTCCTACCCATGGGTGTTTAACCTTCTATATATGTCCAGCAATAGTGATTGTGGCATTTAGAAGATTGTGAGGGAAGAGGCTACCTTTATCAACCCATCAACACCCCCTTGTGGAGCTAATGTTTGTTTCAGCATCCGGAGCTATTGAAGCCTGTTAGAATCTGCCTAAAGTTGGGATCACACATGCGAGGAACAAGGCCGATTCTCGCATGTTAAAACCCGGCATTGCCACCGGCCCTCGGATCGGAGAGTGCAGCCACATAGCAATACATGCAGCCGCAGGCTCCGCTCCCGAGTGCCTGTGGCAGTGCTGGGTATTAACATGCGATACTCGGCCGTGTTTCTCGCATGTGTGATCTTGGAGTAAAGGATGGTCTAGTAGATATTCTGTTGCTATGCAGAATATTTGACATAAACAAAAATGAAAATTAAAGTTGCATAGTAAAACTAAACAAAAATATCACAAAATATGAAAAAACACAAAAAAAAATGACAAAATGTCAAAAAAGTTTATCTAACTGAAACACATTTTTAATGTAAGAAAACAAAAACACATGTTTAGCGTTGCTGTGCCCGGTCAAATTAAAACGGTCAAATTATTTAACCCCTAAAGTAACAAGCATAAAACATAATTGCAAAACTTGGCAAAAACACTGTTTTTTTCACAGAAATGATTGAAATTAAGAGGATCAAACAATCATATATAAAAGGTTATGTAAATGAACGTCATCTAGTCCTGCAAAAATCAAGCCATAATATAACAATTGACAGCTAAAAAATAATAAAGTTATACTGATAAAAAACAGCAATGCAAAAATAATGTAATTTTTGTAAAATATGGTTTTAGGGTGAAAATTGCATATATAAATATGGGACTGCTGTATTCTTAAAGAATAATTGTCGATTTAATGTCTATTTCATAAAACAATAACGCACATGAAAATAAGTAACTTTGAATTATATATTATTCGAAAAATCTACTTTGGTCTATGCCAGGAATGATCTTTCATTTTCAAAATTCTCAATTCAAAGATAAAATCTGTCTTCAGTGAAGACAGATTTTTACTTAATGAGTTTGGAGATGTCATTTGCTACAGACTAGACTATGTATTTTGGGAGAGGGGTGGAAAAGGAGGAAGCAGCTCTGCCTCAAACCCCTCCATCCTACTCACCCCTTCTTTCTACATAGAATTTTATCAGTATCAACTGTTATACATAGTTTTTAACATACGTTTTTAAGGTTGAAAGAAGACTTTAAGTCCATCTAGTTAATCTCTTATCTCAGTAAAAGATCTGTCTTTACTGATATATAATATAAGATATATTGCAAAGTAACTATGTGTATTATTGAATTATTAAATAAGAATTAAAATGGTGGTTACACTTTAATGACCTGCAAACAAAGCTATGGAACCTGTGGACAGCAGCAAACATTAATCAGAGGGAAACTATGTCCTAAATGCAAGACACCACATTTGCTAACAATTCAAATGTAAAGATGATAGACAGCATCCAAGTCAGGTGATAGCATGTTAAAAAAAATATTCTGTAAAGATACAATCATAGTATGCTTTGACATATTGTAGTCTTTGTCAAGCTTACATACATAGATTAGGTTTGAATAAAACAGTAAAAAGGGTCTCACCAATCAGTGTATAGGGAGATAAAAACACATAGAAATGTACAAAATATTGGGTAGACAATGGCACATATTGCATTGTAATGGCCATAAGAATATCACAGGAGCAAACCTTAGACAAGATGAATTGGAATTTCCATAAAAAGCCGTATGCATCGGCATTCAAATAAAAGAAAACAAACATCAACATAACCCGGCAACGATCACTGAGCCTTCAGAACTGCTCACCCTCTCTGACTTACACTGCACAGGCATACATGCCGTCCAGTCATGGCCAATGCATCTCTATATCTTTTTATTTTCTATATAACAGGCTTCTATCAATGAATGCCTTGACATACAAGATACATGTTAGTACTGTTTGATATAGGCAAGTATGGGCATGTGACTGCCGGCATAACCTCACTCACATACATCAAACATCCCTAACACGCACCCTGTATGACAAGGCATCCATGGTGATATGAACAAAGTGGCCCATCTTATTGATAGAAGCCTGTTATATAAAAAAGAAAACGAAAAAGTAAAGTTACAACAAAGAAAAAATGCAAGGGGGTGCTAACAAAGAAAGCAGATAAATACATAAAAGGAGTTTGGCATTAGAATGATTAAGTATCATAATCCTTATAAAAGGAAGGCCTTTTAAAATAGATACAAAAGCTTATTATTCAGTGCCGGCTTATATAGAGACTAAGCATACATAATATATAAGGATGAGAAAAAGATTATATGACAATATCAAAATATCAAATAAAATAAAAATCATGAATTTAATCATAAATAGAGTTGAGCGACTTTTGGTTTTTTAGGGTCGAGTTTCATTTCGTGAAACCCGACTTTTCCAAAAGTCGGGTCGAGCAAGATCGTCCGATTATAGGGAAAAGTCGGGGTCGTCCCGAAACACGAAACCCAATGTAAGTCAATGGGGAATAAAAGTCGGCAGTGAGAGGAGGACAGGAAACACACCTACAGTGCCCATTTGAATGCCAAAAGCATCAATTCTTCTTACTTAAGCTTGTCAACCTTAATTAACTTCATAATACAAGTTACGCACTGAAAAATGGGGGTTATTTGGCTAAAGTTGTGGGGGGGAGGGCTGTCTGCAGGTTTTCATGTGCCCTGGGCGAAAGAGCGCCACTTTAACACATACCATAACTCATCATGCTCCGATACGGCAGAGAAATAGCGGTATAGTATAATGAAAAATACCTCACTTTTTACATCTCATGACGAGGCCCATCTATTTCTCCATACAGAATCATTGGTCCCATATAATGTTTGAAACAGTATATGATGAGCTCCACATAATGCTACAGTATATGTTGGTCCCCATGGATGAAGCTCCACTGTCTTATGGGCCCAAATAATGCTCCAAACATAATGGGCCCCATTTCTAATGCTCTAGTGTATAATGGGCCCTGTAAATGCTGCTCCAGTGTCTGATGTCCACCTTTGGAATGTTCCAGTGTATGGTGGGCCCCATCTATCATTCTCCAGAGTATAGTGCTCCCCAAAAATTGCTGTCCCAACATTGAAAACAATCAAATAAGTCTCCTCGCTAGGGAATCCCTGTACTAGTCTAGACTCCTCGTCGTCCCCATCTTCCATCTCACTGCACAGTATTTCAACTTTGCAAGTGCTGTGATCCTGGGCAAGCAGGGGGGCCCACTCGTTGGCGACGGCACTGGCACAGGGCCCCTGATAGTACGGTGGTGTGTCTGATGGCAGGTGGGCCGAACCTGCACTTTCATCTGCAGCTTCCTCTTTGTCACCGTGTAAGATGGAACTGTATATGGGAAGGGTAACCTGAGTTTCATCAGGGTCAGATTCAGGCCGGGTAGCGTGCGAGGGGAATGTAGTGGTCTGGGTCAATGTACCAGCAGATTCATCGAGCAGTGACTGGGCATCAGTGCACTTGTGCCGCCCCCAGGAGTACGGTTGCCACAGTGGCATTACCTTCTTCCTAGGGAGTGTGATGTCATGCTTGGGAGCAACGAAGGATCTCTCTAGCAGGTTAACTGATTGGGCGGCGTTATTCCCACGAGTCATGACCCTCCAAACAGCGTTCATGAAGGCAAAGTGTTTGTTTTACGAGGGCAGTATGGTTGCAAAGCTGAACCTTAAAGGAATGTCCAGAAGGGCACCACCAGGAGTGGAGCCTATGGTTAAATTCGACTCCACCTGGGAAACCTCAACCATGCCAGCTACAGAACAGATGCACACATTGCATGCTTAATTCCGTTAACGAACGAGACTCCGTCATGCCCCGCGGTCCGAGTCCGGCTTACTAGAGGGACACGTGAGGCTCTGGCACATGAGATTGGCCAATAACTGGTGTGTCATGCCCTTACATGTCCGTGGCTGCATGTGCGCTACACTGAAAAGGCCAGCGTTTGTCGCTTACAGGTGCAGATAACCAGCTGAACAACGTTAGTGATGGGGATCACTGATTACAATTATTACCCGCGAACAATGATTTCCCAGTAAGTGCAGGTCAACCGCAGTTCCGGAATTAGGCATAACCGTCATTCTTGAAAAAATGAAAAACTTACGTGTGCAAACCACAGGTGCTGTAGCTTGCTGAACAGCTCGCCAGCCGTTCTCACGCCCAGTATGGATTACACGTGATTGCACAAAGGTGAGAAAGGGTACCGTATCCCCAGATAACATGTATGGATAGCGTACACATTCAAAATATATGTCTCAGGAGGCAGGCTCAGACGGTGTTAGGCCCAGTATGGATTGCACGTGATTGCACAAAGGTTAGAAAGGGTACCGTATCCCCGGATAACATGTATGGATAGCGTACACATTCAAAATATATGTCTCAGGAGGCAGGCTCAGACGGTGTTAGGCCCAGTATGGATTGCACGTGATTGCACAAAGGTTAGAAAGGGTACGGTATCCCCGGATAACATGTATGGATAGCGTACACATTCAAAATATATGTCTCAGGAGGCAGGCTCAGATGGTGTTAGGCCCAGTATGGATTGCACGTGATTGCACAAAGGTTAGAAAGGGTACCGTGTCCCCAGATAACATGTATGGATAGCGTACACATTCAAAATATATGTCTCAGGAGGCAGGCTCAGACGGTGTTAGGCCCAGTATGGATTGCACGTGATTGCACAAAGGTTAGAAAGGGTACCGTTTCCCCGGATAACATGTATGGATAGCGTACACATTCAAAATATATGTCTCAGGAGGCAGGCTCAGACGGTGTTAGGCCCAGTATGGATTGCACGTGATTGCACAAAGGTTAGAAAGGGTACCGTATCCCCGGATAACATGTATGGATAGCGTACACATTCAAAATATATGTCTCAGGAGGCAGGCTCAGATGGTGTTAGGCCCAGTATGGATTGCACGTGATTGCACAAAGGTTAGAAAGGGTACCGTGTCCCCAGATAACATGTATGGATAGCGTACACATTCAAAATATATGTCTCAGGAGGCAGGCTCAGACGGTGTTAGGCCCAGTATGGATTGCACGTGATTGCACAAAGGTTAGAAAGGGTAACGTATCCCCAGATAACATGTATGGGTAGCGTACACATTCAAAATATATGTCTCAGGAGGCAGGCTCAGACGGTGTTAGGCCCAGTATGGATTGCACGTGATTGCACAAAGGTTAGAAAGGGTACAGTATCCCCGGATAACATGTATGGATAGCGTACACATTCAAAATATATGTCTCAGGAGGCAGGCTCAGACGGTGTTAGGCCCAGTATGGATTGCACGTGATTGCACAAAGGTTAGAAAGGGTACCGTATCCCCAGATAACATGTATGGATAGCGTACACATTCAAAATATATGTCTCAGGAGGCAGGCTCAGACGGTGTTAGGCCCAGTATGGATTGCACGTGATTGCACAAAGGTTAGAAAGGGTACCGTATCCCCAGATAACATGTATGGATAGCGTACACATTCAAAATATATGTCTCAGGAGGCAGGCTCAGACGGTGTTAGGCCCAGTATGGATTGCACGTGATTGCACAAAGGTTAGAAAGGGTACCGTTTCCCCGGATAACATGTATGGATAGCGTACACATTCAAAATATATGTCTCAGGAGGCAGGCTCAGACGGTGTTAGGCCCAGTATGGATTGCACGTGATTGCACAAAGGTTAGAAAGGGTACCGTATCACCGGATAACATGTATGGATAGCGTACACATTCAAAATATATGTCTCAGGAGGCAGGCTCAGACGGTGTTAGGCTCAGTATGGATTGCACGTGATTGCACAAAGGTTAGAAAGGGTACCGTATCCCCGGATAACATGTATGGATAGCGTACACATTCAAAATATATGTCTCAGGAGGCAGGCTCAGACGGTGTTAGGCCCAGTATGGATTGCACGTGATTGCACAAAGGTTAGAAAGGGTACCGTATCCCCAGATAACATGTATGGATAGCGTACACATTCAAAATATATGTCTCAGGAGGCAGGCTCAGACGGTGTTAGGCCCAGTATGGATTGCACGTGATTGCACAAAGGTTAGAAAGGGTACCGTATCCCCAGATAACATGTATGGATAGCGTACACATTCAAAATATATGTTTCAGGAGGCAGGCTCAGACGTTGTTAGGCCCAGTATGGATTGCACGTGATTGCACAAAGGTTAGAAAGGGTACCGTTTCCCCGGATAACATGTATGGATAGCGTACACATTCAAAATATATGTCAATACATCAGGAGGCAGGCTCAGACGGTGTCAGGCACAGTATGGATTTGACGGCCCAGATTACACAGCGGAGGAGCAGGGAGAGGTAAAGATTGCAAATGCTGGGGCCCTGCCCAAGCAAGGGGGGCCCACTCGTGGGCGTCGGTACTGGCACTGGGCCCCTCATAGTACAGCGGTGTGTCTGACGGCGGGTGTGCACCACCACCGTCAGAGACACTTGATTGCACTATGAGGGACCCTGTGCCAGTGCCCGCGCCCAAGAGTCGGCCTACCCACCTGTCCTGGGCAACGGCACTCGCACGGTGTCATGCGCTAGGTGGTGACCCCGGCCATGGGGGGGAGGCAGCACAGTTAGGGAGTTTTAGAAAGTGGCATATGTTGATGTTGGACATTCAGCTGATGCAAAAGGCGAAATAGGTGAAGTCCCAGGAAGAGGTGGACCAAAGCAAGCCATTTTTCTGTCACCCTATGTGTCATCAGGGGAAGGTGGGACAAAATCCTTGGAAACCCATGCATGGTTCATTTTAATGAAGGTTAGATCATCCACATTTTGGGTTGACAGACGGGTCCTTTTTTCTGTCAGGATTGATCCAGCTGCACTGAAGACTCTTTCCGATAGCACACTTGCAGCTGGGCAAGCGAGCTCCTGTAAGGCATATTGGGCCAATTCAGGCCAGGTGTCCAGTTTAGCGGCCCATTAGTCAAAGGGGAATGACCTGTGTGGGAGAACATCGATATGGGAGGAAAAGTAGTTTGTAACCATAGTTGACAACTGCTGTCTCCTGTCACTTTCCATCGATGCAGTATTACCAGTTGTGTGAGCGGTATTTGAAAAATCAGTCCACAACATTGTCATGAAACCCCTGTCTCCAACGCCACTTCTGCTGTGTGCACCACAAACACCTCTGCCAAGCTGCCCCCGGCCCGTACGGCTCGTGTGAGAACCATCACCGCTGCTGTGTGCTGGGAATGCCTCAAGCAACCGATTTACCAGAGTTGCTTGTTTATTAGCCAATATTAGGTCAAGGTTCTCCTGTGGCATGATGTTTTGTAATTTGCCTTTATAGCGTGGATCCAGGATGCTGGCCAACCAGTAGTCGTCATCGTTCATCATTTTGGCAATGCGGGGGTCCCTTTTTAGGATCTGCAAGGCATAATCTGACATGTGGGCCAATGTTCCCGGTGTCAATGATGCACTGCGAGTGCTGGGTGGAGGAGCACTTTCTGGCAAATCCACATCCCTCCAGTCACGCACAAACCCTGTACCAGACCTTGCCACGCCAACATTTTCACTTGCCCCACGAGATGCATCCTCCTCCCCTAAGTAATCATCCCCATCATCATCCTCCTCCTCCTCTTCTTCCTCCACCTCGTCCAGGAGAGGTCCCTGAGCAGACAATGGCTGAATGTCATCAAGGATTCCCTCCTCCTCTTCCTCCTCATCAACATTGGCTGCAGACGCCTGCTCCTTAAGGTGCGTCAAAGTTTGCATGAGCAGACGCATAAGTGGGATGCTCATGCTTAGGATGGCGTCGTCTGCGCTTACCAGCCATGTGCATTCCTCAAAACACTGAAGGACTTTACAGAGGTCTTTCAGCTTCGACCACTGCACACCTGTCAACTACATGTCTGCTCTCAAAGTGCCTGGCCGTGTATCCTCCCACAAATGCATTATGGCCTGCCTCTGCTCGCACAGCAGCTCCACCATGTGCAGGGTGGAGTTCCACCTTGTTGCAATGTCGATAATGAGGTGGTGGTTGGGAAGGTGGAGCAATCGCTGCAGCTTCTTCATACGAACGGAGTGTACAGGCGACCGGCGGATGTGCGCGCACAGTCTTCGCACCTTCTGGAGCAGGGCTGTTAACTCCGGATAATTTTTGAGGAAGCACTGCACCACCAGGTTCAAGGTGTGAGCCAAGCAAGGTATGTGGCTGAGTTTTGAAACGGCTATGGCTGCCACAAAATTACGGCCGTTATCACTAACTACCTTGCCTGCCTCAAGATGTACACTGCCCAGCCATGACTCAGTTTGTCGCTTCAAGTACTCGGCCAGCACCTCGGCGGTGTGTCTGTTGCCCAAACACATCATCTGCAACACAGCCTGCTGACGCTTTCCACTAGCTGCTCGATAGGGGGACACATCGTGTGCAACAGTGGCAGCTGCAGATGGAGTGCTTGTACAACTGCGCTCTGTGGACGAGCTTTCGCTTCTGGAGGAGGAGGAGGGTCGAACGCCTACAGCCAACTGTTTCCTATACCATGGGCTAGGCAGCACTGTCCCACCACCGCTGTCCCCTGTGGACCCTGCATCCACCACATTAACCCAGTGCGCAGTGATGGACACGTAACGGCCCTAGCCATGCCGACTGGACCATGCATCAGTTGTGAGGTGCACCTTTCCGCTCACTGACTGCTTGAGTGCATGGACAATGCGGTCTTTCACATGATGGTGGAGGGCTGGGATGGCTTTGCGAGAGAAGAAGTGGCGACTGGGTAGGTCATAGCGTGGTACTGCATAGGCCATGAGTTCGCGGAAAGCTGTGCTTTCCACCAACCGAAAGGGCATCATCTCAAACGAGATTAGTTTGGCAATGTGGGCGTTCAAACCCAGTGTACGCGGATGAGAAACTGAGTACTTTCTTGACCTACTCATAGTGTCTGGGAGGGTGAGCTGGACTTGAGAGCTGCATATGGTGGAAGTAGCGGTGGACAGGGCGGACTGAGAGAGGGTTGATGATGGTGATGGAGTTGGTGTTCTTTCTGATGGCCTAGAATCAGTCTTTCGTTGATATAACAGTGGGATTCCCTGACTGCTGTGGCCTTGCAACGACACCTCAACATTTGCTGCTGTGCTAACCGGTGGGCTTACAGTGGGGGAAACAATGTAGCGTTGCTGACTACCTTCGTTGTGATCAGTTGCACATGTGGCACTTGAGGTTTGGTGTTGTGTCCACGCTTGCAAGTGCATGCTGGTTAAATGTCTAAGCATGCAACTGGTATTCAAATTTTTCAGATTTTTCCCTCGGCTAAAGGTCTTTGCACACTTCTTACAGATAACCTTGGCCTGATCATGAGGATTTTGTTCAAAAAAGTGCCACACTGCACTCTTCCTACTTTGGCAGACATTTTGCGGCCTAGCACGCTGTGATCTTTTGACCCTCTGGACAAGCTGTCCAGTAACTCTTTTGATGTTTGGAACCTGTCTTTGGAGTGCTACGGGCCTGCCAGATAACAGCTGTTGCGATGTCGATGTCTGCTGTGGATGCTCCTCATCTGAGCTTTTGGAAGCAGCACCCTCTTCCCCCAATGGATGCCAATCTGGGTCAACAACTGGGTCATCCATCACCTCCTCTTCTATGTCATGTGCACCTTCCTCTGTTTCACCGTGTATGGTGTTATAGTGTGCGGGAAGGGGCACCTGAGTCTCATCAGGGTCAGAATCTGGCTCTGTACACTGCGAGGACAATGTAGTGCTCTGAGTGAATGTACCAGCAGAATCATCCATCAGCGGCTGTGCATCAGTGCACTCCATGTCAGATTCATCTTGGCCTGGGTAATTCACCATTTGACTTGATAATCCAGGCATGGTATGTGAAAACAGCTCCATGGAGTAATCAGTAGTATGGCCTGCGTCATCCTTCAATCTTGGTTGGGGTGAAGGACACAAGGAAAGGTGTGGTTCATGAACATGAGCCTCCAATGACGACTCAGTGCTTTTACTTTTTACAACTGAAGAAGAGGAGGCGATAGAGCTGGAGGCTGAGTCAGTAATGTAAGACAAAACTTTTTCCTGATGCTCTGGCTTTAAAAGCGGTTTGCCAACTCCTAGAAAACTAAGCGTTCGAGGCCTTATGTAGCCAGACGATGATGCAGGCTCAACACCTCCTGCATTCGGTCCTATTTTGCTCTTGCCACTACCATCAGATCCACCACCAACACCATCATTACCAGCTGCCAACCCCCGCCCAATTCCACGGCCTCTTCCACCAGTCTTCCTCATTTTTGGTAGAAATGTAGACAAAATCCAACAAACTATATAGTAATGTAAAACAAGGTACAAGGTGTCTATAGGACAGGGGAGATTTTGAATTTCTGCAGACACTTGTGGACACTGGACACTTTTGGATTGTGTGAGGCCCAATGAATATCTGAGCGCTATGTGACAGGCTCGATGGCACAGCTGTGACCAAAGTGACTAGAGGATAAGGGAGATTTTGAATCTCTGCACACACTTTTGGACACTGGACACTTTTGGATTGTGTGAGGCCCACTGATATCTGAGCGCTATGTCACAGGCTCGATGGCACAGCTGTGACCAAAGTGACTAGAGGATAAGGGAGATTTTGAATCTCTGCACACACTTTTAGACACTGGACACTTTTGGATTGTGTGAGGCCCAATGAATATCTGAGCGCTATGTGACAGGCTCGATGGTACAGCTGTGACCAAAGTGACTAGAGGATAAGGGAGATTTTGAATCTCTGCACACACTTTTGGACACTGGACACTTTTGGATTGTGTGACGCCCAATGAATATCTGAGCGCTATGTGACAGGCTCGATGGCACAGCTGTGACCAAAGTGACTAGAGGATAAGGGAGATTTTGAATCTCTGCACACACTTTTGGACACTGGACACTTTTGGATTGTGTGAGGCCCAATGAATATCTGAGCGCTATGTGACAGGCTCGATGGCACAGCTGTGACCAAAGTGACTAGAGGATAAGGGAGATTTTGAATCTCTGCACACACTTTTGGACACTGGACACTTTTGGATTGTGTGAGGCCCAATGAATATCTGAGCGCTATGTGACAGCCTCGATGGCACAGCTGTGACCAAAGTGACTAGAGGGTAAGGGAGATTTTGAATCTCTGCACACACTTTTGGACACTGGACACTTTTGGATTGTGTGAGGCCCACTGATATCTGAGCGCTATGTCACAGGCTCGATGGCACAGCTGTGACCAAAGTGACTAGAGGATAAGGGAGATTTTGAATCTCTGCACACACTTTTAGACACTGGACACTTTTGGATTGTGTGAGGCCCAATGAATATCTGAGCGCTATGTGACTGGCTCGATGGCACAGCTGTGACCAAAGTGACTAGAGGATAAGGGAGATTTTGAATCTCTGCACACACTTTTGGACACTGGACACTTTTGGATTGTGTGAGGCCCAATGAATATCTGAGCGCTATGTGACAGGCTCGATGGCACAGCTGTGACCAAAGTGACTAGAGGATAAGGGAGATTTTGAATTTCTGCAGACACTTGTGGACACTGGACACTTTTGGATTGTGTGAGGCCCACTGATATCTGAGCGCTATGTCCCAGGCTCGATGGCACAGCTGTGACCAAAGTGACTAGAGGATAAGGGAGATTTTGAATCTCTGCACACACTTTTGGACACTGGACACTTTTGGATTGTGTGAGGCCCAATGAATATCTGAGCGCTATGTGACAGGCTTGATGGCACAGCTGTGACCAAATTGACTAGAGGATAAGGGAGATTTTTAATCTCTGCACACACTTTTGGACACTGGACACTTTTGGATTGTGTGAGGCCCACTGATATCTGAGCGCTATGTCACAGGCTCGATGGCACAGCTGTGACAAAAGTGACTAGAGGATAAGGGAGATTGGATTGCTTTTAAAAAAGCAGTTTGCGGAGCAGTGGGTAAACAGCAATGCAGGAATGTCAGGAAGCCTTAGAAGGCAGCCCAATAACCAACACCACTGATACACCACTATATAGCCTCCCCTTGCACTGCACACACAGTGACTGGTGTGTTGTGCAGGCCAAATCGCTAGCAGCAGAAGCAGTTTTTTTGTCTTCTTCCCTGCCTAACGCTCTCCCTACAGAATCAGCAACCACTCCCTATACTGAGATCGGCAGAAGTAAGATGGCGGTCGGCGTGCACGCCCTTTTATACCCCCTGTGACGCCCACCAAAGCAAGCCAATCACTTGCATGCCCTTCTGAAAGATGGTGGTGACCCCTGCCTATGTCATCACGTTGCCCACAGTGTCCGTGGATCCTGATTGGCTGAAAAAGAGCGCAAAACAAACTTTTGAAACGCGACTTTGGCGCGTAAGTCGCTGACCTCGTGGCCGACCTCATCCTAGGGTCGGGTTTCGTTTCATGAAACCCGACTTTGCCAAAAGTCGGCGACTTTTGAATTTTTTCAACCCGTTTCGCTCAACTCTAATCATAAATAATAAACTTCAATAAAAATCATATGTTTTATTAAACTGAAAAAGTACATAATTGTACTATCCAAACATATTAATTCACAATTTAATGCTGCCATACATATCTAGATCCTCTGGCTCATGGTACTCTTTAGCAAATAGTACTCAGTGGATAAAATATATCTTCAGAATTGACAAAATAGCCAAAATCTATGACAAGAAAAAGAAAGAAGAAAAATGACAAAATTAAAAAGTAGTGGAACACACTAACTAAATAGCAATATGCACTCTATGCATAATATATACATGCAAAAACTGGACAGCATCTGTCCCAGACATGATCCACACCTACTGGCCAAAGAAATTAACAGCGGTACTTGAACACATGACAAAGCAGATGAACCAACTGCTAGAAGCAGGCATTCATCCAGCTTGGCTAACACAAGGAAGAACAGTGCTGATCATGAAGGATCCTCATAAAGGAACAATTCCAACAAACTATTGCCCAATAACCTGCCTTACAACAACATGGAAACTCCTCTCAGGCATCATAGTCACCAAGCTACACCAGTATATGAATCCAGCTCAGAAAGGCAATGGGACCAACACCAGAGTCGCTAAGCACCAGCTTCTAGTTGATAGAGCAGTCGCTCAAGATTTAAGATTCAAATTTCACAAAACTATTTTTTTAGGAACCACATCACATTTGAAGTCACTTTTGAGGGGTCTATATGGAAAAAAATGCACCATTCTAAAAACTTCACCCCTCAAGGTACACAAAACCACATTCCAGAAGTTTATTAACCCTTCAGGTGCTTCACAGGAATTTTTGGAATGTGGATGAAAAAATAAACATTTACTTTCCTTTCAAAAAAAATTCTTTAGACCTATGTTTTTTACTTTTTCAAGGGTAACAGGAGAAAATGGACCATACATTTTGTTGTGCAAATTATCCTGAGCATGCCGATACCCCATATGTGGGGGAAGTCTGCTGTTTAGGTACACAGCAGGGCTCGGGAGGGAAGGAGCACCATTTGACTTTTTGAATGTAAAATATGCTAGAATAATTAGCGATTGCCATGTCGCATTTGGAGAGGCCCTGATGTGCCTAAACAGTGGAAATCCCCAACAAGTTACACCATTTTGGAAACTAGACCCCTTAGGAAACTTATCTAGATGTGTATTAAGCACCTTGAACCCACAGGAGCTTCCCAGAAGTTTATAATGTAGAGCCGTGGAAATAAAAAAAAACATATTTTTCCCAAATAAATCTTTTTAGCTCCAAATTTTGCATTCACATTAAGGTAAGAGGAGAAATTGTACCATACAATTTGTTGTGCAATTTCTCCTGAGTACGCTAATACCCAATATGTGTAGGAAAACAACTACTTGGGTGCACGGCAGGTCTTGGAATGGAATGAACGACATTTGACTTTTGGAATGCAAAATTTGATGGATTAATTAGCGGACGTCATGTCACATTTGAAGAGCCCCTGATGTGCCTAAACAGTGGAAAACCCACACAAGTGACACCATTTTAGAAACTAGACCTCTTATGAAACTTATCTAGATGTGAATTGAGCACCTTGAACCCACAGGTGCTTCACAGAAGTTTATACCGTTAAGCCGTGAAAATAAAAAAATCACATTTTTCCCACAAAAATCTTTTCTAGCTACAAATTTTGTATTTTCACAAGGGCAAAAGGAGAAAATGGGCCCCGAAGTTTGTTGTGCAATATATTCTGAGTTCATTGATAAGCTATATGTGGTTGAAAACTACTTTTGAGGCACAGTGCAAAGCTCAGAAGGGAAGTAGTGCCATATTACAGTGCAGATTTTGCTTCACTTGTTTGAGGGTGCAATGTTACATTGACAGAGCCCCGGAGGTGCCAGAACAGCAGAACCTCCTGATACGTGGCCCTATTTTACTAATTATATCTCTAAATCAATTCATCTAGGGGTGCAGTGATTATATTGACACCACAGGTGTGTCACAAATTTTAGACCATTGGGTAGTGAAGAAAAATAATTTATATTTTTTCAACCAAGATTGTGTGTTGACCCCAAGTTTTACATTTTTACACTGGAAATGGGTAAAAATTGCACCAGAATTTGTCCCACAATTTCTGCTGAATGTAAAAATACCCCATATGTGGCTGCTCAGTACTACTTTGCCAGAAAGAGTGACTCAGGAGAGACAGAGCGCTATTTGCCTCCTGGAGATTTTCCTAGACTAGTTTGTGGATTCCATATAAAGATACCTAAGTGCTAGAAAAGCAGAATCCCCCTCAATTGACCCAATTTTGGAAATCATAACCCTTTGAGAATTTATCTACAGATGTAGTGACAATTTTGACTCCATGGATGTTTTCCAGAAACAGGCAGCAGTGGATGTTGCTGAGTGAAAGTTGCAAACTGCCATTGTAGTAACCAGTACACTGTAGAGACCAATACCTTGCAGTCACCAGTACATTTTGCCCAGCTCATGCTTCTGGAGGCATGCACCTGTAAATTAGTCAGACTCTCATAACTACAGAAATGCCAAATATGTTGGCACGCTGTGGCTCAGAAGGGAGGGGGCATATGGATTTGGGAGCGGAAAATTTGCTGAATTTCTTTTGGTGGGTGAGGAGCCATTTTTCTTTTCCTGAGCCTTTGTGCTACCTGTAACGTGAAAGCCCACTATATTTCTATTAACAGATGACAGATCTGAGTGGGGACTTGCTTTTTTCTGGATTGAGTGGAAGCTTTTATTGGGAACATTTTACATAACGTGGGGATCACATTTATCTGGCACTCTACACTGAGCACTTACTTTGGGGTTTCCATCTAAATCTCTGAGTGAAGTCATTCAGATGAAACCCCCAATGGATCCATTCACTATAATGAGGCAGCAGAGTTACTCTGGACTCTATCTGGCCTCTGTTCCACTGTGTCCTTCTTTTCAGAAGTGCAAAAACTGTGGCCGACAGGACTTTTATGCAATCCTAAAAAACGGACGCCTCTGGATTACAGGTCAGATGGTGTCCACAGTGCCTCCATCTGTCTCATTATAGGGAATCTAAAGCCAGAGGTTCTATCTGAATCAAGTATTTCATAGATCTACATGGAAACCTCGGTGTAAGCACTAAGCGCAGGATAAATGTGTGCAGAGCCTTACTGCGATCTTTGGGAGGCAGAATGAAATAAATCAACAGCATGTAAAGAATTGGTTTTATTTATTTTTTTCTGCCATTCCTCGTGCGGTATAATTGATTAGGTGACTTTATTCTTTTGGTCGGTGCAATTACAGCTACAACAGAGTTATATCGAGTTCTTATGTTTTGCTGCTGTAACACACTAAAAGATGCTTTTTATTGTGAAAGCTAGTTTTTGCATCACTATATTTTGAGAGCTATAATTTTTTAATATTTAGGCCAACAGAGTCATATGAGGGCTTCTTTTTGCAGGAGGAGCTGACGTTTCTGTTGGAACCATTTTGGGCACATCACACTTTTTGATTGCTTTCAAGTCTGATTTTTGGGAGGCAGAATGAACAAAAACAAGCAATTCTCGAATTGCTTTTTTTATACCATGGTAAAATTGGTAAGGCAGCCTTATTCTTCTTGGCAGTATGATTACAGTGATACCTCATTTATATTTTTTTATGTTTTGGCACTTTTTACACAATAAAAACTATTTTATAGAAAAAATAATTATTTTTGCATCACTTTAGTCTGAGAGTTATAACTTTTTATATTTTTCTGCTGATGGAGCTGTATGGCAGCTTGTTTTTTGTGGGACAAGATGATGTTTTCAGCAGTACCATTTTTATTTACATCCTTCTTTTTGATCGCGTTATATTGCACTTTTTGTTTGGCGGTATGATGATAAAGTATTGTTTTTTTGCCTCGTTTTTATTTCTTTTTTTTACGGTGTTCACTTAAGGATTTAACTAATGGGACAGTTTTATAGAGCAGGACTTATGGACGTGGCGATACAAAATATGTGTACTTTTATTGTTTTTCTATTTACATAAATAAATGTATTTATTATAAAAATGTTACTTTCTTTCTTTAGGGATTTTTGAAAAAATATTTTTACATTTCATGATTTTTTTTTAACTTTTTTACATTATCCCAATATGGGACATTACTATATTACATCAGATCATTGATCTGATACTCTGCACTGCAGAATATCAGATCAGGATCTGACTGGCAGGAAAGGAGGCATGCAGGCACCTGCTCTCAGCAGCCACGCACAAGCCACTTTACCTGCAGGACCCCGTGGCCATCTTGGTGCCGATTATGAGCATTGCTGTGGGGTGTCAGCTGTCACATACCGCTGACACCCCCATGGGATCGCCGTGGTGCTCAGTTTGAGGCTGTGCAATCATATTAGTGCTGCTGTGGAGATAGATTAAACTATGGAGGATGTGATTGTTTGTGTAAGGCCAGGATCACACATGCGAGGAATATGGCCGAGTCTCGCATGTCACCCAGCACTGCCACCGGCATTTGGATTTAAGCGTGTGACCGCATAGCAATACATGGAGCCGCACGCTCCACTCCTGAGTGTCAGTGGCAGTGCTGGGTATTAACATGCGAGACTCGGCCGCATTCCTCGCATGTGTGATGCCAGCCTAACTCCATGAGTCCTTTCTCCACTACTTCTTGGAAATGGTGCAGAACTGATGGTCTGGACTGGATATGGTAGAAATAAGGGTTTGTCATTGAAAATTAGTAATTCCTGTAGTCTGTATGAATTTAAGATTCTGCTTGTAGCAATCTAAGATAAAAAAGATGCTTAAGTTTGGAGAAAAATATTCAGAATTGAGATTCCTCAGTGGTTGATACCTTTTAATGGCTAACTGAAAAGATGGTAACACATTGCAAGCTTTTGAGACTACTCAGGTTTCTTCATCAAGCATTGACTAATACAAAATCTGAAGAATCACATATTTATACACAACACAACACAGAAAAAATGCAATAGATTAGACAAGTGACGCGAAGCAGAACTGTCATTGTGGGAGAGGGAGAAGCATAAATATTGGACCAGTTCATAGATAAGGAGTCTGGATGTTTTATTGTCCTCTGATTGGGGTTTCCTAATGTGTTGTGATGCCCCCACAAGGTCTTAGGAGCAAATTCCTTAATTGTAAAAAGACATAAATCCATGAGACACATTCATTCCAGCATTGAAAGTGTCAAAGGTCATCATGAGCTTGTACTCCCAGACTCTTCTCTCTCTCTGGGATGTAAAGTTACTTTTCAATACCAGTATCTTCATATCCATGGTGTTATGATCAGGCATACAAAAATGTTTTGCCTAAGGTAAATCCATTCTTTTTTGTGTTATTGTGTGAGGATGAGAATTCATCCTTGTTCTAAGCTTTTGCCCTGTCTCCCCCCACATACAGACCCCCAGTTGGACATTTAGTACAAATAATTAAGTACACCACATTAGATGTGATGCAGCTGAAAGTACCTGGGATCTTGTAGTCCTGATGTGAATTGGGGATCTTTATCTTGTCCGTGGTCATTATAAATGGATGTTACGGTTGCTGTAGCGGGAAGGTACGTAGAGGCAACCCGGAAGTGGACCCTCTGGGTCACGGCTCCAGAGCCGCTGAGGGCGAGCGCCCAGGTGAGGACCACCCCCTATACAGGGAGTTTTAGGGGCAGACCCCCAGGGGATGGAACCGCGACAGCCATAACCAAAGGGGCAACTAGGGCTAGGCAGGAGTGGAGGCACAGGCGTATCCGTACAGTGAGCACAGGGGAGCACAGAGAGCGTTGAGAGCAGGACCGGAGAGTAGCGGGTGCAAATGGCTGTAGTCTGCAAAAGAAGAAACAAAAAAGCGGAAGGATGTGAGGAGCAGGACTGGGGAGGAGTAGGAGCAACTGAGGACACAGTAAAGCAGGAGAGCAGAGGGAGAACTGACGGAGGCAGCGAACGCAGAGGCAAGAATAGGGGTGCAAGGACTAGGAGCACAGCACAAACAGAGGCAGGGTAAAAGGGCCTGGAACACGGAGGGTGCTGCAAAGAGACAGCATCACTGCATTAGAAGAACAGGTGTCTTACCTGTCCAGACGCCGGCCATAAGTAGCGCTGGGCACCGCCATGTTGGAGGCGGAGACAGTGCGTCACGTTACCCAGGGGGCGCGCGTCTGAAGGGAGGCAGTGAGCAGGCGCCTGCCACCGGGGGAGCCGGAGGCCGGGCGCGGGGACGCGCCGGAGAGAAGGAGCGCGCCGGGAAGTGTGCACCGCAGGGTAAGTGGAGCTCGGGGGCGTAACAATGGACAGGTTTTACATTTTTTCTGGTTGCAAGGAAAGGTTCCTGGAGCTGCTGGAGAGGACAGGGAGCTTCTGACAATGATGCTTTTTAGATTTAGGGGCTGCCTAAAGCACAGTAGTGGGGGGTCTGGAAAAATGGATTGTAATCGGGCATCTTTTTGTAGTAAAGGTTGTAATTTCCGTGCAGCTCCCCTTAGCACTTCCAGATTTGGGTTGTAGGTGTTTACTAGAGGCACCCGGTTATTTTCTTCTTTAGCTTTGTAATGTAGCAGGTGATTCCTTGACATTCTGGTGGCTCTTTTAATTTAGTTTTCAATTGTTCTTGGATGGTAGCTCTGATTCAAAAAGGTCTTTTCGAGGTGACCAAGGTGTTCATCTCTATCCATTTGTTAGGCGTCGGGTTCCTGCAGCGGCACAGCAGGAATCCAGAGCCACACATTCTGCGTTTCCCATGCTCCAGCGACTGCAGAGGAGCTTGCTCAGCAGCCCCGTCATTCCCGACGCTCTGACCAGACCTGCTCTGTGGGTCTGGCTGATACTGCCACCTTTGGGCCAGCAATAGCAATGCAGGCTGCTCAGCTGCAAACTGCTCCTTCTGTCGCTCCACTGAGCATGCTCACGAGACGATCTCCCATTGGAGATCGGGAGTCACATGCACAGGTCCTTTTCCAGATCTGATTGGTCCATCTCAGGGATCTGGAAGCTTCCGGAAGGTCCTGCCTATAAAAGGTTTGCATGGCCTCTCGGCCATGCGCTAGTATAGACTCTAGTTGCTACTGTGTGAATGATGATGGATGCATGGACTTGCAAATGACTCATTAAGATTCCCCTCCCTCTGATTTTACGTGTGTGGATAGGGAACTAGTGATAGAGTCAGCGCCAGTCAGTGGCAAGCTAGAGGACACTATTCTCTTCCTACACAGTGCTAGAGTCCGACAGTGCGCCTGCTACCGGGCATTGTCGTATAGCGGCAGTGTCTGTCGCTGCGCTGCAGTCTGCAGCTTCTCCTGGCATCCGTGGTTGCGACGCCGCATGCCCGGTAGGGCTAGATCAACATGGACTCTGTGTCTCGGGTCAAGTCCTGTGACCATATACTGTGTGTGCATTCCTCTGAGTCCTGTGACGTCAACAGGCTCAGCCTTTGTGTTTAACACCTCGGCGACTGTTGTGAACTCATTTTTGGGTTTGCCTCTGGCTTCTGGTGAGGGTTATGGAGCTGGCTGTGCTGACAGAGGAGTAGTGAGTTCTCTATCTGGACTCCCTCTGTTGGTGAAGGGAGGTAATGAAGCTGATCTAAATGGCAGACACCGGCCACCTGAGGAAGAGGACTGCGATTGGACATCAGGAGTTTCTGATTGGATTTAAGGCAGCCGACTCCCTAGTTTCTTGCTGGCAATTTTTCCAGACTGTGGCTCCTGGTTTCCAGTTTGGTTCCTGCCTTCCTAAAGCTAAGTTTTCTCTGCTATTGTTCATATGAGTTTTTGTCTGGTTTACTTAGTTTTTGTGTTCTGCCAGCCCTGGCTGGGACTGGGCTGAATCCCCATTTTGTCTCTGATCAGTTGATCTCTTTTGCTCTGTCTTCAGAATATACCTGAGTGCTGATATAGTGATTTGAAGTCTAGCGACTTCAGGGCCTTTTTCTATCAGACGTGTTGGACATTTTTTTGGCAGGGTTTTTTGCGTGATTGCAGAGTAGACAGCAGCTTTTCTTTCCTGTCATTTCTAGTTAGTGAGGGCCCCATCGTTTGCTCAGCCTATCTTTCTATCTGTGTCTGTGGTTTCATCTTGTTTCACCGACAATACATGTTTGGGGCTGTCTATTGCTTTGGGGTCTGCAATGGGGCAGTTTAGATTTTCCCTTTCTTTCTTTAGACTTATTTAGTTCTTCGGCCATGATGAGGCATCTAGGACCACCGTAGGCACACTCCACGGCTACTGCTAGTTGTTGTGGATAGGATCAGGGGTCTGCAATCCGCTAGTTACCAACCTCTCCGGTTTTCTGGGCTTAGCTTGCTTTTTGTTTTTTCCTCCTCGGTGACTCATTCATAACAGAATCACCAGCCATACCGCAGATTATAGGGTACTCAAAAGCAGGAGAGAATTGTAGAGAAAAAAAAAAAGAGTGTCAGAATTTTTTTTTTTATATTTATCTTTTCTCCTCTTTTTCTCTGGGGCCGTAGGAGGATTCTTTTTCTTTTTTTTCTTTTTCTCCTTGATGGAGATTAAGCAAATGTCTGATCGTGTGGAGCAGCTCGCTGCTGAAGTGCGGGGAATTTCCGCCTATCTCACTCATTCACATGCTGTTGAACCAAGGATCCCTGCTCCTGATGTGTTTTCTGGGGAACGGTCTAAATTTTTGAATTTTAAGAATAATTGTAAATTATTTCTTGCCTTGAAGTCTAACTCATCGGGGAGCTCTGCGCAGCAGGTTAAAAATGTCATCTCCCTGCTGCGTGGCGATCCCCAGGATTGGGCGTTTTCTTTAACACCTGAAGATCCTTTTTTGACTAATGTGGATGCATTTTTTCAAGCCTTGGGGTTGTTATATGATGAACCTAATGCTATTGATCAAGCTGAGAGAGCCCTATTGGCATTGAACCAGGGTCGGAATCCTGCAAAGTTATACTGTCAGAAATTCCAAAAGTGGGCGGTCCTTACTACATGGAATGATAGTGCATTGGCAGCTCTCTTTCAGAAGGGTTTGTCTGAGATTTTAAAAGATACTATGGTGGGATTTCCTGTTCCCTCTGGTCTTGACGATTCTATGTCATTAGCCATTCAAGTTGATCGGCGTTTACGTGAATGCAAGACTACATGGGAGGCGCTGCCACATTTTGAACAAATGTCTGAACCTATGCAATGTGATGGAGTTTTGTCTAGGGCGCAACGTCAGGAGTTTAGAAGGCGTAATAAGCTGTGTTTTTTCTATGGAGATGCCTCTCATGTTATTTCTGTCTGCCCTAAACGAGAGAAACGTTTTGCACACACATTTGCTGTGGGTGGTGTACAACCTAATTTTCCTTTGGCAATTACTCTGATCTGCTCCTTATCCACATTTTCCGCGAAGGCTTTTGTGGATTCAGTAGTGGCCTTGAATCTAATGGACTTGGATTTTGATAAACGTTGTGATTTTCCTATGACACCTCTGCAGACGCCTATTCCTTTAAGGGGTATTGATGCTACTCCTTTGGCGAAGAATAAACCTCAGTTTTGGACCCAGGTGATATTGCGGGTTGCCCCAGACCACCAAGAAAATTGCAGATTTTTGGTGTTGCATAATTTACATGATACCATTGTTCTGGGTTTTCCCTGGTTGCAAATCCGTAATCCGGTTTTGGATTGGAAATCTGTGTCTGTGGTGAGTTGGGGTTGTCGGTGTGCTCTTGGCGACACTCCTGTTTTCTGCACCTCTCCCCAGTCGCATGATGTTCCTGACTATTTGGCTGATTTTTATGATGTATTTAGCGAGAGCAAGTCTGCGTCTATGCCTCCTCATAGGAGTTATGACTGTGCAATTGAGTTGAGACCTGGTTGTAAATTTCCCAAGGGTCGACTTTTCAATTTATCTGTACCCGAACACGAGGCTATGCGATCTTATATTAAGGAGTCGTTGGAGAAGGGTCATATTAGACCATCCTCTTCGCCCTTAGGTGCTGGGGTTTTTTTCGTGGCCAAGAAAGATGGTTCATTAAGGCCTTGTATTAACTATCGTTCCCTCAACAAAATTAAGGTTAAATTTCAGTATCCGTTACCCCTGATTTCTGATTTATTCTCCAGAGTTAAAGGTGCTTGTTGGTTTACTAAGCTTGACCTCAGGGGGGTGTATAATCTTATTTGCATCAAGCATGGGGATGAATGGAAGACGGCGTTTAATACTCCGGAGGGACATTTTGAGTACCTGGTGATGCCTTTTGGGCTCACTAATGCCCCTTCTGTCTTCCAATCCTTCATGAATGATATTTTCCGGGACTTTGTGGATAAGTTTTTGATCATCTATCTGGATGATATTTTGATCTTTTCCAGGGACTGGGATTCTCATGTGGAAAATGTTCGGACTGTGTTCCGGATTTGAGGGAGAATTCCTTGTATGTTAAGGGATCGAAGTGCCTTTTTGGTGTACAGAGGATTTCATTTTTGGGATTTATTTTGTCTCCGTCAACTATTGAAATGGACCCGGCCAAGGTACAGGCCATTTATGATTGGGTTCAACCCACTTCTTTGAAGGCTCTCCAGAAGTTTTTGGGTTTTGCTAATTTTTATCGTAAATTTATAGCTAATTTTTCTGGTATTGCTAAACCACTGATTTAACTAAGAAGGGTGCTGATGGGCTGAATTGGTCTTCAGAGGCTGTTTCGGCCTTTCAGGAGCTGAGGCGGAGGTTGACTTCTGCTTAGGTTTTGCAGCAACCTGATGTCTCACTTCCTTTTCAGGTGGAGGTAGACGCTTCAGAGATGGGTGCAGGAGCTGTTTTGTCCCAAAAATATCCGGTGACATCTAAAATGAATCCCTGTGCCTTCTTTTCCTGAAAGTTCTCCCCATCTGAACGCAACTATGATGTGGGGAATCGGGAATTGTTAGCCATGAAATGGGCATTTGAGGAGTGGAGACATTGGTTGGAGGGAGCTAGACATCAAGTTTTGGTCCTCACTGACCACAAGAATTTGATTTACCTTGAGTCGGCCAAATGCTTGAATCCTAGACAGGCTAGGTGGGCCTTGTTTTTTATGCGTTTTGATTTTGTGGTCTCCTTTCTTCCAGGCACTAAGAATGCTAAGGCAGATGCCCTTTCTAGGAGTTTCTTTGCTGATTCTCCTATTGTGACCAAGCCTACTACCATCCTAGGTGAGGGGGTAGTTCTTTCTGCCATCTCGCCCGATTCGAGACGTGCTCTGGAAGAATTCCAGGAGGACAAACCTGAGCGTTGTCCTATGGGAAAATTGTATGTTCCTGACCAGTGGAGGAAGATAGTGATGTCTGAAGTTCATTGCTCCGCATTGGCTGGTCATCCAGGTATTTTTGGTACCAGAGATTTGGTAAGTCGGTCTTTTTGGTGGCCCGCCTTATCTCGTGATGTCAGGAATTTTGTGCAGTCCTGTGGGACTTGTTCCCGGTCTAAACCCTGTTCTCGCTCTAGTGGGTTGTTGATGCCCTTGCCGGTGCCTAAGAGGCCATGGACCCATATTTCAATGGATTTTATTTCTGATCTTCCTGTCTCTCAGAGAATGACTGTTATCTGGGTGATTTGTGATAGATTCTCTAAGATGGTCCATCTTGTACCACTCCCAAAGTTGCCATCTTCCTCAGAGTTGGTACCCTTGTTTTTACAACAGGTGGTTCGGTTGCATGGGATTCCTGAGAACATTGTATCGAACAGAGGAGTTCAGTTTGTTTCCAGATTCTGGAAAGCCTTTTGTTCCAAGCTGGGAATTCAGTTGTCCTTTTCCTCTGCGTTTCACAATCAGACCAATGGGCAGATGGAGAGAACAAACCAGACTTTGGAGTCCTATTTGAGATGTTTTATATCTGCTGATCTGGATGATTGGGTTTCATTTTTGGACCTTACAAGATTTTGGAGATTCTTAATCCGGTTTCTTTTCGATTGGCTCTTCCTGTTACGTTTAAGATCCATAACGTGTTTCATAAGTCGCTGTTGAAGAGATATGTTGAGCCAGTAGTTCCTATGGCTGCACTTCCTGACCCTGTATTGGTTGAAGGTAATATGGAATATGAGGTAGAGAAAATACTGGATTCTTGTCTGGCTAGACTGAGACTCCAGTATTTGGTCAAGTGGAAGGGTTATGGCCAGGAGGACAATTCTTGGGTCTCTGCCTCTGATATTCATGCCGAGAGATTGGTTCGTGCTTTTCAACGGGTCCATCCTGATCGGCCCGGTGGCGTGGATGAGGGTTCGGTGACCCCTCCTCAAGGGGGGGTACTGTTGTGGGCTCATTTTCGGGTTTGCCTCTGGCTTCTGGTGAGGGTTATGGAGCTGGCTGTGCTGACAGAGGCATAGTGAGTTCTCTATCTGTACTCCCTCTGTTGGTGAAGGGAGGCAATGAGGCTCATCTAAATGGCAGAGACTGGCCACCTGAGGAAGAGGACTGCGATTAGACATCAGGAGTTTCTGATTGGATTTAAGGCAGCCAACTCCCTAGTTTCTTGCTGGTGATTTTTCCAGACTGTGGCTCCTGGTTTCCAGTTTGGTTCCTGCCTTCCTAAAGCTAAGTTTTCTCTGCTATTGTTCATATGAGTTTTTGTCTGGTTTACTTAGTTTTTGTGTTCAGCCAGCCCTGGCTGGGACTGGGCTGAATCCCCATTTTGTCTCTGATCAGTTGATCTCTTTTGCTCTGTCTTCAGAATATACCTGAGTGCTGATATAGTGATTTGAAGTCTAGCGACTTCAGGGCCTTTTTCTATCAGACGCGTTGGACATTTTTTTTGGCAGGGTTTTTTGCGCGATTGCAGACAGCAGCTTTTCTTTCCTGTCCTTTCTAGTTAGTGAGGGCCCCATCGTTTGCTCAGCCTATCTTTCTATCTGTGTCTGTGTTTTCATCTTGTTTCACTGACAATACATGTTGGGGGCTGTCTATTGCTTTGGGGTCTGCTCTGGGGCAGTTTAGATTTTCCCTTTCTTTCTTTAGGCTTATTTAGCTCTCTGGCCGTGATAAGGCGTCTAGGACCACCGTAGGCACGCTCCACGGCTACTGCTAGTTGTTGTGGATAGGATCAGGGGTCTGCAATCCGCTAGTTACCAACCTCTCCGGTTTTCTGGGCTTAGCTTGCTTTTTGTTTTTTCCTCCTCGGTGACTCATTCATAACAGGTGACTCTGTGAAGGAGCAGACATCGTCTAGCGCACTCCGGGTGACGTTCAACCTGTGTGCGTTATACCTACCACCATATAGCACGTCTGCCAATATCTAGCAGCGGTGTAACACCTACTGCATGGTGGACCCTGGGCAGCGAACGCACTTATTATTATTTATTTATTTAGTGCGCTCTGCCGTCCCTAACATTATACTAGCGCCAGGGTCTGGCTAGTAATGATGGACCAGCAGCAGCTACAGCGGTACATTTGGCAGCTGGAGGGCAGGTTGGCGGCCCTCGAGAGTTCTACCTCGGCTGTGAATGCTGCTGCGGTCGCTGCCCAGTCGCAGAAGCTGTCTCTCTTGCGTCCATGTCCATGCCTACACCGACAATTTCCCACTTCGCATTGCCCGATAAATGTTCTGGTGACAGCGCCACCTGTAGGGGTTTTGTGAGCCAGTGCTCTATCCAGCTCGCGTTACTGGCCGCGCGATTCCCTACATAGCGGGCTAAGGTAGGGTTTATCGTCTCCCTCCTGTCGGGCAGGGCGTTGGAATGGGCCACGCCACTATGGGAGCATGATGACCCCGTGGTTCTGAGCGCTGCTCAGTTTCTAAAGTTACTAAAGCAGGTCTTTTTGAGGCCCCGGGTCACTCATGACACCTCTCTCCAGTTATTTGCTTTAACACAGGGATCCCTGCCGGTCAGCCAGTACGCCATCCATTTTCGGACACTGGCTTCTGAGCTGGAATGGCCTGATAAAAACCTCGTCCCTGTGTTCTGGAGAGGGTTGGCGGAGCATGTTAAGGATGCTCTATCCACCAGGGAGGTGTAAATCTGGAAGAGCTGATTGCCATTTCCGTCCGCATTGATCTCCATTTTTCAGAGCGCGGGCTGGAGCGTGCTCAATCCAGACGGAAGGTTAGCTTGGTTCCCAACCTTTCTGAACCTCTTGAACCACCAGAGCTGGAGATTTTACCTCTAGAGCCCATGGATATGTCCCACACCAGTCTCAAGCCGCGTCCGGCACAAAGCCCCACACACTGTTACCAGTGTCGACAGTCTGGTCACCTGGCTAACAGGTGTCCGCAGCTGTCACATCCAGTGGTAATTGGGGGGTTCTATTTGTTATGGAGACCTTCTCTCCCAAACCAGCATTCTGAGGGACAATAGATAGCGGTGCTTCCTCCTGGAGGTAGAGGTCACGTGGACTCCGGGGCAGAAGGGAACTTTATGTCCTCGGCCTTCGCCCAACAGCACGCTATCCCATTGGTGCCACTTCTTCATCCCGTGCCCATCAGGGTGGTCAACAGATCAACCTTATTTTCCCAGATTACCCACCAGACAGCAACCCTTAGGCTCTCAATTCCACCATCTCACCATGAGACGCTGTCTCTGCTCATTATGCCAGAGGGCATCGATCAGGTGCCATTTCCCTCATATTGAGTGGTCCTCGGGGAGAATACTGGGATGGAGCAAGGGCTGTGTGGGAAGGTACATGGGGGCAGCATCCAAGTAGCCTCTGCGGAGGTGCCAGCGGACCTTTCTGCGCTCCCCACTGGCAATATGAGGACCGTGGCTCCGGTCGCCCTCAAGTCAGTACCGCCGTGCAAGACCTTTGTCCCACCTCACCTGCGGCCCAAGGTTCTCGCGTGGGCACACGCGTCAAGGGTGGGTGGTCACTTTGGCTACAAGCGGACCACAGGACACAGGAGAGAATGAAGGTGCCCACTGACACACATCGGTGCCTCGCTCCAACTTTTGACCCTGGCAACTTTGCGTGGCTCTCTCCCTGAAATATCGGGTTGCGGCTCGAGTCCCCCAAATTTGCGCCTCGATACACTGGTCCCTTCAAAATCCTCAAGCGGATCAGCTCAGTGGTCGACCGTCTGGCTCTTCCACCACACTTGGCCATCTCTGACGCCTTCCATATGTCCCTTCTCAAACCTGTTCACGTGTCCCGGTTTTCCGAGTCATCTCCCGGGACATCAGACTTGTCTTCGGACGAGTCTGATGTCAATGCCATTGTGGGCACAGGGTGGTACGTGGCAAAAATCTTTGTTTGGTGGATTGGAAGGCTCAGGGGGAGGGGGCCCTAGGAGGGGGGTAATGTTAGGCGTCGGGTTCCTGTGGCGGCACAGCAGGAATCCAGAGCCTCACATTCTGCAGTCTCCCATGCTCCAGCGACTGCAGAGGAGCTTGCTCAGCAGCCCCATTGTTCCCGACTCTCTGCCCAGACCTGCTCTGTGGGTCTGGCTGTTGCTGCCACCTTTGGGCCAGCAATAGCAATGCAGGCTGCTCAGCTGCAAACCGCTCCAGAGGCTAAGTCCTTCTGTCGCTCCACTGAACATGCTCATGAGACGATCTCCCATTGGAGATTGGGAATCACATGCACAGGTCCTTCTCCAGATCTGATTGGTCCACCTCAGGGATCTGGAAGCTTCCGGAAGGTCGTGGCTATAAAAGGTTCACATGGCCGCTCGGCCATGCGCTAGTATAGACTCTAGTTGCTACTGTGTGAATGATGATGGATGCATGGGCTTGCAAATGACTCATTAAGATTCCCCTCCCTCTGATATTACGTGTGTGGATAGGGAACTAGCAATAGAGTCAGCGCCAGTCAGTGGCAAGCTACAGACCACTATACTCATCCTACACAGTGTTAGCGTCTGACAGTGCACCTGCATTGTCGTGTAGCCGCAGTGTCTGTCGCCGCGCTGCAGTCTGCAGCTCCTCCTGGCGTCCGTGGTTGCGACGCCGCATGCACGGTAGGTCTAGACGGACGTGGACTCTATGTCTCAGGTCAAATCCTGTGACCATATACCCTGCGTGCATTCCTCTGAGTCCTGTGACATCAACAGGGTCAGCCTTTGTGTTTAACACCTCGGCAACTCTGTGAAGGAGCCGAGATCATACAGCGCACTCCGGGTGATGTTCAACCCGCGTGCGTTATACCGCCATATAGCGCATCTGCCATTATCTAGCAGCGGTGTAACACCTACAGCACGGTGGACCCCGGGCGGCGAACGCACTTATTATTAATTTATTTAATGCATTCCGCCATCCCTAACACCATGGGGTTGGAACATATACGATTGTATCTGATTGCTTGGCTATAGATAATAAAGTTCTTTATGTGCTTTGGATGGATACTGTCCCATTTAAGGTATGTTGGACGGTCGATTGGCTTCTGATACAGGGATGTCTCTATTTCATTGTATCTTAGCTTAATTATAGTGTCCAAATTGTTAATCTCAGTGCTGTAGTAGTTGAGTGTTAAGTTGATGGTGGGATGAAATTGATTAAACTGTCCGTGGAACGTCTTTAGCTGTTCCTCAAACTCCGTCCAGATGATTAAAATATCATCAATGAAGCGGTAGTAGGCCAGAGGCCTGATGGGACATGTTTGGAGAAAGAATTATTAAAAAATGTCCGAGAATCCAAAGCTTGTGCACATCGGAGGTATGGAGCAACCATGGGTTCTTCTGAAAATAGTACTAATAGTATGGTTAAGTTCTTTGCAAATTTGTTTATGTCAAGAATGGTATGAAACTTATCAAGTTTATTGGTGGGAAAAAAATTATATTTTTCTTTAATAAATTTGGATTTTATCGTACACACCTGCTGTCTCGCTGGATTTTTGTTCCTATGTATTACTAATTGGACTTTTCTTTTTAGCTAATTCATGTAGTTTACTTTTGAGGTGCTGTAGTATATTAGATATGGATCTTTTACCTTTGCAGGGTTAGCACACAGAACCTCTCTCTCTACCAGCAGCTACAAAACTTACAGTTGGCTATTGAAGATTATTAGTGATTTGTACATACTGTATATCTGCTCTAAAAAAAATCTCTTTAGACATGCCTGGCACCTCACTTCACTAATCTAACTCTTCCCTGTTCCCACTCTTCTTCAGAATCTGGACTCTCCTATTCACCTGTCTCTACATCCTCCATGTACCCCAAACCACTTGGTAACGGTGCTTGGCATATACTGGCTGATGACTAGGTCATACTGCATTACTTAAAAACCCTTATTTATTATAACTATGGCTGGATCATACATAATAAGAACTTTTTATCTATTGTGCCTCCTCTATATCCTCATAACTTGCAATCCTGTAAGCAGGGTCTTCACTCTTAATGTAACTGGTGAATTATGTCTTACTTTTCAAAGTTTTGCTTGTCTGACAGATTTTGAGTGCTGCTGCAAGGAAGAGTGGAGATAGATTGACAATGCTAGATTTGCCATTTTGATAGACAACTGAAAAGTCAAAAATGATTAGTTTAAGAATGTTCATATTAATGTTAGTTATAGTTATTTTAGTTTTAGTTTATTTTTTTTTTCTTTTCCTACCTGAAAAAATTCAGTGTATTTTTCTATTCATTTGAGCTGATTATGGGAGACATTAAAGGTGGAAAAAATTTATGATGGCGTAATTCTAAAATGTTTTTCCTTGGCATGAATTATTTTTACCTGACTAAAGTCTGACATATTAACAGGGGTTTACAGACTTTTTCATTCTCTGCATAAGCACCACCCTATAAAAGTATTTTTTTTCCACAGGTCTCCTGACTTAAGTGCATCATATGGGCTGGTTTATTAACTCAGATCACCGACACCTAATTTCATTGAACTAAAAGACTTAATAAAAAATGCTGGAAAAATGTTAAATATAAATTATTTTTAAATTTTTTATCTAGTGGCATGTTTTATATGATAAAAAACTTTGTGAAGAACTATTTGACTAGAAAAACAAATGTAGGTTTTAATGATATTTTGGAAATATAGGTAAAAGAGTTTCTAAATTCAAAGAAGTTACAATTTTTTTTTTACTATTAGCCCTTTCTTTACATTTATTTATTGGTGGTTATGGCTGTAAAAATAAAACACTACTACAAAACCCTGTCTGAACAAATCATAAATTGTATTAAGGAAAGCCAATGTCATTTTGAAAATGGTACAGTATATATTTAAATGTTATTTTGTTTAACTTTTCATGTTTTTTATGTATGAATTTATTTGGGAAGCAAGTACAATTCATGAAAAGAAATTCTAATTAAATAGGTTAAATTTATGCTACATGTATGGTGTACAAAAAGGTCTTAAATGTCTTACATCTTTAAGGCCCCGTCACACTAAGCGAGATCGCTAGCAATATCGCTAAAGTGTCACTGGTTTTGTGACGCAGCAGCAATATTGCTAGCGATATCTCTATGTGTGATACTTACCGACGACCGGCTCCCCCGCTGGTTATCGCTGATCGCGCGAGAACATCCTGGGCTGTTTCTCATCGGCCGCTTCCCGCTTCCTGCTGGGCTTCCTGCTGGCGCCGACGAGCGATGCATGGAATTGGGCGGGAGGACGTCTTCATCGCCGCGTCTGACAGGTAAGTAACGACCACTGCTGTGTCGCTACATCGCTAATGAGATCTGCCTGTCTGGCAGCTCACTAGCGACCACTTAGCGATGCACCAGGGATCCTGACTGGGTCATATCGTTGTCGGGATCACTGGTGCATCGCTTAGTGTGATGGGGCCTTTAGTCTCAAACAAAGATTGATATCAGCAGGTCTTCATTGTCTTCTTGTTTGACACAAGACAGTATTTTGTACTGTGTCTTTAGTTGTAATGCTAAAATAAATAGTTTTCTTTTAGCACTTTTATAAGCTGAAGCAATGCAAAATAATAAACTGACTTTGATTTGTGTCAATCTCTTCCTAATATCGAATTGTTAGATGGCAGCAGGTTAAATTCAAGTATTTATTCAAACAGAGTCACATATGTTTAATTTATAAACTCTCAGCTCCTGCAAAATCTCATTTTCCTTACCAATTTTATGGTGCGAGTGCAAAGCAAGATATGTTCTTGAAGTGGTTTTCTGAAAATGCTCAGAGATTGGTTAATAGATTTTCTTTAAACTGCGCAATCTGTTCAGCTTCCCATCTTCTTGTAAGTAATGCTACCAATTATAGATCTTCAGTCAACACATACCGCTGTTTGATGTTGACAGTTGATACAAACATATCCTAGAGTTTTTATGAAAGAATCAAGCTCATTATCCTGGGAAGAAATTAGCCAAATGTACAGTAAGTATTGGCCTTGAGATGCGTATCGGAACCAACCTATGTAAAGCATTACATATGCTAAATCCTTAGCAATGTTGGAATGTTGGATTGGTGATCATAACTACACACAATATGCATCACAAACATTCTCAGCATACTATCTCATTTTGAAAGTATTTTTTTAAATTTGTGTTATAAAAAATAATATACTTATTTCTCCATTTATAAAATTATATTTAACCCCTTCGCGCCACAGCCCTTTCTCATTTTTGTGTTTCTGAAAACGATGTACAAATGACATGCAGAATTTTTCTATCTAGAAGCTCATGTTAAAATTGGATAGCAATCGTACTGCATTTGGATGTAAATTAGATGCTAGTTGTACAAAATTGGATTGTGCTCTCCTGAAAAACGCTTGACACATGCGTTGCACTCGCCAAACATGCTGGGCGGGTCACCCAAATATACCGAGACAAATAGCTAATTACTCGCCAAGTAACAAATAGCACAAATACGGTACTATTTGTGCGAGTAACAAATAGCGCTGAATAAAATCACTCATCACTAGCTATTACTTCTTTTTCAAAGCAAGCTAGACCAGATTTAAGTCTACAGAGCAGTCTAACTTAAAAGTTTTATGGCTCAGCATATAAGCAGAATGTGAGATGGAAAATCTAAAATTTGTTTCTGCGCTGGTGTCCTTTAATAGAAAAAGAAATAAAAAAATATTTTACAGTTGGTTGATGCATTTCCTAAGCTTGTGTCAGAGAAATTCAAACATGACTGTAGATATAGTGTCAAAGGATACTAATGATGTTGCTAAGATTGACTTAATGTGGAAATTGTAGAAGATGCGAGACACATGTCTGTATCAGCTACTAAAGGTGACCTTGTGTCTGATAACATGGGAGGAACTGATGTAGTAGAAAATGTGGGAGCAGACATGAGCACTGAAATAGGAGGGACTGACATACGAGGAATTGACATAGGAGGAAATCACACAGAAAGAAAGAAAAAACAAGGAAAACATGCCTTTTTTCTGTACCGTCTTTCCTGCCAAGAGATCAGGTTTCACTGCAGAAAAAAAGATGAAAAAATGCCAAGTGGGATCTTCACAAAAATGATCTTTTAGCCCCCATTTTTTTACTTTCCCAAAGGTAGCAGGAGAAACTAGACTCCCAAAGTTGTTGTGCAATTTATCCTGAGCACGCTAATACCGCATATGTTGGGGTAAACCACTGTTTGGGCACACATGTGGGCTCGGAAGGGAGGGAGCACCATTTGACTTTTTGAATGCAAATTTGGTTGGAATCAATAGTGGCACCATGTCGCATTTGGAGACCTCCTGATGTGCCTAAATAGTAGAAACCCCTCAATTCTAGCTCCAACCCTAACCCCAAACACACCCCTAATGCTAATCCTAACCCTAACCCTGATCCTAATCCCTAACCCTAATCCTAACCGTAATCCCAACCCTAACCCTAATCCTAACCCTAATTCCAACCCTATCCCTAACGGAAAAATGAAAATGAATATATATATATATATATATATTCATTATTTTTTCATTTCATGCACACTGCGCATTCCCTGCCATTTTCTTCCCAAAATAAGATGGTGGTGCCCATGGAGAGGAAGAATGCGGGCCTAGGACCACCGTGAGGTACCGGGGGAACGGGGACCCTATTTCTCTCTCCTCTAATGTGCAATCACATCAGAGGAGAGAGAAATTAAATGGCACATCAGACTTTTTTATTTTTGCGGATGCCATTAAATGGATAATAACAGCGATCGCAAAAGCAGGGTCGGTAAAAACTGACCTGAATCATGGTCTCTAGGGGGCGCTATGCACTTTTTCCACAGCACTGTTAATTATTGGCACTGTTGATAATGCGCGCAAATGCCGTGGACGCGGGGCAGGAACGACTACGTCTGCTGCTGGAGCACAAGAAACATGCCCATCAACAACATATAAGTGCATAGGGAGGCACAGTACACCACTTATGAAACCAGAGCAGCGCAAATAGGTGTTCTTTTGAATAGCAGATAATGTTTCCAGCAGGCTTGGCAGCACGACACATCTTCCACACAATCCAGTTTCATCAACCTAAAGTCTCGGTGACAATCCTCACCCTGAACCTCCTTCCTCCCACCATGTGATCCCACACTAGGACACTCCGAGGAGCTGTTTACCACAACATATCTTGATTGTGGCCTCTCAACCTGCATGCTCCAAGAGGGACACGACAACATGCTGTTTAGTGATGCAAAAACCTTAGAGCAGACACAGCCACAAGAACATAAATGTGAGGAATGGCAAATTTGGGATAAGAAGGTGGAAGATGATGATGAGATAGAGTTGCCATAAAGTCTTGCTGTTGCTAAGTCACAATTTCTGGAGGACCAGGGTGCAGTGGTGGAAGAGGATGTGATGGATGACAAAGTCATTGTCCCAACCTAGGAAACTGGCATGCAGAGAAAGTCCAGCAGCGCAGAGAGGGAGAGATCAGCATCACTGAAACAGACATGAAGAGGCAGTAGGGTGACCAGAGGGAGAAGGCAGGCAACTATTCCACAGTGCACCAACAGTCCTGAATTTCTCCTTCAAAGAGTTTTTTAAAGAGAGTTCTGAGACAAACAAAATGGCCATTTGCAACCTGTGCCATGCAAATATCAGCAGGGGCCTGACCACTAAAAACCAAACAACCACCAGCCCATGTCATATAAGCACCTGACTCGGTGGTCAGAATTCCTGGGTACATAATTGGTGCCATCAGGTGACAACACTGTTTTTTCCACTGTGCTACGTGCTTCACAATCTCCTGTCCAAAACACCAGCACAGATGCCACTTTCCATGCACATGTCCTTGCACATTCTGACTTACCATCATCAGGGACTTCCAAATCCTTGTCCCAGCCCAGCGTTCAGCTGTCCCTACCCTTGGCCTTGGAACGGAAAAGAAAGTTCCAAACCACCCACTCATAGGCCTAAATACTAAACAGGCACATTTCCTGACTGCCTGCTTTGGAAATGTTGCCATTAAAGCCCCCTTCACACACAGCGAGATCGCTAGCGAGATGGCTGCTGAGTCACAAGTTTTGTGACGCAACAGCGACCTTACAAGTGATCTCGCTACGTGACAGGTAGCGGCGACCAGGCCCAAACTGTGAGATCGCTGGTCGTTTAGGAATAGTCTGGACTTTTTTTGGTTGTTGAGGCCCCGTTGGGTAGCATGCATCGTTCTGTTTGACACCTAACCAACGACCTTGCTAGCGACTTGAAGCGAAAAGCATAGGCATGTTTATGCGGTGCCTTTTCCGCGCCCCTCAGCTCCGATTGGTGGTCGCTACTGCATTCTGATTGGCGTCCTTGCCTTTAAAGAAGGCAACATAGTGGCTCTTTTCTTCTTTGTTCCCAATTTCCCTGAAGAAGGCAACATAGCAGCGTTTGTGTTCTTTGTTCCTTCTTGCTGGTTACAGATCGAAGTAGTGTTCTCCGGCTGCGACTCCACACTGATTTTTCTATTCATCAATGGTTCTTCTGATCACAGTAGGTATCATTTGGGGTCTCAAATGCGTTTCCATTTTCACAAATTTATAGAACAGCTGCCAATAGTCTGCTTTTATTGCTCTGGATGGAGGGAGGGTGTGGTTTCTTTGTCTGTCCATATGTTTAATGCCTGGTCAGCCATTTTAGGTGGTCTTGTGTGCACACACCCAACCCCCAACAAAACAACTGTAGTAACTTTTTTTTTTTGTTTCAGTTTGCACCATCATGATCAATGCGGAGTGTGCTGTCGTGGTTGCTGCATTGCTTGTTGAGGAAGCTCAGCATCAAGATGAGTCACAGATGCTGGAGAGGCATTCAAAAAGAAAGCATCTCATGTGGACCAGAGAATGACTGCAGAAGAGGTCTGAATTGTCCCACCTGCTGGTGAAAGAGCTTCAGGATAAAAATCCTCATGATTTCCGCAGCTATCTGCGGATGTCTGAGGAATCCTTCACATTTTTACTTGAAAAAATTACTCCACTAAAAACGGAAGGATACAGTGATGCATGTTACCATCCCAGCAGATGAAAGATTGGCAGTCATGCTGTGATTCCTGGCCACCGGATGCTCCTTGCAAGACTTGCATTTTTCTTCTGCCATTTCAAGGCCACTACTGAGTGTTCTCATTTCGGACACGTGTAAGGTGATTTTCATTTGTCTACGGAGCTACATGGAGTTTCCCACCATGGAGGCGGAATGGAGCAAGATTGCCAACGATTTTGATCAGCTGTGGCAGTTCCCTAACTGTGGTGCGGCTTTAGACTGTAAACATGTCCATATAACTCAACCACCGAACAGCGGATCATATTTCTTCAACTACAAGGGCTATTTCAGCATCATCCTGATGGCCCTTGTAAACGCAAATTCCGAATTCATTTATGTCGACGTTGGAATGAACTGAAGGGTTTCCGATGGTGGAGATTTGGAGAATACGTTTATATAACTCTGAACTTCACTTGCCTCCCAACTCTGAGACTAGAGGAAACCTAAACTTTGTTTTTATTGGTGACGAGTAGTGTTGAGCATTCCGATACCGCAAGTATCGGGTATCGGCCGATATTAGCGGTATCGGAATTCCGATACTTAATTCCGATACTTTTGTCATATCGGATTCCGGAATCGGAATCGGAATAGGAAGTTCCCATCATGCTATGAGCCTGCTTGCTTTGATTAAGCCAATGGGAATCCTCAGAAGTGTGGGCACATCCTGTTAGGCATGTAGGCATGTTAACTATTGGCATGGCTGTGATTGGCTGCCGAAATGATGTCATGATGCACTATAAAAGCCACCGCAGCCGCCATTTCTGGTCACTCTGCTGTGAATTCAGTTAGGGACAGGCTGCTGTAGAAGACTGTGAGGGACAGTTAGAAATAGCGATTCCACCAAACATCTAGTGCTTTACCCAGGCTACATAAACCACCACTGTAGCCTTCTTTGCCCTAGCAGCAGTGTTCACAGCTGTCTGCAAGGGCTGTGTGAGTGCAGCTCACGCTGTGGAGTGGGTCCTGCAGCCACGTCAGGCTGTAGGCCACCCAGTGTGATCACTGCTGCCTCATACATCTTTTATTTTTTGAGCTGCATTTTTTACATAATTTCAATCTAGTGTGCTTCCATCCGTATCCATATACGTTGGTTGCAAACACTAGTAGTAGACAGCGGAGCCTTTCTGCAGCCTTTCAGTGCTAGTGTCCACTTTGCTGCACTGTTCACGGCTGTCTGAGAGGTCTCTGACTGTGTGTGAGTGCAGCTCACGCTGAGTAGTGTGTCCTGCAGCTACGTCTGGCTGTAGGACGCTCAGCGTGCGTCAGTGCCTCACACATATTTTTATTTGAGTGCAGCTCATTTTTTCTTCTATTAGTGTGCATCCATCCGTCTCCATCTACGGTGGTTGCAAACACTATAAAGGAGTACACAGCGGAGCCTTTCTGCAGCCTGTCAGTGCCAGTGCCCACTTAGCTGCACTGTTGACGGCTGTCTGAGAGGCCTCTGACTGTGTGTGAGTGCAGCTCACGCTGAGTAGAGTGTCCTGCAGCTACGTCTGGTTGTAGGACGCTCAACGTGCGTCACTGCCTCACACATATTTGTCTTTGAGTGCAGCTCATTTTTTCTTCTCCTATTAGTGTGCATCCATCCGTATCCATCAACATTGGTTGGTTGCAAACACTATATAGGAGTAGATAGAGGAGCCTTTTTTTCTGGCTTGTGCCCTGCCGGCGCAGCCAGATTAGTATTACCCAATTTTTTTGGAGCCTCATCTTTTGCATTGTAGGTTACCTGCCTGCATTGTAATAGCTCCAAAAAGTTGGTGATACTATCAGTTTCAATTCTTTGTTCACATACTTTGAGTTTGTTTCCAACAAAGAAACCACAAAAAAAGTTCACCAAACACTACATTTTGAACTTGTGTAGGCCACATCAGCTCCTATTAAAGTCTAGTCCACACACACACACACTTCATAAAATTAGTGTTTCTTGTACCTGTAACCAGCTGTTCAGGAATAAGCACACTAAGGCCCCCCTTTGTACTTTTTTGCCTATCTTAAGCAGTCTTGCAAGATGAAGAAGGCAGGGAGTAAGGCGCGTGGGCGTGGGCGTGGGCGTGGAGTTTCAGCAGGGAGAGGACGTGGGGATTCTGCAGGGAGAGGACGTGGGGATTCTACAGGTAGAGGACGTGGGGATTCTGGGCCTGCTGCGGGCACCAGTGGATCAGCATCCCCCAGTTTTAGCAGGCAACAGTCCTTTATGCGCAGCTTTGTAGGACCTCAACGTACCCCACTGCTGCGGGAGGAACAAATTGAAGCCGTTGTCGGATGGATGGCAGCTAACGCATCGACTTCAATTACTTCCGCATCCTCTCAGGGTCAGAGCACCGAAGAACAACCATCTGTCTCTTCACCACCTGCCAAAGTGCCCAGGCAGTCAGAGAGACATGGACAGGAGCCATCACAGTCTCTACTTCTGTTCTCGGAATCTGTTGGCTTGGAAAGAGGGGGCCAGCCAAGCAGCATTCCTGAATGTGAAGAAGAGGGAGTATGCAGTGATGCGCAACTTCTTTGTCCCTCTGAATCTGAAGAGGCGAGTGGGCCAGTGCCTATGGTCAGCACACCTCAGTACGCATCAGATGATGACGAGACTCAGTTGCCACTTTCTGGTGCGTACGGTGCTGGCGAGACAACCCCGGAGAAGCAGCTGTTTGAAGAGGGGAGGGAAGATGATGAGGTCCTTGACCCATCATGGCGTGAGCAACAGGAAGGTGGTGGGAGCAGCTCGGAGGAAGAGATTCCCCTACCGGCCAAAACAGGAGGCAGAGGGAGGGGGAAGACTTGGTTGCCTGTACCCTCCACTTCGGCACCCGTTAGGAGCATTCCTCCTTCCAAAGGCAAACCGGGCGCTCACAAGAGTTGCAGTGCGTGGTCCTTTTTTGACACAGTTGCAGATGACATTTGCTTTGTCAAATGCAAGCTGTGTCATCAGAGAGTCAAAAGAGGGAGAAATGTCAGCAACCTCAATACCACAAATATGTGGAAACATGTGCGCACCAAGCACGAGTTGGAGTTGCAGAGACACCCTGAAGACGTAGGCCAACGTACAGCACCACCTACCACCTCTTCAGTTCGTGTTGGGCCCTCTTCCTCCAGCTCACACACTGCTGGTTCGGCTTCCTCACAGGATCGCCAAGGAAGAACCTCTGCCACTGTTGTCCGGAGACCCTGTCAGATTCCACCCATAGCAGCACGTTCCCATCCATCACAGCCATCGGTAGCACAGGCATGGGATAAAAGGCGCCCTTACTCGGCAAACCATCCCCGAGCACAGTCTCTGAATGCTGGCATTGCCAAACTTCTGGCAGTTGAAATGCTGTCATTCAGGCTGGTGGACACTGACACCTTCCGGGACTTAATGGCATTGGCAGTCCCCCAATACAACGTGCCCAGCCGCTTTTATTTCAGCAGGCGAGCCGTCCCTGCCCTGCAGAAACATGTTGAGGGCAAAATAAAACATGCGCTACTAAACGCCGTTAGTAGCAAGGTCCACCTGACCACCGATGCGTGGACCAGTAACCATGGACAGGGACGATACCTTTCCCTCACTGCCCACTGGGTCAATGTTGTGGAGCCGGGTACGGATCTGGAGAGTGGAGCTGTACGTGTTCTTCCAACGCCACGGATTGCAGGACTCCAGTCTGTACACATAGACTCCTCCTCCTACTCAAGTTCCTCAGAAACAGCAGAGCAGGAGCCTGTTACGACCGATATGAGCACAGCCGTGGCCAAACGTCAACAGGCTGTACTCAAATTAATTTCTTTGGGGAATCGAAGCCACACAGCGCAGGAGCTCTGGAATGCTATCAAGCTGGAGAGCGATGTGTGGTTTGGGCCAGCGAATCTCCAGCCGGGCTTGGTAGTGTGTGACAATGGCCGAAATCTGGTGGCAGCTCTTGGCCTAGGCAACCTCACACACATCCCATGTCTGGCACATGTTCTTAACTTGGTCGTGCAGAGCTTTCTGAGGGACTATCCGGATCTTGCTGCACTGTTGCACAAGGTCCGCATAGAGTGCGCTCACTTGCGACGTTCCAGCACGGCAAGATCGCGCCTCGCTGCTCTGCAGCGACGATTTGGCATTCCGGAACATCGCATCATATGTGACCTACCCACCCGGTGGAATTCAACGTTACATATGTTGGAGCGGTTGTGTGAGCAGCAGGCAGCAGTCATGGAGTACCAGCTGCATCAGGTGCAAACAAGTCGCACTGTGCGCCGTTCACACTTCAGCACCATTGAGTGGGCCTCTATGAAGGACATCTGCCTCGTTTTGCGTGCCTTCGATGAATCCACGCGGATGGCGAGTGCAGATGATGCACTAGTCAGCATGACTGTCCCCCTTATCTGCCTGCTTCAACAAACACTGCAAGCACTAAGGGATGAGGTTTCAGAAGAGGTGGAGGATGAGGAGTCCCAAATGCCATCTGCTTCTGGACAGTCTGCGCTACGTGTTTCCTCACAAAGGCCTAGGCAGGGGACACTTTGTGAGGAGGATGAGGAGGAGTCGATGGAGGAGGAAGACATCTCTCCAGAGGAGGGAGGTACACAAACCTCTACTCAGTATGTACAGCGAGGGTGGGGTGATGCAGAGCAGGCCGAGGTCACGCCTCAAACAGGGGACAGCGGTTCTTTGGCAGTTGGGAGTCTGCAGCACATGGTTGATTTCATGCTGCAGTGCCTGAGAAACGACCGCCGCATCGCCCACATTCTCGTCTCGGCTGATTATTGGGTGTACACCCTCCTAGATCCTCGCTACCGGGACAGCGTACAAAGGCTCATACCAACGTTGAACCGGGAGCGTAAAATGCGGGAGTACGAAGAGTCACTGGTGCAGTCCATAATGTTTTCCATTCCACCCGACAGCATTGTTGCTAGTGCTTTACAAAGCAGCTCTGTGCGTCGAGGCAGTGGAGGAAACTCTGCACAAAGAGGGAGCAGAGGCAGCGCCGCAGCACAAGGCAAGACCACTATGGCCCAAATGTGGCAAAGTTTTGTGTGTCCACCACAATTGTCTACACCATCAGCGACGCCTCGAGTCAGCAGGAGGCAATGCTTCCGTCAGATGGTGTCAGACTACATGTCTTGCCCTGTCGCTGTACTCCCAGATGGCTCTTCCCCCTTCAAGTTTTGGGTCTCTAAGCTGGATACATGGCCAGAGCTTAGCCAGTATGCATTGGAGGTGCTGGCTTGCCCTGCTGCCAGTGTATTATCGGAACGTGTCTTTAGTGCCGCAGGTGGTGTACTAACAGACCGTCGCACGCGACTATCTTCCGATAATGTTGACCGGCTGACTTTTCTGAAAATGAACAAGGCCTGGATCTCCAAAGACTTTGCCATTCCTCTTACAGACTAAATTAGTGGTTGGCAACTGTATCCAGGTCTGCTGGTGTGTTCATTTTTCTACCATCTGAACTATAATCCCTTTGCTTCAACACAGCCAGTTGTCGCTCAGATGTGTCGTCTGCACAGAGAAACACACTAGCTCCTGTGTTAGTGGGGTTCAGTAATGCCAGCTGATCCCCTGCTGTGTGGACGGCAAAGTCAGCAGCTCCATCAACATTCAAACCACTACTGATTTTTAACCGTGCCCAACTTAGGTCTCTGGCTCCACTGTCTCTACTATTTCCCCTGACCTCCAACCCCGCCATCTACATCTCTGAAGTGGCGTCAGCACAATCTACACTTGTTCCTGTGTTCCTGTGGCTCAGTCCCATCAGTTTATCCCCTGATGTGTGTCCGGCAAGGTCTCCTGCTCTGTCCACATTCCCATAACCAGTAGTGGGAATGAGGACAGAGCTGGCGAACTTGCCGGACAAACATCAGGGGATCAACTGACGGGACTGAGCACCAGTAACACAGGAACAAGTGTAGATTGTGCTGACGCCACTTCAGAGATGTAGCTGGCGGGGTTGGAGGCCAGGGTAAATAGTAGAGACAGTGGAGCCAGAGGCCTAAGTGGAGCATGGTTAGAATCAGTAGTAGTCCACAACCTCCATAAAAACCGCTGCCCATTGGCCTCTGCATGCGGCATGCGTAATCCTGGGCTCCAACAGCTTCAGTTGGTGTTCAGAAGTGTCGTCTCCACAGAGCCAAACACCTTCGTTAGAGTGTTAGTGGGGTTCAGCACTGCCAGCTGTTCCCCTGCTGTGGAGATGGCAAGTCTCCTGCTGCCTTCACCTGCCAAAATCCAGTAGGCACCAGCCTGCTCCTCGCCTAATCCTGGGCTCCAACAGCGTCAGTTGGTGTTCAGAAGTGTCGTCTCCACAGAGCCAAACACCTTTGTTAGAGTGTTAGTGGGGTTCAGCACTGCCAGCTGTTCCCCTGCTGTGGAGATGGCAAGTCTCCTGCTGCCTTCACCTGCCAAAATCCAGTAGGCCCCAGCCTGCTCCTCGCCTAATCCTGGGCTCCAACAGCGTCAGTTGGTGTTCAGAAGTGTCGTCTCCACAGAGCCAAACACCTTCGTTAGAGTGTTAGTGGGGTTCAGCACTGCCAGCTGTTCCCCTGCTGTGGAGATGGCAAGTCTCCTGCTGCCTTCACCTGCCAAAATCCAGTAGGCCCCAGCCTGCTCCTCGCCTAATCCTGGGCTCCAACAGCGTCAGTTGGTGTTCAGAAGTGTCGTCTCCACAGAGCCAAACACCTTCGTTAGAGTGTTAGTGGGGTTCAGCACTGCCAGCTGTTCCCCTGCTGTGGAGATGGCAAGTCTCCTGCTGCCTTCACCTGCCAAAATCCAGTAGGCCCCAGCCTGCTCCTCGCCTAATCCTGGGCTCCAACAGCATTAGTTAGTGTTCAGAAGTGTCGTCTCCACAGAGCCAAACACCTTCGTTAGAGTGTTAGTGGGGTTCAGCACTGCCAGCTGTTCCCCTGCTGTGGAGATGGCAAGTCTCCTGCTGCCTTCACCTGCCAAAATCCAGTAGGCCCCAGCCTGCTCCTCGCCTAATCCTGGGCTCCAACAGCGTCAGTTGGTGTTCAGAAGTGTCGTCTCCACAGAGCCAAACACCTTCGTTAGAGTGTTAGTGGGGTTCAGCACTGCCAGCTGTTCCCCTGCTGTGGAGATGGCAAGTCTCCTGCTGCCTTCACCTGCCAAAATCCAGTAGGCCCCAGCCTGCTCCTCGCCTAATCCTGGGCTCCAACAGCGTCAGTTGGTGTTCAGAAGTGTCGTCTCCACAGAGCCAAACACCTTCGTTAGAGTGTTAGTGGGGTTCAGCACTGCCAGCTGTTCCCCTGCTGTGGAGATGGCAAGTCTCCTGCTGCCTTCACCTGCCAAAATCCAGTAGGCCCCAGCCTGCTCCTCGCCTAATCCTGGGCTCCAACAGCGTCAGTTGGTGTTCAGAAGTGTCGTCTCCACAGAGCCAAACACCTTCGTTAGAGTGTTAGTGGGGTTCAGCACTGCCAGCTGTTCCCCTGCTGTGGAGATGGCAAGTCTCCTGCTGCCTTCACCTGCCAAAATCCAGTAGGCCCCAGCCTGCTCCTCGCCTAATCCTGGGCTCCAACAGCGTCAGTTGGTGTTCAGAAGTGTCGTCTCCACAGAGCCAAACACCTTCGTTAGAGTGTTAGTGGGGTTCAGCACTGCCAGCTGTTCCCCTGCTGTGGAGATGGCAAGTCTCCTGCTGCCTTCACCTGCCAAAATCCAGTAGGCCCCAGCCTGCTCCTCGCCTAATCCTGGGCTCCAACAGCGTCAGTTGGTGTTCAGAAGTGTCGTCTCCACAGAGCCAAACACCTTCGTTAGAGTGTTAGTGGGGTTCAGCACTGCCAGCTGTTCCCCTGCTGTGGAGATGGCAAGTCTCCTGCTGCCTTCACCTGCCAAAATCCAGTAGGCCACAGCCTGCTCCTCGCCTAATCCTGGGCTCCAACAGCGTCAGTTGGTGTTCAGAAGTGTCGTCTCCACAGAGCCAAACACCTTCGTTAGAGTGTTAGTGGGGTTCAGCACTGCCAGCTGTTCCCCTGCTGTGGAGATGGCAAGTCTCCTGCTGCCTTCACCTGCCAAAATCCAGTAGGCCACAGCCTGCTCCTCGCCTAATCCTGGGCTCCAACAGCGTCAGTTGGTGTTCAGAAGTGTCGTCTCCACAGAGCCAAACACCTTCGTTAGAGTGTTAGTGGGGTTCAGCACTGCCAGCTGTTCCCCTGCTGTGGAGATGGCAAGTCTCCTGCTGCCTTCACCTGCCAAAATCCAGTAGGCCACAGCCTGCTCCTCGCCTAATCCTGGGCTCCAACAGCGTCAGTTGGTGTTCAGAAGTGTCGTCTCCACAGAGCCAAACACCTTCGTTAGAGTGTTAGTGGGGTTCAGCACTGCCAGCTGTTCCCCTGCTGTGGAGATGGCAAGTCTCCTGCTGCCTTCACCTGCCAAAATCCAGTAGGCCACAGCCTGCTCCTCGCCTAATCCTGGGCTCCAACAGCGTCAGTTGGTGTTCAGAAGTGTCGTCTCCACAGAGCCAAACACATTTGTTCAAGTGTTAGTGGGGTTCATCATTGCCAGCTGATCCCCTGCTGTGGAGATGGCAGTCTCTCCTGCTGTCTCCGCATTACAAAGACAGTAGGCCTCTGCCTACACCCTCCTATTTCCTGGGCTTCAACACAGCCAGTTGTAGTTCGGAAGTGCCGTCCACACGGAAAGAGATACTTGCTCCCGTGTCTCAGTGGGGTTCAGTAACGTCAGCTGATCCCCTGCTGTGTGGATGGCAGTCTCTCCTGCTGTCACCTCAATCAAAAGACAGTAGGCCTCTGCCTACACCCTCCTATTTCCTGGGCTTCAACACAGCCAGTTGTAGTTCGGAAGTGCCGTCCACACGGAAAGAGATACTTGCTCCCGTGTCTCAGTGGGGTTCAGTAACGTCAGCTGATCCCCTGCTGTGTGGATGGCAGTCTCTCCTGCTGTCACCTCAATCAAAAGACAGTAGGCCTCTGCCTACACCCTCCTATTTCCTGGGCTTCAACACAGCCAGTTGTAGTTCGGAAGTGCCGTCCACACGGAAAGAGATACTTGCTCCCGTGTCTCAGTGGGGTTCAGTAACGTCAGCTGATCCCCTGCTGTGTGGATGGCAGTCTCTCCTGCTGTCACCTCAATCAAAAGACAGTAGGCCTCTGCCTACACCCTCCTATTTCCTGGGCTTCAACACAGCCAGTTGTAGTTCGGAAGTGCCGTCCACACGGAAAGAGATACTTGCTCCCGTGTCTCAGTGGGGTTCAGTAACGTCAGCTGATCCCCTGCTGTGTGGATGGCAGTCTCTCCTGCTGTCACCTCAATCAAAAGACAGTAGGCCTCTGCCTACACCCTCCTATTTCCTGGGCTTCAACACAGCCAGTTGTAGTTCGGAAGTGCCGTCCACACGGAAAGAGATACTTGCTCCCGTGTCTCAGTGGGGTTCAGTAACGTCAGCTGATCCCCTGCTGTGTGGATGGCAGTCTCTCCTGCTGTCACCTCAATCAAAATACAGTAGGCCTCTGCCTACACCCTCCTATTTCCTGGGCTTCAACACAGCCAGTTGTAGTTCGGAAGTGCCGTCCACACGGAAAGAGATACTTGCTCCCGTGTCTCAGTGTGGTTCAGTAACGTCAGCTGATCCCCTGCTGTGTGGATGGCAGTCTCTCCTGCTGTCACCTCAATCAAAATACAGTAGGCCTCTGCCTACACCCTCCTATTTCCTGGGCTTCAACACAGCCAGTTGTAGTTCGGAAGTGCCGTCCACACGGAAAGAGATACTTGCTCCCGTGTCTCAGTGGGGTTCAGTAACGTCAGCTGATCCCCTGCTGTGTGGATGGCAGTCTCTCCTGCTGTCACCTCAATCAAAATACAGTAGGCCTCTGCCTACACCCTCCTATTTCCTGGGCTTCAACACAGCCAGTTGTAGTTCGGAAGTGCCGTCCACACGGAAAGAGATACTTGCTCCCGTGTCTCAGTGGGGTTCAGTAACGTCAGCTGATCCCCTGCTGTGTGGATGGCAGTCTCTCCTGCTGTAAACTCATTCAAAATACAGTAGGCCTCTGCCTACACCCTCCTATTTCCTGGGCTTCAACACAGCCAGTTGTAGTTCGGAAGTGCCGTCCACACGGAAAGAGATACTTGCTCCCGTGTCTCAGTGGGGTTCAGTAACGTCAGCTGATCCCCTGCTGTGTGGATGGCAGTCTCTCCTGCTGTAAACTCATTCAAAATACAGTAGGCCTCTGCCTACACCCTCCTATTTCCTGGGCTTCAACACAGCCAGTTGTAGTTCGGAAGTGCCGTCCACACGGAAAGAGATACTTGCTCCCGTGTCTCAGTGGGGTTCAGTAACGTCAGCTGATCCCCTGCTGTGTGGATGGCAGTCTCTCCTGCTGTCACCTCAATCAAAATACAGTAGGCCTCTGCCTACACCCTCCTATTTCCTGGGCTTCAACACAGCCAGTTGTAGTTCGGAAGTGCCGTCCACACGGAAAGAGATACTTGCTCCCGTGTCTCAGTGGGGTTCAGTAACGTCAGCTGATCCCCTGCTGTGTGGATGGCAGTCTCTCCTGCTGTAAACTCATTCAAAATACAGTAGGCCTCTGCCTACACCCTCCTATTTCCTGGGCTTCAACACAGCCAGTTGTAGTTCGGAAGTGCCGTCCACACGGAAAGAGATACTTGCTCCCGTGTCTCAGTGGGGTTCAGTAACGTCAGCTGATCCCCTGCTGTGTGGATGGCAGTCTCTCCTGCTGTCACCTCAATCAAAATACAGTAGGCCTCTGCCTACACCCTCCTATTTCCTGGGCTTCAACACAGCCAGTTGTAGTTCGGAAGTGCCGTCCACACGGAAAGAGATACTTGCTCCCGTGTCTCAGTGGGGTTCAGTAACGTCAGCTGATCCCCTGCTGTGTGGATGGCAGTCTCTCCTGCTGTAAACTCATTCAAAATACAGTAGGCCTCTGCCTACACCCTCCTATTTCCTGGGCTTCAACACAGCCAGTTGTAGTTCGGAAGTGCCGTCCACACGGAAAGAGATACTTGCTCCCGTGTCTCAGTGGGGTTCAGTAACGTCAGCTGATCCCCTGCTGTGTGGATGGCAGTCTCTCCTGCTGTCACCTCAATCAAAATACAGTAGGCCTCTGCCTACACCCTCCTATTTCCTGGGCTTCAACACAGCCAGTTGTAGTTCGGAAGTTCCGTCCACACGGAAAGAGATACTTGCTCCCGTGTCTCAGTGGGGTTCAGTAACGTCAGCTGATCCCCTGCTGTGTGGATGGCAGTCTCTCCTGCTGTCACCTCAATCAAAATACAGTAGGCCTCTGCCTACACCCTCCTATTTCCTGGGCTTCAACACAGCCAGTTGTAGTTCGGAAGTGCCGTCCACACGGAAAGAGATACTTGCTCCCGTGTCTCAGTGGGGTTCAGTAATGTCAGCTGATCCCCTGCTGTGTGGATGGCAGTCTCTCCTGCTGTCACCTCAATCAAAATACAGTAGGCCTCTGCCTACACCCTCCTATTTCCTGGGCTTCAACACAGCCAGTTGTAGTTCGGAAGTGCCGTCCACACGGAAAGAGATACTTGCTCCCGTGTCTCAGTGGGGTTCAGTAATGTCAGCTGATCCCCTGCTGTGTGGATGGCAAAGTCTCCTGCTGCCTACACAGTCGTACCACTACTGATTTTTAACCGTGCTCCAATTAGGCCTGTGGCTCCACTGTCTCTCGTATTTCCCCTGTCCTCCAACCCTGCCAGTTACAGCTCCGAAGTGGCGTCTGCACAATCCACACTTGTTCCTGTGTTACAGGTGTTCAGTCCGGTCAGTTAATCCCCTGATGTGTGTCCGGCAATGTCGCCTGCTCTGTCCACATTCCCATTATGGGAATGTGGACAGAGCAGGCGACATTGCCGGACACACATCAGGGGATTAACTGACCGGACTGAACACCTGTAACACAGGAACAAGTGTGGATTGTGCAGACGCCACTTCGGAGCTGTAACTGGCGGGGTTGGAGGACAGGGGAAATACGAAAATCAGTGAAGCCACAGGCCTAAGTGGAGCTTGGTTCAAATTAGTAGTCTACAACCGATCTTAAAATTTCTTCAATGCAGCCTAAGCCTGCTCCGTGCTTGTCCCTGGGCTTCAACACAGCCAGGTGTTACGCTCGGAAGTGCCGTCTTCACAGAGTAAAACACTAGCTCCTGTGTTTGTGGGGTTCAGTAACGTCAGCTGTTCCCCTGCTGTTTTGATGGCAATCTGTCCTGCTGCCTCCCAATTGACAGCACATCAGGCCTCAGCCTGCTAAGTGCTTGTCCTGGGCTCCAACATCGCCAGTTGCTGCTCATAACTGACTTTGGCACGGGTACTCCCTCCTGCCCAGCTTGGTTCCAGCCCTGCCTGCTGTTTCCGGGAAGTGTCAATGTCAGTTTGCCACCCCAAGTTGCCATGTCGTGTTGCGGTTGGGTTAGCCGAGGCTAGGGTGCCAGCAGTTTAGGTGCTTCCTATGTGGACTGCGGGTTCTGGTAAGAAAGGTTTGTTCCATAGTGCCAGTAGGACAAGCACCCCCTGTAGGACTGTGTGATTCGGTAACTGCGGCCAGCTTGCGGCATGCCAACTTTGCTTTTCAGGGGTAACTTCTGATACCCCTCCGGGTTCCAGCACCGTCAGCTGGTTCTCATCAGAGCCTTTGGCCTAGGTGCCTCCATCTCGGTATCCGAGTTCCGGCAACGTCTGCTGGTCCTTGGTAGTGCTTTGTAGCACAGGTACCTCCTGCTTAGTAACCGGGTTCCAGCACCGTCAGCTGGTCCTCGGTTGTGCCATTGGCTCTTATTCCTTCTGCTGCCCCTCCGGGTGCCAGCACTGTCAGCTGGTCCTCGCTATTTCCATTTGCTCTTGCAGCTTATGCTACCCCTCCGGGTTCCAGCACCGTCAGCTGGTTCTCGTCAGAGCCTTTGGCCTAGGTGCCTCCATCTCGGTATCCGAGTTCCGGCAACGTCTGCTGGTCCTTGGTAGTGCTTTGTAGCACAGGTACCTCCTGCTTAGTAACCGGGTTCTAACACCGTCAGCTGGTCCTCGGTAGTGCCATTGGCTCTTGTTCCTTCTGCTGCCCCTCCGGGTGCCAGTACCGTCAGCTGGTTCAAGAGGACAAAGAACAGGAAGACAACCACCAAGATGCAGAACAACAAGAGAGAGAAGACAAAGAAGCATAAAAAAAACAAAGCAGAAGAACATTAAGCATAAGACTAATACTCTGAGCAAATGATATTATCTTATTTATAAGCAGAAGAAGACTAAGCAGTGTATGGGGGTGAGTCCGTTCCTCCTCGTGGTGCCCCTGGAAAAGGCCTGCTGCTGCAGGCCAAACTGAACGCGGACAAATCCTGTTGTAAATCTTTTGTGACAGGCAGAACGGAAGGTGTAAACTTCTAACTTTTCTAGATAACAACTACAGGAATGCCTGACACAAACAAGAATATGATGAAGAAGAATAGGAAGAAGATGAATAAGCTGAATATGTAGAATAATAATTGTTGAATAAGAAGAATATGAAGAATGGAAGAAGAAGAAGAAGAAGAAGAAGAAGAAGAAGAAGAAGAAGAAGAATGTAAAAAAAGGAAGTAGAAGAAGAAGAAGAAGAATGTAAAAAAAGGAATAAGAAGAAGAATGTAAAAAAAGGAAGTAGAAGAAGAAGAAGAAGAAGAATGTAAAAAAAGGAAGTAGAAGAAGAAGAATGTAAAAAAAGGAAGTAGCAGAAGAAGAAGAAGAATGTAAAAAAAGGAAGTAGAAGAAGAAGACATACATGTCTGGCAAAATATAAATGAGGCTAACATAGTCAATATCTTTGTAACTCCTAACATCTTTAAAAAAAAAGTTTAATTCCTGCTATTCCATTTGATTGGGCTAAACCTCTATGGCTTTAATGTCTCCTCCACCTCCCACAATACATTCTACATTATTCTTAGTTGTTTTTCTTCATGTAGAATTAACCTACAAGGAAAGAAAGGGTTTTTTTTAATTCCGATATTTTGGCCCCATTGACTTGCATTGGTTCCCGGTATCGGAATCGGCGATACCGATACTTTTTTTAAAGATCGGCCGATCCATTCCGATCCGATATTTTCAAGTATCGGCTGGTATCGCTCAACTCTAGTGACGAGGCCTTTCCGCTTCATCCTAATCTTTTAAAACCTTTCCCTCAAAAAAATCTCACACCGGAAAGGAAAATTTATAATTACCGTTTATCAAGAGCACATCGGGTTGTCGAAAATGCCTTCGGAATCATGGCCAATCGCTTCCGAGTTTTGCACACACCCATTAACATGAAGCTTGAGTCTATTGACTCTGTTGTTTTGACCTGTTGTGTGCTTCACAATTTTCTTCACCGGCGCGATTCAATTTCATACTGTCCTCCTGGCTTTGTGAACTCTGGAACCAAAGTAATGGAGAAGTTCAGCTCGGCGAATGGCGGGCAAATGAACACGCAATTGCTGGCCTTCGACCTTAGGGACCCGTAAAAACACACAGGATGCGAAGACCTGCAGAGACAATTACTGTTATTATTTTAACTGTCCCGATGCTGTTAATTGGCAGCACCAGAACTTATAGTGGACTACTACTGAGATACTTAACAGTACTTTCATTTTTGTACAGATTTGTATAATATAATGTGTTTTTACTTATAGATAATTATGTTTCTCTTCAGTATTTTTATAGTTTTCTAATGCTTTGTCTAATAAACTTTGGTGATTACTTAACAAAACCTTGGTTTCTCATTGTTTCTGTTGTAAGGGCCCTTATTATTATTATCATTGGCATAAACGTGGTACTGGAATCCGTGGGACTTTATGTGTCGCCCTAGGCCAAGTGTATAGATTGAGATTATTAGGGGTCCTAGAACAGAGCCTTGGGGACTCCAACAGAGAGAGGGTGGGAGGAGATGGTAGTGTGGGAGTGGGAGACCCTGAATGTGTGGTTGGAAAGGGTGAGGTTTTTAATGCCAAAGGAGGAGAGGATCTGTATTAGGAGTATTGTATACTGATATATACAGTGCCTTGTGAAAGTATTCGGCTCCCTGGAACTTTGCAACCTTTTCCCACATATCATGCTTCAAACAACAATCAACAACAAGTTGAACACAATTGTGAAGTTGAACGGAATTTATTGGTTATTTTAAGTTTTTGTGGAAATTCAAAAACTGAAAAGTGGGGCGTGCAGTATTATTCGGCCCCTTTCCTTTCTGTGCAGCAAACTCACTCCAGAAGTTCATTGTGGATCTCTGAATGATCCAATGTTGTTCTAAATGACTAATGATGATAAAAATAATCCACCTGTGTAATCAAGTCACTGTATAAATGCACCTGCTCTGTGATAGTCTCAGGGTTCTGTTTGAAGCACAGAGACCATCATGAAGACCAAGGAACACAACAGGCAGGTCTGTGATACTGTTGTGGAGAAGTTTAAAGCCAGATTTGGATACATAATGATTTCCAAAACTTTAAACATCCCAAGGAGCACTGTGCAAGCGATCATAGTGAAATGGAAGGAAATCTACCAAGACCCAACCATCCCTCTAAACTTTCATCTCAAACAAGGAGAAGACTGATCAGAGATGCAGCCAAGAGGCCCATAATCACACTGGATGAACTGCAGAGATCTACAGCTGAGGTGGGACAGTCTGTCCATAGGACAAAAATCAGTCGTACACTGCACAAATCTGGCCTTTATGGAAGAGTGGCAAGAAGAAAGCCATTTATCAAAGATATCCATAAAAAGTGTTGTTTAAAGTTTGCAACAAGCCACCTGGGAGACACACCAAACATGTGGAAGAAGGTGCTCTGGTCAGATGAAACCACAATCAAACTTTTTGGCAACGATGCCAAACAATATGTTTGGCGTAAAGGCAACACAGCTCATCACCCTGAACACACCATCCCCACTTTCAAATATGGTGGTAGCAGCATCATGGTTTGGGCCTGCTTTTCTTCATCAGGGACAGGGAAGATGGTTAAAATTGCTGGAAAGATGGATGGAGCCAAATACAGGACCATTCTTGAAGAAAACCTGTTGGAGTCTGCAAAAGACCTGAGACTGGGACGGAGATTTGTCTTCCAACAAGACAATGATCCCAAACATAAAGAAAAATCTATAATAGAATGGTTCACAAATAAACATATCCAGGTGTTAGAATGGCCAAGTCAAAGTCCAGACCTGAATCCAATCGAGAATCTGTGTAAAGAGCTGAAAACTGCTGTTCACAAACAATCTCCATCAAACCTCACCTGAGTCCGAGCTGTTTGCCAAGGAAGAATGTGCAAGAATTTCAGCCTCTCTATGTACAAAACTGATAGAGACATACCCCAAGCGAATTGCAGCTGTAATCGCAGCAAAAGGTGGCACAACAAAGTATTAAGCTAAAGGGGCCGAATAATATTGCATGCCCCACTTTTCATTTTTTTGAATTTCCACAAAAATTTGAAATAACCAATAAATTTCGTTCAACTTCACAATTGTGTCCCACTTGTTGTTGATTCTTCACCAAAAATTTACATTTGATATCTTTATTAGAGTTGAGGGAAACGGGTCGAAAAAATTCAAAAGTCGCCGACTTTTGGCAAAGTCGGGTTTCATGAAACGAAACCCGACCCTAGGATGAGCTCGGCCACGAGGTCGGCGACTTACGCGCCAAAGTCGCGTTTCAAAAGTTTGTTTTGCGCTCTTTTTCAGCCAATCAGGATCCACGGACACTGTGGGCAACGTGATGACATAGGCACGGGTCACCACCATCTTTCAGAAGGGCATGCAAGTGATTGGCTTGCTTTGGTGGGCGTCACAAGGGGTATAAAAGGGCGTGCACGCCGACCGCCATCTTACTTCTGCCGATCTTAGTATAGGGAGAGGTTGCTGCTGATTCTGTAGGGAGAGCATTAGGCAGGGAAGAAGACAAAAAAACTGCTTGTGCTGCTAGCGATTTGGCCTGCACAACACACAAGTTACTGTGTGTGCAGTGCAAGGGGAGGCTATATTGTGGTGTATCAGTGGTGTTGGTTGTTGGGCTGCCTTTTAAGGCTTCCTGACACGCTGGCATTGCTGTTTACCCACTGCTCCGCAAACTGCTTTTTTAAAAGCAATCCAATCTCCCTTATCCTCTCGTCACTTTGGTCACAGGCAGCTGTGCCATCGACCGTGTCACATAGCGCTCAGATATCAGTGGGCCGCACACAATCCACAAGTGTCCAGTGTCCAAAAGTGTACGCAGAGATTCAAAATCTCCATTATCCTCTCGTCACTTTGGTCACAGGCAGCTGTGCCATCGAGCGTGTCACATAGCGCTCAGATATCAGTGGGCCGCACACAATCCACAAGTGTCCACTGTCCACAAGTGTACGCAGAGATTCAAAATCTCCATTATCCTCTCGTCACTTTGGTCACAGGCAGCTGTGCCATCGAGCGTGTCACATAGCGCTCAGATATCAGTGGGCCGCACACAATCCACAAGTGTCCACTGTCCACAAGTGTACGCAGAGATTCAAAATCTCCATTATCCTCTCGTCACTTTGGTCACAGGCAGCTGTGCCATCGAGCGTGTCACATAGCGCTCAGATATCAGTGGGCCGCACACAATCCACAAGTGTCCAGTGTCCAAAAGTGTACGCAGAGATTCAAAATCTCCATTATCCTCTCGTCACTTTGGTCACAGGCAGCTGTGCCATCGAGCGTGTCACATAGCGCTCAGATATCAGTGGGCCGCACACAATCCACAAGTGTCCAGTGTCCAAAAGTGTACGCAGAGATTCAAAATCTCCATTATCCTCTCGTCACTTTGGTCACAGGCAGCTGTGCCATCGAGCGTGTCACATAGCGCTCAGATATCAGTGGGCCGCACACAATCCACAAGTGTCCACTGTCCACAAGTGTACGCAGAGATTCAAAATCTCCATTATCCTCTCGTCACTTTGGTCACAGGCAGCTGTGCCATCGAGCGTGTCACATAGCGCTCAGATATCAGTGGGCCGCACACAATCCACAAGTGTCCACTGTCCACAAGTGTACGCAGAGATTCAAAATCTCCATTATCCTCTCGTCACTTTGGTCACAGGCAGCTGTGCCATCGAGCGTGTCACATAGCGCTCAGATATCAGTGGGCCGCACACAATCCACAAGTGTCCAGTGTCCAAAAGTGTACGCAGAGATTCAAAATCTCCATTATCCTCTCGTCACTTTGGTCACAGGCAGCTGTGCCATCGAGCGTGTCACATAGCGCTCAGATATCAGTGGGCCGCACACAATCCACAAGTGTCCACTGTCCACAAGTGTACGCAGAGATTCAAAATCTCCATTATCCTCTCGTCACTTTGGTCACAGGCAGCTGTGCCATCGAGCGTGTCACATAGCGCTCAGATATCAGTGGGCCGCACACAATCCACAAGTGTCCACTGTCCACAAGTGTACGCAGAGATTCAAAATCTCCATTATCCTCTCGTCACTTTGGTCACAGGCAGCTGTGCCATCGAGCGTGTCACATAGCGCTCAGATATCAGTGGGCCGCACACAATCCACAAGTGTCCACTGTCCACAAGTGTACGCAGAGATTCAAAATCTCCATTATCCTCTCGTCACTTTGGTCACAGGCAGCTGTGCCATCGAGCGTGTCACATAGCGCTCAGATATCAGTGGGCCGCACACAATCCACAAGTGTCCACTGTCCACAAGTGTACGCAGAGATTCAAAATCTCCATTATCCTCTCGTCACTTTGGTCACAGGCAGCTGTGCCATCGAGCGTGTCACATAGCGCTCAGATATCAGTGGGCCGCACACAATCCACAAGTGTCCACTGTCCACAAGTGTACGCAGAGATTCAATATCTCCATTATCCTCTCGTCACTTTGGTCACAGGCAGCTGTGCCATCGAGCGTGTCACATAGCGCTCAGATATCAGTGGGCCGCACACAATCCACAAGTGTCCAGTGTCCAAAAGTGTACGCAGAGATTCAAAATCTCCATTATCCTCTCGTCACTTTGGTCACAGGCAGCTGTGCCATCGAGCGTGTCACATAGCGCTCAGATATCAGTGGGCCGCACACAATCCACAAGTGTCCAGTGTCCAAAAGTGTACGCAGAGATTCAAAATCTCCATTATCCTCTCGTCACTTTGGTCACAGGCAGCTGTGCCATCGAGCGTGTCACATAGCGCTCAGATATCAGTGGGCCGCACCCAATCCACAAGTGTCCACTGTCCACAAGTGTACGCAGAGATTCAAAATCTCCATTATCCTCTCGTCACTTTGGTCACAGGCAGCTGTGCCATCGAGCGTGTCACATAGCGCTCAGATATCAGTGGGCCGCACACAATCCACAAGTGTCCACTGTCCACAAGTGTACGCAGAGATTCAAAATCTCCATTATCCTCTCGTCACTTTGGTCACAGGCAGCTGTGCCATCGAGCGTGTCACATAGCGCTCAGATATCAGTGGGCCGCACACAATCCACAAGTGTCCAGTGTCCAAAAGTGTACGCAGAGATTCAAAATCTCCATTATCCTCTCGTCACTTTGGTCACAGGCAGCTGTGCCATCGAGCGTGTCACATAGCGCTCAGATATCAGTGGGCCGCACACAATCCACAAGTGTCCAGTGACCAAAAGTGTACGCAGAGATTCAAAATCTCCATTATCCTCTCGTCACTTTGGTCACAGGCAGCTGTGCCATCGAGCGTGTCACATAGCGCTCAGATATCAGTGGGCCGCACACAATCCACAAGTGTCCAGTGTCCAAAAGTGTACGCAGAGATTCAAAATCTCCATTATCCTCTCGTCACTTTGGTCACAGGCAGCTGTGCCATCGAGCGTGTCACATAGCGCTCAGATATCAGTGGGCCGCACACAATCCACAAGTGTCCACTGTCCACAAGTATACGCAGAGATTCAAAATCTCCATTATCCTCTCGTCACTTTGGTCACAGGCAGCTGTGCCATCGAGCGTGTCACATAGCGCTCAGATATCAGTGGGCCGCACCCAATCCACAAGTGTCCACTGTCCACAAGTGTACGCAGAGATTCAAAATCTCCATTATCCTCTCGTCACTTTGGTCACAGGCAGCTGTGCCATCGAGCGTGTCACATAGCGCTCAGATATCAGTGGGCCGCACACAATCCACAAGTGTCCACTGTCCACAAGTGTACGCAGAGATTCAAAATCTCCATTATCCTCTCGTCACTTTGGTCACAGGCAGCTGTGCCATCGAGCGTGTCACATAGCGCTCAGATATCAGTGGGCCGCACACAATCCACAAGTGTCCACTGTCCACAAGTGTACGCAGAGATTCAAAATCTCCATTATCCTCTCGTCACTTTGGTCACAGGCAGCTGTGCCATCGAGCGTGTCACATAGCGCTCAGATATCAGTGGGCCGCACACAATCCACAAGTGTCCACTGTCCATAAGTGTACGCAGAGATTCAAAATTTCCATTATCCTCTCGTCACTTTGGTCACAGGCAGCTGTGCCATCGAGCGTGTCACATAGCGCTCAGATATCAGTGGGCCGCACACAATCCACAAGTGTCCAGTGCCCAAAAGTGTACGCAGAGATTCAAAATCTCCATTATCCTCTCGTCACTTTGGTCACAGGCAGCTGTGCCATCGAGCGTGTCACATAGCGCTCAGATATCAGTGGGCCGCACACAATCCACAAGTGTCCACTGTCCACAAGTGTACGCAGAAATTCTAGAACTCCCCTGTCCTATAGACACCTTGTACCTTGTTTTACATTACTATATAGTTTGTTGGATTTTGTCTACATTTCTACCAAAAATGAGGAAGGCTGGTGGAAGAGGCCGTGGAATTGGGCGGGGGTTGGCAGCTGGTAATGATGGTGTTGGTGGTGGATCTGATGGTAGTGGCAAGAGCAAAATAGGACCGAATGCAGGAGGTGCTGACCCTGCGTCATCGTCTGGCTACATAAGGACTCGAACGCTTAGTTTTCTAGGAGTTGGCAAACCGCTTTTAAAGGCAGAGCATCAGGAAAAAGTTTTGTCTTACATTGCTGACTCAGCCTCCAGCTCTATCGCCTCCTCTTCTTCAGTTGTAAAAAGTAAAAGCACTGAGTCGTCATTGGAGGCTCATGTTCATGAACCACACCTTTCCTTGTGTCCTTCACCCCAACCAAGATTGAAGGATGACGCAGGCCATACTACTGATTACTCCATGGAGCTGTTTTCACATACCATGCCTGGATTATCAAGTCAAATGGTGAATTACCCAGGCCAAGATGAATCTGACATGGAGTGCACTGATGCACAGCCGCTGATGGATGATTCTGCTGGTACATTCACTCAGAGCACTACATTGTCCTCGCAGTGTACAGAGCCAGATTTTGACCCTGATGAGACTCAGGTGCCCCTTCCCGCACACTATACCACCATACACGGTGACACAGAGAAAGGTGCACATGACATAGAAGAGGAGGTGATGGATGACCCAGTTGTTGACCCAGATTGGCATCCATTGGGGGAAGAGGGTGCTGCTTCCAATAGCTCAGATGAGGAGCATCCACAGCAGACATCGACATCGCAACAGCTGTTATCTGGCAGGCCCGGAGCACTCCAAAGACAGGTTCCAAACATCAAAAGAGTTGCTGGACAGCTTGTCCAGAGGGTCAAAAGATCAAAGCGTGCTAGGCCGCAAAATGTCTGCCAAAGTAAGAAGAGTGCAGTGTGGCAGTTTTTTGAACAAAATCCTCATGATCAGGCCAAGGTTATCTGTAAGAAGTGCGCAAAGACCTTTAGCCGAGGGAAAAATCTGAAAAATTTGAATACCAGTTGCATGCTTAGACATTTAACCAGCATGCACTTGCAAGCGTGGACACAACACCAAACCTCAAGTGCCACATGTGCAACTGATCACAACGAAGGTAGTCAGCAACGCTACATTGTTTCCCCCACTGTAAGCCCACCGGTTAGCACAGCAGCAAATGTTGAGGTGTCGTTGCAAGGCCACAGCAGTCAGGGAATCCCACTGTTATATCAACGAAAGACTGATTCTAGGCCATCAGAAAGAACACCAACTCCATCACCATCATCAACCCTCTCTCAGTCCGCCCTGTCCACCGCTACTTCCACCATATGCAGCTCTCAAGTCCAGCTCACCCTCCCAGACACTATGAGTAGGTCAAGAAAGTACTCAGTCTCTCATCCGCGTACACTGGGTTTGAACGCCCACATTGCCAAACTAATCTCGTTTGAGATGATGCCCTTTCGGTTGGTGGAAAGCACAGCTTTCCGCGAACTCATGGCCTATGCAGTACCACGCTATGACCTACCCAGTCGCCACTTCTTCTCTCGCAAAGCCATCCCAGCCCTCCACCATCATGTGAAAGACCGCATTGTCCATGCACTCAAGCAGTCAGTGAGCGGAAAGGTGCACCTCACAACTGATGCATGGTCCAGTCGGCATGGCCAGGGCCGTTACGTGTCCATCACTGCGCACTGGGTTAATGTGGTGGATGCAGGGTCCACAGGGGACAGCAGTGGTGGGACAGTGCTGCCTAGCCCACGGTATAGGAAACAGTTGGCTGTAGGCGTTCGACCCTCCTCCTCCTCCTCCTCCAGAAGCGACAGCTCATCCACAGAGCGCAGTCGTACGAGCACTCCATCTGCAGCTGCCACTGTTGCACACGATGTGTCCCCCTTTCGAGCAGCTAGTGGAAAGCGTCAGCAGGCTGTGTTGCAGATGATGTGTTTGGGCGACAGACACACCGCCGAGGTGCTGGCCGAGTACTTGAAGCGACAAACTGAGTCATGGCTGGGCAGTGTACATCTTGAGGCAGGCAAGGTAGTTAGTGATAACGGCCGTAATTTTGTGGCAGCCATAGCCCTTTCAAAACTCAGCCACATACCTTGCTTGGCTCACACCTTGAACCTGGTGGTGCAGTGCTTCCTCAAAAATTATCCGGAGTTAACAGCCCTGCTCCAGAAGGTGCGAAGACTGTGCGCGCAAATCCGCCGGTCGTCTGTACACTCCGTTCGTATGCAGAAGCTGCAGCGATTGCTCCACCTTCCCAACCACCGCCTCATTATCGACATTGCAACAAGGTGGAACTCCACCCTGCACATGGTGGAGCGGCTGTGCGAGCAGAGGCAGGCCATAATGCATTTGTGGGAGGATACACGGCCAGGCACTTTGAGAGCAGACATTGAGTTGACAGGCGTGCAGTGGTTGAAGCTGAAAGACCTTTGTAAAGTCCTTCAGTGTTTTGAGGAATGCACACGGCTGGTAAGCGCAGACGACGCCATCCTAAGCATGAGCATCCCACTTATGTGTCTGCTCATGCAAACTTTGACACACCTTAAGGAGCAGGCGTCTGCAGCCAATGTTGATGAGGAGGAAGAGGAGGAGGGAATCCTTGATGACATTCAGCCATTGTCTGCTCAGGGACCTCTCCTGGACGAGGTGGAGGAAGAAGAGGAGGAGGAGGAGGAGGAGGATGATGGGGATGATTACTTAGGGGAGGAGGATGCATCTCGTGGGGCAAGTGAAAATGTTGGCGTGGCAAGGTCTGGTACAGGGTTTGTGCGTGACTGGAGGGATGTGGATTTGCCAGAAAGTGCTCCTCCACCCAGCACTCGCAGTGCATCATTGACACCGGGAACATTGGCCCACATGTCAGATTATGCCTTGCGGATCCTAAAAAGGGACCCCCGCATTGCCAAAATGATGAACGATGACGACTACTGGTTGGCCAGCATCCTGGATCCACGCTATAAAGGCAAATTACAAAACATCATGCCACAGGAGAACCTTGACCTAATATTGGCTAATAAACAAGCAACTCTGGTAAATCGGTTGCTTGAGGCATTCCCAGCACACAGCAGCGGTGATGGTTCTCACACGAGCCGTACGGGCCGGGGGCAGCTTGGCAGAGGTGTTCGTGGTGCACACAGCAGAAGTGGCGTTGGAGACAGGGGTTTCATGACAATGTTGTGGACTGATTTTTCAAATACCGCTCACACAACTGGTAATACTGCATCGATGGAAAGTGACAGGAGACAGCAGTTGTCAACTATGGTTACAAACTACTTTTCCTCCCATATCGATGTTCTCCCACACAGGTCATTCCCCTTTGACTATTGGGCCGCTAAACTGGACACCTGGCCTGAATTGGCCCAATATGCCTTACAGGAGCTCGCTTGCCCAGCTGCAAGTGTGCTATCGGAAAGAGTCTTCAGTGCAGCTGGATCAATCCTGACAGAAAAAAGGACCCGTCTGTCAACCCAAAATGTGGATGATCTAACCTTCATTAAAATGAACCACGCATGGGTTTCCAAGGATTTTGTCCCACCTTCCCCTGATGACACATAGGGTGACAGAAAAATGGCTTGCTTTGGTCCACCTCTTCCTGGTACTTCACCTATTTCGCCTTTTGCATCAGTTGAATGTCCAACATCAACATATGCCACTTTCTAAAACTCCCTAACTGTGCTGCCTCCCCCCCCATGGCCGGGGTCACCACCTAGCGCACGACACCGTGTGAGTGCCGTTGCCCTGGACAGGTGGGTAGGCCGACTCTTGGGCGCGGGCACTGGCACAGGGTCCCTCATAGTGCAATCAAGTGTCTCTGATGGTGGTGGTGCACACCCGCCGTCAGAAACACCGCTGTACTATGAGGGGCCCAGTGCCAGTACCGACGCCCACGAGTGGGCCCCCCTTGCTTGGACAGGGCCCCAGCATTTGCAATCTTTACCTCTCCCTGCTCCTCCGCTGTGTAATCTGGGCCGTCAAATCCATACTGTGCCTGACACCGTCTGAGCCTGCCTCCTGAGACATATATTTTGAATGTGTACGCTATCCATACATGTTATCCAGGGATACGGTACCCCTTCTAACCTTTGTGCAATGACGTGCAATCCATACTGGGCCTAACACCGTCTGAGCCTGCCTTATGCTGTATAGACATATATTTTGAATGTGTACGCTATCCATACATGTTATCCGGGGATACGGTACGCCTTCTAACCTTTGTGCAATGACGTGCAATCCATACTGGGCCTAAAACCGTCTGAGCCTGCCTCATGCTGTATAGACATATATTTTGAATGTGTACGCTATCCATACATGTTATCCGGGGATACGGTACCCCTTCTAACCTTTGTGCAATGACGTGCAATCCATACTGGGCCTAACACCGTCTGAGCCTGCCTCATGCTGTATAGACATATATTTTGAATGTGTACGCTATCCATACGTTATCCGGGGATACGGTACCCCTTCTAACCTTTGTGCAATGACGTGCAATCCATACTGGGCCTAACACCGTCTGAGCCTGCCTCATGCTGTATAGACATATATTTTGAATGTGTACGCTATCCATACATGTTATCCGGGGATACGGTACGCCTTCTAACCTTTGTGCAATGACGTGCAATCCATACTGGGCCTAACACCGTCTGAGCCTGCCTCATGCTGTATAGACATATATTTTGAATGTGTACGCTATCCATACATGTTATCCGGGGATACGGTACCCCTTCTAACCTTTGTGCAATGACGTGCAATCCATACTGGGCCTAACACCGTCTGAGCCTGCCTCATGCTGTATAGACATATATTTTGAATGTGTACGCTATCCATACATGTTATCCGGGGATACGGTACCCCTTCTAACCTTTGTGCAATGACGTGCAATCCATACTGGGCCTAACATCGTCTGAGCCTGCCTCATGCTGTATAGACATATATTTTGAATGTGTACGCTATCCATACATGTTATCTGGGGATACGGTACCCCTTCTAACCTTTGTGCAATGACGTGCAATCCATACTGGGCCTAACACCGTCTGAGCCTGCCTCATGCTGTATAGACATATATTTTGAATGTGTACGCTATCCATACATGTTATCCGGGGATACGGTACCCCTTCTAACCTTTGTGCAATGACGTGCAATCCATACTGGGCCTAACACCGTCTGAGCCTGCCTCATGCTGTATAGACATATATTTTGAATGTGTACGCTATCCATACATGTTATCCGGGGATACGGTACCCCTTCTAACCTTTGTGCAATGACGTGCAATCCATACTGGGCCTAACACCGTCTGAGCCTGCCTCATGCTGTATAGACATATATTTTGAATGTGTACGCTATCCATACATGTTATCCGGGGATAAGGTACCCCTTCTAACCTTTGTGCAATGATGTGCAATCCATACTGGGCCTAACACCGTCTGAGCCTGCCTCATGCTGTATAGACATATATTTTGAATGTGTACGCTATCCATACATGTTATCCGGGGATACGGTACCCCTTCTAACCTTTGTGCAATGACGTGCAATCCATACTGGGCCTAACACCGTCTGAGCCTGCCTCATGCTGTATAGACATATATTTTGAATGTGTACGCTATCCATACATGTTATCCGGGGATACGGTACCCCTTCTAACCTTTGTGCAATGACGTGCAATCCATACTGGGCCTAACACCGTCTGAGCCTGCCTCATGCTGTATAGACATTTATTTTGAATGTGTACGCTATCCATACATGTTATCCGGGGATACGGTACCCTTTCTAACCTTTGTGCAATGACGTGCAATCCATACTGGGCCTAACACCGTCTGAGCCTGCCTCATGCTGTATAGACATATATTTTGAATGTGTACGCTATCCATACATGTTATCCAGGGATACGGTACCCCTTCTAACCTTTGTGCAATGACGTGCAATACATACTGGGCCTAACACCGTCTGAGCCTGCCTCATGCTGTATAGACATATATTTTGAATGTGTACGCTATCCATACATGTTATCCGGGGATACGGTACCCCTTCTAACCTTTGTGCAATGACGTGCAATCCATACTGGGCCTAACACCGTCTGAGCCTGCCTCATGCTGTATAGACATATATTTTGAATGTGTACGCTATCCATACATGTTATCCAGGGATACGGTACCCTTTCTAACCTTTGTGCAATCACGTGCAATCCATACTGGGCGTGAGAACGGCTGGCGAGCTGTTAAGCAAGCTATAGCACCTGTCCAGACAAGTACAGGGATTCCCTAGCGAGGAGACTTATTTGATTGTTTTCTATGTTGGGACAGCAATTTTTGGGGAGCACTATACTCTGGAGAATGATAGATGGGGCCCACCATACACTGGAACATTCCAAAGGTGGACATCAGACACTGGAGCAGCATTTACAGGGCCCATTATACACTAGAGCAGTAGAAATGGGGCCCATTATGTTTGGAGCATTATTTGGGCCCATAAGACAGTGGAGCTTCATCCATGGGGACCAACATATACTGTAGCATTATGTGGAGCTCATCATATACTGTTTCAAACATTATATGGGACCAATGATTTTGTATGGAGAAATAGATGGGCCTCGTCATGAGATGTAAAAAGTGAGGTATTTTTCATTGTACTATACCGCTATTTCTCTGCCGTATCGGAGCATGATGTGTTGTGGTATGTGTTAAAGGGGCGCTCTTTCGCCCAGGGCCCATGAAAACCTGCAGCCAGCCCTCCCCCCCCACAAATTTAGCCAAATAACCCCCATTTTTCAGTGCGTAACTTGTATTATGAAGTTAATTAAGGTTGACAAGCTTAAGTAAGAAGAATTGATGCTTTTGGCATTCAAATGGGCACTGTAGGTGTGTTTCCTGTCCTCCTCTCACTGCCGACTTTTATTCCCCATTGACTTACATTGGGTTTCGTGTTTTGGGACGACCCCGACTTTTCCCAATAATTGGACGATCTTGCTCGACCCGACTTTTGGAAAAGTCGGGTTTCACGAAACGAAACGCGACCCTAAAAAAGCAAAAGTCGCTCAACTCTAATCTTTATGTTTGAAGCATGATATGTAGGAAAAGGTTGAAAAGTTCCAGGGAGCCGAATACTTTCGCAAGGCACTGTACATAAACACATACATATTCCTATACATATGCATCTACACACATATATACAAACACACATATACCCACACCCACATATACACATTCATACTCACAGACATACATGTATGCATACATATATAGTCATATGGATGTAGATCTATTTACAATAATAGATATATATCCATTCACTAAACAACCTTCATACGGTATCCCAGTGTTATTTTATGACCGCAGAAGCTATATAGTTGAAGCATCAATTTCAGGACGCAATTGCGTCACAGTTATGAAAGGGAAATCACAGGCGATTCTTCATGGAACGCATTAGCATTCTCAAAGAGCCGCCGCACATCAAGAACACTGGGCGGAGCTGATGCATCGTGGGTGTGTCTTACAATGCTATCGCGGCCTAGTCTGTTTGCAGAGGCATTAAAATGGTGGCCAGGTGACGTGCATCATTGTGGGGGGAGCGAAGGTGCGTTACCTCATCGAACAAATGGATGCAAGAGATTACCACTGTGCAGAACAGTATGGGCATCCTGTTCTGCACAAGCAGGCTGTGCTGCATAGGATTAAGCATGGCCTGGCAAGAAAATTCGTGATTCAGCGCTCCAGCACTCAGATCCGGAAAAAGCTGGCAGATCTGTGGTACAGATCGAGCGACCGCATTGCCAGCATATGCTCACAGAGCTCATCCCATCGTGGTGAGTGTTGTTATAAATAGCTGTCATAAGTTTGCCTCCATCAGCACTCACTGCACTTCTGATATATAAATGGCAGAGGCATGAGGAAGCCTTGTGCTGCGCCTGTCACATCGCTGATCTGACACATCGCTGTGTGACGTGCGAGATCGGCGATCTGACACATGCCATCGATGAACCCCCCGGGACAATGTAATAATAAAAAAATGGGAATAATGTAACAAAAAAAAAAGTTTAACTTAAAAAAAAGCATAAAAAAACCTCCCTAATAACAGAATATTTTGAAAAAAAAACATATTTAGTATTGACATGTTCGTAACTTCCCACCCTACTAAACTGTCCCATTTGTTAACCCCTTAACCTACCCCCTTATAAAATAAACCCCCTTTGGAAGCACGTTCTCCCCAAAAAAATTGAAGCGGTATCGCAGTAATTGTACTGATCACAAGGAGAACACTGCTTTTATCACCCCCTTAGCTATGTTAAAAATTATATAATTGTTAAAATTTAGGGTTAGGGGCGTGTTTGGGTTAGGCTTGCAGTTATACTTGGGGGAGTTTCCACTGATTAAACACATAAGGTGCTCTCCAAATGAAACATGGAGTCTGATGTCAATTCAACCCTATTCTACGTTGATAAACTCAAATGGTGCTCCTTCCCTTCCAAGCTCTGCCATGTGTCCGAACAGTGGTGTACCCCCACATGTGTGGTATCGGTGTACTCAAAACAAATTGCACAACAACTTTCGGGGTCCTGTAACTATTGATTATAAATAGGAAATGGTGTTGAAAAGTTGTTTTTAGTTGAAAAAATATTTTTTTTATTTAAAATTGTATGGTTGTACGTTATAAACTTCTGTGAATGTTAATTCTGAAATCTTATGGGTTCAAATTTTCAACACATATCTTTGTTAAAAGGGCCAACAGAGGCTATTTTTCATGCCAACAAAAAGTAGGCCCAATGGCTCTGCTTCTTCAATTCCACCAATAACGCACAATACTCTATACTCTTCCTTCTAGACACAGTTTACCAGTGCCTCCTACTACAGATCCTCTCCTCCTTTGGCATTAAAGACCTCGCCCTTTCCAAATGCACATTCAGCATCTCCCACTCCCACACTACCATCTCATCCCACCCTCTCTCTATGTTGGAGTCCCCCAAGGCTACCTCTCTGGCCCATACGTCACCTCTCTGCTCTATAGAATCCCAGAGTGGCTATCAGTCATATCCTCCTTCTTCTCCTCTCGCTTCCTCAAGATCCCAGATCTTACCTGACCTTTGTATAACAATGCACAACATCACGCTTTCACCTGTAACGTATGTCCACTGCCTGGGAGTAACCCTTGACTCCGCCCTGTCCTTCAAACCGCACATCCAAGTTCTCTACACCTCCTGTTGCCTCCAGCTCAAAAATATTTCCATAATCCGACCCTTTGTGAACCCTCAATCTACAAAACTACTTGTGCATGCCCTCATCATCTCCTGCCTCGACTACAGCATCATCCTTTTCTGTGGCCTCACTGCTAGCACCCTTTATAAATTATAATTAATAATAATAATAAAAATCTAATTAATTAAACTTTAGATTAATCTTCGGCCTTTAGTTTACTATCGTACTGTATATAATGGGGTATCCTTTCCTCCTGCACCTGCAGACCCGGAGCCCCAGGAGGAGGCAAATGATGATCCGGAGCCCCAGCAGGACTCGACTGCCAACCCACAGCCCCATCCTCAATCATCAGAGAATGCCAGAGGATCTGGGTGGTCCGTCAGCCCATCCCCACCCAAAGCGACAGCTGGCGCAGCATCCAGTGTTCAATACCAGGAACCACATGATCTTGATCTTTGTATAGAATTTCAGATTTAACAATCCCTTTCCTTTTAGAAATACCTACTAATGCAGACCTGGTGGCTTCGCTGGGGAGAGCCATTGAAGCTTTAGAACAACACAGAGCCCTGCTATTATGCTCCTTGGTGGCCCAAGAACAGGGCGGCACCAACTAAGTTTTTTTTTGCTTTTCCTGTTTATGTTGCTTTGTCTGGGCATTGTTTAGCCCAGTTTTTAAAAAATAATTATAGTTAATATCCGCTGTTGTGTTGTGGTCTTTTTTTTTTTAAAACAAAAATGTTACGTTTCATCTAGCACAGAGGTCTCAAACACGGCCCCTGAGGCAGGCATCTGCATCCCGCGGTGCACCACATGTCTCAGTCCCTTGGGCAGGAGGAAAGCGCGCATTCAGGAGTGTGCGATCCGCAGTGGCTGTTCTGTGTGCACACTCTGCACAGGACCTGGGATGAGGTCCCAGGAGGGGAAGGAGTGAGGGGTCACATGATCAGGGGCCTCCATTTCAATTTTTTTATGTGCGGCCCATTTACTCTGCTGAGTTTGAGACCCCTGACCTAGCACATCCATTACAACTACTCACATCCATAACATCTACGCATCAATATAGATGCACCAAGCCCATTACCCCACCAAGTTGTCCTGGCAATAAGCATATGCTTAATTCATCAAAGCCGGCTGCAAGTTATAAGACAAATTTTTTTTTATTTAAATCCAACAAATATTTCAACAATAACATAAGTTAATAAACTGTTAAATGTACAATTAGTTTACAATATTACAATACAAATTAAAACAAAAAGTAAAACGGCGCTACAATTCCTGGTACTGGTTTTCTTCAGTCAAATAACCTCGCCTGGGCGGAGAAGAAATTTTGGACAAAAAAGATTGTGAAAACGCAGGATACTGGGGGGTGGATCGTCAGGTTTTGTGGAGGACCATTCCTCCGCACAGGCGTGCTCCGAAGTGGCTCCGGCACAGAAGGATCACGGTCGAGCACACTTCGTACTGTTGAAGACTCATCCAGTTGACCTGCTGCGGCTTTACTTAAAGTTTCAAATATCACCCATTCAGCGTGGGTCCTTTGTCTAGCATCCAGCTTACCCAGTCTATCAGCCGCAAAGTTAGCAAAAGTGTCCATGCTGGTCTTGGCCTGATTAGCCAAAATTTGATTAGCCAAAGACAGAAGATCAGGAGATGGCTGCACGGCGGCCTCTCTTTTTCGAGAAAGCTGTTGTCAACGAGGTAGAGTATAGGGCGCTGGCTCTTGACTATACCCCTCACAAGGGTCCTCCATACTGTGTTCACTACCTGTGATGTCCTCAGTTGTTGAAGTAACAAGTTCTTGCTGATGGGGCTGCAGAAAAAGAAAATAACGGTTAAAGCAAAACCTTAAAAAAATATTTTTGAACATCATGCATCACACCACATAATTAGATGGCATTGGATTTATCATGTCCAGCATGACTCATGGTAACGGAGTCAGGCAAAAAGAGTATAGTAGTGTACTTATCTGAACTGGAAGGGAAAACATTTGTAAACTGCAGAATTAAACAGTTAAAACCTTAGTTACTATTTTCAATTCAACGATAGGAATGCACATACAAATTTAAATTGCTATATTCTGGGAAGCAAAGAAGGAGTCTGGATCATTATGGTTCGCAGGGTCTTCTTCCACGGTTGGCCACCCCGATGATTCCGTTGCCCGTGGTAGCTCCTGGTCACGGGTGAAGCCAAGCAAGTCATAGCACCACGACGAGTGCACATAAACCTCATCCGTGCCGGCACCAGACTTCCTTGACTTCTCCACCTTGTTGAGCTCCTTTTTATACACAGTGCGTAGACCTTGGATTTTTTTGCGAACAAGGCTTTCATCCACTTTCTCGCATGGATTATGCCGCTTAAAGAGGGCAATCATTTTCTCGTATGCCTCCCTTTTATTAATTCTATTACTGTAATCGGCCGACTTAATTTGCCAAAGGCAGGGCAGAGACCGATACAGCTCGATAAGTTCACGAACAAACTCCTCAGTATTGTAAGACATCTGAAATAAAGGAAAGCATACAGTGAGCATACATGGAAAATTTGAAAAAAAAAATAAATTACGTTTGAAGCGCACTATTGTAGTTGTGAAAATGTGGGCATGTGCACACGAGTCCACCTAAAATGGCTGCCCATGCACAGATAGAAAAAATGCCCCTCCCTCAAGAACAATGATAAGGTCTGAAATAGAAATGCATTTGAGACCATAAACGGTACTTTTAGTTGGAAGCGCACAACTTTTCGGCTTAAAGCGTGCTTTCACGGGTGTGTGCACACAATCCCACCTAAAATGGCTGCCCATGCAAAAGCATATGGACACAGATAGATTCCACGCCCTCCCTCCCTCACAAGCGATCACAGCAGATAATTGGAAGTTGTTCTTTAAATTACATCTCATTTGAGACCCCAAAGGTACCTACCATGCACAAAGTATTGGTGTCCAACAATAACGTGGAAGAATATAGAATTTGGTTTGTAGTCGCAGCCGGGGAACGCTACTACGATCTGTAAACCAACTCGCAGGCAGGAACAAATAACAGAAGCGCTGCTAGGTTGCCTTTCTTCATGGGGTCAGGAAAAAAAGAACAGAAGCGCCGCCAATCAGAACGCAGTAGTGACCACCAATCGGAGATAAGGGGGTGCGGAAAAGGCAACGCTAAACCATGCCAGGGTGCCTACAACGTCACAGAGTACAGAGCTCATCGTGATCTGCATCGTCAGAACAGAAGTAGTGTGACAGGGTTTCAACGACCGCCGACATCGTTACAAAGATCGCTATTGGTCGCCGTATTGTTGCTGCATCATTGGGAAGATCTGTCAGTTTGACATCTCACCAGCGATCACATAGCGATGCAGCAACGATCCTTATCTGGTCGTATCGTTAGCAGGATCACTGTAGCGCCATAATGTGTGACGGGGCCCTAAGGCTGGTAGACAAAGAGGATTTTAGACAACTCATGGCGGCAGCTGTCCCATGGTAATTGGTCCCGCCTCTTCTCCCAAGGTGACATCCTGCCTTGTACCAGCATGTGTCCAGTAGTATCACCCGTGCCTTTACCAATGCACTTACTGGCATTGCCCACTTAATGACCAACACGTGAACAAGTACTTGTGGCCAGGACCACTACATTTCCCTGGTGGCCTTCTGAGTGAACACTGTGGAGGCTGGGGTTAAGTCGTATGCTAGCACAGTCAATATGCTCACAAGGCCGAGGATTGTTGGCCATACTTTTTTCAAGGTTTGCTCCACCTCTTACAGCAGTTCCTGCACCCCCTCCTGCTCCTCCTCATCCTCCATTTTTGATGGGGTATCTCAGAGCATGTTGCCCACATCAGCCAGAAGCTGGAAGCTCTGCAGTACTGCCTCAGCAAAGTGGCAACAGGCTCTGCTGAAGCAAATTTGTCTAGGAGACAAACTGCACACTGTGGCAGAGTTGCTTAAAGGAATAACAGATCAGATCTGTGTTTTTTGCTGCTGAACCTCCAACCATGCATGGCTATGTGTGATAATGGATGTAACCTGGTGGCGGCTGTGAAGCTCAGCAAGCTCACACACGTTCCAGGTTTGGCATATGTGATGTGAGATGTGAGGAGAGACGAGGATCAAATTGGCAGTGGAAAAAGAGGTGGTCAGCAGAGGACAGATAGAAAGAGAGACTAGGAAGAATAGAGCTGCGGATAAATAGTTTGAGAGTGGAGGATCTATGAGACAACAGACTGTAGGCTCCATTAGTAAGGCTGTTTTGCTTCCTCAATTACTGCATATCTAGAATGGAGCACTTTTGTGGAGTTTGTCATGTATGAGTGGCTGCACTCAGCATATGTTATGAATGAAATGACAAGCTCAAGCCTAACAGAAAATAAATAAATTAAAGTTACACTTTATGATTTTACTTACAGCAAAATGAATTAGAAAATACAGAATCAGGAGACAGTAAGTCTATATACCCACTTTGCAGAAATGCTGCGGAAATTTCCACAACATTTCCGCACTCCCGCCGCTGGTAAAACGCATGCGAATTTGCATGTGTTTTTCCAGCGGAAAACAAGCGTTTTGCAAGCATTTTTCGCTTGCGGAATGCTTGCGCATTCCAAGCGACTAGCATCGCTTGAAATGTGATAGGTAGAATGTTAAAATAATTAAAAAAATAAAAAATATTGTTATTCTCACCTTCCGACGGCCTCCGATCTGCTCTGCGGCGCACCCGGCATCTTCCGTTCCCAGTAATGCTTTACGGGACACGAGTCTCTCACAAGATAAATTTCACCCATACAATTTATTGGATGCTGTGATTCTGCACGCAGTGTTTTGGATGCAGCAGACATGTGCCGTGTCCAAAGCGCTTCCAATTACTGATCATGCGCAAATACCCTAAGACAGTAAAATGTGAGGACTTCGCAGTGTTAAATCTATCAGCAGCACTAGTTACTGAACAACAAATTAATGTGTTGAGGAAAGGTCTTAACTTTGTGCTATCTAAAGGTTTTAACCTGTTCTCCACTCTAATAGATGTGAACAAATTTAGGAGACGCCTGACCCTAAAAAAAAAAATTTCAAGGATACCGAAACTTCACCTGCCTTTACTGACTATGAATGTCCAAAGATTAATGAATTTTCTCAGTTAAATTTTATGGATCAGCTATCATTATTGAACCTATATTCATTATCTAAAAGTGGCTGAAAACAAACATCACTTGACCATATATTCCCTAACAGGGTCCCTAATATATACTTTTATCTTATCCAGAGCCCATACTCAGCTATGGATGATTTTCAATATATGGTTGAGGAGGATACAAAAACTTTGTATAAAAATAAAAAGGATCTAAAATCAAACCTCACTGTAAAAGTGCACGCAGCATGAAGGACTTGCAGCAAAATGACAATTTGCTAATAAAGAAATTGAAAAATACAGCAAAAAAGGCAGAGATGCTTACCTGCCCAGGCCTCCAAACAAATGCATCAGGATGCAGTGGACCCATATTGTTAAGATGGCGGCAACACAGGTGCAAGAATACCGATGAGACAACCGCTCACATAATAAAAAAAATTGAATAAGGGAGGATCTATTGACCTGCTAGATAGAGGTCTCTGCAAAAGAGACTGACTTACAATGGTAAGTGACCCTGATACTTATCAAAGACTTGCAAATAATCCTACTGAGTAATATAATGAATCATTACTAAATCTATTATGTGAAGAAAAAAGCCAGGGAATTCTGAATAAAAAAATGTAATACATTAATCCTGATAACCCACAGATTCTCATACTACATGCCTTACCAAAGACACACAAAGAAACCTTTCTATCTCAGTTCAGACCCATTGTTTTGGACATTAATTCTTTACTGGAAAATTTATGTGAGTGGCTTGATGAGAGGCTGCAGCCTGTAGTTCAGCTTTCACCAAACTACATACATGATAGCAAACATGTCCTCAATATAACGAACAATATAAAGTGGTTTAACAAATATTCTTGGTTAACCTGTGATGTAAATTCATTATATACAGTTATTCCCCATAACTGAACCATTGAAGCTATTTTAGCTGTTTGCATTCTGACCCAAAATCAGGCATGCGAGATCACCAGTGAGGCCAAATTAGGAGGTTATGCCCTTAATTGACAAGCGCGCTTGGAGATAAAGGAGACTGCACCCAGGTTGTGGGCAAATCACATTATCTGACATAATGAGACACAAGCCAATTTTTTATACCATTTACAACTAATGTAACTCAATGTATTTCATGTAGCCCTCTCCCCCATTACCCAGGGTAACATTTTACTTACCATGTACCCAAAACAAGTTGTTTGCTGACTATTGAAAACACATAAGATAAGAAGTGTGGTCTCCTTGAAGAGGAGACTACCCGACTGCTTGCATAACTAAACACATTCTAAACACATTCTAGCAATTAAAGGCAAAAGGCAAATTAAAGGCAAACATTAACCCTTCTATATCAATTTCCCCATTTTGTAAATGGTATAACCTTTGCCACAGGGTCAGCTGATGTCCACAAAGGAGTTACTATCTCATGGATCTAGTACCATAAGGGGGCTTCCTACCTGCTTCGCCCATCCACCCTCAATGTGGACACTCACTTTCCCCGTCAGCAATGGCTATCTGGGGTCTATGATACCCTATGGAAGGTTCAGCCTTAGATTCTTTTTTTCACACATACACTATTCAGTAGCTTAGGTAATACATATATCAGCGATTTTACAGCTACATAAAACAATAAACTAAACAACAAAATTTGCATAGAAGTCTGTGCAATACCCAAAATCCATCCTGCTAGGCCATTAAACCAATTTGCTGGATTTAAAAAGGAGAATGTGTTACCCCACCAGGAGTCTCTGTTTGCACTGTGTTGTTTTAACCATTGGTCTCTAAGTTCACCTATTTTGTCTACACTCGCCCTGATCTGGAGATTGCCAACAGAGTCAATATAATTGCAACAGGTGGGACCAATTATTTGACACATTCCTCCTTTTGCTGTCAGGTAGTCTAGTACTATAGTATGTTGGTTAGTAACTATAATTAATTGTCTCTGTACTGTATTAGTTTCATTAAGAACTTCAAGAACCTGGAAAATATGATCATCCAGGTAGTCAGTAGCTTCCACTAACTTAACCCACATTTGTGTTATGAAGGGGTATTTTAGTATAATACTGAATATTTTATTTGTTCTCCCCATTTCTGCTAAATGTGGCCTACCATTTGGAGGGGGCTTATTGTCTGCTGACCTTCTATACAAGGTGTGAATTTGGACTGCTGCTGTGTCTATTTTACCATGAGGAACTATGAAAGTGACTGGTGTCAGTTTGGCAAGAGTGCAAACCCTCTTATGTCTGGGCTCACCCACCTGTAAGCACAATGTCCACAAACTAAGCATACTCCATCGGGGAGAACACAAATGTGACCAGGAGTCTGTATACATTGGTATAAACTCAAAAGTCCTAACATAAGTTTATGGGCACACCAAGTATTATTAATTTGTTTTCCGTTTATACCAAATGTACATTTACCCCTTTCTTTCCTTACTATTTTCCCCTAGATGCTTTACAGCCTTCAACACCATCTTGGTACACGGTCTCATTAACTTGTGTTTGATTATGAGTGTATATACAGAAGCAATTATTGTCCTCACCCCAGGTATTTGCTCCAGTGTGTTGAAGACTGTACCACAGTCCACCGTTGGGAATAGGTTCTTAACCCCTTAGTGACGGAGCCAATTTTTAAAATTATGACCAATGTCACTTTATGTGGTGATAACTCTGGAACACTTCAAAAAATCACATTGATTTTGAAACTGTTTTTTTCGTGGCACATTATAATTTATGATAATGGTAAATTTAGGTCAATAATTTTGGTGTTTATTTATTAAAAGTTTCAGAAATTTGACAAAAATATAAAAAAATTGCAATTTTCAAACTTTGAATGATTATCCGTTTAATCCAGATAGTCATATCACACAAAAACATTAATAAATAACATTTCCCTCTCGCAGCTTTCAGCCTCTGAGACACAAAAGGACGGTAACACCCTTGATCTGGTCTTCGTCCGGCTCTGTTCAATCTCCCACCTAAATAACTCACCACTTCCACTCTCTGACTACAACATTCTCTCCTTCACGCTCACAAATCCTCGCCCACCCCAGCTCACTCCTACCTACCACACATTCAGAAATCTACAAGCCATTAACCCTCAGACACTTTCAGATTCCCTACACTCATCACTGTCCCCAATCTCCTCTTTTTCCTGTCCTAACCTGGCTGTTCATCACTACAATGACTCTCTTAGAAGCACCCTTGACCAAGTAGCTCCCCTCACCCTCAGAACCTCCAAGCACAGAGTAAAACAGCCCTGGCTCACATCGCAAACTCAAATTCTCCAGCGATGCTCTAGGAGTGCTGAATGCCTATGGAGAAAAACCCGCACACCAGAAGATTTCATCCTCTTCAAATTTATGTAAAGAACCTATAACGCAGCCCTTCACCTCACCAAACAGATCTACTTCACCACCCTGATCTCCTCACTAGCCAACAACCCCAAGAAACTTTTTGACACTTTTCACTCCCTCCTCAGGCTAAAAGCACAAGCCCCTATCACAGACATTTGTGCTGATGACCTGGCCTCCCACATTACAGAAAAAATAGATAATATCGGTCAGGAAATCTGCTCCCAACCAACAAGTGCTGTGACTCCCATCCCTCCCTGCATCTCCCCTAGCTCACTTTCCACATTTGATCCCATCGCAGAAGAAGTCTCCAGACTCCTCTCTTCTTCTTGTCAGACTACATGCACTACCGACCCCATTCCCTCACATCTCCTCCAGTCTCTCTCTCCAATCATCACAACCCACCTAACTACAATCCTTAATCTCCCCCTCTCCTCGAGTATTTTCCCATCCTCCTTCAAACACACCATCGTTAATCCATTACTAAAGAAACCCACTCTCAACCCATCCTGCACAAACAACTACAGATCAGTCTCCAATCTCCCCTTTATCTCTAAACTTTTGGAGCGCCTAGTTTACTCCCACCTTACCTGTTACCTCTCCACTCACTCCCTTCTAGACCCTTCACAGTCCGGCTTCCACCCCCTACATTCGACTGAAACTGCACTCATCAAAGTGACCAATGACCTTTTGACAGCAAAACGTAATGGTGACCACTCTCTGCTCATTCTTCTTGACCTATCTGCAGCTTTCGATACTGTTGACCACCATCTCCTACTCTCTAGGCTCCAGTCACTAGGCATTAAGGACACTGCTCTCTCCTGGTTCTCTTCCTATCTCTCTGACCACTCCTTCAGTGTTTTGTTCTCTGGCTCCACATCATCTCCTCTTCCTCTTGCTGTCGGGGTACCTCAGGGCTCAGTCTTTGGCCCCCTTCTTTTCTCTCTCTACACGGCCCCAATTGGACAGACCATCAGCAGATTTGGCTTTCAGTACCATCTTTATGCTGATGACACACAGCTATATACGTCTTCCCCCAACCTTACCCCTGCTGTACTACAGAATGCCAGTGACTGTCTGTCTGCAGTCTCCAACATCATGTCCACTCTCTATCTGAAACTCAACCTCTCCAAAACTGATCTTCTTCTGCTCTCGCCGTTTACTAACCTCCCTAAATCTGACATTTCCCTCTCCGTGGGTGGTACCACAATAACACCCCAGCAGCAGGCGCGCTGTCTGGGTGTTATGTTTGACACAAATCTCTCCTTCACATCCCATATACAAACTCTTGCCCACTCTTGCCGCTAACACCTAAAAAACATCTCTAGAATCCGCCCTTTTCTCACCATGGAAACAACAAAAACCCTCACTGTAGCATTGATCCACTCCCGCCTGGATTACTGCAACGCTCTATTAATTGGCCTCACCGTCACTCGACTATCCCCTCTCCAGTCCATACTTAATGCAGCAGCCAGGGTCATCTATCTGACTAATCGATACTCGGACGCATCCGCTCTTCGCCAGTCCTTACATTGGCTGCCCATTCATTATAGGATCCAATTCAAAGTACTTGTTCTCACCCACAAAGCTCTCCACAGTTCAGCACCCCCCTACATCTTCTCACTTATTTCTGTCCATTGGCCTAACCGACCGCTGCGCTCTGCAAACGACTTTCGACTAACCTCTGCACTAATCTGTACCTCCCACTCCTAACTCCAAGTCTTCTCTCGTGCTGCTCCTATCCTCTGGAATGCTCTACCCCAAGAAATCAGGACTGTCCACAATTTGCATAGTTTCAGGTGCTCCCTCAAAACACATTTGTTCAGAGCGGCCTATGATGTTCACTGATCAAAGTCATTCTATGTGTAAGTGTGCGTGTGTAGCCCATTCACTATCTCCATCCATCCCTCACTCCATCTAGATGGCTGGACCTTCATTGTAAATACACCATTGTAAATACACACCTGTACTTTGTATCTGCCCCACCTCATTGTAGATTGTAAGCTCTCACGAGCAGGGTCGTCTTATTTCATCTTATTTCGTCTTATTTTGCTTTAATTATTGTATTGTTAATGTTGTTACTTATGACTTGTGTTTTGAAAATGTTAAACTGTAAAGCACTGCAGAATATGTTGGCGCTATATAAATAAAGATTATTATTATTAACCGTGTTGCATTTGTAGCACCTGTGGGAAGTACAAACCAGTTTTTGGGGCACTACCAAAAAGGCCTTCAAAAGGAGAAAAGCCTGTCTTTCTATTTGCAGTGTGTCTGACTGAAAAGAGGGCAAGAGACAAGCATTCTACCCAGCTATTTCCTGTGCCTGTCATGGCCTTTTGAATATTCAGTTTAAATGTCCCATTTAGTCTTTCCACTTTCCCACTACTTTGTGGTCTATATGGTGTATGATATGTTTGCTGTATTCCCAGGGCTTGCATGACTTCCCTCATTACTTCTCCCTTGAAGTGTGTACCCCTAGCACTTTCTATGATTTCTGGGACACCAAACCTGCAGATCAGTTCTTTCATTAATTTGTCTGCAGTTTTTAGAAAAATATTCAGGATTGAGAGTCCTCAGTAGTTGATACCTTTTAATGGCTAACTGAAAAGATGGTAATACATTGCAAGCTTTCGAGACTACTCAGGTCTCTTCATCAGGCTAGACTAATACAAAATCTGAAGTCACATATTTATGCACAATACAGCCTAGAAAAAATGCAATAGGCTGTATTGTGCATAAATATGTGACTTCAGATTTTGTATTAGTCTAGCCTGATGAAGAGACCTGAGTAGTCTCGAAAGCTTGCAATGTATTACCATCTTTTCAGTTAGCCATTAAAAGGTATCAACTACTGAGGACTCTCAATCCTGAATATTTTTCTATCCACTGGCTAACACGGTACAAAGATATACATCTTTCCTGTATCTGCAGTTTTTAGCATTTGCGCATTTTACCGGATAGGCTTCCGGCCAACCAGAGAAGAGATCTACACATACTAGGACATTTGCATACACTCCTACCTTAGGTAGCTGTATGTAGTCAATCTGCAGTCTCTGAAATGGGTAGAGGCCAGGGTGTCACTTTCCTAGGGACTTTTACTGTTTTCCTGGGTTGTGCTGTGCACAGATGAGGCATGACTGTACAAGTTTTGCGGCTGCGTAACCGAAACCAGGAGCGATCCTGAATGCATTTACCATGGCACACATGTGACTTATTGAGGCGTGAGTGGGGCCATGTGCTGCTTGCACCATTACTGGGAACAGGGACCTCGGTAGACACAATTTCTCCTTATTCTCCCATACTCCATTTGAGTTTAGCTCAGCTCCCATTTTCCTCCAGTACTCCTTCTCTGTTTGGGCAGCATATTGCTGGAGGGATTTCAGGACATCTAGGCTCCATGTGGCTGGAATACGCTGACTCCCCGCCACCGTCCTCTGCTCTCTGCTACTTTAGCAGCCTCGTCCGCTCTTCTGTTGCCCTCTACCTCCACAGAATCACCTGTTGTGTGTGCTTTTACCTTGATGATGCCAACCTGGACTGGTAACATCAATGCTCCATCAATTGTTTCACCAGCTCTACATTTTTAATGGACTTACCAGCTGATGTAAGAAAAGCTTTGCTTCTCCAGATAGGGCCATAATCATGGGATATTACCCATGCATATTTCTAATCTGTGTAAATATTAGCGACTTTACAATGGGGATGGAACCTGATCAGAACCAGACAAGCAGACAGCAGCACAAGCACAAAGCACAGCAGAGTCAGACACACTCAGCCAAGGGTCAGAGTATAAATGACAAGGAATGGTCTCACAGTGAGGCTTTAAAAAGCTTCCCAGGTCCCAGAAAGAGGCCATCAGAGTTAACCCTGCAACTACCTATTCCATGAACCCAGTAAACTATGACACTGGTTTGTTCAACTCCTTTAGCTACTTTCAGGAGGTCTTTCAGATCTACATGTCTCCATTCAGGTCTGGCTGTCTGTAATGCATATCGTAAGCCTTTGTTCATACCATTAATGAATGCATTCACCAGTATGTTAACATCAAGTGGGTTTATGGAACTGTACTCCATGTCTGCCCATTTCAGCTGTATCTGTCCAAAGTGCATCTCTAAACTCTCTCCTTTTTGCTGTGTCACGTTAGTCAGGAGTACAGACTGCTCTGATTGTTTCACTGTAGCCCACTGTTTTAATAATTCACAGTATGTCTCCCCAGACCATGCAGATTTATCATCTATGCCCCATTCTTGATCATTTGTCACATCTGTATGTGTCCTAATTATGTGTCCTAGTACATCACCTGCCTTTAAACTCACCACATATGAATGAATCATCACATACCAAGTAACCGAGCCCTGCCCACTTCTGGCCAGATGCATCCAGGAACCTTTCCAATGTCATGCCACACATATAACACAAGATATATCATTACTCAATTAATTCAGTCTCAGACGTAGATTGAAATATCTATAACGCATCTGGCCTGGACCTCCCACAAGAACTAGAAAGGTAAAAATCCCTTGACACAAAATGGCGTGTGATGATTCATTCATATGTGCTCATTCGGGGATTTTTTTTTCTTCCATTTTTCAGTGGTCAGTTGATTTTAGAAAAACAAAATCACTCCGCCTTATTCAGCTCAAAGTGAGCTAAATAATGTCCTCTGTTACATACAGAGGACCACACCTAATGGAACCCCTCATCAATCAGGGACTTATTTATATCCCTTATACTCAATTACTCATCTCTCATCTCATTCAGAGGGTCTTATAGACATACATACAAGGATTCACACAGCCTGCCTATTTTGCACTTTGGAATTAACACAACTCATGAAACTACAGCAGTGTCCACTTACACCAAAGCCAACTTCTTAAGCAACAAAAACATTAAAAACCACAGATCTATATACAAAATACAGCCTCATATGATGTATTGCCAATCCAAAATGACCCCAGCTCTGTACTACCCAGTACACAGCCAGTTAGTATATTGACAGATAATACAGATGACAATTTTTATCTTATTACTCTTTTATTCAACTCGTACGGACATAAACAGACAAACACAAAACTCACTGGTGATGAAGGTTCTTTTGAACCGTGTTGTACAGCCTTTACCCAGAGATATGGAGACATCCAGAGAGATTGCAAGTGCAAAACAAAGTGTAAGAATAAAATGTCTCACCTTGCTGCAGCTGGATTTGCATGTCAATTCTCCCACAAAGCTCCCACATACGGATTCCGAATAGGCTGGTTACCACGGTCTCGCATTTGGGTGCCAAAACTGTTGTTTCTGTTTGCGTTCTGACCCAGAGTCAGGCATGCCTGATAACCAGTGAGGCAAAATTAGGAGGTTATGCCCTAAATTGACAAGCATGCTTGGAGACAAAGGATAATGCTCACAGGTTGTGGGCAAATCACTTTACCTGACATAATGAAACATGTGGCAATTTTTTATACCATTTACAACTAATGTAGCTCAATTTAATTCATGTAGCCACCCCCCATTACCCAGGGCCACATATTATTCACCATGCACCAAGAACCTGTTGTTTGCTGACTATTGAAAACATATAAGAGAAGAAGTGTGGTCTCCTTGAAGAGGAGACTACTAGACTGCTTGCATGACTAAACACATTCTAAACACATTCTAGCAATTAAAGGCAAAAGGCAAATTAAACCCAAACATTAGCCTTTCTATATCAAAGCTATACATGATCAACTGTCTAAATACACCAACTATTCTACTGATTTATTGAATTGCATTGCAGATGTCATGTTTTCTCCTAATCCACAATTATTTTTCATTTATGGGAAAATTATATTTTCAGAGTTGTGGTAACTCTATGGGATCCAAGTTTTCACCATCTTTTGCAAATATTTTCATGAATTGGTGGAAGGAGAAACATTTACTTTACTGATAATCCTTTCTTGTTGAATGTCTTTAGGTATGGACGCTTTATAGATGATATTCCCAGTATCTGGCAGTATCTGGCTGGTTGGTGAGGCGTCCATACCAAACTTTATCTCAAACATTAATAATAATTTTGTTAACACACATTTTTCATATTGTTTGCATCATAAAGTCATATCCTTCTTAAACATTCTCCTGATGGGCGATACAGGGGATGCAATTATTCTCTATGAACTTTTCAGAAAACTTATAGCAGGTAACTACATTTTCTTAGCTTACAGTTCACACCCGAAACATGTGTTAAACAATTTACCAGTTGGTCAATATGTTAAGCTAGGGGATGTTGCACAAAAATTACGGATATATATCTGAATGTCTCAATATTAGCTCCTCACTCTAAAGAAGAGGTTACTTTTCAGATGTCCTAAATAAAGCAAAAATTAAAGCTAATTCTAAAACTAGATTGGAATATCTTTCCCAAGAAAAAAATTAACCAAAATTGTCAGAATAAAAATGTTTTTAATGACAACAAAGTAGTTTTCGAACCACTCTTTTAAGTTTAAATATTAATATGAGAAAATCTGAAACTGGTGTCGGTGAAGTGTGGTCTGGGTCCTGGATACTGCTGACAGTGACAGGAGGGGTTTTATAAGCTAATTGTGTGCCTGCGGCCAGAGCATTTATAATTCCCTCACTGCAGCGTACTGGGTGGCCAGTCCACATTGAAGCAGCCGGCCGGTGACCAATTATCCTAGGTGTAGTTCCCTGACTGGCCTGAAGATAAAGGGTGTGCCGGAGAGCTGTGAGTTCCAAGGTGTAACTGAAAAGTGGGATATCCATAAATCCCGACAGCTTGTAACATTGTGGCAGAGGTGGGATAACCAAAATAAACCGCCCTCTGGTAAATTGTTAGGGCAAGACTAGCATGCAGTTTTTTTCATCACATGGTGCCAGTGGTGGGATAACTAAGATAAGACCCCTGTGCCTTTGATAGCTGTGTGTGGCTAAAGGTCACATCCCCCTGTCCGTGACATACCGGTGTCAGCGGTGAGATCATGACAGTAGGGAAAAGTCATGGAACAAAGGGGACCATCAACCTTCCATGTGGCACTCCCTCCTCCACAAGCCAGCCAAGCGAGCTCTTATATTCTGCATACTTTATTCTACAACTATTGTATTTGCATGTCTGACCATTGTATGTGTATAACCGTTGTGTATATAGTGTTTTTTCTATTGTGCCCTTAAGGTAATTAAATATATAATTTAATTGGCCTGCTCTTTTGACTCGATCCACGAATGCTCACCTTCGTGTTCTCGACTTAACTTTCCATGCTTCCTTGGGCTAGTTTCTGGACTGATATAATCCCTTTAACAGACCGGGCTTATACCTAAGAAGGAACTGGTGGCATTCCTACCAGGCTGTTCAGGTGCTGTTTCGCTGGTGCTAGTGAAGGGGGCGTGTCAGGGCTGTGAGCAACTGTGATGCCATGTCAGCGACTGCGTGGGCCACATCCTCTCACTCCATGTGCCTATCTGGACCCATGTGGATAAGGGGTGTTTATGTAAAACTGTGCAAAGCTGACCTTATGTGTCCCCAGGGGGTGTGGAACATCACGCTGGTGCAAGTGAGAACAGCGTACCACGTGATTCCTCGGACATAATAGTGACATAAGATGGGATGGCAAGATGTGAGTTTTTCACATGTGGTGACATTGGTGTGATTCTGTGTGATATCTCCAGTGCCATCCTTCACAGGAAGTTTATCATGAGTGGCTGCGATCAGCATATAAAGGCTATGATCTCAGATGCAGACTATGCTGATCGCAGCCATTCATGATAAACTCCACATAAGTGCTCTATTCTACATATGCAGTGACTGAAAAGACAAAGCAGTTAGTAATTGCTTTACTAATGCAGCACCTGGCTCCTGCAAAAGTGTTAAAACACTTTGTTACAGTATGTATGAATTTTTTAATTACACTGCTCAAATAAATAAAGGGAACACTTGGACAACATATTATAACTCCCAGTAAATCAAACTTCTGTGAAATCAAACTGTCCACTTAGGAAGCAACACTCAGACAACTGATGGAAATTATTGGCAATTATCAAAACACACTGAATAAAGGAGTGGTTCTGCAGGTGGGGACCACAGACCACATCTCAGTACCAATGCTTTCTGGCTGATATATTGGTCACTTTTGAATGTTGGTTGTGCTTTCACACTTGTGGTAGCATGAGATGGACTCTACAACCCACACAAGTGGCTCAGGTAGTGCAGCTCATCCAGGATGGCACATCAATGCGAGCTGTGGCAAGAAGGTTTGCTGTGTGTGTGTCAGCGTAGTGTTCAGAGGCTGGAGGCACCACCAGGAGACAGGCCAGTACACCAGGAGACGTGGAGGGGGCCATAGGAGGGCAACAAACCAGCAGCAGGACCACTACCTCCGCCTTTGTGCAAGGAGGAACAGGAGGAGCACTTCCAGAGGCCTGCAAATTGACCTACAGAAGGCGACAGATGTGTATATGTCTGCACAAACAGTTAGAAACCAACTCCATGAGGATGGTCTGAGTGCCCGACATCCACAGCTGGGGGTTGTGCACACAACCCAACACCGTGCAGGACTCTTGGCATTTGCCACAGAACACCAGGATTGGCAAATTCGCCACTGGCGCCCTGTGCTCTTCACAGATGAAAGCAGGTTCACACTGAGTACACGTGACAGACGTGATAGAGTCTGGAGATTCCATGGAGAACAATCTGCTGCCTGCAACATTCTTCAGCATGACCGGTTTGGCAGTGGGTCAGTAATGGTGTGGGGTGGCATTTCTTTGGAGGGAAACACATCCCGCCATGTGCTCGCCAGAGGTAGCCTGACTGCCATTAGGTACCGAGATGAGATCTTCAGACCCCTTTTGAGACCATATGCTGGTGCAATTGCCCCTGGGTTCTTCCTAATGCAGGACAATGCCAGACCTCATGTGGCTGGAGTGTGTCAGCAGTTCCTGCAAGATGAAGGCATTGAAGCTATGGACTGGCCCGCCCATTCCCCAGACCTGAATCCGATTGAGCACATATGGGACATCATGTATTGCTCCATCCACCAACGTCACTTTGCACTTTAGACTATCCAGTAGTTGGAGGATGCTTTAGTCCGGGTCAGAGGAGATCTCTCAGGAGACCATCTGCTGCCTCATCAGGGGCAAACCCAGGTGTTGTACAGTAGGGAGGTCATACTGTCACATGGAGGCCACAAACAATACTGAGCATCTTTTCCTTGTCATGATGAGGCATTTCCACTGAAATTGGATCAGCCTGTAATTTGATTTTCCACTTTGATTTTGAGTATCCTTCCAAATTCAGACCTCCATGGGATATTAATTTTGATTTACATTGATAATTGTTATGTTTTATTGTTCTGAACACATTCCACTATGCAATGAATAAAAACTTCAGAGAGATCTAGGATGTGGTATTTTAGTGTTCCCTTTATTTTTTTGAGCAGTGTATAATTATTTGCTTTAGCGCAAAGACCCTGCCCTGGTGACAGTTGGGACCATCTGTGCCTAGTCACATCAGAACTCAAACTTCCGGCACAGAAAAGTTGAAGGACAGGCAGAAAAGATACTGATGTGGACGGATCCTAGTCTACTGGACGGCTGAAGGAGCAGCTTGCTTCAAAGTGTGAGAGAGAGAATTGCACATGCTCAGCCACTAGAAGTGAAAACGGACATAGCGACTAGCAATATTAACACTAGGGGGAGCTAAGCTAAACAGCAAAGGTACATAGCTTTTGAATAGAGCAAAATTGTTAATATATTTAAATTGAAAAAGGTTTTATTTCCTGCAGCAGTAATTGCGTATATTTTTTTAATGAGAATACAAATTTATTAACCAAAAACCAGGGGAAGAGTCTTGAGGAGATCATTTGCATATTCCCAGTGCCTTCTGGGAAAAGTGAAGAGTCTCCGCGAGCTCAACGATCACTGGGTTTTGGCCGTTGCAGCTGAAAAGAGGAAATCGGAAAACCAGGGGAAGAGTCTTGAGGCGATCATTTGCATATTCCCAGTGCCTTCTGGGATAAGTGAAGAGTCTCCGCGAGCTCAACGATCACTGGGTTTTGGCCGTTGCAGCTGAAAATATTAAATCGGAAAACCAGGGGAAGAGTCTTGAGGAGATCATTTGCATATTCCCAGTGCCTTCTGGGATAAGTGAAGAGTCTCCGCGAGCTCAATGATCACTGGGTTTTGGCTGTTGCAGCTGAAAAGAGGAAATCTTTTGGCTCATCTTTCATTGTTTTAAGAAATCTCAGTATGGAAGAGGCCAGGAGCCATTTGGTGAGCTGCATTTCTTGCTACATGTTCACAGACTTACCAGTGGAAAAGCCAAACTTCACATGCCACAAATGCAAGCTTGTGTCCCTGTTGGAGGAAAAGTTGCAAAATCTCGAAGAGAGGTTAGCTACGTTGAAGATCATTAAGGAAGGTGAAAAGTTCTTAGACAGAGCAGAATTATCTCTTCATGTTACAGAAAGAGAAGAAATTCGAAAGTGCACCTGAAGAAACAGAGGAATGGAGACATGTGACCCAGAGAAGCAGGAGGATCAGGAGCCAGTCAGCACCCATACTTCTCAGGAACCAGGCTCTCACGCAGGAAAACAATGAAGAAATACATCAGGATAAGACTTTGCCCACAAACAGCAACCTTGTACGCCTTCAGAGTCCTCCTGGATGGAGAAAGAAAAATGTTGTGAAGAAGAAAAGGAGAGTGGTGGTCATGGGGGATTCCCTGTTGAGAGGAACAGAGGCCGCTATCTGCAGACCGGATATAACTTCAAGAGAAATGTGCTGTCTTCCAGGTGCAAAAATTAAAGATGTGTCTGACAGGATATCAGGACTCTTCAGACCTACAGATGACTACCCATTCCTGCTACTACATGTGGGGACAAATGACACCGCAAGAAACGACCTGGAAACCATCTGCAGAGACTTTGATGACTTAGGCAAGAAAGTGAAAGAACTGGGAGCACAGGTGGTCTTCTCTTCCATCCTCCCAGTGGATGGCCATGGAACAAGGAGGTGGAATAAGATTCTGCAGGTGAACAACTGGCTACGTCGATGGTGCCGTCAGCAACTATTTGGATTTATGGATCACGGAGTGAATTACCTTTACGATGGACTACTTGCTAGAGATGGGGTGCACCTCATGAAGACTGGAAAACATGTATTTGGAAGTCGCCTTGCTACACTGGTAAGGAGAGCTTTAAACTAGAACAACATGGGAAGGGAAGCAAAAGACCAGAAAAAGCCATACACCTGACAAATACTATTGAGAACTCTGCTATTAGAAGTGGAAAGGAAGAACAAAGACAAACAAATCTAATTAATACAAATATTGGAGAAAGAGAAACCAATCACACACTAAAATGTTTCTATACAAATGCACAAAGCATGGGCAACAAACAAGGAGAATTGGAACTACTAATGCAGGAAAAGAAATATGATGTCATTGGAATCACTGAAACTTGGTGGTACAATACACATGATTGGAATACAAGACTAGAAGGATACAACTTTTTTGCAAGAAACAGACTTGATAAACGAGAAGGAGGTGTCACATTGTATGTTAGAAACACGTATATCTGCACAGAGATTGAAGCTTCAGAGACTGTGAGATCTGTGGAAACTGTTTGGGTAAGAATACAAGGACAGAACAATGGAAAGGACACCATTGTAAGCATTTACTACAGGCCGCCTGTGCAAGCTGAAGATATGGATGAGCACTTTATGCATCAAATGGCCAAGTTCTTCAAAAAATATGACATAGTTGTCATGGGAGATTTCAACTATCCAGACATTTGTTGGCAATCTCTCTCAGGCAAAACTAACAGGTCAAGGAAATTCTTATCCTCTCTTGCTGACAACTTTATCTTCCAAAAGGTAGGGGAGAAAACAAGGGTAACTGCTACCTTGGATCTAATCCTTATAAACAGGGAGGAAATGGTTGAGAAGGTAAAAGTGGCTGGGACCCTAGGAGGTAGCGACCATGCTATTTTAGAATTTTGGATAACTAGAGGAGGAAGACCTGTGAAGACTCAGACGACAAGGTTAGATTTCAGAAAGGCAGATTTAAGGGATTCAGAAAGAGAATTGGAGGGATCCAATGGCTGGATATCCTTAAAGACAAAAATGTCCAGGAAGGATGGGAAATCTTGAAAAATGAAATTCTCAAAGCACAATTGTTAACAATTTCGAAAAGAGGGAAGAATATGAAGCATTTAAGGAAGCCAGGATGGATGAACACAGAACTTAAGCACATGCTAAAAAGGAAGAAAAAAATGTTTATAAGATGGAAAGAGGGAGGCATATCTAAAGAAGAATATCATGCTGTCTGCAGAACCTGCAGGGCACAAATCAGATTCTTAAAGCTGACAATGAATTGAGGCTTGCAAGAGATGTCAAAAGCAATAATAAAGGATTTTGGGGATATGTCAAAAGTAAAAGAAAAGTCAAAGATGCTATAGGATTTTTACAGGATGAAAATAATGAAATGGTAAGACAGGATGTTGAGAAGGCCGAACTTTTAAATTCCTACTTTGCATCTGTTTTCTCTCAGAAAGGAAATGTAACATCAACTGTTCTTTATTGTCATATTAAGGGAATAGAAGAATCCAGGATATCTATAAACAGAAAGATAATGAGGAAACACTTAGCTAACCTAAATGAATTCAAGTCTCCAGGTCCAGATGAATTACACCCCAGAGTACTGAAGGAGATAGCAGAAGAAATTTTTGAACCCCTCTCCATAATCTTTGAAAATTCTTGGAGAACAGGAGAAGTCCCAGAAGACTGGAGAAGAGCAAATGTTGTTCCTAACTTCAAAAAGGGGAAGAAGGTGGACCCAGGCAACTATAGGCCGGTGAGTCTGACTTCTATACCAGGAAAGATCTTTGAACAAATTATTAAACAACATGTATGTCAGTACCTGGATAGGAATAAAGTGATTAAACAAGGTCAGCATGGGTTTGTAACTAATAAGTCATGTCAGACTAACTTAATTTCCTTCTATGACGGAATCACTGATTGGGTGGATCAGGGAAATGCTGTAGATATAGTATATCTTGACTTCAGCAAAGCATTTGACAAAGTATCTCATACAATCCTTATTGAAAAAATGACTAAGTATGGAATGGACAAGGTAACTGTTAGGTGGATTAATAACTGGCTTAGTGATCGGACCCAAAGAGTGGTCGTAAATGGCTGCACATCCAGTTGGAAGAATGTCTCAAGTGGGATACCACAGGGCTCTGTCCTGGGCCCTGTATTGTTCAACATCTTTATCAATGATTTAGATGAAGGAATTGATGGTAAACTGATTAAATTTGCTGATGACACAAAGCTAGGAGGGATAGCTAATACTAGAGAAGAGAGAGGATTCAGAAAGATATAAATAAACTGGAGAAGTGGGCAGCAACTAACAGAATGGTTTTTAACAGGGAGAAATGCAAAGTACTACATCTGGGCAATAAAAATGAAGAAAGCATATACAGAATGGGAAGAATAGGGCTAAGTGACAGCACATGTGAAAAAGACTTGGGTATACTAATAGATCACAGACTGAATATGAGTCAACAGTGTAATGCAGCAGCAAAAAAGGCAAATGCAATTCTAGGATGTATTAACAGAAGCATACAGTCTAGATCACGTGAAGTCATTATTTCCCTCTACTCCTCTTTGGTCAGACCTCATCTGGAATATTGTGTCCAGTTTTGGGCACCACATTTTAAAAAAAACATCAACAAACTGGAGCAAGTTCAGAAAAGAGCGACCAGAATGGTGACCGGTCTGCAAACCCTGTCTTATTAGGAAAGGTTGCAGGATTTGGGAATGTTTAGTTTGCAAAAGAGAAGACTGATAGGAGACTTAATAGCTGTCTACAAATATCTAAAGGGCTGTCACATTGTAGAAGGATCAACTTTATTCTCATTTGCACAAGGAAAGACTAGAAGCAATGGGATGAAACTGAATGGGAGGAGATACAAATTAGATATTAGAAAAAACTTTTTGACAGAGTGATCAATGAGTGGAACAGGCTGCCACGAGAAGTGGTGAGTTCTCCTTCAATGGAAGTCTTCAAACAGAGGCTGGACAGACATCTGACTGGGATGATTTAGCGAATCCTGCTTTGAGCATGGGGTTGGACCAGATGGCCCAGGAGGTCCCTTCCAACTCTACGATTCTATGAAATTCACTTACCTTGAATTGAGTAAATTGGTGATTAGATGACTGCCATACGCCTGAACCATAAACAAACAGCAAAAGTTTGAAAAGCAGAAAAAAAGTCTAGTCACTGCCGCCATCTGGTCCAACTCTTAATTTCTCCACCACAAGCCATATGTTCTCTTTAGCCCAGTACTTTAGAATGCAAGTAGGCCTCTTCTGTTACTGCATGTGGCATGTTATGATATTACAGAAATAGTGACCTCTCAGGCGTGGTCCCTGCCACGCATGTACGAGGTGTGTGGAGTGGAGCCGCACATGTACGAGGTGTACGGTGCGGAAATGTGCGTGTATTTTGGCATGGGGAGCCCCATTTAAAAGTTTGCAATGGGGCCCATAACTTTGTAGTTACATCACTGCTTTAGACCATGACTGGGCCTCAGAGGTCACTGTATGTCGCAATTCCATCATGTCACAATATGCAATATGCTGTTGTCTATGAGGACTGGAGTGAACAGGCTGGAAGATGTGGTGCAGAATAGGGGTAGAAAGAGTTGACAGTGGTGGGACCAGACAGGTTAGTGGTGAGATGAGTATAAGTTTTTCTTTATTTTTAACTTCATGCATTTATTAGTCTATAAGGAAGAAAAGAGAAATTGCAAAGAAGGAAGGAAGAGGAGACTAAAATGTAGCTATTTGCTTTTCCCATAGGATCAGGGCATACTCTAAAGGGGGTTTTACACGTAGCGATATCGCTAGCAATATCGCTAAAGCATCACCGATTTGGTGACGCAGCAGCGATAATGCTAGCGATATCGCTATGTGTGATACTTACCTCCGACCGGCTCCCCCGCTGTCTGTCGCGATCACGCGAGATCGCGCAGCTCCATTTCTCATTGGGCGCTTCCTGCTGGCGCCGATGAGCAACGCGTGGACGCAGCCGGGAGGGCGTCAGGATCGCTTCGTCTGAAAGGTAAGTAACGACCGCTGTATCGCTGCTGCATCGCTTAGAGATCTGCCTGTTTGGCAGCTCACTAGTGACTATTTAGCGATGCACCAGCGATCCTGACCGGGTCATATTGTGGTCGGGATCGCTGGTGCATCGCTAAATGTAAAGGGGCCTTAAGTGCCTAACCTGATTTCTTCTTTCACTGCCAATCATCTTAAATATGACAATGAGGAAGGGAAGATTCCTGCTTAATCATCAGTATACTATGATTAAGGGTACGCTCACACTTGTGTATATTCTCTTATAAGAGAGAATCAAGCTGAATATGCTAATAACACTGGGCTCAAATTCTGTCAGAGTTTGAGCCAAGTGTCATCTAACTGTGATCTGATTCTCAAACATAAAAGAATTGCAGCATAGGTGCAGAAAAGATGGAAAACGTAATTTCCCCATCTGCAGTAATCGGACTGCAATCAGATGACATCCCAGTGCAGTCTGAAATTTTACACACTCCCATAGATTTGTGTGAGTAGGAGTGAACGAAATATCATAGCCACTCGCAGAATTCTGCAATTGTTTTCTCATGCCGAATCGGCATGAGAAAATAATTGCAGATCTTCACTGTCCCATAGTATAATATAAGGCTGATAGCTGTCCAATAAGACATCAGCACTCGGCAGTGTTATACTCCTGTGTGAGTGGGTCCTAAGGGTGGCTAGCATCAGAAACAAGTCAGGCTTTTAATTTTTCTATGAATTCTTTTGTTTTTATGTATTGCTAATAAAGATTCAATTTTTTATATTGCCAAATGGATCTGCTGAATCTTCCCTACCTCATCATTGCTTTTGCTGTGCGCACCATTTTTCTACTTCTCAACCATTTCATCTAACCAGCAAGCGTGGTGAGCTCTGTCCTTTTTTTAATCACAAATCTCTGTTATTCTATGGGAATTTGACTTCTGTTAGGAACTCATTCATTATATGGAATGGAAATACAACACGTATCAATTGCAAGAGTCTGTTATTTTCTCTGTGGCTCCTCTAAGTGATATCCTCTTTTCTTCTTTTTTATACCATTTGCAGTAGAGTTAAGAAGGACTATAATATTTGTGGCGGCATTCAGTTGACTCATGAAATGGGAACGGTCATGGCTATTTTGACATGATTCGTATTACTTTTCTAATTTTGTGAGCGCTGTTTTTGTGTTTTAAATTTTTTTAAATATCGTATTCCCTTTGAATGATACAATAATATCAGTTTTGGAGGGTTTTTTTGGCTTATGTTTTCTATTTGGCAAAACATTGCAATTGTCACATACCAAATTGTTCATTCTGTACAATAGCTGTATTGATTAGGCGCGTGGCGTTGCCTACATAGTGTTTATTGTTGCTTGGTGGTTCCAGTCGTTTTGTTCACTGACAGGGCTACAATCAGTATGCGAAACATCCTGGTCCTTTTTCAGACAATACTAGAGTTTGGAAATGCTTTCCTTAATCTGTTTTATTATGTGCTGTATTGTATTTTTATGTAGTAGAACTCTATGTCCTGGATAAACTCAAGCTGTGCAGAGCAATCAATGATTACTTTTAGCAGTAATGCGGCAAAGTGGAGAATCTGTGTTTGGCCGCGATTTAAATGTCTTTACAGCTATATTTATTCAGAAGCAATTTTTTTTTATGATTCAGCAACAAAGGAAGGAAGAAAACATTTAAATTCTGTATGTGATTTTTTTGCAGTGGATATTTGAAAAGGACAATGATTTTCTATTTTTTTTAAGTAGTGAACTGATATAAAGATATTCTAGTCCCACATTTCAGGTAAATACAATTACAGAAATTTGAAACATACAGCTCTGGCAAAAATTAAGAGACCACTTTCAAATGTTCGGTTTGTTTGATTTATCCCTTTATAGGTATATTTTTGAGTAAAACGTAAACTGTTCTTTTAGTCTTTAAACTTCTGACAACATGTCTCCGAATTTCCAAGCAATAAATGTTGTATTTTTTATGTGACAAAGAAAAATGGTCATAATAAAAAAACGGTGCTTTCAGACCTCAAATAATGCAAAGAAAAAAAGTTCATAATCATTTAGAAACAGCAATACTAATGTTTTAACTCAGGAAGAGTTCAGAAATCAATATTTTGTGGAAAAACCATGATTTTTAATCTTATCTTTCATGCGTCTTGGCATGCTTTCCACCAGCCTTTCACACTGCTTCTGGGGCAAAAATTTAAGCAGTTCTTCTTTGTTTGATGGCTTGGGACTATCCATCATCCTCTTGATTACATTCCACAGGTTTTCAATAGGGTTTAGGTCTCGAGAATGGGCTGACCATGTCAGGGTTTTGATGTGGTGGTCTATTTTGGAGTTTTGATTTATTTTTCTTTATGGCATTTGTTAAGGGAAGAATATATGGCACATGAATATATACAAGAATCAAAACTGTATCACTATATGGACGCTTTGCTGGATATTGGGATCATGTTGCTTTAAGATACTTCTGATTTTCTTATATTTTCTTAGAGTTGTTTCTGTATGGTATCACTCACCTAAGCTTCATCAAATATTGAATAAACTGGGTGGACCAGGGTAAGCCAAGCTAGAAAACAATACTTGTGTATATAAGTATTGTTTAGCAATATGGGAGCAGTAAACGGTAACCCAGAAATGTACATAATGATTGTGTAGCGACCTGGGAAAAGCAAATAGTAACTGGAAACATGTCCATGATGTAACTGATGATGTAGCTCAAATTCTGTTATAAAAGCTGTACACGTTTGATTAAAGACAGAGAAGAATCATACTGACACGATACCCTCTTGTCTTGTGTATTCTTTTCTCGAGTATACGTATACCTTGTGCCAAAGCTACAATTCGGCCACAGACAATTAAGACGGGTCGCACCTTAGTGTGACAGAATCATCAGTTGGCGCTCAAACAGTGGGGCTCAGGACGATACCAGATGATCACAGCCGCAACAAAATCTCCCCCCAGGACGGACGTCTTTCCAGCGGGACGAGACTGCAGCTCGAGACCTGGTGAGAAAATATATCATCTTACCTAACCTTCTGTATTCACGTCCGGCTGGGAGGAGATAGTTGGCTGTCTTCTCTGAACCCTTAAACTGACCACGTTTGAAAGTCCTGAGCCTACGGACCCGGTCAGGTATATAATTCCTTAATTGTCTGTGTGTATTGTCCGGTCTAACCAATTCAGAGGGTGTGTCTAGAATCTGTCAAGTATCTGATAAAAACTATTTCATACTGCACTAGCGCTACTAGAAACAAAACAGAGCAGAGTACAAAGGGGGTGTTCACACTGGGTTATCACCCTGGTTCCGACCTTAGAAGGTCAAAGAAGTTATAGGTATAGATATATACATATAGGTGCTCACGTCCGGCCATACGCCCACGGTATAAACTGGGCCCGGTGACGTGAATGACACGGTATATACATTTTTAAGGAAAGAGGTGATTACTAATTTTTCCCCCTCTGCTGAAATATCAACCACCTATCTAGAAGTGATTACCACTATTTACTATACCTAAAGTGACAAAAAGCCCAGCCCTAGTTGCCTTGGTAACAAAAGAACAGTGAAAGGGATAAGGAATACATTCATAATAGCTTTTTTTTATGTTTGAAGTATTGATGCATTGTTGTGACACGCCTGTCCGCAGCTCTCATATTGAATATACTGCCATACTGGTTAGACTGCTATTTCAGCTGCATTTCCTGAATGCAAAGTGTTTAACAATCACGCTACATTATCTGTATTTGGTCCGGAGGATATAAAATATAGAGTGTAATAAGTTGTTTTATAGTATACACACAGTAACCCTTCAAGCATATTTATAATTACTGTAATCTAAAAGTTTAATTGTCTGCCTTATCTGCTTTGCCTCTCTGCTTTGCTGTTTTGGTTGTTTGCATACGTGATTGTTACCTCAGCCAGCCTGAAAAGGAAAAAAATATAGATAGGGAGACGTACTGAGCAAATTCACTGTCACTCTGGTTCCGGTCCTGCTCTCTGCTTGACCGATGATCGCAGAAGTCTGAACTGTGTCTCTCCCAGTGGGCAAGTGGGAGTAGGGGCTTGATTACTCTCAGTGATTTTCCAACCTCTAAGTGGTTGGTGACTTCTTGCGGGTTTCCCACCGGACATCATCTGGCTAAGATGATGGTGTTTTAGCTGTAGCATAGGTTCATAAGTTATATGGGTGGAAGGGTAATTTCAATTACCGTGTTGATGTGACTGAGTGATTGCTCTCTCCCTGAAAAGTATGGTTTGCCCAGGTGTAGATTTTTCACCTCTACAAATCAGGCTGGCATATGGATAGGTAAATTGCGAATTGTTTTGGTGTCAAGGATTCGCAGTATTTGATGTCAGTACCAGTTTTAAATTCATTGTCTTTTGTAGTGTGTATAATTTGCAGGATGCGTACTAGCATGTTGTTAAAATTTTTGAATGCATTCTATGTGTGTATACATATATATGTTGTGAAATTAGAGAATTGGATAAACTGGTTTTGTTCTGCATACTATAATTATAAGGTTAGTTGGTTCAGGTAGAAAGAGAATTACTTGAATGGTAATTGCTTGATTTGTACAGATATCTCTGTGAGATCCGAGGTCTATTGTTACTTTTTAGTTATTGTTTTACTAATGTCACTACATTTCTCTATGAGATGGTTTTCTTTGAAATATTTTAGAGCGAAAGTTTTGAGGAAACAGAAATTTTAACAATTTATCAGGTATTTTTATACTACGCAGTTTCTGGATACACGAGATTTGTGAAATACTCTGGTGTTAGTTGTTGGTTAATTCCCTATATTACTGTGTTCAAGATAGCTAGACATCACTATGTTCACTGAAGACCCCTTTACTCGGACATAAGGAGTACATACAGCTTTTACAGTCACATATCCCACTGTTCATAACCCCGTGAGAATTTGTTTCAAGACGCCCACATACATATGTTTTTCAGATATACTCAGAATTCAGATGATAGAATGGGTGGGAGCAGTCAGTCAATATCTATAAGACAGATATGACCCATAGTGGAGTGAGAAAGAAAATGTACGTTAAGAAACCCTCCGATCACGAGGGGAGGAGCATTAGATAAGAAGGGATAGAAGAATGTGTTAATGAGTGGAGAGCAGCGTCCCAGCCTCAGGTATTATGAGGTGTTACAGGACCCTGAAGCATTTTATAAGATGGCAGAGGAAGTTAGGAAAAAAGGCATGAGGAGAGGAATATAACAAGATTGCTGAATTTTGTGCAAAACAAATATTTACACAGGAAGATGTCAGTTGCAATATCTGCATTACATTCATTTATACTTCTATATACATTCCCGATGACTGGACGTGTGCCAGCTGTCAAACGCAGAATGCAGAATATCGTGAGACTTGTTCTGACTGTCAGATGACCAACCCAAAGAGCCGTACCTTCTTTCCAACTATTTATATAGACGGCACGTCTTGTGCTACATCCTGTCCAGCATCCATTATAGTTTTATTAATTAATGTAATTTATGAAAAGAATAATGAAGAAAAAGATGAATATGACATGGAGGTATATAATTAAACAGAACAGGAGGAGACAGGAAATAAATAGCTCAGACTGATAATCTACAGTATTTATCGTTATATGGTGAGGGGACATAATCATCATCATCATCATCTTTTAAGCCTCAAAGCTCATTCTTTTGTACACAATCTACTCCACACAAGGACTCCGGGAAATATGCAGGGAAAAGGAGAACCTGTGGATAATTTCTTCCACCAATGTAACAAAAAGTTTCTGGATCTCAGATTTGAAATACTCTTGCAGCCCCCCCACAAAAATACAATAGAGAAACAACATCTCTCACCCAGACAGAGGTTGAGGATACTCCTCTCAAATTCCTGGTGGGTCCCGATGCAATCAGAAGATTGATCAGGGACATTGATCTACTTGCTGAAGAAGTATGTAGTCTTTTCTTTTTTTTTTTTTTTACAGGACACATCTGTAGATCATGTGGGCGTTGAACTAATGGCACTGATTCCAGATTCAATATTGGCAGGCTGAAAATCCAGTTTGTAAAGGTGGGGCAGAAGCCAGTAGCCCAGCTGCCAAGGAAATTGCAATATTTACCCTCCATTTCATAATTTGCAATTATTTCTATGAAGTTATGGATAATACATGACTTATGTGCTGTCAATGAAGTTATAGTACTGAACACATCTATGGTACCAAACCCACACACTATGTTTTGTTTTTATCAATTCTATTTATTTTTCTATGGTTCACGGTGATTGACCTGGCCAATGCTTTCTTCAGTTTATTTCTACATGCTGCAAGCCAGTACCTGCTTGTTTTCACACGAGGGCCAGCAATATATTTGGACTATGATGCTTCAAGGGGCACAGTATAGCCTCTCTATGTTCACCCGAGCCATGACCACGGTCCTGGAGCCCTGGAAGAGGATACATCCCACAGCCACTTTTTTTTTTACAATACATATGGATGACATATGGATGACCTCCGACCCTGACTGAAGACAGCCAAGACAATACTGCTCTTCTACACAAGCAACCTTTTTATAACTATTTTAAGGTTAACCAAAGAAGGTATCGGTGTGTTTTATATGCTAAATTGCAATCACATTTTCACAGCTCTAGGACTGCCACGCTATACTGAACTGTTTTGTCTGTTTGTCATGAAGAAGCCTGACCATGTAAATGGAGTCCTAACACAGCTTCACGGAGGAAGACAATGCCCTCCTGGCTTCTACTCTCCAAAACCTGACCAAGTGACTCGTGAAGTCCAAACCTGCATGAGAACCGTGTTTTCAACCCACCTGTGCTGGATAAAGCATCTGATATTTCTGTCTGCAATGCCCTACTCTGCTCCCGGACAACGTCACCATCTCCAGATGTGCTGTCCATAATCCAGCTACTCTTCTACCTCTGCCAAAGGGGGGAGGAAGATGGAGGATGAAAACCACATCTCTGACACATTAGTGGAAGAGGTAGTCGACTCTGAAATGGCTGAACGCGATTGTCTTGCTGTCATGAGGCAAGAGAACACCTGGAAGATCCTGACCTGATGCTCTTTGTGGCTAGACCAAGGTATGCAGACCAAGAAGGCCGTTCGCACACTGGTATAGCAGTAGCCACAGAAGTAACTTGCTGCCAGCAAAACCACTGCCTACATCCAAAGGCAGGACTGCGGGCCTTGACAGAAGCATACGAGAGGTCCACTCAACATGAAGCTGTCAAGATCAATCTGGAGGGAAAGAGGCTTCATCACGGCTAACGGAACGCCAGTCTGACACCACAAAGCCATACAAGAATTAATGGAGTCCTTGTTGATGCCAGGAAGAGTTGCGGTGGTAAAAGTAAAAGCACACACACTGGAGACACTTCAAGGGAAGCAGTGGGCAACAGACTAGCTGAAGTAACAGCAAAAGAAGCAGCAGTAATACCGGTTGACACGGAAACAGAGGAAAAGGAATAACACTCCAGAAACAAGTATCCAAGGAAGAAAAGAAGAAATGGACCTAAGATGAAGTTATACAGGATGAAATACGCCTAAGGATGAACAAGGAAAATTTAAGGCCTCGAACAAAACTCTACATACTTGATGCTATACAGGAAACAGGGGTCATAGCATAAGAGTTTAGTCTTTCCCTTGGGTCACATACACGCACAAGTGTAATTGCCTATATGTAGACTAAGTTTAAAAACATGTGACTAAAATGCATTTTCGAGTCTTTTCATCCATCCCAGATCCTGAGGACATAGGAGCCCACCAGATCCTGCCCGGTGACTGAGTCCTCATCACCAAGAGGTTCAACAGACGTACCCTTGAACCTAGAGATGACAGCCTGTTCCAAGTCCTGTCAACTATCGCAGCAGTCCATGGGTCCTCGCTTCCCACTGCAAGGAGATGCCGGATCCAGAGTCCAGTAGCGGCTGCCACTCTTCATCCATCTGGCACTTATCCTTTTTCCTAGCTCAAGGGGTAGTCAGTCACCAAGGGGTAGTCACTCATGAGAAGGGCATACTGACTTTCTGGTATAATGTCTCCACCCCAAGAGTAACATATCAATTTGACTACTGTCTCACAATAAGAATGTCCAGGCCCCATGGCACAGTTTCATATCAGGTTTAATACACAATTCATCTGTGTCACTACTGCTGAAATAGGGGAAGGTTCAAACTGGGAGGATTAGTCTCTTGTTGGGTGGCACACTGGTGAAAGTGACTGGAGACATCAACCAGCCCAGGCCCTACAGCGAAGGGACAAATGGGGAATAAGCCTATTAAGTCGCATGACCCTGTCCAAAGCCCATTTTAAGGGTCAGAGTGGCCTTCCAGATTCAATACTCCCTGTCACTGCCACTCACTGCCCCAAGGAGGGATGCATAGTTCTGTACCTTACTATTGACAACCCTTCAGAGTATGAGCAAGGGTTATATGTACTAGGCTCAAGTACTAAACTTGGGAGGGAAAATGGTGACACAAAAGGTAAATTTTGGCTAAGAAGCATAGATACCAGTGGGGGCACACAGGGAGCACCTGACAAATTCAAAGTCGAGAACGAGACAATAGTTGTGTTTAAACCCACCATCCCCGCAAATAAGAATGCAAAGCGGATAAACTATTTATACAATAATCAACAACGGTTTATAAAATACACTGGGGATGCCATAAAGGCAATTATTGACCCATTAAGTTTGCAAAAGTTATTTTATGTCCTTTGATCATATTTTCTTTAATTCTATGCTGCATAGTGCCATGCCTTAAGAAAATGATGATGAAAACTATGGAAACCACAGTGATGACCATGCATGCCGATTTTGAAGATCCCCTGTATGAAAGATGTCCCAATGAAAACATGCAAGCACCACCTCCGGAATATGCCTGCTTGAAGCAAGCCAATGAGGGAAAGTCCAGGATCTGACTTCCTCCTGTGCAAAGTCCGTTAGGAGGGGGTCCATCTACTAGAGATGGGTCGTCTCGTATATACGGTGAAGATTAGTTAGTTAGGTTCCAGCATTGTTGAGATAGGTAGGCCGGGAGGACAGATCGATAGGTTCGACGAGATTAGGATTTTGATTTTGCATATCTCCAAAGGAGGGACTGTTAAGGGAAGAATATATGGCACATGAATATATACAAGAATCAAAACTGTATCACTATATGGACGCTTTGCTGGATATTGGGATCATGTTGCTTTAAGATACTTCTGATTTTCTTATATTTTCTTAGAGTTGTTTCTGTATGGTATCACTCACCTAAGCTTCATCAAATATTGAATAAACTGGGTGGACCAGGGTAAGCCAAGCTAGAAAACAATGCTTGTGTATATAAGTATTGTTTAGCAATATGGGAGCAGTAAACGGTAACCCAGAAATGTACATAATGATTGTGTAGCGACCTGGGAAAAGCAAATAGTAACTGGAAACATGTCCATGATGTAACTGATGATGTAGCTCAAATTCTGTTATAAAAGCTGTACACGTTTGATTAAAGACAGAGAAGAATCATACTGACACGATACCCTCTTGTCTTGTGTATTCTTTTCTCGAGTATACGTATACCTTGTGCCAAAGCTACAATTCGGCCACAGACAATTAAGACGGGTCGCACCTTAGTGTGACAGAATCATCAGCATTAACTGCTTGGGTGAAATAATTTTTTAAAAATCAGAATTTTACAAATGTGGTGATATAAAATACATATAAATACATACTAGCAACATTATATTTTACAGTGCAAGCGATCAAACTATCACAGGTTCAATTCCCCAAGAAAAATTAAGAAATGAAAAGTAATAAATATAATTGGAACAAATATAAATATATATATATATATATATACAGTATATATATATATATATATATATATATATATCAAAAAAGGGCAGCACTACCAAAATTAAATAGTTAATAATAATAATAATCTTTATTTATATAGCGCCAACATATTCCGCAGCGCTTTACAGTTGAACAGTTTCAAACACAACAGTCATAAGTAACAACGTTAACAATACAATAATTAAAGCGAAATAAGACGACCCTGCTTGTGGAGCTTACAATCTACAATGAGGTGGGGGAGATACAAAGCATAGGTTTGTATTTACAATGATGTATTTACAATGACGGTCCAGCCATCTTCAGGGGGTGGGGGTTAGATGGAGATAGTGAATGGGCTACACACACACAAACATAACATGACTTTGATTACTGAATGTGATAGGCCGCTCTGAACAAATGTGTTTTGAGCGAGCGCCTAAAACTATGCAAATTGTGGATGGTCCTAATATCTTGGGGTAGAGCATTCCAGAGGATTGGCGCAGCACGGGAGAAGTCTTGGAGTCGGGAGTGGGAGGTACGGATTAGGGCAGAGGTTAGTCGAAAGTCATTTGCAGAGCGCAGCGGTCGGTTAGGCCAATAGACAGAAATGAGGGAGGAGATGTAAGGGGGTGCCGCAATGTGGAGAGCTTTGTGGGTGAGAACAAGTACTTTGAATTGTACCCTGGAATGAATTGGCAGCCAGTGCAACGACTGGCGAAGAGCGGACGCGTCTGAGTAACGATTAGCCAGATGGACAACCCTGGCTGCTGCATTAAGGAAAGACTGGAGAGGGGAGAGTCGAGTGAGAGGGAGGCCAATTAATAGAGCATTACAGTAGTCCAGGCGGGAGTGGATCAGGGCGACAGTGAGAGTTTTTGTTGTTTCCATGGTGAGAAAAGGGCGGATTCTAGAGATGTTCTTTAGGTGTAAGCGGCATGAGCGGGCAAGAGATTGTATATGGGAGGTGAAGGAGAGATTGGAGTCAAACATAACACCCAGACAGCGCGCCTGCTGTCGGGGTGTTATTATGGTGCCACCCACAGAGAGGGAAATGTCAGATTTAGGGAGGTTAGTAGATGGCGGGAGCAGAAGAAGTTCAGTTTTGGAGAGGTTGAGTTTCAGATAGAGAGCAGACATGATGTTGGAGACTGCAGACAGACAGTCAGTGGCGTTCTGTAGTACAGCGGAGGTAAGGTCAGGGGATGATGTGTACAGTTGTGTGTCATCAGCATAAAGATGGTACTGAAAGCCAAATCTGCTGATGGTCTGTCCAATTGGGGCCGTATAGAGAGAGAAGAGAAGGGGGCCAAGGACTGAGCCCTGAGGTACCCCAACAGTGAGAGGAAGAGGAGATGAAGTGGAGCCAGAAAACAGAACACTGAAGGAGCAGTCGGAAAGATAGGAGGAGAACCAGGAAAGAGCAGTGTCCTTAATGCCTAGTGACTGGAGCCTAGAGAGTAGGAGAGGATGGTCATCAGTGTCGAAAGCTGCAGAAAGGTCGAGAAGAATGAGCAGAGAGTGGTCACCATTACGTTTTGCTGTCAGAAGGTCATTGGTCACTTTGATGAGTGCAGTTTCTGTCGAATGTAGGGGGCGGAAACCGGACTGTGAAGGGTCTAGGAGGGAGTGAGTGGAGAGGTAACGGGTAAGGCGTGAGTATATCAGGTGCTCCAAGAGTTTAGAGATGAAGTGGAGATTGGAGACTGGTCTGTAGTTGTTTGTGCAGGATGGGTCGATGGTGGGTTTCTTTAGTAATGGAGTAATGATAGAGTGTTTGAAGGAGGAGGGGAAAATGCCAGAGGAGAGGGAGAGATTAAAGATTGTAGTTAGGTGAGTTGTGACGACTGGGGAGAGAGACTGGAGGAGATGTGAGGGAATGGGGTCGGTTGTGCATGTAGTCGGACGAGAAGAGGAGAGGAGCCTGGAGACTTCTTCTTCTGTGATGGGAGCAAATGTGGAGAGTGAGCCAGGGGAAATGCAGGGAGGGATGGGAGTCACTGAACTTGGTGATTGGGAGCAGATTTCCTGACGGATATTGTCTATTTTCTCTATAAAGTGGGAGGCCAGGTCATCAGCGCAAATGTCTGTGATAGGGGCTTGTGCTTTTGGCCTGAGGAGGGAGTGAAAGGTGTCAAAAAGTTTCTTGGGGTTGTTGGATAGTGAGGAGATCAGGGTGGTGAAGTAGGTCTGTTTGGTGAGGTGAAGGGCAGAGTTATATGTCCTTAACATAAATTTGAAGTGTATGAAGTCTTCTGGTGTGCGTGTTTTCCTCCATAAGCGTTCAGCACACCTAGAGCATCGCTGGAGAAATCGGGTTTGCGATGTGAGCCAGGGCTGTTTCACTCTGTGTTTGGAGGTTCTGAGGGTGAGGGGAGCTACTTGGTCAAGGGTGCTTCTAAGAGTGTCATTGAAGTGATGTACAGCCAGATTAGACCAAATAGTTGGTGCAAAACCTATTCAGCAGTGTCCCAACAGCCAAATTAACAAAAGTAAAAAAAAAAAATAGGCAGCACTCAAATTAAATGTGAAAAAAAGTGGATACTTTACTGATCCTCAAGTGGCAACGTTTCAACGGTGACCCGTCTTTATCAAGCAATGTGCTCATAGTCAGTACAAACTTAAATAGTAGTAACACATGTGTATACAATTTCAATAATTAATCTGTCTTACATATTCAAAATGGCCATTGCCATAGTAACATTTACAGGTGCTCCATACAACATATGTGCATATGTCCGAAGATCTAGATTACAAAGTGCAACAGTGCATATACAGTGCTTTAAAAAGACTCAGCTTGTCAATAAAAGCGATCATGACACAACTTATGAAGGTACTAAGGCTTATATAGTTAAAGAAATGGTATACTTTACTCATATCCATGCAGCTCTCTGTCACTGCTGGCAATTAGCTGTGGTCAGTGTTGTTTGTCGCTGCCCAGCTCCAACATGTGATTCATCACTGCAAGGCCGATCAATGCAGGATGCCTGAGCATGCTCACTAAACATACTGTTCAGAACTGCCATTTTCCTTCAGGGCGCCACAGCCCTTTTGCTGATTCCATGTAGATACATGTATTAATGCCTGGGGTTGCGGAATTACAACTGGAATGGTCACAAACCCTAGAGGCACCCACCAAGGTGACAATATGGTTGTGTTGCTGTTTTTACAAGAGATAACGACCTCACATAGTCTCTCTTTACAGCATTACCCAATCCTGAATACCCTTTCACCACCAGATGTCACTCTCTATGCAGTTCCCATTCACTCTATTACACACATACCATTGTCTTATGGGTTGTGCACACGTTGTTTCAAAATTTTTTTGCAAAAAAATTTTTGAAAAAAACTTTTTTTTAAAAAATTTTTTCAAAAAAATATTTAAAAAGAAAAAAAAAAAATTATTTTTTTTGATTTTGGAGTGGATAATGGAGAATATAAGAGATCCTTTTTCATTCACATACACAGAGGAAGATGGAGACAGGATTGTTGGAGCCATAGGAGGTGATGGGGTTTTTTTGAATACCCCCTCGATTTTGGATCTCAAAAGAGAATATGAGAATGACATGAAAAAAATTGTCACTCAACAATTACATTTAACAACCTTGGGCGAATATTATAAAGCACGTATGATCCCAAGAGGCCTGAGGTCAAACATTAGACCTAATCTCATGATGAATAGTGTTCCTTTTTGTACACGGTTTACTCAAATCTCTAACAAATATGCAATGGACACTATGCTATTGAACATGGAGTTTTTACAGGATGAGATCAAACTTTTACAAGAAAAAGTCGATGATGTATGTGCAAAAATCAAAAGTAAAATCAAAGAGGAGGAGTGGAAGGCGTTTTTTGCTGTAATCAAGGGGAGAATTGATAAAATGCATATAGAACTAGAGGATAATAAACGAAAAAAGTGGATCCGTGACTCTGAAGATTATAAAACAGGAAACATTTATAAATGGCAAAAGGACAATCTAAGATGGAGAAGAAGAGGTCACTGGATTAATAGGACTTATAAAAGACAGTTGATGGGTATAAAAAACGTAACTAATCATAAGTTTATTTCTAGCAGAATTAGATCATCCTCCTCAAGGAAAAGGTCAAAAAGGAGAGGAGGAAGGCTACAATGGAAAAGAGAAAAAAGAGAAAAGAGGCGGAAAACAGAAGAATTACAACCAATCACCGAAACCAGTGACACGATCCAACCACCAGAACTAGTGATTAATTTATCCAAAAAGGTATTGACTGATTCACAACTGTCACTTTTGAATAAGGGTCCCTCTTTTTGTATGAATACACATGTCGATTGGTTTGACTGTAAAGTTGATTTGAATAGGTTTTTTAGAACAGTAAAGTTAAAGGAATGGTTTCATAATAAGAGTAAAAATATGATAAGTCAGGAGGCTGAATTATGTATAGCAAAATTGGGTTTGAAAAAGAAAAGTCTATTTGTACCTCCAAATAGCTCTGCAGCAATAGAAACATTTGTTGAAGCAGTTACACGAGATATTGAATCACTGCGTTCAAAAGGAATGGAGGGTTTTACTAAACCAAATTTGAGAACAGAGGAGGTTAAAGCAATGAATGAATTAATCCATGATGAAAAAATTATTATAAAAAGGGCAGATAAGGGCGGAGCCCTGGTGATCATGGATAAAGAAAATTATGTGGCTGAAATAATGAGACAGATAGGTGATCAAGATGTATACAGGAAATTATCTCAAGATCCTAAGTTCCAGATTATCAGGAATATTGGGAATATTGTGAAACCTGCTTTAGAGCAAGGATTGATTGACAAAGAGACATTTGATTTTCTGTTACATATTACTCCAACGACACCTATACTTTATATTCTACCGAAAGTGCACAAGTCCATGCAAGACCCTCCAGGGCGCCCCATTGTGGCAGGGACTGATTCAGTGCTCAGTCACGTTGGGGTGTACCTGGATAAGATCTTGAATCCATTAGCACAAAGGGCCACTTCTTATGTTAAAGACACCACTGATTTTCTTTTGAAGGTCAAGGAGTTAAAAGTGGGAGAAAGTGATTGGCTAGTATCATTTGATGTAACATCTCTGTATACATCTATTGTTCATAAAGAAGGTTTGGAGGTGGTAAAAGAAGCCTTGTCCAGAACCAATTTTACTAATCAAGCCATAGTGATGATCATGTCCCTCTTGGAATTGGTATTAACAAAAAATTATTTTATGTTCGGTGATGAATATTATGAACAAATAAGGGGTACAGCTATGGGGGCAAATATGGCCCCCTCATATGCAAACCTCATGATGGCCGCTCTGGAACAGAAGTTCGTCTATGTGTCGCCCCATTTCCCCAAAGTAGGGGGATGGTGGCGATACATTGACGATATTTTTCTGACTTGGACTGGATCACGTGAAGAGCTTCAAGAGTTTTTTGACTTTTTGAACTCTATTAATGAAACCATAAAATTTACAATGGAATGCTCCAGAGTAGAGTTGAACTTTTTGGATGTGTTGATAAGGAAGGATGGAGAGAAGTTGGATACTGACCTTTTTTGCAAGAAGACTGATCGAAACAACCTCCTCCATTATTCTAGTCATCACCCACAAAAAATGCTGGATGCAATTCCATATAGTCAATATCTACGTGCTAAGAGAATAGTTAGCAAAGATGAAAAACTAACAGAGACAGTCGACAATATGAGTAAAAAATTCGTACAGAGGGGGTACCCCAAAAGTATATTGGCTAAACAAAAAAGGAGACTGGATGAGGTGGAAAGGAGAGATTTGTTTGAGGAGAAAAAACGGGATAATATGAGTAGAATTCCTTTTGTAAGTAATTTCTGTGAAGAAAGTCCACAAATATCTAAAATTATAATGAACCATTGGCCGATTTTGAATAAGGGGTGTCCACAAATAGAGGAATTTAAAAAAACCCCAATTCTTGCATATAGAAAGAGTAGAAGTCTGGGTGACAGATTGATTAAAGCAGACATTGGGTCATTAAAGCAAACTAAGCAGTTGACTCTAACAAATACTCAGCGGAAGGGTTGTTTTCCCTGTTTATCTTGTGTAAACTGCCCATTAATGCTTAAAGGCTCCACATTCCAAAATCCTCGTACAGGACATACATTAAACATCGGACATTTTTTAACGTGCAACACAGATTATGTAATATACATGTTACAATGTCCATGTCCACTTTATTATATTAGAGAAACAACATGTGATCTGAAGACACGGTTAAATCAGCATAGGTGCGACATACGGAAAAAACGCAAAGATCTGCCTGTCCCTAAGCACTTTAATGAACAAGGACATACAGAGAAAGATCTGAGATTTAGAATTATAGATTATGTACCGGTACATAGACGAGGAGGGAACCGTACGGAAGTTTTAAAAAAATTGGAAAAAAAATTGGAAATGAGATGGATATACGAATTGGGGACATTAAAACCGGCAGGATTAAACGTTGATTTTAAGGTATATATGTATTGAGAAACTTACCTTTTTTGGTTATAACTTTCCATGTAACCTGACTTCTGTGTGATGTATGTGCTATTGATATTTTACTATATATGGATATGTTTATAATTATATCCTTTTTATTTTTTTTCCAGTTCTATGATGCTGTGAAGATAGTGACTACAAGATTATGAAGGGCACTTAATAAAAGGCGTTATGTAAAAATATATATTTTTTCATTTTTCTATAGAATGAGTTTCATGGCCATTTCACTGCAGTGTACTAATGCCTGGTATGTGTGTAATAGAGTGAATGGGAACTGCATAGAGAGTGACATCTGGTGGTGAAAGGGTATTCAGGATTGGGTAATGCTGTAAAGAGAGACTATGTGAGGTCGTTATCTCTTGTAAAAACAGCAACACAACCATATTGTCACCTTGGTGGGTGCCTCTAGGGTTTGTGACCATTCCAGTTGTAAATCCGCAACCCCAGGCACTAATACATGTATCTACATGGAATCAGCAAAATGGCTGTGGCGCCCTGAAGGAAAATGGCAGTTCTGAACAGTATGTTTAGTGAGCATGCTCAGGCATCCTGCATTGATCGGCCTTGCAGTGATGAATCACATGTTGGAGCTGGGCAGCGACAAACAACACTGACCACAGCTAATTGCCAGCAGTGACAGAGAGCTGCATGGATATGAGTAAAGTATACCATTTCTTTAACTATATAAGCCTTAGTACCTTCATAAGTTGTGTCATGATCGTTTTTATTGACAAGCTGAGTCTTTTTAAAGCACTGTATATGCACTGTTGCACTTTGTAATCTAGATCTTCGGACATATGCACATATGTTGTATGGAGCACCTGTAAATGTTACTATGGCAATGGCCATTTTGAATATGTAAAACAGATTAATTATTGAAATTGTATACACATGTGTTACTACTATTTAAGTTTGTACTGACTATGAGCACATTGCTTGATAAAGACGGGTCAACGTTGAAACGTTGCCACTTGAGGATCAGTAAAGTATCCACTTTTTTTTCACATTTAATTTGAATGCTGCCTATTTTTTTTTTTACTTTTTTTACTTTTATATATATATATATATATATATATATATATATACACTGTATATATATTGATGTCAGTAATGCACTGTGGAATTAATGGCGCTGTATAAATAAGTGAAATAAATGCATTTCCACTTTCCACCACTTTTGCCAACATTAGTTTAAATGAATGTAATGTTAGCAGAGTTGAGTTTTCAATAATTAGACTTCACAATATAGCAAACACAGCTCCGCTTCCATTTTGCTTCTGAAAAATAGGAACTGAAACTCCGACTTCCCCTCCAGTCACAAACATAAAAAGAGGCCATGCGTTAGGCGCCAGGATTCTTCCTCTGCACAGGGTGGATCCCAAATCTTATCTTTTCCTGCGGTCTCCCATTCAGTCACAACCACAGTAGATGCTGCTCAGCAAAGATGTCGGTCTCAGCATCTTGATCAAACTTGGGCTGTGCGCATTGTTACTGCTGCCTCTCCAGGTCCAGCTATTGTAACTAACAATAGACAGCAGCAAGCAGTCATTCCTGAGGCTAAGCCTTGAATTCACTCTGCTGAGCATGCTCGTGAGGTGGCAACCTCTCATTGTGGACGGTCATCAGCGGCTCAGGTCCTGTGCTGGCTCCAGATTGGACCGCGAGCAAGGTCCTGTCTGATTGGACTTAGGCGCAGTCTATAAAAGTATCTTTGGGGCACCCGTCGGCACACAAAAATAATTTGTGTTCATGTGTGTGTGGGTGGAGACTCTGCCACTCTGTCGGCTTGTGTGAATGTCCAGTTTTCCTTAAAGAGGCAGGTTTTTCCTTGGCTTTGCCTAGAACCTGTCTCAGCCACGTGTGCGGTTAGCACGGGCTGTTTACAGGGCACAGTCAAACCCACGTGCTTTAACCCTTTTGTTCTGAGTATAGCACACACCCTTTTGGTACTGCTCAGTGGTTAGATGAGCTTGGTACTCATATTTTTGTGCCACTCAGTGGAGCTGAATTAGTTAGTATTATTTTCATTGCCACTTGGCTTCTAGCTGATCTGGTATTCTGCGGCCAGTGCTCACCCCTCTGAGAAGTTATCAGAATAGGCTAATCTGAACTCAGTCGACACAGGGTGACATTTAACCCCATTGCTCGCTAGCAGCAGGTTAACATCTCTGCACGGTGGACCCCTGGTTGCCATCGCTCTAAATTAAATAATGAATAAAGTGAGATCCGCCAACCCTAACACCGTGTAAGGTTTGCTGGGCAACTATTACCTCCTGTATTTTCCAATTTAACACTGATTGGAAGAAGGGAGTAAGCTGCATTTTTAGTTCATTAATGATCGGAGCTTTTTTCCATTTTTCGTATTTCGCTCCCCTTCTTTCCAGAGCCATACCTTTTTTATTTTTCCATCAATATGGCCATATGAGGGCTTATTTTATGCTGGATGAGTTGTAGTTTTGAACGACACTATTGGTTTTACAATGTTATGTACTTTAAAATGGGAAAAAATTCCAAGAGCGGTGATATTGCAAAAAAGTGCAATCCCACACTTGTGTTTTTTTGGCATTTTTGTTAGGTTCACTAAATTCTAAAACTAACCTTCCAATATGACTCTCCAGTTCATTACGAGTTCATAGACACCAAACATGTCAAGGTTCTCTTTTATCTAAGTAGTGAAAGAAAATTCCAAAATTTGCTGAAAAATTGATTCCGAGACCCGTAGCGCCTCCATTTTTTGTGATCTTGGGCTGGGTGAGGGCTTATTTTTTACGTGCTGGGCTGTCGTTTTTAATAACATCACTTTTGTGCTGATACGTTCTTTTGATCGCCCGTTATTGCATTGTAATGCAATGTCGCAGCGACCAAAAAAACCGTAGTTCTGGCGTTTTGATTTTTTTTCTTGCTATGCTGTTTAGCGATCGGGTTAATCCTTTATTTTATTGATAGATTGGGTGATCCTGAATTCAACGATACCAAATATGTGTAGGTTTGATTTTTTTATTGTTATTTTGATGGGGGCGAAAGGAGGGTGATTTAAACTTTTATATTTTTCTTATTTTTTTAATTTTTAAACACTTTTTTTTACTTTTGCCATACTTGATTGGCTCTGATCCATATAGGCGATGCTCAGATCGCCTATAAGTAGCAGAAATAGAGCATTGCTATGAGCACCATCCACAGGGTGGCGCTCATAGCAATCTGCCGGCAACAACCATAGAGGTCTCTATGAGACCTTTGGTTGTCATGGCAATGCATCGCTGACCCCGATCACGTGACGGCGATGTGCTCATTTCTGGCCAGGAGCTGGAAGTACTAGTTAAATGCCCGCTGTCAGTGTTCGACAGCAGGATTTAACTAGTTAATTGGTGTGGGTGGATCGCGATTCCACCCACGCTGATTGCGGGCACATGTCAGCTGTTTATAAAAGCTGACATGACGTGGCTTTGAGGTGGGCTCACTGCCGGAGCCCACCTCAAAGCAGGGGATACCAACCACTGGCGTACTATCCCATCTGCGGTCAGTAAGGAGTTAAGCCCAATCCCCTGACTGCTGACTCACATTCCCACTTGTGGAAGGGGAGAGTTCTGTTGCTGCTACAGAAGAGAGGAAATCAGACTGTGTCTCCTACTTCTTCTCAGCTCCTCCAGTCCCTTTCTGGCAGTTATAACATCAGGTAGCAGCCCACTGCACAGATCAGCCAGTCCAGCACTGGTAAGCATCCCAGCTCCTTCAAACTCACAGGCTGCCTGAAGCTAAGATCAGCCATGACACAGCATGCAGTATGTAATGATACACCCATCACGCTTTTCTCTGGCAGGCAGTGCAGCAGAGTGTCTGTGTCGTCTGAGCAGCGTGGCTCCAGCAGCAAATGCGCCTTTACTGTAGCAGAAACTGCAACAAGAGTTCTGAAAAGTGACAATTACTTGATGTTTTTGTGCCCATAATTGGATTCTGGTGGCCGGCACCCTGTCTGATCACATAACCAAGGCCGACCATGATTGCAGCAGGAATCACTCATAATGATGCACTGTGCCTAAAAATCAGAAGAGATTATGGATGACGCTAGAGGTTTGCTAGGCCTTAATCTTGTGAGCACAGACAACCAAGATGGTTGCTAGACTAGGATCCTGCAAATCTTTTTGGTTAACTCTATTTTATATATAATTTTGCATACTTTTTTCAGATCAACTATTTGCTAATATAAGAATGTCTGATGTACCAAGCATACCAGAGCTTAAAATCTGTTTAAATCATTAATAGTGACAAGTTAAAAGCAGTTCCAATTCTTAGCTGCAGCTCTTACAAAATGATATTTAATAGACTCTTCTGCAATTAGAATTTTAAAACACAATATTATGCCTAATATTTATTTGGAAAACTAACCTTCGCAGTGACTCCAATTGCAGTGCTTAAAATCCATGACTGGCAGCAACACAACTTATTTACAGCATGCCAGAACACTTAACTAATTATGTAAATTATTTAGTAATATTTTGCTGTTTCATTGTCACTAATTCTTTCATGCAATGTTTTTACATTAAAACAACCTAGACATTTTTCCATTTGAACATCATATTACTCTTACAATACCCTCAAAAATAAAGTGCGATTTGGAGCTATATTCTGCCATGTGTTTTGTATTTTGTTAAGATAATTTGAATGTCGTGTGCTGACTGGAAAGCACCGTCTATCAATTTATTATAAATAACACATTTCAGTAGAATGGTTATTAATTTTATAATTATTCACTGCATGCCAAGAAAGATTTAGCTAATTATCCCAATAGGACTTACTTTCAACATAGCTATGTGTTTTGGTTGTAGCTTATCATGTAGCAATAGCAATTGTACTTAGAAATCAACAAAACTTATCTTTATGTCTTTTTTTACTAATACAGAGCCTTGAGCTAGAGTTCTCTGTCAAATGTACGACCTCATCCAAGATGTCTATGTCTTATGTTCTATACATGATTTTATATGGATCCATATTTTTTTTGTTTATAGCATTGCAAATATAAATCAAATCAACATTTAATATGACCACACATTGCCTTCAAAACAGCATCAATTATTCTAGGTAGAAAAGGGCAAAGTCCTATATTTTGTAGGATTATAGTCACAGCTCCCGGTTGTAAACTATTTAACCACTTCAGATGGATTGCAGTGGGGGAAATGACTGAAAGGTATGGATATTGTTACTTTTTTAAAAATATTTTTTACAGGAGAGCGATGGCTTCAGTCGGATTGGCTGTGTAATAAATTTGGTCAAAAACTGTGTGTCATTATTTCATTAAAATATCTTCTACTTAATTTCTAATTAATGCCTGTGTGTATTTTATAACTAGTGTTGAGCATTCCAATACCGCAAGTATCGGGTATCGGCCGATATTCACTCTATCGGAATTCCGATACTGAGTTCTGATACTTTTAGCATATCGAATACTGGAATCAGAAGTTCCCATAATGCTATGAGCCAGTTTGATTTGATTCAGCCAATGACAATCCTCAGAAATGTGGGCACTTCCTGTTAGGCATGTAGGCATGTTAACTAACGGCATGGCTGTGATTGGTAATGCTGTAAAGAGAGACTATGTGAGGTCGTTATCTCTTGTAAAAACAGCAACACAACCATATTGTCACCTTGGTGGGTGCCTCTAGGGTTTGTGACCATTCCAGTTGTAAATCCGCAACCCCAGGCACTAATACATGTATCTACATGGAATCAGCAAAATGGCTGTGGCGCCCTGAAGGAAAATGGCAGTTCTGAACAGTATGTTTAGTGAGCATGCTCAGGCATCCTGCATTGATCGGCCTTGCAGTGATGAATCACATGTTGGAGCTGGGCAGCGACAAACAACACTGACCACAGCTAATTGCCAGCAGTGACAGAGAGCTGCATGGATATGAGTAAAGTATACCATTTCTTTAACTATATAAGCCTTAGTACCTTCATAAGTTGTGTCATGATCGTTTTTATTGACAAGCTGAGTCTTTTTAAAGCACTGTATATGCACTGTTGCACTTTGTAATCTAGATCTTCGGACATATGCACATATGTTGTATGGAGCACCTGTAAATGTTACTATGGCAATGGCCATTTTGAATATGTAAAACAGATTAATTATTGAAATTGTATACACATGTGTTACTACTATTTAAGTTTGTACTGACTATGAGCACATTGCTTGATAAAGACGGGTCAACGTTGAAACGTTGCCACTTGAGGATCAGTAAAGTATCCACTTTTTTTTCACATTTAATTTGAATGCTGCCTATTTTTTTTTTTACTTTTTTTACTTTTATATATATATATATATATATATATACACTGTATATATATTGATGTCAGTAATGCACTGTGGAATTAATGGCGCTGTATAAATAAGTGAAATAAATGCATTTCCACTTTCCACCACTTTTGCCAACATTAGTTTAAATGAATGTAATGTTAGCAGAGTTGAGTTTTCAATAATTAGACTTCACAATATAGCAAACACAGCTCCGCTTCCATTTTGCTTCTGAAAAATAGGAACTGAAACTCCGACTTCCCCTCCAGTCACAAACATAAAAAGAGGCCATGCGTTAGGCGCCAGGATTCTTCCTCTGCACAGGGTGGATCCCAAATCTTATCTTTTCCTGCGGTCTCCCATTCAGTCACAACCACAGTAGATGCTGCTCAGCAAAGATGTCGGTCTCAGCATCTTGATCAAACTTGGGCTGTGCGCATTGTTACTGCTGCCTCTCCAGGTCCAGCTATTGTAACTAACAATAGACAGCAGCAAGCAGTCATTCCTGAGGCTAAGCCTTGAATTCACTCTGCTGAGCATGCTCGTGAGGTGGCAACCTCTCATTGTGGACGGTCATCAGCGGCTCAGGTCCTGTGCTGGCTCCAGATTGGACCGCGAGCAAGGTCCTGTCTGATTGGACTTAGGCGCAGTCTATAAAAGTATCTTTGGGGCACCCGTCGGCACACAAAAATAATTTGTGTTCATGTGTGTGTGGGTGGAGACTCTGCCACTCTGTCGGCTTGTGTGAATGTCCAGTTTTCCTTAAAGAGGCAGGTTTTTCCTTGGCTTTGCCTAGAACCTGTCTCAGCCACGTGTGCGGTTAGCACGGGCTGTTTACAGGGCACAGTCAAACCCACGTGCTTTAACCCTTTTGTTCTGAGTATAGCACACACCCTTTTGGTACTGCTCAGTGGTTAGATGAGCTTGGTACTCATATTTTTGTGCCACTCAGTGGAGCTGAATTAGTTAGTATTATTTTCATTGCCACTTGGCTTCTAGCTGATCTGGTATTCTGCGGCCAGTGCTCACCCCTCTGAGAAGTTATCAGAATAGGCTAATCTGAACTCAGTCGACACAGGGTGACATTTAACCCCATTGCTCGCTAGCAGCAGGTTAACATCTCTGCACGGTGGACCCCTGGTTGCCATCGCTCTAAATTAAATAATGAATAAAGTGAGATCCGCCAACCCTAACACCATGTAAGGTTTGCTGGGCAACTATTACCTCCTGTATTTTCCAATTTAACACTGATTGGAAGAAGGGAGTAAGCTGCATTTTTAGTTCATTAATGATCGGAGCTTTTTTCCATTTTTCGTCTTTCGCTCCCCTTCTTTCCAGAGCCATACCTTTTTTATTTTTCCATCAATATGGCCATATGAGGGCTTATTTTATGCTGGATGAGTTGTAGTTTTGAACGACACTATTGGTTTTACAATGTTATGTACTTTAAAATGGGAAAAAATTCCAAGAGCGGTGATATTGCAAAAAAGTGCAATCCCACACTTGTGTTTTTTTGGCATTTTTGTTAGGTTCACTAAATTCTAAAACTAACCTTCCAATATGACTCTCCAGTTCATTACGAGTTCATAGACACCAAACATGTCAAGGTTCTCTTTTATCTAAGTAGTGAAAGAAAATTCCAAAATTTGCTGAAAAATTGATTCCGAGACCCGTAGCGCCTCCATTTTTTGTGATCTTGGGCTGGGTGAGGGCTTATTTTTTACGTGCTGGGCTGTCGTTTTTAATAACATCACTTTTGTGCTGATACGTTCTTTTGATCGCCCGTTATTGCATTGTAATGCAATGTCGCAGCGACCAAAAAAACCGTAGTTCTGGCGTTTTGATTTTTTTTCTTGCTATGCTGTTTAGCGATCGGGTTAATCCTTTATTTTATTGATAGATTGGGTGATCCTGAATTCAACGATACCAAATATGTGTAGGTTTGATTTTTTTATTGTTATTTTGATGGGGGCGAAAGGAGGGTGATTTAAACTTTTATATTTTTCTTATTTTTTTAATTTTTAAACACTTTTTTTTACTTTTGCCATACTTGATTGGCTCTGATCCATATAGGCGATGCTCAGATCGCCTATAAGTAGCAGAAATAGAGCATTGCTATGAGCACCATCCACAGGGTGGCGCTCATAGCAATCTGCCGGCAACAACCATAGAGGTCTCTATGAGACCTTTGGTTGTCATGGCAATGCATCGCTGACCCCGATCACGTGACAATCCTCAGAAATGTGGGCACTTCCTGTTAGGCATGTAGGCATGTTAACTAACGGCATGGCTGTGATTGGCTGCTGAAATGATGTCATGATGCACTATAAAAGCCGCCGCCACCATTTCTGGTCACTCTGCTGTGAATTCAGTTAGGGACAGGCTGCTGTTCTTGACTGTGAGGGACAGTTAGAGATAGCGATTTTCACAATCATAGTGTGCTTTACCCAGGCTACCTAATCCACCACTGTAGCTTTCTTTTGCCTTGCAGCAGTGTTCACAGCTGTCTGCAAGGTCTGTGTGAGTGCAGCTCACGCAGAGTAGTGTGTCCTGCAGCTACATCTGGTTGTAGGCCGCTCAGCGTGTGTCACTGCCTCATACATATTTTTCTTTTTTTGCTGCTCATTTTTCATTCTCCTATTAGTGTGCACTGTGCATCCATCCGTATCCATATACATTGGATGCATACACTATAGGAGTAGACAGCGGAAAATCTCTGCAGCCTTTCAGTGCTAGTGCCCAGTTTGCTGCACTGTTCACGGCTGTCTGAGAGGTCTCTGTGTGTGAGTGCAGCTCACGCTGAGTAGTGTGTCCTCCAGCTACGTCTGGTTGTAGGCCGCTCAGCGTGCGTCACTGTCTCACACATATTTTTCTTTTATTACAGCTAATTTTTTATTCTCCTATTAGTGTGCATCCATCCGTATCCATATACGGTGGTTGCAAACACTATAGGAGTAGACAGCGGAGCCTCTCTGCAGCCTTTCAGTGCTAGTGCCCACTTATCTGCACTGTTCACGGCTGCCTGAGAGGTCTCTGACTGTGTGTGAGTGCAGCTCACGCTGAGTAGTGTGTCCTGCAGCTACGTCTGGTTGTAGGCTGCTCAGCGAGCGTCACTGCCTCACACATATTTTTCTTTTATTGCAGCTCATTTTTTATTCTCCTATTAGTGTGCATCCATCTGTATCCATGTACATTGGTTGGTTGCAAACACTATATAGGAGTAGATAGAGGAGCCTTTTTTCTGGCTTGTGCCCTTCAGCTGCAGCCAGATTAGTATTACCCTAATTTTTGGAGCCTCATCTTTTGCATTGTAGGTTACCTTCCTGCATTGTAATAGCTCCAAAAAGTTTGTGATACTATCGCTTTCAAATCTTTGGTCACATCCTTTCAGTTTTTTTTCCAAAAAAAAACAAAATAAAGTTCACGAAACACTCCATTTGACAGTTGTGTAGGCCACATTAGCTCATATTAAAGTGTAGTCCACACACACACTTCTTAAAATTAGTGTTTCTTATACCTGTAACCAGCTGTTCAGGAATAAGCACACTAAGCCCCCACTTTGTACTTTTCTGCCTGTCTTTATCAGTCTACCAAGATGAAGAAGGCAGGGAGTAAGGCACGTGGGCGTGGAGTTTCAGCAGGGAGAGGACATCAGGATTCTGCAGGGAGAGGACGTGGGGATTTTGTGCCTGCTGCGGGCACCCGTGAGTCAGCATCCTCCAGTTTTAGTAGGCAACAGTCCTTTATGCGCAGCTTTGTAGGACCTCGCCGTACCCCACTGCTGCGGGAGGAACAAATTTAAGCCGTTGTCGGATGGATGGCAGCTAACGCATCGACTTCAATGACTTCCATGTCCTCTCAGGGCCAGAGCACTGAAGAGCAACCAACTGTCTCTTCACCACCTGCCAAAGTGCCCAGTCAGTCAGAGAGCCCTGGACAGGAGCCATCACAGTCTCTACTTCTGTTCTCTGAATCTGTTGGCTTGGAAAGAGGGGGCCAGCCAAGCAGCATTCAAGAATGTGAAGAAGAGGGAGTATGCAGTGATGCGCAACTTCTTTGTCCCTCTGAATCTGAAGAGGCGGGTGGGCCAGTGCCTATGGTCAGCACACCTCAGTACGCATCAGATGATGACGAGACTCAGGTGCCACTTTTTCTGGTGCGTACGGTGCTGGAGAGACAACCCAGGAGAAGCAGGTGTTTGAAGAGGGGAGTGTAGATGATGAGGTCCTTGACCCATCATGGCGTGAGGAACAGGAAGGTGGTGGGAGCAGCTCTGAGGAAGAGATTCCCCAAACGGCCAAAACAGGAAGGAGAGGGAGGGGGCAGACTTGGTTGCCTGTAGCCTTCACTTCGGCACCCATTAGGAGCATTCGTCTTTCAAAAGCCAAAACGGGCGCTCCCAAGACTTGCAGTGCGTGGTCCTTTTTTGACACAGTTGCAGATGACATTTGCTTTGTCAAATGCAAGCTGTGTCATTAGAAAGTCAAAAGAGGGAAAAATGTCAGCAACCTCAATACCACAAATATGTGGAAACATGTGCGGACCAAGCACGAGGTGGAGTTACACAGACACACTGAAGACGTAGGCCAACGTACAGCACCACCTACCACCTCTTCAGCTCGTGTTGGGGCCTCTTCCTCCAGCTCACACACAGCTGGTTCGGCTTCCTCACAGGATCGCCAAGAAAGAATCTCTGGCACTGTTGTCCGGAGACCCAGTGACATTTCATCCACAGCACCATGTTCCCAGTCATCCTCACACTCCCAGGCCACTCGACAGCCATCGGTAGCACAGGCATGGGATAAAAGGTGGCCATACTCGGCAAACCATCCCCGTGCACAGGCTCTGAATGCTGGCATTGCCAAACTACTGACCCTTTAAATGCTCTCATTCAGGCTGGTGGAGACTGACACCTTCCGGAACTTCATGGTATTGGCAGTCCCACAATACACCATGCCCAGCCGCTTTTATTTCAGCAGGCAAGCCGTCCCTGCCCTGCAAAAACATGTGGAGGGAAAAATAAAACATGCGCTACTAGACACCGTCAGTAGCAAGGTCCACCTGACCACCGATGCGTGGACCAGTAACCATGGACAGGGACTATACCTTTCCCTCACTGCCCATTGGGTCAATGTTGTGGAGCCAGGTACAAATCTGGAGAGTGGCGCTGTACGTGTTTTGCAGGAATCCAGTCTGTACACATTGACTCCTTCTCCTACTCAAGTTCCTCAGAAACAGCGCTGCAGGAGCCTGTTACGACTGATATGAGCACAGTCGTGGCCAAACGTCAACAGGGCATACTCAAATTAATTTCTTTGGGGAATCAAAGCCACACAGCGCAGGAGCTCTGGAATGCCATCAACCTGGAGAGCGACGTGTGGTTTGTGCCAGCGAATCTCCAGCCGGGCTTGGTAGTGTGTGACAATGGACGAAATCTGGAGGCAGCTCTGGGCGTAGGCAACCTCACTCACATCCCATGTCTGGCACATGTGCTGAACTTGGTCATGCAGAGCTTTCTGAGGGACTATCCGGAGCTTGATGCACTGCTGCACAAGGTCCGCATAGAGTGCGCTCACTTGCGGCGTTCCAGCATGGCAAGATCGTGCCTTGCAGCTCTGCAGCGCCGATTGCGCCTTCCGAAACATCGCATCATATGTGACCTACCCACCAGGTGGAATTCAACGTTACATATGTTGGATCGGTTGTGTGAGCAGCAGGCAGCAGTCATGGAGTACCAGTTGCATCAGGCGCAAACAAGTCGCACTGTGCGCCGGTCACACTTCAGCACCACTGAGTGGGCCTCTATGAAGGACATCTGCCTCGTTTTGCATGCCTTCGATGATTCCACGCGGATGGCGAGTGCAGATGATGCACTAGTCAGCATGACTGTCCCCCTTATTTGTCTGCTACAAAAACACTGCAAGCACTAAGGGAGGAGGTTTTGGAAGAGGTGGAGGATGAGGAGTCACAAATGCCATCTGCTTCTGGACAGTCTGCGCTACGTGGTTCCTCACAAAGGCCTAGGCACCTAGGCAGGGGACACTTTGTGAGGAGGATGAGGAGGAGTCAATGGAGGAGGAAGAAATCTCTCCAGAGGAGGGAGGTACACAATGCTCTAGTCAGTATGTACAGCGAGGGTGGGGTGATGCAGAGCAGGCAGAGATGACGCCTCAAGCAGAGGACAGCGTTTCTTTGGCAGTTGGGAGTCTGTAGCACATGGTTGATTTCATGCTGCAGTGCCTGAGAAACGACCGCTGCATCGCCCACATTCTCAACACGACTGATTATTGGGTGTACACCCTCCTAGATCCTTACTACCGGGACAACTTACAAAGCCTCATACCATCATTGAACCGGGAGCGTAAACTGCGGGAGTACCAAGACACACTGATGCAGTCCATCATGTTCTCCATTCCACCCAACAGCAGTGTTGCTAGTGCTTTACAAAGCAGCTCTGTGCGTCGAGGCAGTGGAGGAAGCTCAGCACAAAGAGGGAGCAGAGGCAGCGCCTCAGCACAAGGCAAGACCACTATGGCCCAAATGTGGCAAAGTTTTGTGTGTCCGCCACAAATGTCTACACCATCACAGACGGCTCCAGTCAGCAGGAGGCAACGTTTCCGTCAGATGGTGACAGACTACATGTCTTGCCCTGTCAGTGTACTCCCAGATGGCTCTTCCCCCTTCAAGTTTTGGGTCTCAAAGCTGGATACATGGCCAGAGCTTAGCCAGTATGCATTGGAGGTGCTGGCTTGCCCTGCTGCCAGTGTATTATCGGAACGCGTCTTTAGTGCCGCAGGTGGTGTACTAAAAGACCGTCGCACGCGACTATCCTCCGATAACGTTGACCGGCTTACTTTTCTGAAAATGAACAAGGCCTGGATCTCGGCAGAATTTGCCAGTCCTCTACGAGAATAAATAATTGGTTGGCAACAGTATCCAGGTCTCCTGTTGTGTTCATGTCTCTACCACCTGAACTGTAATCCCTGGGCTTCAACACAGCCAGTTGTCGCTCAGAAGTGCCGTCTGCACAGAGAAAAACACTAGCTCCTGTGTTGAGAAAAACACTAGCTCTTGTGTTAGTAGGGTTCAGCAATGCCATCTGCTCCCCTCCTGTGTGGACGGCAAAGTCTCCTGCTCCCTCCACAATCGAACTACTACTGATTTTTAACCGTGCTCCACTTAGGCCTCTGGCTCCACTGTCTCTAGTAATTCCCCTGGCCTCCAACCCCTCCAGTTGCTGAAGTGGCGTCTGCACAATCCACACTTGTTCCTGTGTTACTGGGGCTCAGTCACGTTAATTGATCCCCTGATGTGTGTCCGGCAATGTCTCCTGCTCTGTCCACATTCCCATTACTAGTAGTGGGAATTGTGGACAGAGCAGGAGACCTTGCCGGACAAACATCAGGGGATCAACTGACATGACTGAGCCCCAGTAACTCAGGAACAAGTGTGGATTGTGCAGATGCCACTTCAGCAACTGGCGGGGTTGGAGACCAGGGAAAATACTAGAGACTAGAGTTGAGCGAAACGGGTCGAAAAATTTCAAAAGTCGCCGACTTTTGGCAAAGTCGGGTTTCATGAAACGAAACCCGACCCTAGGATGAGGTCGGCCACGAGGTCGGCGACTTACGCGCCAAAGTCGCGTTTCAAAAGTTTGTTTTGCGCTCTTTTTCAGCCAATCAGGATCCACGGACACTGTGGGCAACGTGATGACATAGGCAGGGGTCACCACCATCTTTCAGAAGGGCATGCAAGTGATTGGCTTGCTTTGGTGGGCGTCACAGGGGGTATAAAAGGGCGTGCATGCCGACCGCCATCTTACTTCTGCCGATCTCAGTATAGGGAGAGGTTGCTTCTGATTCTGTAGGGAGAGCGTTAGGCAGGGAAGAAGACAAAAAAACTGCTTCTGCTGCTAGCGATTTGGCCTGCACAACAAACCAGTCACTGTGTGTGCAGTGCAAGGGGAGGCAATATAGTGGTGTATCAGTGGTGTTGGTTGTTGGGCTGCCTTCTAAGGCTTCCTGACATTCCTGCATTGCTGTTTACCCACTGCTCCGCAAACTGCTTTTTTAAAAGCAATCCCAATTTTTTTTTTTTGTTCTGCTGAGAAGAAAAAAAAAACTGCTTCTGCTGCTAGCGATTTGGCCTGCACAAAACACCAGTCACTGTGTGTGCAGTGCAAGGGGAGGCTATATTGTGGTGTATCAGTGGTGTTGGTTGTTGGGCTGCCTTTTAAGGCTTCCTGACAGGCTGGCATTGCTGTTTACCCACTGCTCTGCAAACTGCTTTTTTAAAAGCAATCCAATCTCCCTTATCCTCTAGTCACTTTTGTCACAGCTGTGCCATCGAGCCTGTGACATAGCGCTCAGATATCAATGGGCCTCGCACAATCCAAAAGTGTCCAGTGTCCACAAGTGTCTGCAGAAATTAAAAATCTCCCTTATCCTCTCGTCACTTTTGTCACAGCTGTGCCATCGAGCCTGTGACATAGCGCTCAGATATCAGTGGCCCTCACACAATCCAAAAGTGTCCAGTGTCCACAAGTGTCTGCTGAAATTCAAAATCTCACTTATCCTCTAGTCACTTTGGTCACAGCTGTGCCATCGAGCCTGTCACATAGCGCTCAGATATTCATTGGGCCTCACACAATCCAAAAGTGTCCAGTGTCCACAAGTGTCTGCTGAAATTCAAAATCTCCCTTATCCTCTAGTCACTTTGGTCACAGCTGTGCCATCGAGCCTGTCACATAGCGCTCAGATATTCATTGGGCCTCACACAATCCAAAAGTGTCCAGTGTCCACAAGTGTCTGCTGAAATTCAAAATCTCACTTATCCTCTAGTCACATTGGTCACAGCTGTGCCATCGAGCCTGTCACATAGTGCTCAGATATTCATTGGGCCTCACACAATCCAAAAGTGTCCAGTGTCCACAAGTGTGTGCAGAAATTCAAAATCTCCCTTATCCTCTAGTCACTTTGGTCACAGCTGTGCCATCGAGCCTGTCACATAGTGCTCAGATATTCATTGGGCCTCACACAATCCAAAAGTGTCCAGTGTCCACAAGTGTCTGCTGAAATTCAAAATCTCACTTATCCTCTAGTCACTTTGGTCACAGCTGTGCCATCGAGCCTGTCACATAGTGCTCAGATATTCATTGGGCCTCACACAATCCAAAAGTGTCCAGTGTCCACAAGTGTCTGCTGAAATTCAAAATCTCACTTATCCTCTAGTCACTTTGGTCACAGCTGTGCCATCGAGCCTGTCACATAGCGCTGAGATATTCATTGGGCCTCACACAATCCAAAAGTGTCCAGTGTCCACAAGTGTCTGCTGAAATTCAAAATCTCACTTATCCTCTAGTCACTTTGGTCACAGCTGTGCCATCGAGCCTGTCACATAGCGCTCAGATATTCATTGGGCCTCACACAATCCAAAAGTGTCCAGTGTCCACAAGTGTCTGCAGAAATTCAAAATCTCCCCTGTCCTATAGACACCTTGTACCTTGATTTACATTACTATATAGTTTGTTGTATTTTTTCTACATTTCTACCAAAAATGAGGAAGGCTGGTGGAAGAGGCCGTGGAATTGGGCGGGGGTTGGCATCTGGTAATGATGGTGTTGGTGGTGGATCTGATGGTAGTGGCAAGAGCAAAATAGGACCGAATGCAGGAGGTGTTGAGCCTGCGTCATCGTCTGGCTACATAAGGCCTCGAACGCTTAGTTTTCTAGGAGTTGGCAAACCGCTTTTAAAGCCAGAGCATCAGGAAAAAGTTTTGTCTTACATTGCTGACTCAGCCTCCAGCTCTATCGCCTCCTCTTCTTCAGTTGTAAAAAGTAAAAGCACTGAGTCGTCATTGGAGGCTCATGTTCATGAACCACACCTTTCCTTGCGTCCTTCACCCCAACCAAGATTGAAGGATGACGCAGGCCATACTACTGATTACTCCATGGAGCTGTTTTCACATACCATGCCTGGATTATCAAGTCAAATGGTGAATTACCCAGGCCAAGATGAATCTGACATGGAGTGCACTGATGCACAGCCGCTGATGGATGATTCTGCTGGTACATTCACTCAGAGCACTACATTATCCTCGCAGTGTACAGAGCCAGATTCTGACCCTGATGAGACTCAGGTGCCCCTTCCCACACACTATACCACCATACACGGTGACACAGAGGAAGGTGCACATGACATAGAAGAGGAGGTGATGGATGACCCAGTTGTTGACCCAGATTGGCATCCATTGGGGGAAGAGGGTGCTGCTTCCAATAGCTCAGATGAGGAGCATCCACAGCAGACATCGACATCGCAACAGCTGTCATCTGGCAGGCCCGGAGCACTCCAAAGACAGGTTCCAAACATCAAAAGAGTTGCTGGACAGCTTGTCCAGAGGGTCAAAAGATCACAGCGTGCTAGGCCGCAAAATGTCTGCCAAAGTAGGAAGAGTGCAGTGTGGCACTTTTTTGAACAAAATCCTCATGATCAGGCCAAGGTTATCTGTAAGAAGTGCGCAAAGACCTTTAGCCGAGGGAAAAATCTGAAAAATTTGAATACCAGTTGCATGCTTAGACATTTAACCAGCATGCACTTGCAAGCGTGGACACAACACCAAACCTCAAGTGCCACATGTGCAACTGATCACAACGAAGGTAGTCAGCAACGCTACATTGTTTCCCCCACTGTAAGCCCACCGGTTAGCACAGCAGCAAATGTTGAGGTGTCGTTGCACGGCCACAGCAGTCAGGGAATCCCACTGTTATATCAATGAAAGACTGATTCTAGGCCATCAGAAAGAACAACAACTCCATCACCATCATCAACCCTCTCTCAGTCCGCCCTGTCCACCGCTACTTCCACCATATTCAGCTCTCAAGTCCAGCTCACCCTCCCAGACACTATGAGTAGGTCAAAAAAGTACTCAGTCTCTCATCCGCGTACACTGGGTTTGAACGCCCACATTGCCAAACTAATCTCGTTTGAGATGATGCCCTTTCGGTTGGTGGAAAGCACAGCCTATACAGTACCACGCTATGACCTACCCAGTCGCAACTTCTTCTCTCGCAAAGCCATCCCAGCCCTCCACCATCATGTGAAAGACCGCATTGTCCATGCACTCAAGCAGTCAGTGAGCGGAAAGGTGCACCTCACAACTGATGCATGGTCCAGTCGGCATGGCCAGGGCCGTTACGTGTCCAACACTGCGCACTGGGTTAATGTGGTGGATGCAGGGTCCACAGGGGACAGCGGTGGTGGGACAGTGCTGCCTAGCCCACGGTATAGGAAACAGTTGGCTGTAGGCGTTCGACCCTCCTCCTCCTCCAGAAGCGAAAACTCGTCCACAGAGCGCAGTCATACGAGCACTCCATCTGCAGCTGCCACTGTTGCACACGATGTGTCCCCCTATCGAGCAGCTAGTGGAAAGCATCAGCAGGCTGTGTTGCAGATGATGTGTTTGGGCAACAGACACACCGCCGAGGTGCTGGCCGAGTACTTGAAGCGACAAACTGAGTCATGGCTGGGCAGTGTATATCTTGAGGCAGGCAAGGTAGTTAGTGATAACGGCTGTAATTTTGTGGCAGCCATAGCCCTTTCAAAACTCAGCCATATACCTTGCTTGGCTCACACCTTGAACCTGGTGGTGCAGTGCTTCCTCAAAAATTATCCGGAGTTAACAGCCCTGCTCCAGAAGGTGCGAAGACTGTACGCGCACATCCGCCGGTCGCCTGTACACTCCGTTCGTATGCAGAAGCTGCAGCGATTGCTCCACCTTCCCAACCACCGCCTCATTATCGACATTGCAACAAGGTGGAACTCCACCCTGCACATGGTGGAGTGGCTGTGCGAGCAGAGGCAGGCCATAATGCATTTGTGGGAGGATACACGGCCAGGCACTTTGAGAGCAGACATGGAGTTGACAGGTGTGCAGTGGTCGAAGCTGAAAGACCTCTGTAAAGTCCTTCAGTGTTTTAAGGAATGCACACGGCTGGTAAGCGCAGACGACGCCATCCTAAGCATAAGCATCCCACTTATGCGTCTGCTCATGCAAACTTTGACGCACCTTAAGGAGCAGGCGTCTGCAGCCAATGTTGATGAGGAGGAAGAGGAGGAGGGAATCCTTGATGACATTCAGCCATTGTCTGCTCAGGGACCTCTCCTGGACGAGGTGGAGGAAGAAGAGGAGGAGGAGGATGATGATGGGGATGATTACTTAGGGGAGGAGGATGCATCTCATGGGGCAAGTGAAAATGTTGGCGTGGCAAGGTCTGGTACAGGGTTTGTGCGTGACTGGAGGGATGTGGATTTGCCAGAAAGTGTTCCTCCAACCAGCACTCGCAGTGCATCATTGACACCGGGAACATTGGCCCACATGTCAGATTATGCCTTGCAGATCCTAAAAAGGGACCCACGCATTGCCAAAATGATGAACGATGACGACTACTGGTTGGCCAGCATCCTGGATCCACGCTATAAAGGCAAATTACAAAACATCATGCCACAGGAGAACCTTGACCTAATATTGGCTAATAAACAAGCAACTCTGGTAAATCGGTTGCTTGAGGCATTCCCAGCACACAGCAGCGGTGATGGTTCTCACACGAGCCATACGGGCCGGGGGCAGCTTGGCAGAGGTGTTCGTGGTGCACACAGCAGAAGTGGCGTTGGAGACAGGGGTTTCATGACAATGTTGTGGACTGATTTTTCAAGTACCGCTCACACAACTGGTAATACTGCATCGATGGAAAGTGACAGGAGACAGCAGTTGTCAACTATGGTTACAAACTACTTTTCCTCCCATATCGATGTTCTCCCACACAGGTCATTCCCCTTTGACTATTGGGCCGCTAAACTGGACACCTGGCCTGAATTGGCACAATATGCCTTACAGGAGCTCGCTTGCCCAGCTGCAAGTGTGCTATCGGAAAGAGACTTCAGTGCAGCTGGATCAATCCTGACAGAAAAAAGGACCCGTCTGTCAACCCAAAATGTGGATGATCTAACCTTCATTAAAATGAACCACGCATGGGTTTCCAAGGATTTTGTCCCACCTTCCCCTGATGACACATAGGGTGACAGAAAAATGGCTTGCTTTGGTCCACCTCTTCCTGGGACTTGACCTATTTCACCTTTTGCATCAGCTGAATGTCCAACATCAACATATGCCACTTTCTAAAACTCCCTAACTGTGCTGCCTCCCCCCCCATGGCCGGGGTCACCACCTACCGCACGACACCGTGCGAGTGCCGTTGCCCTGGACAGGTGGGTAGGCCGACTCTTGGGCGCGGGCACTGGCACAGGGTCCTTCATAGTGCAATCAAGTGTCTCTGATGGTGGTGGTGCACACCCGCCATCAGACACATCGCCGTACTATGAGGGGCCCAGTGCCAGTACCGACGCCCACGAGTGGGCCCCCCTTGCTTGGGCAGGGCCCCAGCATTTGCAATCTTTACCTCTCCCTGCTCCTCCGCTGTGTAGTCTGGGCCGTCAAATCCATACTGTGCCTGACACCGTCTGAGCCTGCCTCCTGATGTATAGACATATATTTTGAATGTGTACGCTATCAATACATGTTATCTGGGGATACGGTACCCTTTCTAACCTTTGTGCAATCACGTGCAATCCATACTGGGCCTAACACCGTCTGAGCCTGCCTCCTGATGTATAGACATATATTTTGAATGTGTACGCTATCCATACATGTTATCCGGGGAAACGGTACCCTTTCTAACCTTTGTGCAATCACGTGCAATCCATACTGGGCCTAACACCGTCTTCCTGCCTCCTGATGTATAGACATATATTTTGAATGTGTACGCTATCCATACATGTTATCTGGGGATACGGTACCCTTTCTAACCTTTGTGCAATCACTTGCAAGCCATACTGGGCCTTACACCGTCTGAGCCTGCCTCCTGATGTATAGACATATATTTTGAATGTGTACGCTATCCATACATGTTATCCGGGGAAACGGTACCCTTTCTAACCTTTGTGCAATCACGTGCAATCCATACTAGGCCTAACACCGTCTGAGCCTGCCTCCTGATGTATAGACATATATTTTGAATGTGTACGCTATCCATACATGTTATCTGGGGATACGGTACCCTTTCTAACCTTTGTGCAATCACTTGCAAGCCATACTGGGCCTTACACCGTCTGAGCCTGCCTCCTGATGTATAGACATATATTTTGAATGTGTACGCTATCCATACATGTTATCCGGGGAAACGGTACCCTTTCTAACCTTTGTGCAATCACGTGCAATCCATACTGGGCCTACCACCGTCTGAGCCTGCCTCCTGATGTATAGACATATATTTTGAATGTGTACGCTATCCATACATGTTATCTGGGGATACGGTACCCTTTCTAACCTTTGTGCAATCACTTGCAAGCCATACTGGGCCTTACACCGTCTGAGCCTGCCTCCTGATGTATAGACATATATTTTGAATGTGTACGCTATCCATACATGTTATCCGTGGATACGGTACCCTTTCTAACCTTTGTGCAATCACGTGCAATCCATACTGGGCCTAACACCGTCTGAGCCTGCCTCCTGATGTATAGATATATATTTTGAATGTGTACGCTATCCATACATGTTATCTGGGGATACGGTACCCTTTCTCACCTTTGTGCAATCACGTGTAATCCATACTGGGAGTGAGAACGGCTGGCGAGCTGTTAAGCAAGCTACAGCACCTGTGGTTTGCACACGTAAGTTTTTCATTTTTTCAGGAATGACGGTTAGGTCTAATTCCGGGACTGCGGTTGACCTGCACTTACTGGGAAATCATTGTTCGCGGGTAATAATTGTAATCAGTGATCCCCATCACTAACGTTGTTCAGCGGGTTATCTGCACCTGTAAGCGACAAACGCTGGCCTTCTCAGTGTAGCGCACATGCAGCCACGGACATGTAAGGGCATGACACACCAGTTATTGGCCAATCTCATGTGCCAGAGCCTCACGTGTCCCTCTAGTAAGCCGGACTCAGACCGCAGGGCATGATGGAGTCTCGTTCATTAACGCAATTAAGCTTGCAATGTGTGCATCTGTGCTGTAGCTGGCATGGTTGAGGTTTCCCAGGTGGAGTCGAATTTAACCGTAGGCTCCACTCCTGGTGGTGCCCTTCTGGACATTCCTTTAAGGTTCAGCTTTGCAACCATACTGCCCACGTAAAACAAACACTTTGCCTTCATGAACGCTGTTTGGAGGGTCATGACTCGTGGGAATAACGCCGCCCAATCAGTTAACCTGCTAGAAAGATCGTTCGTTGCTCCCAAGCATGACATCACACTCCCTAGGAAGAAGGTAATGCCACTGTGGCGACCGTACTCCTGGGGGCGACACAAGTGCACTGATGCCCAGCCACTGCTCGATGAATCTGCTGGTACATTGACCCAGACCACTAAATTCCCCTCGCACGCTACACGACCTGAATCTGACCCTGATGAAACTCAGGTTTCCCTTCCCATATACAGTTCCATCTTACACGGTGACAAAGAGGAAGCTGCAGATGAAAGTGCAGGTTCGGCCCACCCGCCATCAGACACACCACCGTACTATCAGGGGCCCTGTGCCAGTGCCGTCGCCAACGAGTGGGCCCCCCTGCTTGCTCAGGATCACAGCACTTGCAAAGTTGAAATGCTGTGCAGTGAGATGGAAGATGGGGACAACGAGGAGTCCAGACAAGTACAGGGATTCCCTAGCGAGGAGACTTATTTGATTGTTTTCAATGTTGGGACAGCAATTTTTGGGGAGCACTATACTCTGGAGAATGATAGATGGGGCCCACCATACACTGGAACATTCCAAAGGTGGACATCAGACACTGGAGCAGCATTTACAGGGCCCATTATACACTAGAGCATTAGAAATGGGGCCCATTATGTTTGGAGCATTATTTGGGCCCATAAGACAGTGGAGCTTCATCCATGGGGACCAACATATACTGTAGCATTATGTGGAGCTCATCATATACTGTTTCAAACATTATATGGGACCAATGATTTTGTATGGAGAAATAGATGGGCCTCGTCATGAGATGTAAAAAGTGAGGTATTTTTCATTGTACTATACCGCTATTTCTCTGCCGTATCGGAGCATGATGAGTTGTGGTATGTGTTAAAGGGGCGCTCTTTCGCCCAGGGCACATGAAAACCTGCAGCCAGCCCTCCCCCCCCACAACTTTAGCCAAATAACCCCCATTTTTCAGTGCGTAACTTGTATTATGAAGTTAATTAAGGTTGACAAGCTTAAGTAAGAAGAATTGATGCTTTTGGCATTCAAATGGGCACTGTAGGTGTGTTTCCTGTCCTCCTCTCACTGCCGACTTTTATTCCCCATTGACTTACATTGGGTTTCGTGTTTCGGGACGACCCCGACTTTTCCCTTTAATCAGACGATCTTGCTCAACCCGACTTTTGGAAAAGTCGGGTTTCACGAAACGAAACGCGACCCTAAAAAAACAAAAGTCGCTCAACTCTACTAGACACAGTGGAGCAAGAGGCCATAGTGGAGCACGGTTACAATCAGTAGTAGTCTACAACCTATATAAAACTTGCTGCAAGTTGGCCTCCGCCTGCTGCATGATTGATCCTGGGCTTCAACACAGTCAGTTGTTGCTCGGAAGTGCTGTCCGCACAGAGAAAAACACTAGCTCCTGTGTTAGTGGGGTTCAGTAGCGTCAGCTGTTCCCCTGCTGTGTGGACGGCAATGTCTCCTGCTGCCTCCACATTCAAAAACCATCAGGCCTCTGCCTGCTCCATGCTTGATCCTGGGCTCCAACAACGCTAGTTGGTGTTCAGAAGTACCGACTTCACAGAGTAAAACACACTAGCTCCTGTGTTAGTGGAGTTCAGTAACGCCAGCTGCTCCCCTGCTGTGTGGACAACAAAGTCTCCTGCTACCTCCAAAATCAAACTACATCTTATTTTCTACTAGCTCCAAGTAGGCCTCAGCCTGCTCCATGATTGATCCTGGGCTTCAACACAGCCAGTTGTTGCTTGGAAGTGCCGTCCGCAAAGACAAAAAAAAACACTAGCTCCTGTGTCAGTGGGGTTCAGTAACGCCACTTCTCCCCTGCTGTGTGGATGGCAAAGTCTCCTGCTGCCTACATAGTCACACTACTACTGATTTTTAACCGTGCTCCACTTAGGCCTCTGGCTTCACTGTCTCTAGTATTTCCCCTGGCCTCCAACCCCGCCAGTTGCTGCTCTGAAGTGGCGTCTGCACAATCCACACTTGTTCCTGTGTTACTGGGGCTCAGTCACGTCAGTTGATCCCCTGCTGTGTGTCCGGCAATGTCTCCTGCTCTGTCCACATTCCCATTACTAGTAGTGGGAATGTGGACAGAGCAGGAGACCTTGCCGGACACACATCAGGGGATCAACTGACGTGACTGAGCCCCTGCAACCCAGAAAAAAGTGTGGATTGTGCAGACGCCACTTCAGAGCAGCAACTGGCGGGGTTGGAGGCTAGGGGAAATACTAGAGACAGTAGAGCCAGAGGCCTAAGTGGAGCACGGTTACAATCAGTAGTAGTGTACAACCGATATAAAACTTGCTTGAAGTAGGCCTCAGCCTGCTCCATGATTGATCCTGGGCTTCAACACAGCCAGTTGTTGCTCGGAAGTGCTGTCTGCACAGAGAAAAACACATGATTCAGTGTTAGTGGGGTTCAGTAATGCCAGCTGATCCCCTGATGTGTGGATGACAAAGTCTCCTTCTGCCTCCAAAATCACACTACATCTTATTTACCACTCGCTCCAAGTTGGCCTCAGCCTGCTGCATGATTGACTCTGGGCTCCAACATCACCAGTTGCTGCTCAGAAGTGTCTTTGGCATGGGTACTCCCTCCTGCCCAGCCTGATTCCAGCACGCCTGCTGTTTCCGGGTAGTGTCAACGTCACTTTGCCACCAATACGTTGTCCTGTCGTGTTGCGGTCGGGTTAGCCGAGTCTATGGTGCCTGCAGTTTAGGTGCTTCCTATGTGGGCTGCAGGTTCTGGTAATAAAGGCTGGTTCTGTAGTGCCAATAGGACAAGCACCCGCTGTTGGACTGTGGGTTTCGGTAACTGCGCCCTGCTCGCGGCCTTGCAACTTTGTTTATTATGGGTACCTTGTGCTGCCCATCCGGGTTCCAGCACCATAAGCTGGTTCTCGGCAGTGCCTTTGGCCTAGGTGCCTCCTTCTCGGTATCTGAATTCCAGCAACGTCAGCTGGTCCTTGGTAGTGCTTTGCAGCACAGGTACCTCCTGCTTATTAACCATCTTCCAGCACCGTCAGCTGGTCCACGGTTGTGCCATTGACTCTTGTTCCTTCAGCTGCCACTCTGGGTTCCAGCACCGTCAGCTGGTTCTCGCTAGTTCCATTGACTCTTGTAGCTTCTGCTACCCATCCGGGTTCCAGCACCGTCAGCTGGTTCTTGGCAGTGTCTTTGGCACAGCTACTACCTCCTGCCCAGCCTGGTTCCAGCTCGTCTGCTGTTTCTGGGTAGTGTCAACATCATTTTGCCACCAATCCGTTGTCCTGTCGTGTTGCGATCGGGTTAGCCGAATCTATGGTGCCTGCAGTTTCGGTGTTTCATATGTGGGCTGCGGGTTCTGGTAATAAAGGCTGGTTCCATAGTGCCAATAGGACAAGCACCCCCTGTTAGACTGTGGGTTTCGGTAACTGTGTCCTTCTCGCGGCCTTGCAACATTGTTTATTATGGGTACCTTCTGCTACCCATCCGGGTTCCAGCACCATCAGCTGGTTATCGGCAGTGACTTTGGCCTAGGTGCCTCCTTCTCGGTATCTGAGTTCCAGCAACGTCAGCTGGTCCTTGGTAGTGCTTTGTAGCACAGGTATCTCCTGCTTAGTAACCTTGTTCCTGCACCGTCAGCTGGTCCACGGTTGTGCCATTGGCTCTTGTTCCTGCTGCTGCCCCTCCGGGCTCCAGCACCGTCAGCTGGTCCTCGCTAGTTTCATTTGCTCTTGCAGCTTCTGCTACCCATCCAGGTTCCAGCACCGTCAGCTGGATCTCGGCAGTGCCTTTGGCCTAGGTGCCTCCTTCTCGGTATCCAAGTTCCAGCAACATCAGCTGGTCCTTGGTAGTGCTTTGTAGCACAGGTACCTCCTGCTTAGTAACCATGTTCCAGCACCGTCAGCTGGTCCACGGTTGTGCCATCGGCTCTTGTTCCTTCTGCTGCCCCTCCGGGTTCCAGCACCGTCAGCTGGTCCTCGCTAGTTCCATTTGCTCTTGTTCCTTCTGCTACCCATCTGGGTTCCAGTACCATCAGCTGGTTCTCGGCAGTTCCTCAGCCTTCTTGTACCTTCTACTACTTTTCCAAGTTCAAGTTTGTGGAAATGGTTTTTGGTTCTCACTCTGGATCTCCCTTATGATGACCCTGAAGACGACGACCCTGAAGACCACACCGAAGAAGACCAAAAAGATGACCCTGAAGAAGATGACCAAGAGGACGAAGAACATGAAGACAACCACCAAGATGCAGAACAACAAGAGACAGAAGACCAAGAAGCAGAAAAACCAAAAGCAGAAGAACATTAAGCATAAGACTAAAAATCAGAGCAAATGATATTATCTAAATTATAAGCAGAAGAAGACTAAGCAGTGTATGGGGGTGAGTCTGTTCCTCCTCATGGTGCCCCTGGAAAATGGCTGCTGCTGCAGGCCAAACTGAACGTGGACAAATCCTGTTGTAAATCTTTTGTGACAGGCAGAACGGAAGGTGTAATCTTCAAACTTTTATAGATAACAAAGTAAATAGAGAAAGGCACCGCGCTCACAGGACGATTCAAAGATAATAATGTAAAAGTGAAAATGAAAGTCCTGCCTTTCACACATAAGCCCGATAGTCAAAGCGTGCAGGAGATGAAAATCTGCCACAGCAATATACACTGATGAATGGTAAAGGACTTGTACAAACTTACCCTAGCTCTGCTGAATGAAGGTGCTGTGCTGATCACAGTGAATGATCCACAGAAATGCTGGAAAACCAGGTGAGAAGCTGGGAGGATGAAGTGAATGAACTAGCTGACTGGCGTGCAAGTAATGAAGAGAGCTGGGCAGAGCCAGGATAGCTTCCTGGATGCACAGCTGAGGGGGGCCGACACTGTTCTGCACTGACAGCGTGTGACGTCACAGGCTGAGGCTACGGAGCATAGCTGGGGCCAAAAACCTGATGAAGAAGCACGTTTTGCTTTGAAACGCGTAGGTTTTTGGCCCCAGCTAGGCTCCGTAGCCTCAGCCTGTGACGTCACACACTGTCAGTGCAGGACAGTGTCGGCCCCCCTCAGCTGTGCATCCAGGACGCTACCGGCCGGAGTTATCCTGGCTCTGCCCAGCTCTCTTCATTACTTGCACCCCAGTCAGCTAGTTCATTCACTTCATCCTCCCAGCTTCTCACCTGGTTTTCCAGCATTTTTGTGGATCATTCACTGTGATCAGCACAGCACCTTCATTCAGCAGAGCTAGGGTAAGTTTGTACAAGTCCTTTACCATTCATCAGTGTATCTTGCTGTGGCAGATTTTCATCTCCTGCACGCTTTGACTATTGGGCTTATGTGTGAAAGGCAGGACTTTCACTTTTACGTTATTATCTTTGAATCGTCCTGTGAGCGCGATGCCTTTCTCTATTTACTTATTTAACCCCTTTTTTGGCAGAACAAGCACGGCTTCTGTCTAGGCACCAGCAGCCCTCCTTTTCTATTGGTAGCGCCTGTGTATATCTGTATACTAGTTTTATAGATAACAACTACAGGAATGCCTGTCACAAATAAGAATATGATGAAGAAGAATAGGAAGAAGATGAAGAAGTAAAATATGAAGAAGAATAATCGTTGAATAAGAAGAATATGAATAATGTACAAAAAAAGAATAATAGGAAGAAGGTGAAGAAGAAGAAGATGAATAAGGTCAAGAAGAAGTTGATGAAAAAGATGCTGCTGCTGCTGCTGCTGCTGAGGATGATGAAGGAGAAAGTGTTGGAGAAGTAAAAAAGAAGGTGAAGAGCATGGAAGTAGTGAAACATACATATCTGACAAAATATAAAAGAGGTTAACATAGTCAATATCTTTGTAACTCCGAACGTCTTTAAAAAAAACAAAACAAATTCCTGCTATTCCATTTCGTTGGGCTAAACCTCTATGGCTTTAATGTCTCCTACTCCTCCCACAATACATTCTACATTATTAGTTTTTCTTCATGTAGAATTAACCTACAAGGAAAGAAAGGTTTTTTTTTTTCATTCCGATATTTCTGGTCCATTGACTTGAATGGGACTTCCGGGATCGGAATCGGCGATACCCGATACTTTTTTTTTATCGGCCGATCCAATCCTATCCAATATTTTTCAATATCGGGTGGTATCGCTCAACACTATTTATAACCCTTTCATACTATTGGATTAATAATGGATACATGTGTTATTGACACCTCTCCATTTTTAACTCGGCTTATTGTCACCTTTCAATTGCAAGGTGACATTAACCCCTTATTAACCCGTATGTCACCGCTAAAGGCAGTGGGAATAGAGAGACTAAGTGCCAGGAAAGGCGCATCTTACAGATGCGCCTTTTCTGAGGTGGCTGGGGGCAGATGTTTGCAGCCGGGGGGGTCCAAAAACCATGGTCCCTCTGTAGGCTATTAATATCTGCCCTCAGTCACTGGGTTTCCCTTTCTGGTGGAGAAAATTGCATGGGAGCCCAGATAATTTTTTTCAATGAATGCACCCATTAAATTAACACCTATATGTCCCAAATTTTACACACTTACACTAATCTAATAATTAGTCAAAGACATGTATAAATCTAAATGAAATGAAATGGTTTACTGTATGCAAACCATGTGTCCTTTCATGTCAGGTTCTGTAATGATTTTACAGAAGCCTGCAATTGAATTTTAACCAACGCTACTATATATATATATATATATATATATACACACTCCCTGACAGAAGTTATGTCGCTTATCCATTATCCATGTTATGTAAACAAAAGCTTATAACCTGATGTTAAATTCATCCATTGGTTCTATAAATTATTCTTTTGAAAGCTGAAACCCTCCGAAATGTAGTTTAGGTTAAGAAAATAAATTGCCATCAATGCAGAAATGTTGATCATCTAATGGACACAGAATGGTCAGATTTGGGCAAGACAAAAGTTTTGTTGCCTGGTCATATAATGCACCAAATCCTAGTTTACATCCTCACCTGTGCTCAGTAAATGATCGGTTAATTAGTGGGTGTGTATAAAAAGAAACCCAGCACCCCAGACCTTCACTTGAGCTGCAACTTGATCACTGACAACATGCCAAAAATCCACCCTGCGACCAAAGCCTGGACTATCAAGATGCTGAAGACCAGACCCACTGCAGAGGTGGCTGGCACCTTTAGTGTGTCTCAGCATCAAGTACAAAGAATTAAAAAAAGATTCAAAGAGAATGGAGATGTATTTGACAGGCCCAGGTCCAGCAGACCCCGCAAGACGACTGCTCAGGAGGAACGTTTGTTGGTTAGAAAATCCAAAGCAAGCCCCTCTTCCACTGCAGCAGAGCTTTAACAGGCCTGGTCACCTCAAGTCACTGTGTCAACTAGAACACTTTGTAGGATTCTGTCTCGAAATGGCCTGCATGGTCGAATCAGTGCCCAGAAGCCAGCACTAAACAAAAGGCAAATAAAAAACCATGTGGCATTTGCAAAGTCCCACAGCCTGCTAAAAAGATGGACAGTGGATAAGTGGCAGAAGGTGGTTTTCTCTTATGAATCTTCAGTAGAATTACACCACAGCCGCCACGAATACTGCAGGAGAATTACTGGACCCCTTATGGATCCAGAATACACCCAGAAAACAGTTAAAGTTGGTGGTGGAAAGATCATGGTCTGGGGTTACATTCAGTATGGGGGTATGCGAAACATTTGCAAGGTGGAAGGCATTATCAATAGCCTAAAATATCAAGAAGTATTAGCTACCTCTTATATTCCAAATCATAAAAGGGGTCAAATTCTGCAGCAGGATGGTGCTCCATCTCATACATCCATCTCTACAACAAAGTTCCACATCCATCTCTAATATAAAGTACACTATCTGGTAAAACCAATGGTATTGTTCAAAAGTACAACTCTTCCAACAAAAAACAATCCCTCACTTTGCCAAATTGATGGAGAAATAAAAATGTATGGCTCTGGTAAGAAGGGGAGCAAAAACGAAAACTCAAGGTGGTAAAGGACTTCAAACAAAAATTACCAAATTTCTCAACTAGCCTCCAGTTTTCATCACATAACTGTTACTAAACATTTAAATTAGGAAAAAGCTGAATGGCAATGCATTTAGATGTTAAATAATTACTATTCACTCAGATTCAGAGGTTACATGAGCAGCAGGAGAAACACAGTTACACTTATAGAAGCAATGCTGGCAGAACATATTTGTATGGAACATGCAGATTGTGTTATGACATTTTTTGCAATCATAATTTGACATCGTTCTACCACCAGTTTCAATGGTGCAGGTGATGCAACTAAGTTTTTGAGAGATGGAAAATGTGTTGATTTTTCTCGATCACTTTTGGGATGAAATCTTTTCAGCTGGACTTGCATGCAAGAGGGGATTCCACTTGACTTCAAATTTCTTTGGAATAGCTCTCCACTCACCAGGTAATTAGCCAATAGTTCACTAAATCATACATTTTACTGGCCATTTCAGTAGAGAAACTGATGCAAGATAAAGAGTATGTGTCAGGGCACATGTGCCTTGGAGGCCACCTTCTTTTTTTAAGAAATCTGTACTTATCTCCACAAACTTTGCATTCTTCATTCATAAAACAAGCTAAATAAACAATTGTGATGAATAAAAAGAGAAAATATTAAACTTCATAAATGAGACGAGTTCTGATGCAATGACCCCGAGAAGCCACAAAATTCAGATCTTCTCTCCAGAAGGTCTGCTGTAACACTGCAAAATCAGGTTTCAAAGAAGATGTAAAGACAGAAAATAACTAGTGGGGAAGATTTTCTGAAAATTTGGAGAGGAAATAGAAACAAAATTAACTGAGCTATGCCTGTCAGATCAGCTGTACCTGACGGAGGGTTAAATACTATAGTTAGTAATAGTAAGAGCAAGGATAGCTAGAAATTATGATATGGACCCCACAGAGCACTTATCTCAATTTCATCATCTCTGTTTACTATTACTGAACAAGAAAAAAGAAATTGCACAAGTCTACATCCACATCTGTCTTCAAAATCTGTTTAAAAGTGTACCTACAAGAATTGAAGCTGTTTTGACTGCAAAGGATAGTCACATCAAATATACATGCTATGCTCACTGCTGAAGAGGATAAGACCTTCATTCCAACCTTCATTGTCACCTTGATATGCTTTTTGATTGTCTTCGAGAGCGGTGACATTAGATCACTAGAACACCTGTAGCTGGGCACCAAGCTTGTAACCCAATATCAAGAAAACACCTTCTTATAGTTTGTGTATACAATGTTTGATGCCTTACTCTTGGTATGTGACAACAAATTTCACTTGCAGTTAAAGAATAGATCACCTCACATCATTCTTTGAATCTGATGAGAACATGTAAGCTTCATCATAAAGAGGCCATCATGAGGAAATAAGACACTGGTCAGACACCAAAGATTATGGTATGTGATAGCATAATGTATGGTAGACAGACATCTCTAGTCTTCATTCCAAGGACACCAACAGCTCTGAAACCAGATGAACAGCTATCTTTCCAAAGTGCCCCAGGAGCCATTTTTCAACACAATAACACCAGACAGCATGCTGCTCAAGCTATTATGATTTGCCTGACTTAGATTAGAGTCAGCGCCAGCGCGTGGCAACCCTTAAGCCACTACAGCATCATCCACAGTGCTAGCAACTGCTTCCTTGCTTTGTCGACTAGCAGCAGTGTCCTATGCTGCCCTGCAGTTGCAGCGCTCTTTGGCGTCCGCAGTAGCGACGCCGCACACATGGTAGGTCTAGACGGATGCAGCTCCTCTGTCTTGGGTCCTGCTACTGTGACAAGATACCATGTGTGTATTTACCTGAAACCTGTGACACTAACAGGCTCAGCCTTTTGTGTTTACCTTTATTGACATCTCTGTGAGCAAACAGAGATTGCTTTGTGCACTTGGGTGACATTCAACCCGTGTGCGCATTTCCGCCATATTGCTCGTCTGTCACTACTTAGCAGCAGTGTTCACACCTACTGCACGGTGGACCCCAAGCGGCAAACACACTTTAGTATTTACTTTATTTAGTGCATTCCGCCATTCCTAACACAGATGCAAATGTGAAAGCAGCCTTACTCCTAGTGTGGGATGGGGTAGCCTGAACCCAGCAGAGCAATTGATTGAAAGTGCTCCAAGTCCCATCTATTGTACACTTGTTTTGCTCTTGTCCCGATGTACTCCAAAGGACTGCTTTCCTGCACTGCTAAAATTTTTCGTAACTCATTAAAGCTACATTTATATCTGCATTTAGAGTTTCTCATTTTCAGTTCCCTTTTATGAAACAGATTTAATATCCAATTTGAATCTGTTGAAATGTAGCTGATGCTAATGGAAGCAGAGAGGGCCCCATTTGGCTAACTTTGTTTCATTTTTTCAAACAGAAAAAAGTCCTGACAAACAGAGCCCATAATAATCAATAGGGTCCCTGTGCTCCTATTTGCATCAGTTATACGACAGATCCATCTTGGACCTTAATTTTATTGTTTTATTCCTGAAAACAGTACTGACAAATGGAACGGTCAAATGCAGGTGAAAATATAGCATGAAGCCACAAAATTACTGAAGGAGAAGGCAATAGCTGGAATGTATGCCTTTCGACTGAAATATGGTCAAAATGTGTACACTGTTTTCTAGGTCATTTGCACAGGACAGTAATATTTTCTAGCTGGCAATTTTACAATCTAGAGGGCACAAAGAAGGCGTTATTACTATGCAAGTGGAACAGTGGTGGGACCTTTCGTGTCTCCCCTTTTTCCTTACAGATTGTAAGCTTGCGAGCAGGGCCCTCATTCCTCTTGGTATCTGTTTTGATCTATGTGTTTATTGGTATGCTGTAATGTCTATTGTCTGTACAAGACCCTCTATAATGTAGTGCTGCGGAATATGTTGGCGCTATAGAAATAAAATTATTATTCTTTGTTAAGGCTGGCGGAACACACTAAATAATATAAAGATGGTAATAAGGTGCGTTCGCAGCCTGGGGTCCACCATGCAGAGATGTTAACTGCTGCTCGGTAATGGCGGACACAAAATGGCAATATCGCACTGGACACACGTGGGTTAAATGCCACCCAGCGTGTAGTAGCGATGGGCTCTGTTGCTTCACAGTGCCATGGAACCGCAGAACACAGATGACGTACCCTGTTGACTGTCACAGGGCACAGCTGAGTCTGCGCTAGTGTACGGTCACAAGACTCTGCCCAAGGATGCAGAATAAGAGCCTCTTTAGACCCACTAAGCGCATGGCATCGCACCTGCGAATGCCACTAATAGATTCTGGCTACCATGGAGTGCAGACAAAGTGCACAGTGGCGTACAGGTAAAGCCACTACTTGGCGCTGAAGCTAGGCCCTGACTCTGCTTCCTACCTGCACTATCAGCCTAGGCACTAACTGGCAAGGCTGAACAACATATGTATACCAAGGGTAGAGTTTCATAATGAGTCATTCACCAGAGACATTTATACGTGCATGCAACACTCACTCCACATGGTCTATACTAGTGCCCGGCCATGCAGCCGTTCGATCCTTTTATAACCACAGCCTTCCAGGACCTTGCTAATGGCCTAATCCGAGTTGCTTGAGGACTTGAACATGTGACCACCAACCACCAATGAGCGGTTGTCTCATGGGCATGGTCAGATGGAGAAAAGCAAGACTTAGTCCCAGGAATGTCTGCTTGCCGCTGACTAATTCTGAAATCTATAGCTGAATCTGGGGCAGCAGCAGCAACCAGACACATAGCATTAGCCTGAGCTAGACGCTGGGACCGACGTCTCTGCTGAGCAGGAACCTCTGCGGCTGAAGAAGAATAGGAGACCACAGAGGATATGGCTTGAGATTCCCCCCCTGTGCAGTGGTGGGAGCTCGACACCTAACAATTATTATTATAATGAGGGGTAGTAAGAGGAGTCCTATTTTTGTGCCACACAGCACATGCAGTAAATGGACACATATGGCGGCAGCAGCAGCTAAGTATTGAGATATCAGCAGCATGAAGAGTTTGCGAAGGGTGGGAATAAATGAGAACAGTGCTGGAAATGTGAGAAGTCAAAAATGTTTTTGTTGTAATCTCTGCAGACAAGTTGAGGATGGAAGAAGCTATGTCACTCTGGGCTAACTGTAAAAGACAAGAAAGATGAACAACTCCATTAGAAAGAAAGTCATCTATAAGCCACTATCTATATTTGCAATCACTTGTACAGTATGTTCTGCAAGGGCTCGGCAAGGTGAACACTAGTTAAGAGACACAGGACTCTGCCCCAAGGATGCAGGGTTAGAGTCCCTCTAGTCCCACTAGCGATTGACACCGCAACTGCGATGCCTGAACTAAATAATATAATCGCACCACATGCGCACTGCACCGGTTCAGCGGACGCCACTAACCACCCAGAGCGGGGAGCTAAGTGCTTGACGTGCGCACGGCGCCATTGCGAGGAACACTGCTGCACATGCCGTCCAGTGGTGCCTTGTACTGACTGGCACTATCTGGTGCTAACACTCGTGTGGAGAGCGGGATGCTCTGTGGCACATAGATTATGCCACTATTGGTGCTGACTCTATCTCCCTAAACCCTAACTCACACACAACCAAGGGTAGGGGTTTCATAATGAGTCAGTCACCAGTCTCATACATCAGTCATCACACACACAACTAACAATCAGAGTCTATATTAGCACATGGCCGAGCGGCCATGCAAACCTTTTATAGCAGCGTCCTTCTGGGACGTTCCTGATGGTCCAATCCGAGCTGCTTGAGGATCTGAGCATGTGACCTCCGACCTCCAATGAGAGGTTGGCCCACGGGCATGCTCAGTAGGCTGCAAAAAGGTCTTAGCCTCTGGAGCTGCTAGCTGCTGACTAGTGCGGATTGCTAAAGCTGGACTAGAGGTGGCAGCAGCAACCAACCTGACCGCACTCTCTTGAACAAGATGCCGGGAATGACGCCTTTGCTGAGCAGCCTCTTCTGCAGTCGGGACTGAATGGGAGACCACAGAAGGCAAGGCTGGGGATTCTTCCTGTCGGAATCTGACGCTTAACAGAGTATATTACAGTTTAGACTGTGAGATGGTTATTGGTCGTCTTTTTCTTTTTCTTCTTAGTTTTTTACCGATTGTCACCTGTCTCCTAATTGGTCTGGTCTACTCGGTTATATAATATAATTTAATGATACCGATTGATTAATGCTTTTTGTTGTTTAGTCTGAGTTATAGACTTATTTCCCTTGATAATTTCTTTTCTTACCTTTCCCTGTGAAGAAGCTTTGCTCTAATTATACATTAGTCCAATTGAAGGCTTGTTGGCATTGGGATTTACTGCTAATTCGAAATGCAGATGATCCTCTCATCTCTGGTTGCTGTCCTACTATAATTTATAAACTGAGTCATACAAAAACTTACATAAAGTTGAGTAATATAAAAATGTTTTCTTTTTTATTTTCCAACATTAGTAAGGTCATCCTTGACCACCATTAGGCAGCCAAGGCCATGGACCACTGATATCATTCCTGGCAGGTGCTGGTACACGGAATGCAACGTAAAGAAAAAATATTTGTCCATTGATTCTATGTCTTTACATCAAACTATGACTATTTAAACAAATCAAAAATTGTCATAATTTCATGACTTCTTATGATGATCCATTAATATTTATTTTGCAATATATGTGATGATTATAAATCAGTAATGGTATACAAATCCTAGATTGCAAATGGTGCAGAAAGCTCTATTTTTGTTGCTATGATTTTTTTCACTAAATTCTAGATGTCTTGACCATCAAAGAATTTTATAAGCTGGCCCCAACAAATACTTTTTGATTCAACAATGCAGAATTTTTTTTCTCAATGCAATGAAAATGTTATTGTTTACACTTCAATGCACTAACTCCTATCACAGATATCTGACTGTTACTCGATTTTAGAGAAATCCAAGCAGAATATTTTGGAATAAGAGATGATGCGCTACACATCTGCTTGTGTTACTGCAAGGCTACAATTTTCTTGCATTTATTTTAATGCTAAGCGTGCACATTTGTCTCTTAGTACAAAGGTAGTTTAGGAAAACTGAGTTATCACACAGCTAACATTGTTACAAAGTTGGTATCATCATACACACAGTACTAAAGGTGTCAACCATTGGAAAATGAAATACATTCTTTTTAGTTTCTTTTTTTGCTGACAAGATGATAAACTTCGCATTTTTAATTCAGACGCAATAGCAAAATGTATAAGCTGTTTTCCAATGTTATCAATAACAACATCACCTGAGGACAGTATAGAGGGAGAGAGTAAAAATTACACTGCACAATAAAAGAAATAATATTGCACACTACAAGTAATAGCCTCCATGCAATGGGAAAATAAGTAAACCAAATGGACACATTTCACAGGGAAAAAAATATATTTTTTTCAACATATTAGTGGTTATCCTAAAAAATACTGCTCCAAAAAATAACCAAAAGTGTAAATTACACATTGGAGCTTCATCAACAAAAGATTCCTGTTAAAAACTTTCACTAACATAAATTTTGGAATTTGTTAAGACTTAAAACACTTATTAGTAGTCAATGAAAACCAAAATCAACCAATTTAGGGTTAGATTGCAAATCTTTTAAAAAAATCTGATAAATAAAGTTGCATTTATTTCATAATTGTAAGTATTTATGGTCCTCTTGAGCTTTGCAATACTTCTGTCAATTTACAAAAATTTCCCAATGATGACTATTTTTGGCCCTCGTGTACCTGCAGACACTTCTGAAAGCATCTGTGAATCCACCCAATGAAATGGTTGATGGTGACCTACGGGATTAGGTGGAAATTTCTGAGACCTTCGAAGGACATGTCTCCCCAGATCATCACTGACTTTCAGCCTAAGGGCTCATACTCATTTGCGATAAAAAAAGGTCCGTTTTCAGGATGGAAAAAAACGGACCGATTCTATGCGATTGTCATGCGAGTGTAATGCAATCTCAGTGCGGTTTTTCCATATGACATGTGTATGACATCCGTATTCAATGCGATTTTAACATGAGGTTTTACATACAGCAGTTCTTGCCATGTAAAAACTCATGTTAAAATAACATTGTAAAAAACAAACTGTACACATCGTTTTAAAACAAAAGAATCTTAAAAACACACATATATATATATCTAGATATAATAGGCATCGTGATTACTCGCTAATCCCGCCCCCTGCACAGTAGCTCTGCCCCCCACCCCATTACCACACACAATCCCGTTCCCACCACATTACCACACACATTCCCGCCCCCCACCACATTACGACACACAATCCCGCCCCCACACCACATCACCACACATAATCCCGCCCCCCACCCCATCACCACACATGAACCCACCCCCACCACATCACCGCACATAATCCTGCCCCCCACCACATCACCGCACATAATCCCCCCCACCACATTACCACACATAATCCCACCCCCCCACCACATCACCACACACAATCCCGCCCCCCACTACATCACCACACACAATTCCGCCCCCCACCACATCACCACACACAATCCCGCCCCCCCACCACATTGCCACACATAATCCCACCCCCCACAACATTACCAGATATAATCCCACCCCCCCACCACATCACCACACACAACCCCGCCCCCCCACCACATAACCACACATAATCCCACCCCCCCACCACATTACCACACATAATCCTGCCCCACCATATTACTACACATAATACCACCTCCCACCACATTACCACATGTAATCCGGCCCCCCCACATTACCACACATAATCCTGCCCCCCCACATTACCAAACGAGGCTCCGTCCCCCCACATTACCACCTGAGGCTCCATCCCCACACTTTACCACACTAGGCTCTGTCCTCACACATTAACACACGAGGCTCCATCCCCACACATTACCACACGAGGCTCAATCCACACACATTATCACATGAGGCTCTATCCCCACACATTACCACACAAGGCTCTGTCCCCACAAATTACCACACTAGGCTCCATCCCCCCACATTACCACATGAGGCTCCGTCCCTGCATATTACCACACGAGGCTCCGTCCCCTCACATTACCACACGAGGCTCTGTCCCCACACATTACCACATGTGGCTCCGTCCCCACGCATTACCACACGAGGCTCCATCCCCACACATTACCACATGAGGCGCCATCCCCACACATTACCACATGAGGCTCCATTCCCCCACATTACCACACGAGGCTCCCTCCCCACACATTACCACACAAGGCTCCGTCCCCACACATTACCACACGAGGCTCTGTCCCCCCACATTACCACACGCAGCACTTCCTTTCCATGTAATTCAACCACTTCAGCCAAGGTAAACGCACATTCAATTGTGTTTACAGAGAAATTTTAACTTAATTTATGTTTCGTTACGAAATTTGTTTAGATGCTGGAATGAATAAAAAACGCACATCTTACTGAATCCAGTTTGTTTTTGATTTTACACTGTGAATAAAATGTATCATTAGTATTATTCAGATTTTTAATGATTATTATTGTTATTAACTTCATTTTAATGTAATTTACCACCTGTGTAAGCGCTATAGAATGTTGACATTATTTACTTTAGTTTAATCACCAACAGCGTTAATTGGATAGCAACGAGCGTTAGCTAGCTGGAAACAGCTAGTATATATATATATGAGACATAGATAGCAGAGTAACCATTAATTCATTTGTCAGCTTTTGTAAAATAATTGCAAAAGCTGACATAACAGGAGACGTGGATTACATACAGTAAACCATTTTATTTCACTTATTTTTATATGTACATATATACACATAGAGTACGTATATATATATATATATATATATATATATACATACAGTATATATATATATATATACACATGTCAGTGACACACACACACATATATATATACTGTACATCTAATATTGCATATAAACATACTATATATATATATAATATATATATATCGTTACAAACAATATATATATATATGTATATATTTAATATATTAATATATTATATACTATCATTCATATGATATAAATATAATAAAAATATAATATATATAATACATATGTATGTATATATATATATATTTATATATATAGACATGTTAGTGACAAATACAATTATTCTAGTGTTAGTTCAAAATTCTGGACATGTATTTATTAAATGATTATTTCAAGGAACAAAATGGTGTGAGGTCCCCCTATTATTTATAGACAGCAACACTATACTACGGTAATTGTATTTGTCACTGACCTATATATATATCCACCTATTCTATGTGTATACATGTAGTATATCTTTTGTATTAGAACATTCCAGTGTGATTTTACTGTCTAGCCGCATATGAATTGCCAGCTTATCTATCTATCTATCTATCTATCTATCTATCTATCTATCTATCTATCTATCTATCTATCTATCTCTGGTAATTCATATGCGGCTATAATCACACTGACCACTCATAAAAAAATAGATAGAATAGATGTATACACATAGAATACATACAGTAGATATATACATGTCAGTGACACACACATATATATCTGTGTATTCTATGTGTATATATGTATACTATCTATTCTATTCTAACATGTCAGTGTGATTGTACAGTAGCCGCATATGAATTGTCGGCTTTTTTCAAAGGACACCGGTGCATATCAATCGGACAGCACTTGCATGGTCCGAGTGCAGTCAGATTTTTTATCGCACCCATTAACTTGCATAGGCGATTTTCACCTGAAAATTGCAGCAAATCGCAGCATGCTGAGATTTTTTTCTCAGTACAATTTTGGCTGAGAGAAAAATCGCAAATGAGATGTTACCCATAGACTAACATTGGTCAGAGTGCAATCCGATTTTTAATCGGATTACACTCATCCAATTTTCGCACCAGTGAGTATGAGCCCTAACATGTGATACTGGATAATTCACCACAGCATTTCTACTGTCATTTGCATCTGTCATATCAGAAACATGACTCTGCAAAGGAATACGTGGATTTCGTCTGCGCTGCTGTCAGGGTTCTAGGGAGATTGCCCGGAAGTGGACCCTCTGGGTCATGGCTCCAGAGCCCCCAAGGGCGAACAGACCAGGTGATGACCACCCCCTATACAGGGAGTGTTAGGGGCAGGCCCGAGGGAGATGGAACCACAACAGCCGGAAACCAAAGGGACGGCTTAGGGTAAATAATGGAGGGATCTGACAAAGACCGGGGTGAAGATGGAGAGAAGGTGATGGAACACAGGACTATGGAGGCAGAGAAGAGCTGGAAAAGCCTGGACGGACCGGGGCCAGATGCTGAAAGGAAGAGGAACAACAATGAGGATGGGAGACACAGGGCAGGTAGATACAGCGGAGACACAGAACAGGCGGAGAGGAAGGAGGGACAGAGAGCAGGCCAGGACGGGGTGGCAGAGGGAACGAAGGAGGCAGGACAGACAAACAAGACAGGGAGAAGGAGCAGGCAGGCAACAGACGGTGGTGCCGAATGGCAAACAGGACTGAGACACAGGGCACACAGGAGTCAGGATACAGGGACCTGAGAGGCAAGGGTGATGCTGTGGAAAGAGAGCAGGCGCCACATAGAATGACAAACAGGCATTTTACCTGCATAGACGCTAGCCAGAAATACCCAGTGGGTGCCGCCATATTGGGGCGGAGCCACCGGGTCACGAGCTCCCAAGATGCCCTGCAGCCAATGAAGGGCAAGTGCACAGGCGCAGACCTGTGACGCACCGCGTCCCCAAAAAGGCAGACGGGGAGCGGTGTGGGAGCTGCCCGGAGACACGCCGGGGGGCGGAGACCCCCAGATAAGGGACTGGATCCGGGGGTGTAACAGTACCCCCTCTCTTACTCCCCCTCTTCTTAAGACTGGACAGGAACTTCTCATGATATGAGGGGCATTGATGTTCTCCGGAGGCTCCCACGACCTTTCCTCAGGACCGAACCCTTTCCAATCAATAAGAAAAAAGGTCTTTCCTCTGACTGTTTTCTTGGCTAGAATGTCTTTGACGTCAAAAATATCCTCAGAAATGCTAGGTTGAGGGGAGTGGGATGAAGCTGGGTGAAAGCGTTTAAACACTGCTGGTTTGAGGAGAGAGACGTGGAAGGCATTGGAAATTCGCAGAGAGGCAGGTAGCTTTAACTTATAGGCCACGTCATTGATGCGACTCAAAACCTCAAAGGGACCAATGTAACGTGGGGCTATGTTATAAGAGGGGATTTAAAGTGCGATGTAACGTGAGGACAGCCAGACCTTATCGCCCGGAAGAAAAGGAGGGGTGTCTAAGCGTTTCTTATTGGTGTACCTTTTCATCCTGTCGCTAGCTTTTTCAAGAGCCCCTTTTGTCTCCCTCCAAATTTTGGAGAATTCTGAGGACAAGGAGTCTGCTGCCGGCATGCTCGAGGTGGGGGAAATGGGAAGAGGAATGCCCAGGTGTTGCCCAAAAACCACAAAAACCAGAGATTTGGAAGAGGACTCGTTGGGATGATTGTTGTAAGCAAATTCTTCCCAGGGGAGCAGGGAAACCCAATTGCTCTGGTGTGCATTGGAGAAGTGCCAAAGGTAGGAGGCTAAAGCCTGATTAACTCACTCCACTTGGCCATTGGATTGCGGATGACAGGCCAAGGAAAAATCTAGGGTCATCTTCATTAATCCGCAGAGGGCTCTCCAGAAACGGGAGGTAAATTGAACTCCACGGTCTGACACGATATGCCGAGGAAAGCCGTGAAGTTGAAAAATATGGTGCAAGAAAATCTTGGACAACTCGAGAGCCGAAGGCAGTCCAGGCAGAGGAATGAAGTAGGCCATTCTTGAAAAACGATCCACAACCACCAAAATGACGGTACAGTCAGAAGACGAAGGTAGATCCGTGACAAAGTCCATGGTGATATGGCTCCAAGGGACCGAAGGCACAGGCAACGGGTGCAAGAGTCCTGAGGGCAGCTGTCTTGGGACCTTGTTTCTGGCACAGATGGACAGAGTGAGGGGTAGAGAGGAGTCACGTGCAGCAAGATGGACAGAGTGAGGGGTAGAGAGGAGTCACATACACCTAGGGAGGCCTCTCTTACCTGACCTAGGCGGAGGAGTTTTCCTGACTTTCTGGGCAGGCACAGACCAGATGGGAGGCACTGCCACAGTAGAAGTACAGACCCTGGGTGCACCTCTCCTCTCAGCGTTGCCCAGATAGTCTGAGCCGGTCCACTTGCATGGGTTCGGGCATAGGAGCTGAGGAGGAGGTCCTGGGTTGAGGGCAGGGTGGCGCACGCATGGCCGAGGAAGAATAGGGAATCATCCTCTCGTGGGCACGATCTTGGAACCGGAGATCAATACGTGTAGCCAGCAAAATTAGATCCTCCAAGGCAGTGGGAGTATCACGACCAGCCAACTCATCCTTAATTCGTCCTGAAAGACTGCGCCAGAAGGCTCCCACCAACGCTTCGTTATTCCATCCCAAATCAGAGGACAGGGTCCGAACCAGATGGCACACTGACCCACCATTAGGGACCCTGGTGAAGATTAAACAAGGATTCCGTGGTAGAGGCTAGGCGACCCGGCTCATCGAACACTCGACGAAAGGTCTCCATAAAGGTTGATAGCTGGGAGACCACAGGGTTGTCACACTCCCAGAGAGGGTTAACCCAGGCCAAAGCGTCTCCCTCCAGGTGGGAGATAATGAAAGCCACCTTGGCCCGATCAGTGGGATATTGCAGTGGGAGAAGTTCAAAATGGAGGCGGCACTGGTTCAGGAAACCGCGACATAGCTTGGGGTCACCATTGTATCGAGGTGCGTAAGCCAAGCAGGGAGGCGGGTGGGGAGCCAGAGCTGGAGCGGAAGATGAGGCGGCTGACTCGAGAGAGAGCAAGCGGTTGTCCACCGAGGCCATATAACTTAGGATATGGGACTGGGTATCTCTCTGGTGAACCAGCTCCTGTTGCAGTCCAGCCAACTGGGAAGCATTTCCTGGATCGGAGGCTTGGAGTGCGGAGAGACGGGAGTCCATAGACTTCATGAAAGCCATGAAAAGGGTTTGATTCTCCCGTAGATAGACAAGCTCTTTCTGAGCCGCAGTGGCTCCAGTGGGGTCCATGGCCTGTTTATAGTGTCAGGGTTCTAGGGAGATTGCCCGGAAGTGGACCCTCTGGGTCGTGGCTCCAGAGCCCCCAAGGGCAAGCAAACCAGGTAATGACCACCACCTATACAGGGAGTGTTAGGGGCAGGCCCGAGGGAGATGGAACCACAACAGCCGGAAACCAAAGGGGCGGCTTAGGGTAAATAATGGAGGGATCTGACGAAGACCATGGTGAAGACGGAGAGAAGGTGGTGGAACACAGGACTATGGAGGCAGAGAAGAGCTGGAAAAGTCTGGACGGACCGGGGCCAGATGCTGAAAGGAAGAGGAACAACAATGAGGATGGGAGACACAGGGTTGGTAGATACAGCGGAGACACAGAACAGGCGGAGAGGAAGGATGGACAGGGAGCAGGCCAGGACGGGGTGGCAGAGGGAATGAAGGAGGATGGTAGGCAATACAGACAAACAAGACAGGGAGAAGGAGCAGGCAGGCAACAGATGGTGGTGCCGGATGGCAAACAGGACCGAGACACAGGGCACACTGGAGTCAGGATACAGGGACCTGAGAGGCGAGGGTGACGCTCTGGAAAGAGAGCAGGCGCCACATAGAATGACAAACAGGCATCTTACCTGCATAGACGCCGGCCAGAAATACCCGGTGGGTGCCGCCATATTGGGGTGGAGCCACCGGGTCACGAGCTCCCAAGATGCCCTGCAGCCGAGGAAGGGCAAGCGACCTGTGACGCACCTCGTCCCCGAAAAGGCAGATGGGGAGTGGCGTGGGAGCTGGCCGGAGATGTGCCGGGGGGCGGAGACCCCCAGGTAAGGGACCAAATCCGGTGGTGTAACAGCTGCCCAAATGATAAAATTCCAGAAGGTTAATAAACCTTTATTAACCTTCTGGAATTTCATAATTTGGGCAGCATGGACGAAATTCACGTATTCCTTTGCAGAGTTTTGTTTCAGATAGTTGGTGACCGACTTGTGGATCTGCAGCAGCCCTTATCTATACATGCTTTGAATACCTACTACCAGGTGAGCAGTTTTCTGTCAAACCGCTTACTTTATTTGTGGGATAAGACCCTATATTGCGCTTGTGTCTCCCTCTTTCCTCACAATACTAATATCAGAAACATGAACACAAGTTAATTTTTGGTGGCTTCTGGCAGTCCTCTTCCTATTATTTCTCACACAAAGATGTAGAGATCATTCCTACTATTGCACTGAAACCCTTTTACAACCAAATCTGGTTCACCTTGTGTCAATATACATGTCCTAATATCTGTCTCAGAGCGTGGTGTCACTTAGTGCAACTGTATTGAGCAATGCTGATAGCAGCTTTGTCATATTGTGACTGGGAGTTTGAAAATTGCATACTTGCAGTCACATGACTGCCAACTCCTGGTGTCGGCACGGGAGATTCTTCACAATGAGCAGTGTGCGATATGTGATGATTCCCAAGTTTGCAGTCTACAGTGACCAGACAAACCCCTTTAATTTATACTGTCAATTCTTAAAACAAAACATCATTCACACTCAGATCCTAAAACTTACTATATTTGTGAAGATTACATGACCTCTGTCTTTGTTTCAATGAGCTGCTCATTTTTTTGCCTCATAGTTTGGCGAATCCTTTTCTAGCACAGTCTTGAGTCTCCGCTTTTGAAATCATTTCTATATATTGATTAACCAAGAATCATAAATATTTGCAATATTTTTTATATATAATTGTTTAATTAAACATATATTAGTATTGCAAACTGTATGTAATGCATGATATTTGATTGGAAGAAAACAAAATAATTATTTACCAGAGATAATTGAATCTTTTGAAATTCAAATTAGCCACATTGAAACATTTTCCCCCAAAACTTGATTTGCATTCAATTGGTTCCCCACAAATCACAATAAGTAAAGAGGTCTGAAACACTTAGAGGCATCACAGGACTATAAAGTACCTTTTGGCCTCATTTATGCACATACATTCTTAGTAAAGCCCATTTAACAACACACAGAGCAGGCTGACACTTCCTGCTTTTCATTAGTGACCACCAATGCAACTTAAAACTGACCTGAGATAGAAGTGAATAGCAATTCCCCATGAATTAAAATGCAGCAGCTGTCATCTGTAAACTGAAACCCTTCTGAATCAGTCATGGTTGGTACTGGAACTGGCCATGGCCATTGAACCCCTTAGAAGCTGCAATGAATAGTGTCTACATCTTCTAAATGGTTAACAAAGTGTGGTGTCTCCCTTTGTACCCCAGTTGGCACCCTAAAATCTTGATTGTATAGTGCTCTTGGTTGCAATGGCAACCAAAGATCCAGCAATAGCCCTAGGCTCTGCCATATATTTTGGCCTTTTCAGATGACTGCAACATTTAGATGGTAAAAATGTTTTTCCTTCCCATCATGACACTTTATAGTAATTCTTGAAAAGCACCTGAAGGTTACTAAGCAACCTGACAACAGTGTTAAATATGATGAGGGGTGATGTGCTTAATGCAGTGTAACTTTGGGGGATTTTCTAACATATGGTTACTCAAAGTCACTTATAAACTGAATAGGTCTTTAAAAAATAAGTTTTGTAAATTTCCTTGAAAAAATGAAAAATTGCTCATTTTTAAAGCGTCTAACATCCTACCAAAATAAAATAACATTTTACAGATGGTTTAATGTAAATCAGACATGAGTTAAATGTTATATCATAAAATTAAAGGGGTCTTCTCATGATCCAAAGTTTATTTTAATCAATAGATCTTGGCATAATAATAATTTCCTGAATTTCATGTGTTTAAAAAAAGTTACTGTGCTTAGATAATCTTATGAATGTGCCCCTGCTGTGTACTATTTAATGGCTGTGTTTGACCAAGAAGGAACATTTCCTGATTATACCACAGCTCTTGGGCAGGGGAGGAAGCAAAAGAGAATATATAGACATTACAGCATGGCATTCAAGGTAATTCTTTTTGTGAGGTAAAACATTTCCCTGTCTGTTTTTAAACAATATTTTACTTCAAGGAATGAATTATTTGGAATATCTGTATACTCCCCCTCCCTCCTGCCCACGTGAGGCGGTATGGTCAGAAGATTTTCCTGTACGGTCAGACACAGTCATTACACAGTATACAGCAGGGGCACATTTATAAGATTATCTCAGCACAGGAACATTTTATATAAACACATCCAAAAGTGGAACTTCTTATTATTTCAAGATTTATTAATTAAAATGAACTTTTGTTTGTGGAAAAACCCATTAAACTATTTTGTGTGTTGTGACTATCTGAATTGAAGGAATAATCATTTAAAGTTTGAAAATTGCATTTTCTTACATTTTTGTCAAATTTCTGATATTTTTATTAAAAAATGCAAAACATATTGACCTTAAAAATATACCATTATCATAAAATATATTGTGTCTGGAAAAAATAATGTCAAAATTACCAGGATATGTTGAAACAATCCCGAGTTATTACCACTTAAAGTGACATGTCAGATTTGAAAACTATTTCCAGACCCATGAGTTATAATTTAACAAAGCCTGTCCAAAATTATCCATATTTTGTGGTCTGGCAGACTATACTGTATTTGCCTATCAATTCACGAGAATAACTCCTCTTTCTTGCACATGGGATTACTCAGAATTTACCTACCTAGGCTCCAGCTCTATATCAATTACACCAAACCTAATTGACCATGCATTTTATAAATGATGCACGCAGGGTCCGGCTCTTATTGACAGCCATGCATTTCTGGGGAAACTGCATGTATCTGTGTGTCCTAACAACTTTCATCTTTGGCTATTTCTTTCCATGAGTGACATGCTGTTCAGACTACGAGAAAGTGTGTTTCAGTGTTTAATTCCACAAATTATCACATTCTCCATATGACTTAGTGCCAACAAACGGTGCTGCTGAAGAATCTGAATTAGAGAATTGTGATTCTGAAACTGAAGAGCTGCAATAAATACTCCATCACCAAAAGAATTAGGCATTCTCAATGCAGATTAAATATCTGGTAAGCCTGAAATCCTTGAAGAAATAATGTCGTCTTCAGATAATTGTGCAATACTGACTCAACACGCCTTGAAGATGTATCTGACAGCATTGAACAGGATTCTAAGATACTTGATATTTGTTTCATAGTAATTATAGAAAGTACAAGTGAAGAAACACTATCAGAAAATATTATATTAACCCCTTAACGACCGCCGATACGCCTTTTAACGGCGGTAGTTAAGGGTACTAAAACCACAGCGCCGTTAATTCACGGCGCTGTGATTTAAGTGAATAGCACCCCCCAGTGTCGGATTTTCTCCGGGGTCTCGGCTGCCAGGGGTAGCCGAGACCCCAGAGAACATGAATCGGTTGGTTTTTACCGACCCCTCTTTTGCGATCGCCATTATTAACCCTATAACGGCGACCGCCAAAAAAAAAAGCCGCGATTTTACATTTAATTTCTCTCTCCTCTGATGTGATCGCACATCAGAGGAGAGAGAAATAGGGTCCCTGATCCCCCCCGGTACCTCTCCGTGGCCCTCCATCCCCTCCCGGTGGTCCCACATCCCGCCGGCGTCCTCCGATGGGCGCCGCCATCTTGAAAATGGCGGGCGCATGCGCAGTGCGCCCGCCGGGAATCTGCCGGCTCCAGCTGGCAGATTCCATTCATTATTTTGATCACTATGATAAACGATCATAATGATCAAAATAAAAAAAATAGTACATACCCCCCTGTTTATCACCCCCTTATATAGGCAAATATAATGAAATAAAGAAAATATTTTTTTTTCAGTTTTCCATTAGGGTTAGGGTTAGGGTTGGGCTAGGGTTAGGGCTAGGGTTAGGGTTAGGGTTGGCTAGGGTTAGGGCTAGGGTTAGGGTTATGGTTGGGCTAGGGTTAGGGTTAGGGTTGGGCTAGGGTTAGGGTTAGGGTTGGGCTAGGGTTAGGGTTAGGGCTAGGGTTAGAATTAGGGTTAGGGCGAACTAGGATTAGGGTTAGAATTAGGATTAGGGATTAGGGTTGGGATTAGGGTTAGGGTTGGGATTAGGATTAGGGGTGTGTTGGGGTTAGGGTTGGAGCAAGAATTGAGGGGTTTCCACTGTTTACCAACTTTGGGGGTCTAAAAATTGGGGTCTAAAAAATCACTTTTGTGGAAATAAAAAAGACTTTTTATTTTCACGGCTCTGCGTTTATAAACTTTTGTGAAGCGCTTGGGGGTTCAAAGTGCTCACCACACATCTAGATAAGTTTCTTAGGGGGTGTAATTTACAAAATGGGGTCACTTGTGGGGGGATTCCACTGTTTAGGCCCATCAGGGGCTCTGCAAACGCAACATGATGCCCGCAGACCATTCCATCAAAGTCTGCATTCCAAAATTGCACTCCTTCCCTTCTGAGCTCTCCCATGCGCCCAAACAGTGGTTCCCCCCCCACATATGGGGTATCGGTGTACTCAGGACAAATCGCACAACAACTGTGCGGGTATGATTTCTCCTGTTACCCTTGTAAAAATAAAAATTTGGGAGCAAAAAGATCATTTTTGTGGAAAAAAATGGATTTTTTATTTTCACGGCTCTACATTATAAACTTCTGTGAACCACTTGAAGGTTCAAAGTGCTCACCACACATCTAGATAAGTTCCTTAATGGGTCTAGTTTCCAAAATGGGGTCACTTGTTGGGGGTTTCCACTATTTAGGCCCATCAGGGGCTCTGCAAACGCAACATGATGCCCGCAGACAATTCCATTAAAGTCTGCATTCCAAAATGGCACTCCTTCCCTTCCAAGCTCTCCCATGCGCCCAAACAGTGGTTCCCCCCACATATGGGGTATCAGCATACTCAGGACAAATCGCACAACAACTGTGCGGGTATGATTTCTCCTGTTACCCTTGTAAAAATAAAAATTTTGGGGCAAAAAGATCATTTTGTGGAAAAAAAATAGATTTCTTATTTTCACGGCTCTACGTTATAAACTTCTGTGAAGCACTTGAAGGTTCAAAGTGCTCACCACACATCTAGATAAGTTCCTTAATGAGTCTAGTTTCCAAAATGGGGTCACTTGCTGGAGTTTTCCACTGTTTAGGCACATTAAGGGCTCTACGAACACAACATGCCATCCAATCTCAATTCCAGCCAATTCTGCGTTGAAAAAGTCAAACGGCGCTCCATCCCTTGCGAGCTCTGCCGTGTGCTGAAAAAGTGGTTTACCCCCACATATGGGGTATTGGCGTATTCAGGAGAAATTGTACAACAAATTTTGTGGTTGATTTTCTCTTTTAACACTTGTGAAAATAAAAAAAATTGGTTCTGAAGTAAATATTTTGCAAAAAAAAGTTACATGTTAATTTCTTCCTTCCACATTGCTTTAGTTCCTGTGAAGCACTTAAAGGGTTAATAAACTTCTTGAATGTGGTTTTGAGCACCTAGAGGGGTCTAGTGTTTAGAAAGGTGCCACTTTTGGGCATTTTCTGTCATGTACACCCCTCAAAATGACTTTAGATATGATGTGGTCCCTAACAAAAATGGTTTTGTAAATTTTGTTGTAAAAATGAGAAATCGCTGGTCAACTTTTAACCCTTATAACTTCCTAACAAAAAAAATTTTTGCTTCCAAAATTGTGCTGATGTAAAGTAGGCATGTGGGAAATGTTATTTATTAAGAAATTTGTGCGACACATCTCTCTGATTTAAGGGCATAAAAATTTAAAGTTTTAAAATTGCAAAATTTTCTAAATTTTCGCCATATTTCCATTTTTTTCATAAATAAGCACAAGACTTATCGAAGAAATTTTACCACTAATATGAAGTACAATATGTCACGAAAAAACATTCTTAGAATCAGCGGGATCCATTAAAGCGTTCCAGAGTTATAACCTCATAAATGGACAGTGGTCAGAATTGTAGAAATTGGCCTGGTCATTAAGCTGCAAACTGGCTCTGTCACTAAGGGGTTAAAAGTCCTGGGTGGGAGGCCAGTCTTATAGTTTTCTATTTATGGAACTTCATCTGACCACAACAAAAATCATTATTTCCACAAAAATTAAGAATTTTGTTAAAGGAAAGACTATGTTAGTAGAAGTTTATATGTTAAGTGTCGTAAGTGGAGTTATGAGTTATAGAGAACAAAGATTGGGGCCATTGGATAACTGGTAGCACCCTCCACTGTTAACAGGTAATTAAAGTAGGCTATCTGATGAAAAGTAGATAAGGAGTGTGTACATAGAGTAATTAACAGTTAGCTGATTTATAACAATTTGGGCCAGTTGATGTGTCCCTGTTTGCCGTCACTGGCAAGTAGGTTCTAATGCCATGGTGTTGATGCTTTTGCCTTGTGTAGCGATTTTGTCAGTACTCCACAGACAGAACAAGGTAAAAACAATGCTTTCAGGTCCTTTAAATGATAATTCTGATTTTACAGAATCTATGGATATATTCATGATCAGGGTAAAAATAGTAAAAGTTTTGTTAGGTGGCCATGTACAGGAATCGAATACATCTCTGAATCATATTCATGTGTAGTATGTATAGAATGTTTGAAGTAAATTCAGGAAGGTGATGGCCATATTGTTTCCTTCAGATGTTTCTGGGGTAAAATATGAACCAAAGCAGAAATGAGGGCTAAAACTGGATTACAATTAAATCTAATCAGCCGTTCTTCTCTTACCTCAGCAAAGGGAGGAGTCAGGGGTCTGGTTAAACCCTCTAGAACATGTCATCTAAGGAAAATCTATGTCAGATCCCAGGAGAAGCAACCAGTATTGCAGATATAGCTATATTTCATGCAGTCTTCTCCTCTGACAGATGCTCTAACAGATCCAATTCATGAGAGGAAACTGTATTTTAACCATTTTGTCTTACACTTTTTAATGTAAGCCTTTTTGCTATTTCACCTTTTTAACATTTTTTAAGCACTATACTTTTTATATATTAAATCTAAAATTGAATAAGTTTTTCCCTCATTGTTATAACATACCCACAATCTCAAAGAGAGAAAATAGCTTGATTATATTACATTTCAGCCAGAGTGCAAGTAGTGAACCAGTATGGAACTCTGGAAAGGTGAGTGTCATTTGTGCTAGTGTATGCCCTAGGGACTGTGGGTTCAGAATTCCTACTCTGTAAAGGAACCCTCTTGGTCAGTTTCAGTTTTTTAATGTTTTACCTATTTTCTAATGTGAGTAGTTACACAATCATAACATTACCCGCAGCCCACTTCACTTTTTGTGTGCTGAAAAGCCATCGTAGATGCTATGGATACCCTGGCCGTGCAATGATGGTACTTTTCCTTGGAGGTGGCAGACATTAAGCGTTAACAACAGCATGCATTCCCCACTGTCACAGGGATTTAGTCCACCCAAAACAGTCTTCTGAGTCTAAGGTAAATTTACAGGATTGTTTAAATGGGGACCAAAGTAACCTTTCCATCTTTCTTCATTTAAGTTGTGTTTTCATCTCAGTTCTGCCTCATCCATAGGAGAGAGTCAGCGTGGGTATTGTTCTGTTTTTGCTCTGTGGACATTCTCAGGCTTTGACATTTTCTCTGCCTTATAATTCTCCAGTGTTTGTCTCAGCTGACGTTTTTTTCTCTGCTCTGGGGCACATTTATGACAGCCCCAATAAAGGTGCTATTGCTGAATAAATGATCTGCAAGTTGGTTCAGGGAAATTGTAAAGTGAAGGACTACTGCTCTTAGCTCAGAACCTGGGTAGTGGAAATCTCCAGGAATGACTCTACCCTCCACAGTTAATTTGCCAGGGTCTTTCTAGCCAGGTATGAGATATGTTTTGTAATTTCTCCCCATTGTCCCTGGAAGAAGCCATGTCACTGGAAGTACATTTGGACAGATGTCTTAGGGATAAGAATACATTTGAGGGTGTTTCAGTGACTTCTCCCACTCATCCTATTGAGGCAGGTGAACTGATGCAAATTGAGGCTTGCAGAGAGTCCAAGGAGGGATTTGAACTTGGAACATATGCATGCAATGATTCAGTGTTTCAGATACTGCCTGGGAACGAAATTTCCATCTCCAAAAAGCTTGTCAGTGGAGGCAAGCATGAAGTGCTGTAAAATTTCCTGGTAGACGACTGCACTGACTTTGGTCTTGATAAAACACAGTTTACGTTCACCAGCAGATGACATGGCTTCCCAAACCATCACTGATTGTGGATACTTCACACTAGACCTCAAGCAGCTTGAATTGCGTGCCTCTCCAGTCTTCCTCCTGACTCTGGTTCCTTGATTTCCAAATTAAATGCAAAATTTACTTTCATCTGAAAGAAAACACCTTGGACCACTTAGCAACAGTCCAGTTCTTTTTCTTCTTGGCCCATGTAAGACTCTTCTGGCTATGTGTGACTTGACACAAGGAATGCAACACTTGTAGACCATGTCCTGGAAACGTCTGTGTGTTGACTCTTGAAGCAATGACTCCAGCAGCAGTCCACTCTTTGTAAATCTCCTCAAAAAATTTTGAATGGCATTTTCTTAACAATCCTTTCAAGGCTGCAGTCATCCTGGTTGCTTGTGCCCCTTTTTCTACCACACTTTTTCCTTCCACTGAACCTTCCATTAATATGCTTGGATACAGCACTCTGTGAACAGCCAGTATCTTTAGCAATGACCTTTTGTTGCTTTTGCTTACCCTTCTTGTGGAGTGTGTCAGTGACTGCCTTATGGACATCTGTCAAGTCAGCAGTCTTCCCCATGATTGTGGATCCTACTGAAACAGACTAAGGGACCTTTTTAAACACTTAGGAAGCCTTTGCAGGAATTTTTTATTAACTATTCTAATTTACTGAGGTAGTGACTTTTGGATTTTCATTGGCTGTTAGCCATAATCATCAACATTAACAGAAATAAACAATTGAAGTAGATTACTCTGTTTGTAATGATTCTATATAAAATGTGAGTTTCACTTTTTGTATTGAAGAACTGAAATAAAATAACATTTTAATGACACTCTAATTTTGTGAGAAGCACCTTTATGTTGGGTATGCTCGGGTTGTTGAAGCACAGTTCTACCATCAACTGGGAGACTCCCAAGGTTAATTCTTGGGGGGATTTTTTCTATGAGATCTCTTCTTCCAGATTTTATACAAGATATTGAGGATGTTTTTACTGAGACTGAATGTGACGTACTTTCCCAGCATAGGTCATGGGATTGTGAGACCAATTTAATTATAAGTACCCAATTTAATAAATCTCATAGGTTTAATGTCTCTCTTCCTACAGATATGCCTTGAAAGAGCACACTCAAAAGAATCTCTCCATGTGGCTGTGGATGGGGGGTGGGAGTGGCAGCAGCTGATGAATGGGCTACAGGAAGCAGGAGCTGGCTGCTGCAGCTAACACATATGTATACCTGGATTGGGGCCATATATACCTGCCAGGATCACGTATACCTGGATTGGAACATATATATCTGGTTCGGAGGGCATATATACCAGGATGGAGACATGTGCCAGGATGGAGGATGTTAGTACAGAAATTGGGGACATTACCCCTCTATTAGTGTGTGACTCAGATACCCCCTCCCATAACAGTGTGTCTTAACTACATTTTTTGCTTGACATTTTTTTCTATTTTCCACCTCTAAAACTACGTGCATCTTATAGTCCAAAAAATATGGAGTGTGCGTGTATATATAAAAATTACAAACCTCTCCATTCATTGTAGCTGGGAAAAGTTGCAAAATTGGCACTGTGTCAAATACTTATTTTCTCCACTGTATGTATGGGAAAATAAATATTTGACACACTGCCAATTTTGCAAGTATTCCCATTAACGAAGAATGGAATGGTCTGTAATTTTATCATAGGTACACTTCAACTGTGCGAGAAAAAATCTAAAAATGAAAACCTGAAAATCACATTGTATGATTTATAAATAATGAAAATGCATTATGTCGCATGAAATAAGTATTTGATCACCTACCAACCAACAAGACTTCTGGCTGGTTTTTCTATAAGAAGCCCACCTACTCTGCACTCATTACCTGTATTAATTGAACTTGTTTGAATTCATTACCTGTATAAAAGACACCTGCCACACATACTTTATCAATCACACTCTCCACCATGGCCAAGAAGAAAGATCTGTCTACGGACACAAGGGACAAAATTGCAGTCCTGAACAAGGCTGGGATTGGCTACAGGACAATAGGCAGGCAGCTTTGTGACAAGGCAGCAACAGTTGGCACAATTATTAGAAAATGTAAGAAACACAAGATAATTGTAAATCTTCCTCAGTCTGGGGCTCCATGCAAAATTTTGCCTCATGGGGTAACAATGATTCTGAGTAAGGTCAGGAATCAGCCTATAACTGCATGGGAGGACCTCGTCAATGATCTGAAGAGAGCTAGGATCACAGTCTCAAACATTACTGTTAGTAACACACTACGCCAGCATGGATTAAAATCCTGCAGGGCACACAAGGTCCTTCTGCTCAAGCCAGTACATCTGAAGGCCATTTGAAGTTCACCATTTACTATCTGGATAATCCAGAGGAGGCATGGGAGAAGGTCATGTTGTCAGATGTGACTGAAATAGAACTTTTTGGCATCAACTCCACTTGCCATGTTTCTAAGAAGAAGAGATATGGGTACAGCCCCAAGAACACCCTCCCAACCATGAAGCCTGCTGGGGGAAACATCATACTTTGGGGGTGCTTATCTGCAAAGGGGACAGGTCATCTGCACCGTATTGAATGGAAGATGGATGGGGTCATGTATCGCAAGCTTTTGTCCAACAACCTTCTTCTCTCAGTAAGAACATTGAAGATGGGTGGTGGCTGGGTCTTCTAGCATGACAATGATCCAAAAAATACACAACCAGGTCAACTAAGGAGTGGCTCACTCAGAAGCATTTCAAGGTGTGGAAGTTTCCTAGCCTGTCTCCAGTCCTGAATCCAATAGAAAATCTTTGGTGGGAGCTGAAACTCAATGTTGCCCAGCTACATCTCAAAACCTGAAAGATCTGGAGACCTGTATGGAGGAGTGGTCCAAAATCCCTGCTGAAGTATGTACAAACTTGGTCAAGAACTGCAGGAAACATCTGACCTCTGCAATTGCAAACAAAGTTTTATGTACCAAATATTAGGTTCTATTTTTCTATAGTTTCAAATACTTATTTTATTCAATAAAATGCAAAATAATTATGAAAAATCATTTAGTGTGATATTCTGGATTTTTTTAAGATTCTGCCTCTCACAGATGAAGTGTATCTGATAAAAATGACAGACTTCTCTATTTTTTGTAGGTGGGAAAACTTGCAAAATTGACAGTGTATCAAATTTTTACTTTCTACACACACACACACACACACACATATATTTATTTATTTTTTCATTTTTCACAAAGCGATGACCATTCCCTTCACAACAATGTATAGGAATGTGGAGCAGAGGTCACTGATGCATCATTCCCCTTCATTCTACACTAGGTTGCAGTAATTGGATTTAGGAAGGTCATGACCTAAGCAATATTTTGGTCAAACTGAATCAGGTGGATACTTATTCAACACATTGCAGCAACAAAACATTTTTTGTGGTGTTACAGGTTAATAGCCTTATTTATTTTTAGATTGTGTTTGTTTTAAAAAGCAAGAGTATTATGTTTCCAATTATTAAAATGTTATCATTTTAGTCATTTTTAAAGTGCTAAATTGTACCCACACTTTTAGGAAAGGAGAACAAATATGTGTTAGAGCTACATCCATATAGTTATTTGAGAGTTTAAACAAGATCCTTCTTTTTACAAATATTTGATTTCAAGTTACTTGACCTCAATTAATAAAATATTGATAATATGGAAAGCATCTTGAGGGATAGATTGGTGAATTATTATATTTTAATTTCCTACTTGTGTTGTAATAGAAATTATAGGAAAAATATATCTAGATCATGACTTGTAATAGCAGTAGTAATAATAATGTATCTTATATAAATGTTTTTCCATTTCCATTGACTGACTATTTATGCTATCGCTATTGTTTATGCTATCATATGGATTATCACAAGCATTAGATGAGGCTTGTGAAAGTAGTGACTATTTTAGGATTTTAGGTATATGGAACAGTTTGTGTGACTGTAATTTTATTGATTCGTGATATACTGCAGTTCCACAACTTAATATCACCATTTTATTTAATTCTTCTGGTTCTACAAACAAGTAGCGTAGTTTAAGTTCCCTTAAGGGGGTTTTACACATAGCGATATCGCTAACAATATCGCTAAAGCATCACCGATTTGGTAACGCAGCAGCGATATCACTAGTGATATTGCTATATGTGATACTTACCTCCGACCGGCTCCCCCGCTGTACATCGCTGATCGCGCGAGATCGCGCAGCTCCATTTCTCGTCGGGCACTTCCTGTTGGGCTTCCTGCTGGCGCCGACGAGCGACGCGTGGACGCGGATGGAGGATGTCAGGATCGCCGCGTCTGAAAGGTAAGTATCATCCGCTGTATCGCTGCTGTATCGCTGTGACATCTTCCTGTGTGGAAGCTCACTAGCAATCACTTAGCGATGCACCAGCGATCCTGACAGGGTCATATCGCTGGTCAGGATCGCTGGTGCATCGCTAAATGTAAAGGGGGCTTTAAGGTACTGTCACACTTAGCGAAGCACCAGCGATATGACGCTGTCAGGATCGCTGGTGCATTGCTAAGTGGTCGCTAGTGAGCTGCCACACAGACAGATCTCACCAGCGACATCGCAGGGGTTGGGGGTCGCTACTTATCTGTCAGACAAGGCGATCCTGACGTCCTTTCGCCCGCGTCCACGTGTCGCTCGTCTCCAAAGTAGGAAGCCCCAGCAGGAAGCTGACGACAAGAAATGGTCCAGAACGTTCTTGCGCGATCAGCGATAACCAGCGGGGGAGCGGTCAGAGGTAAGTATCAGACATAGCGATATCACTAGCAATATCGCTATAACTTCACAAAAACCAGCGACGTTATAGTGATATTGCTAGCGATATCGCTTATTGTGACAGGCCCTTTAGTCCAAATTTTCTGCTTAAGGTAAAAACTGAAACAAATAAATGTCTGTTTAAGAAATCTAAGACAGACAAGCCATCCGTGACAACAATTATTGCATTTATTCATCCTGTAAAGGGTTTTATTTTTTGTTTTTAAAGAAAATCTTGACAGATATATTTTATATGATACTAGTACAGTTTTTTTGCAAATTTGTAAATAGTCCGAAATTGCACAAGTAAAATGCTCACAAATACTGTGGCTTGTTGTGGGTGATGACTTTCAGGAGGTGTTCTTGTTATGTCCTTTTAGAGAAAGACATGAGGGGATACATTATACTTTTTGCATTCCTGTTTTACTATTTCAATTTAGCAATCATACACCCCAAGACAATCCTGGGGACCAGCATACCATACTAGCATACCATTTTTGGTTATGGCTTTTTTGTCAGTAAAAGGGTTAAAATATTAAGTAAATATATAAAACATTAAAATATTTGCTTAGTTTAATTACTTGTGGCAGACCTGTTTTAATAGTTTATTTTAGCAACCGCACATCCCACTATGACTTTCTATCAGCACAAATAACGGCATCAACTGTTCAAGCACAGAAAGCAAATTGACCAGCAAAATGTCTAAGGCTCAAGCTGCTTTTCATCCCCACTTATTGTCTGAGGATACTTTGGGTATGTGCACAGCGGATACGTGTGTGGATCCGCAGCAGATTTGTCCCTGTGGATCTGCTGCAGATTCACAAGTGATGTACAGTACCATGTTATCCTATGGAAAAAAAAACGCTGTGCACATGCTGCGGAAAAATCCGCAGAGAAACGCAGCGGTATATTTTCCGCAGCATGTCAATTCTTTGTGCGGATTCCGCAGCGATTAACACCCATTTCATTATAGGAATCAGCAGGTGTAAAAACGCAGGCGAAATCCGCACAAAATCCACAATAAATCCGCAGTAAAAACGCAGGCATTTTGACCTGCGGATTCTGCAGATTCCGCACGGAAAAAATCCGCACACGAATCCGCAACGTGTGCACATACCTCTTGACTATTCTTAGATGGTGACGAATGTCCGTCAGGGCTCACAGTGACAGAGCAGCATGACTGAGCCACTGACTGATTAGCAAAAGTAAAATGTAAAAGCATTTGCCAATGTAAATATTATATGTGTATGAGCAAAATCAGGCAGTGTGTTGAAAGGTAATATGCAGTATGCAAAATTGGGAATGCAGTACTTTAAGATCTGTGTTGCTTTCTAAATAATTGTTTTTCTTGTACAGATGTAGAATCATGCATTGCTCCGTGTTAAATACCATTAGATAAGTCACTGCCTGTTGTTCAAACTAATCTAGATCCTTCTGAATCCTTTCTTTGTCTTCTCTAGTAATAGCTATCCCTCCTAACTTTGCATCATCTGCAAATTTGATTATTCTGCCTTCAGTTCCCAGATAAATATCATTTATAAAAATATTGAACAATACTGGGGCCAGGACAGAAACTTGTGGTACCCTGCTTGAAGCACTCTTCCAATTGGATGTTCAACCATTTATTTCCACTATTTGAGTACGATCATTGAGCCAGTTATGAATCGACTTAACATTAACATGGTCACTATCAGCAGAGTAAAGTGGTGATTGATTATATCATGCAGCATGCAAACTAGAGCCTGTGTTAATGTAAATTTTGTAGAGTCACTACAAACAGTGATTTAGTTCAAGTGTTCATTTCTGTTAATGCTGATGATTATGGCTTTCAGCCAATGAAAACCCAAAAGTCATTATCTCAGTAAATTAGAATAATTAACAAAAAATACATGAGAAGGCTTCCAAAGCAATTAAAAAGGTCTGTTTCAGTAGGCTCCACAATCATGGGGTAGACTGCTGACTTGACAGATGTCCAGAATGCAGTCATTGACACACTCCACAAGGAGGGTAAGCCACAAAAGGTCATTGGTAAAGAAGAGTGCTGTATCCAAGCATATTAATAGAAAGTTGAGTGGAAGTAAAAAGTGTGGTAGAAAAGGGTGCACAAGCAACCAGGATGACCACAACCTTGAAAGGATTGTTAAGAAAAGGCAATTCAAAAATTTGGGGGAGATTCACAAGAAACGGACTGCTGCTGGAGTCATTGCTTCAAAAGCCACCACACACAGATGTATCCAGGACATGGTCTACAATTGTCACGCCTCTCATTACAAATAAAAAAAGCCAGAAGTGTCTTACCTGGGACAAGTAGAAAAAGAACTGGACTGTTGCCGAGTTAGTCCAATGTGTTGTTTTCAGTTGAATGTAAATTTTGCATTTCATTTGGAAATCACGGTCCCAGAGTCAGGAGGAAGAGTGGGCAGGCCACAATCTAAGCAGCTTGAGGTCTAGTGTGAAGTTTCCACAATCAGTGATGGTTTGAGGAGCCATGTCATCAGCTGGTGTAGGTTCACTGTGTTTTATAAAGACCAAAGTCAGCTCAGCCGTCTAACAAGAAATTTTAAAGCACTTCATGCTTTCCTCTGGCGACAAGATTTTTGGAGATGAAAATTTCATTCTCCAGCAGGACTTGGCACTTGTCCACACTGCAAAAGTACCAATACCTGATTTAAAAACAACAGTATCACTGTGTTTCATTGGCCAGCAAACTCCCCTGACCTTAACCCCAGAAAGAATCTATGGGGTATTATCAAGAGTAAAATGAGACACCAGATCCAATAATGCAGACAAGCTGAAGGCTGCTTTCATAGCAAACTGGGCTTCCATAGCAAATCAGCAGTGCCACAGGCTGATTGCCTCCATGCCACACTGCATTGATGCAGAAATTGATGCAAAAGGATCCCCGACCAAGTATTTAGTGCATTTACTGAACATACATTTTAGTAAGCCAACATTTTGGATTTTAAAATGTGTGAGCCCGCTGCTGTGATCAGAGGTAAAAAGTTTACCACTGGTCACTGGATTACTACAGTCTACACCTGCTGCCACTAATTACTGCGAGTGCTGAGTATTTTTGTTGTTTGCTATTTTATGTTTTTTACAGGAGATGATGTCTTCAATGGAATGAGCGTTAGGCGAGTATTACTGTAATTTTTAGCCACTTTCTGACATCTGGCGTCATAATACGTTCCTGTGCCATGGGCCTTATTGACCAGGGACTGATAATTACATCATCAGGATCACCCAGGCACACGGGCTGGGCTTAGGCGATAGCCACCAGGTGTCAGATGATTCTGACAGCTGACACCCAGCTCTGAGTACCAGAAGCGGTCCTGCACTGATCCCATCACTTTTACCCCCTAAATGCTGTGATCAAATGCAATTGCAGGATTCAGGGAGCCGGTAGAGGGATGACAGACCCTCTGCCCATGGATCAGAGACCACAAAGCTTGACGCGGGGTCCTGATCATTGGCATGCTGACCAGATGTCGTCATGACAGCATCCAAGTCACCAGAGCTAGGAAAGTTGCTTGATCATGTGCAGCGCATGGTCAGCAAATCTCTCTGTTAGTGCAGAACTGACAATTTGCAAAGCATGAGGATGTTGCTGCAAAAAATGATAGTCCCAGAGTGGGACAAAGTAAAAATGTAAAAATAATTGTAAAAATATTTTAACTAAAATCAAAAGTAATCATAAAAAAAATCAAAAGATATTGTATCTATAAATAAATATTTGTATGAAAAAAATAAACAATTTAAGGGCACATATTTGGTATCACCGCGTCCGCAATGACCCAACCAATAAAACTGTTCCACTAGTTAACCCCTTTAGTGGACACCATAAAAAGTAAATAAAAAACAATGCTTTATCATCATACCGCCGAAAAAAAGTGCCATAACACGCGATCAAAAAGACTTTAAAAATCCCATGATAACTATAAAAATGGCATCTTGTCCTGCAAAAAAAACAATCTGCCATATATCTCTATCAGTGAAAAAATAAAAGTTATAGCTCTCAGAATAAAGCGATGCAAAAATAATAATTTTTTTCTATTAAATAGTTTTTATTGTATAAAAGCGTCAAAATATAAAAAACTATATAAAGTGGTATCACTGTAATTGTACTGACCCTAAGAATAAAACTGCCTTATAAATTTTACCACACACGGACCGGCATAAACCCTCCCCCCACAAAAATCTATAATTGCTGGGTTTTTTTCATTCTGCCTCCCAAAAATTGGAATAGAAAGTGATCAAAAAATGTCATGTGCCCAAAAATGGCACCAATAAAAACGTCAAATCATCCCGCAAAAAGCAAGCACTCACATGACTGTGGGCCAAAATATGGAAAAATTATAGCTCTCAAAATATGGTGATGCAAAAACTATTTTCAATAAAAAGTGTCTTTTAGTTGGTGACAGCAGCCAAGCATAAAAACCCAATATATACAGTATCTGGTATCACTGTATTTGCACCGACCCGAATAATAAAGTCACCTAATCACTTATACTGCTTGAGCAATGATGTAAAAAAATAAAAACCAATTCTTCACCTGCTGTTGATTCTTTCATTCTGAATAAGGCTCGGTGCACATTATCCTGTGCTCTGCGATGATCACTTGCATCGAGATTTCCATGTAAATCCCTGAAATATGTGATTCAGACGGAACCTTTGGTGGAAGATTCTCTATAATAAGGCATATGGAGGCACTGTGGACGCCGTCTGACCTGTGATGCGGCGATGTCCGGCTTCTTAGGATTGCATGAAAGTTCCATCGGCCACAGTTTTCTGCACCTCTGAAAAGAAGGACATTGCTGAACAGAGGAAATATGAAGTCGAGAGTAACTCTGCTGCCTTATTATAGAGAATGAATCTCTCTAGGGTTTCATCTGAACCACGTCACTCAGAGTTTTAGAAGGAAACTCCAAACTAATTGGTTTGCATATGAATAATAATGAACTTGGCACTCAAAATAGTGAAAAAGAAAGTTCCATTTATTTGGCATCCAGATAAAGTTTACTCTAAACATTTTCGGTTCAACATCAGACCTTCATCAGAGAATTTCTTAAGAATGATGGATGCTGCATTTGGAAACATAACTAAGGTAGCGCTTGTGGATGGCGACATTCGTCGCTATGGAATTGCGCTGTGACAATGGCTCCTTCAGCGTGCGGTGTATACCGCTGGAGACAGTGTATACCGTTGGTTTGCGTACGGCGACGGATAAATGTTATCCCAAACATTATGTACAATTAAGCAATGAGAGCCTGCCTAACTTATGAGTGCATGCCTCCAGAAGCACGAGCTGGGCATAAGGTAATACTGAATGTAACATACTTGTGACTGCAATGTACTGGTCTGTACAGCAAACTGATCACTACAACGGCAGTTTTCAATTTTCACTCGGCAAAATTCATTGCTGCTTGTTCCTGGGATATACCCATGGAGTCAAAAATGTCACTACACCGGTAAATAAAGTCTTCAAGATTTATAATTTCTAAAATTGGGTCACTTGAGGGGGGATTCTTTTCTTCTAGCAATTAGGGGCTCTGTATATGGAGTCCGTAAACTGTTCTAGGAACATCTGTGCTCCAGGAGGCAAATAGCATTCCATTCTGCCTGAGTCTCTCTGTATGGCTAAGTGATACTGTACTGCAACATATGGGGTATTGTGACGTTCAGTAGAAATTGTGGGACAAATTTTGATGCCATTTTTACCCACTTTTGTGCGATAATGTAAAGTCTGGGGCTAAAACAAAATTTGGATGGTAAAAATGTAGTTATTTTTTATTCACTGCCTAATGGTATAAAATTCTGTGACACACCCGTGGTGTCAATATGATCTCTGCACCCCTATATGAATTCATTGAGAGGTTTAGCTTGCAAAATGAGGTCATGTATGGGGAGTTCTGCTGTTCTGGCACCTCATGGGCTCTGCCAGTGACTTATGGCACCTGCATACCATAACCGTAAAATCTGGCACTCCTTGACATCCGATATTTGCACTATGCCTGAAAAATATTTCCTGATTACATGTAGGGTACTGGTGCACTCAAAATAATAATAATAATAAATTTTATTTTTATAGCGCCGACATATTCCACAGCACTTTACATTTCAGAGGGGATTTGTACAGACAATAGACATTACAGCATAACAATAATCACATACAGTAGATTATAACAAATACCAAGAGGAGTGAGGGCCCTGCTCGCAAGCTTACAGTCTATGAGGAAAGAGGTAGACACGAAAGGTGGGTGGTAACAGTTGCCCTGATTGTACGGACCAGCCATAATGTTAAGTGTGTAACAGTACAGACACAGAGGGCTAATGGATGCATAAAGCATGTGGGAACATGATGCTGGGAACCTGGTTATGGTAAAATTTTTGGCTCTGCCACACAGGGATAGGTTAGGTTAATGTGTTGAGGCGATAGGCCAGTCTGAATAAATGCGTTTTCAGGACACGCTTAAAATTGTGGGGACTGGGGACTAATCGTATTGACCTGGGAAGTGCATTCCAAAGAATTGGCGCGGCACGTGTAAAGTCTTGGAGACGGGAGTGGGAGGTTCTGACTATTGAGGATACTAACCTCAGGTCATCAGCAGAACGGAGGGCGCGGGTAGGGTGGTATACTGAAACAAGGGAGGAGATGTAGGGTGGTGCTGAGCCATGGAGGGCTTTGTGGGTGAGGGTAATAAGTTTATACTGAATTCTGGAGTGGATGGGTAGCCAGTGTAATGACTGGCACAAGGTAGAGGCATCGGTGTAACGATTGGTGAGGAATATGATCCTGGCTGCAGCATTCAAGACAGATTGGAGAGGGGAGAGTTTTGTAAGAGGGAGACCGATTAGAAGAGAGTTACAATAGTCGAGACGAGAATGAATAAGAGAAACAGTAAGAGTTTTTGCAGAGTCAAAAGTAAGAAAAGGTCGAATTCTAGAAATGTTTTTGAGGTGCAGATGACAAGAGCGAGCCAGTGATCGAATGTGGGGGGCAAAGGAAAGCTCGGAATCAAGTATGACCCCAAGACAGCGGGCATGTTGCTGGGGAGTAATAGTGGAACCACAGACGGAAATGGCAATGTCGGGTGTAGGTACATTAGTAGCGGGAGGAAACACAAGGAGTTCAGTCTTTGATAGGTTCAGTTTCAGATATAGTGAGGACATGATATTAGACACAGCGTTTAGACAATCGCCAGTGTTTTCTAGAAAGGCTGGCGTGATGTCAGGAGAAGAAGCGTATAATTGGGTGTCATCAGCATAGAGATGGTACTGGAAACCAAATCTACTGATTGTTTGACCAATAGGGACAGTGTACAAGGAGAAGAGGAGGGGGCCTAGAACCGATCCTTGAGGAACCCCAACAGTAAGAGGAAGGTGAGAGGAGGAGGAACCGGCAAAAGAAACAGTAAAGGAGCGGTCGGAGAGATAGGAGGAGAACCAGGAGAGAACGGTGTCCTTGAGGCCAATGGAACGGAGCATAGTGAGGAGGAGCTGATGATCCACAGTGTCGAATGCTGCAGAGAGATCCAAGAGAATTAGCATGGAGTAATGACCATTTGATTTAGCTGTTAGCAGATCATTAGAGACTTTAGTGAGGGCAGTTTCAGTGGAGTGTAAAGAGCGGAAACCGGATTGGAGAGGGTCGAGAACAGAGTTTTCTGAGAGATAGCGGATAAGACGGGAGTGGACCAGGCGTTCCAGGAGTTTAGAGATGAAGGGAAGATTAGAGACAGGTCTATAGTTAGCGGCACAATTTTGGTCGAGGGATGGTTTTTTAAGTAGTGGATGTATGATGGCATGCTTAAATGAGGAGGGAAAAATACCAGAAGAGAGAGAGAGGTTAAATATTTTAGTTAGGTGAGGGGTGACAGCAGGGGAAAGGGACTGGAGGAGATGTGACGGAAATGGGTCACTGGTGCAAGTAGTTGGGCGAGAAGATGCAAGGAGCCTGCTTACTTCTTCTTCTGTGACTGGTTCAAAATCAGAGAGTGAGTTAGATGCAGTGGGGGAGGGAGGACAGTGCATGGTATGAGGGGATTTGGAGATAATTTCCTGTCGGATCTGGTCAATTTTTTCTTTGAAGTAATTGGCCAGATCGTCAGCTCGGAGCTCCGTGGTTGGGGCCTGTACTCTTGGATTGAGTAGAGAATGAAAAGTGTCAAAGAGACGTTTCGGGTTATTGGACAGTGAGATGATGAGGGTGTTGAAATAGGTTTGTTTGGAGAGGTGAAGGGCAGTGTTGTATGTTCTAAGCATAAACTTAAAATGGATGAAATCTTCGTGTAGATTGGATTTTCTCCACAGACGTTCGGCGCACCTGGAGCACCGCTGCAGGAAACGTGTTTGCACCGTGTGCCAGGGTTGTCGCCGTCTGCGTTGTGGTGTTCTATTTATAGGGGGTGCAAATTCATCCAGGGCAGTTTGAAGTGTTTCATTGTAATGCTTCAATGCAGAATCAGGACATGAGAGGGAGGAGATAGGGGCCAATGAAGACTGCAAGTTCTTCAGAAGTTTCTGGGTGTTAATGGCCTGTGTGTTTCTATAAGTCTGGACAGTGGGGGTGACCTGAGCAGCCTGGCAGTTATTTATAGAGAATGAAAGAAGATTGTGGTCAGAGAGCGGGAGAGGGGAGTTTGCAAAATCATCCACTGCATAAAGCCGAGAGAAGACCAAGTCGAGGGAGTTTCCGTCTTCATGCGTTGGAGAATTAGTAAGCTGCGAAAGGCCAAATGAGGAGGTTAGAGATAAAAGGTGAGTAGCAGATGGGGAGAGGGGAAGAGCAATGGGGATGTTGAAATCTCCCATGAGGAGGGTAGGGATGTCACAGGAGAGAAAATGTGGAAGCCAAGTGGCAAAATGATCCAGGAACTGATGGGAGGGGCCGGGAGGACGATATACCACTGCCACTCGCATGGAGAAGGGGGTGTAGAGTCTGACGGCATGGACCTCAAAAGAAGGGAAGACAAGTGAGGGTAGTTGAGGGATAACCTGAAAGGTACATTTTGGTGATAGGAGCAGACCAACGCCTCCACCAGCTCTATTGTCTGATCTTGGGGTATGAGAGAAGTGTAGCCCCCCGTATGAAAGAGCAGCAGCAGCGGTAGTATCTGACTGCTGGATCCAGGTTTCAGTAAGAGCCAGAAGGTTAAGAGAATTAGAAAGGAAGAAGTCATGAATGAAGGAGAGTTTGTTACACACTGAGCGAGAATTCCAAAGTGCACAATTAAGAGAGACAGATGGCATGCAGGGAATATCAATAAGATTAGAGGGGTTTCTGAGTGTAGCAGTGGGGGGGTTTGACTTTCTATAACATGGGGGACCAGGGTTGGGAGCAACGTCTCCTGCAACTAGGAGAAGGAGGATAGAAAGAGTGAGCAGATGGTTAAGTGATTTGTGAGAGCGTCTCTGGTGTTGAATGGTGGGACTGGCTGGATCTGTGCAATTTAACAATGTGAAAAGAGCATGAGTGCTATACATAGGAGAGGAAAGGAGCGAGGGGCCAATATGGATGGAGTGTGGAGAGTTAATGCCAGGGCGGTGGATGTGTGTGAATGCAGCGGCCAGGATTAAAATTACACAAATGCATATGGTATATATTTGTTGTACTCCAAATGTACAGGGAGTAGATGTATATAAATGTCTTACCTGTCTGCTGCCCTGTCTAACTGTCATGTTATAACTGCCAGAAGTACTTTGATACATGTACTTCGATTACATGTGCATAAATGCCACCCCTGCATAAATGCTCCCCCTAGCTATGTCTGAATATATAGGAGGTTAAGGCTAAGTTGTTTTTTTTTTTTTTTTTGGCTCTCTCTTCTCGTTAATCAATCACACTAAATTGAGACACCAGGACCCAATAAAATGTTGTGGTCAAATAAACACATGTCCAGCACTACATGGATCATAAAGCACTTTGAAAAGTTTCTTGACCTCACAACATAAGGGGACAAGCAGAGTAAGTTGAAATAACTATATACCAGATATAAGCTTGCAGAGTTGAAAACACATAGATAGCATTCAGGATTAACTGCTTGCTGACATTGAATGGAGACACAGGAGTGGATTCAGAGCAGAGATTGGAAAAGCTGGTTATCAGATATAAGCTTGCAGAGTTGAAAACACATAGATAGCATTCAGGATTAACTGCTTGCTGACATTGAATGGAGACACAGGAGTGGATTCAGAGCAGAGATTGGAAAAGCTGGTTACCAGATATAAGCTTGCAGAGTTGAAAACACATAGATAGCATTCAGGATTAACTGCTTGCTGACATTGAATGGAGACACAGGAGTGGATTCAGAGCAGAGATTGGAAAAGCTGGTTACCAGATATAAGCTTGCAGAGTTGAAAACACATAGATAGCATTCAGGATTAACTGCTTGCTGACATTGAATGGAGACACAGGAGTGGATTCAGAGCAGAGATTGGAAAAGCTGGTTACCTGTATGAAGAGAATAGAGATGCGTGTCACATTCATCCATGTTATAACTGCCAGAAGTACTTTGATACATGTACTTAGATTACATGTGCATAAATGCCACCCCTGCCACCCCTCAAAAGAAATGGAGCTCAGTTTGTTGTAAAAGATTTCCTATTAATCCTTAGAAAAATTTAAAATTTGGGGCTAAAACAATACTTTAAGTGTAAAAATGTAATTTATTCTTTCTTCGCCCCTCAATAGTGTAGAATTCTGTGAGGCACATGTGGTGTTAATATGATCACTGCACCTTAGATTAATTCATTTGGGAGTGTATTTTGCAAAATTAGTTCACACATAGGGGGTTTCTGTTGTTCTGACACCTCAGGAGCTCTGCCAATGTGACATGGCACCCTCAAACCATTCCAGCAAAATCTGAACTCCAATATGATGCCTCTCCATTTCTGAGTTTTGCAATATGCCTCAAAAGTAGTATTCACCCACATATTTGGTATAATCAGGAGAAATTGCACAATGAATTGTATAGTTTAAATTTTGTTGATACCTTTATAAAAATGCAAAATTTTGGGCCAAAATAAAATTTTTTGGGGGAAAATATGTTTTTTTTTTAAATTTTCACGGCTCAACATTATAAACTTCTCTGAAGCACCTGAGGGTTCAAGGTGCTCACCACACATCTAAATACAATCCTTGAGGAGTCTAGTTTCCATAATGGGATTAATTGTGGGAAGCTTTCGCTGTTTAGGCACATCAGGAGCTCTCCAAATGGGACATGACGACCGCAATAATTCCAGGCAATTTTACATTCAAGAAGTCAAATGATCCTCCTTCCATTCCAAGCCCTGCCCTGCATCAAAACAAGAATACAAAAAATGTCAGGCTTATATTCTCATATTGCCGAACTGAAGAGACCCAGCAATAATAAAAACACAACATTTATTGAAATGGTTTAAAATTATTTAAAAAAAGACAAAATACTCAGCAGGAGGAATTAAACGTCCAAAACGCAAGAAAAATTGTTATCAATAGGCAATCCTATACATGATCCGATATATTCTAGGCAAATAAGAATAAATTAGCAGCTGAAGGTACAGACACAATATTAGCTATATGCTAATTGCAAATAAACCTAGATACTATAGTACATAAACGGTGCCAACACAATAATAGCAATAGTGCTAATTATGTATGAACCTAGACCCTAAATTCCAGTCCCATCAATATAACTAGCGTCATCATGGATAACAATCCGTCACGCCCCCGGAAGAAGCAATTGCGAAACGGGCGTTGGGGTTGGGGAGGTCACGCCACGCACTGTCACAGATGCCTGCTTATATGAGGTAATTGTCCCTTTATATTTATTTATTGCACTTAGGATTGTTATCCACATCAGAGGCTCTCCAAACATGACATGGTGTCAATCAATTGTTATTTTGCGTTCAAAAAGTCAAATGGCTCTCCTTCCCTTCAGAGATCTGCTGTGCGTACAAACAGTGATGCTCTCTCTCATATAGGGTATCAGCATGCTCCGGATAGACAACCACCGAGGTAGAGAGCATATCCCGAAAGATATCATTGACAAAGTCCTGGAAGATGGCCGGAGTATTACAAAGCCCAAAGGACATGACCAGATACTCATAATGGCCATCCCTGGTATTAAATGCTATCTTCTATTCATTCCCCTCACAGATGCATATCAGTTTATAGGCCCCCCACAGATCTAATTTGGTGAAAAATCGACAAAATATTCTAAGTGAAACGATGCAGGGAGGTTAAAGTAGAGATGACTATATAATTTTTTTAACCCCTTCGCAAACTTTTATAATCTAGTGATAGCTTGTTGGTCATCAATATATTTAACTAATGTGAACAGGATTGTGCTGAGTGACCTACAGACAGTGTCAGGTTGTCACCATTATACTGATTAAAATGATAACTTGGATGATGAAATCTGTCTTGTGATTGTTGTTAAATCTTTATTTTCAGTTTTGAGTTAATGATATGCTCATGCTTTGGGGTGAGCCTGTGGGGCAGATCTTTATGTGGTGTTCTGCTTATCTATTCATCTGTTTGGCTTCTGACAGGTTACTGATCCCTCAGTTACCTGCCCCTATTTTACATAATGAATATTATATATAGCAAAATATCACCTTCAGCAGCCAGGCTTCTGCGCTGCAGCATGATCACATGTATTATGTGCATTTAATTCTTTAATTTGCTTGTATAAATACATTCATAAAAAAATCTGTCTCAAAATGGCACCGGCCAAGCCTGTGTTGTAGCAGCTATCTGTGATCCATTTTGAAACAGTTTTTTTGCATGAATTTATTTATAAAAGCAAATTAAAGAATTAAATGCTCATTATATATGTGAACATGCTGCAATGCAGGCGCCGCCACTGCCTGCCTGCTGAAGGTGATTTTTTTTTCACTATATTTAATATTCATTATGTAAAATAGAGGGCAAGTTACTGAGGGATCATTGACCTGTCAGAAGCCATGCAGGTGAATGGCTAATCAGAGCAACACATAAAGATCCCCCCACAGGCCACCCTGGAGCATGATCATATCATTAACTCAAAACTGAAAATGAAGATTAACCAACAACCACAAGAAGGATGTCATCAACAAAGGTATCACTTTAGCGCCAAAGTCGCGTTTCAAAAGATGCTTTAGTGCCCTTTTTCAGCCAATCAGGAAGAACGGACACTGTGGGCAACGTGATGACATAGGCAGCGGTCACCACCATCTTGGAGAAGGGCATGCAAGTGATTGGCTTGCTTTGTGTGGCGTCACAAGGAGTATAAAAGGGCGGGAATGCCGACCACCATGTTACTCATGCTGATCTCAGAATAGGAAGAGCTGCAGCAGCTGCTGATTCTGTAGGGAGAGCGTTAGGAAGGCAAAAAGAAAAAAAAATCTGCTTCTGCTGCTAGCGCTTTTCACTGTAGCTGCTGTGCAGTGAAAGGTGAAGATTTTTGCTTTTGTGCAGCAGCGGTGGTGGTGATTAACCTGCCTTTTAAGGCTAGCTGCATTGCTGTGTGCACACTGGTGTTCAAACTGCTTTTTTAAAAGCAATCCAAATTGTATTGTCTTGTCCTGGTGAGGTAGTGAGCGTTCATTTTTTCACACACCGTACAGCGATGTACGCTCCTCACACAGCACTGTGTAACAGCTGTTATCACGGCCAAATTGAAGCTATCTACGTGTGTGACTCTGTAAGGAAAAGCCGAGGAGTTTGTCCATTCTTACAGACCTACACCTTATAATTTTGTCCATTTTTCAAACAGTTTAGTATGTCTGCTGTTTGATTACATTCAAAACTAGAGAGAGACAGCGTGTGTCAGTCTGTATACAAAAACATGGAGCTTGACAATTTTACATACACCGTACAGCGGTGTACATGCACGCTCCTCTCTCAGTACCGTGTAACGGCTGTTATCAAGGCCAAATTGAAGCTATCTACGTGTGTGACTCTGTAAGGATAAGTCGAGGAGTTTGTCCGTTCTTACAGACCTGCACCTTATAGTTTTGTCCGTTTTTCAAACAGTTTAGTATATTTGCTGTTTGATTACATTCAAAACTAGAGAGAGACAGCGTGTGTCAGTCCGTATACAAAAACACAGAGCTTGACAATTTTACATACACCGTACAGCAATGTACGTGCACGCTCCACTCTCAGTACCGTGTAATGGCTGTTATCACGGCCAAATCGAAGCTATCTAATTGTGTGACTCTGTAAGGAAAAGCCGAGGAGTTTGTCCATTCTTACAGACCTACACTCTAGGGAGATTCCAATTCTGCCCAATTCTATATACACAATGTAGTTTGTCATACACTAGGCAATTTCTGCCGGTCACATTGCGGTGTTATAGACACAGGGCCTGACAGAATCCAACTGTGTCCTGAAGTGTAGAGAGATTCCAATTCTCCACAGTCCTCTATCCACCTTTCTTACACCATCCATAATCTGCCTGTCACATTGCGGTGTAAAATAAAAAGGGCCTGACAGAATCCAACTGTGTCCTGAAGTCTAGAGTGATTCCAATTCTCCACAGTCCTCTATCCACCTTTATTACACCATCCAGAATCTGCCTGTCACATTGTGGTGTAAAATAAACAGGGCCTGACAGAATCCAACTGTGTCCTGAAGTCTACAGAGATTCCAATTCTCAACAGTCCTCTATCCACATTTATTACACCATCCATAATCTGCCTGTCACATTGCGGTGTAAAATAAACAGGGCCTGACAGAATCCAACTGTGTCCTGAAGTAATTCTCCACAGTCCTCTATCCACCATCCATAATCTGCCTGTCACATTGCGGTGTAAAATAAAAAGGACCTGACAGAATCCAACTGTGTCCTGAAGTCTAGAGAGATTCAAATTCTCCCCACTACTATATACACCTTGTACCTTGTTTACAGTACCATATAGTTGGTGGTTTTTTGGGTACATTTTCCCCAAAAATAAGGAAGTGTGGTGGAAGAGTTCGTGAAAGTGGGCGGGGGTTGGCAGCTGGTAATGATGGTGTCGGTGTTGGTGGTGGATCTGCTGGTAGTGGCAAAAGCAAAATAGCACCTAATGCAGGAGGTGTTGAGCCTGCGTCATCGTCTGGCTCCACAAGGCCTCGAAGGCTCCCTTTTCTGAGAGTAGGTAAACCGCATTTAAAGCCGGAGCTTCAAGAACAAGTTTTGGCTTACATTGCTGACTCAGCCTCCAGCTATATCGCCTCCTCTTCTGAAGTTTTAAAAAAATAAAAGCACTGAGTCATCATTGGAGGCTCATGTTCATGAACCACACCTTTCCTTGTGTCCTTCACCCAAACCAAAATTGAAGGATGCGGCAGGCCACACTACTGATTACTCCATGGAGCTGTTTTCACATACGATGCCTGGGTTATCAAGTCAAATCGTGAATTACCCAGGCAAAGATGAATCTGACATGGAGTGCACTGATGCACAGCCACTGATAGATGATTCTGCTGGTACATTCACTCAGAGCACTACATTGTCCTCGCAGTGTACTGAGCCAGAATCTGACCCAGATGAAACTCAGGTGCCCCTTCCCGCATACTATACCACCATACACGGTGACACAGAGGAAGGTGCACATGACATTGAAGAGGAGAGGAGTTGTTGACCCAGATTGGCATCCATTGGGGGCAGAGGGTGTCACTGCCCATAGCTCAGAAGAGGAGGAGGAGCATCCGCAGCAGGCATCGACATCGCAACAGCTGTTATCTGGCAGGCCCGGAGCAGTCCAAAAATGGGTTACAAAAACCAAAAGAGTTGCAGGACAGCTTGGCCAGATGGTCAAAATAGCACAGTGTGCAAGGCCTCAAAATGTCTTCCATAGTAGGAAGAGTGTAGTGTGGCACTTTTTTGAACAAAATCCTAATGACCAGGCAAAGGTTATCTGTAAGAAGTGCGCAAAGACCTTTAGCCGAGGGAAAAATCTGAGAAATTTGAATACCAGTTGCATGCTAAGACATTTAACCACCATGCAGTTGCAAGCGTGGACGGACTACCAAAACTCACGTACCACTTGTGCTACTGCTCCCAAAGAAGGTAGTCAGCAACGCTACATTGTTTCCCCATCTGTAAGTCCACCGGTTAGCACACCACCAGCAGCAAATGTTGAGTTGTCGTTGCAAGGGCAAATCAGTCAGGGAATCACACTGTTATTTCAACGAAAGACTGATTCTAGGCCATCAGAAAGAACACCAACTCCCCTTTTTTTTATGTGTATATATACCCCTGCAATGAACTTCTGTAACATGCCCTGATGAAGTGAGCTGGGACTGGCACAGGAAACGCGTTGGCAATAAAGATACCTTGAATTCTACCACAGCAGCGCAGTCTCTTATTGCACTACCAGCCTTCTCTTTGTATCCTGTGGATCTGAACCCGGAAGTGCTCCCCTGGTCCTGACCTGGAAGAGGAGGTGCTATGCCCTATATCAGGCCGCCCCTTCCTATGCTCAGGGCCTGAGTATTGTGTTGTGTGCCTGCATGGCTGCTTTGTCTGTGGGGCGCTCCCTCTATTCTGTGCTCTTGCACTCTGCTCTGTCATGCATCTCTGCACACGCTCTGTGCTTGTATTCTGTCTCTTGTCTTGTGTCTTGTCTAGAGTTTGTCCTTCGTGCCATGCTTTGTCCCTGCTCTGCTTTGCCTTGTAGTACTTGTTTGCTCTGATTCAGTTTCGTGTTTCTGTCCTTGTTTCATGTCTCGCTCTGCTTTGTGGCTTCAGGTACCCTGCCTCTGCACCATGCCCCTGACGTGTCTCCTCACACGTGCAGGCCTCCGCTCTGAACCTCTCCCTGACATGTCTCCTTACACGTGTCGGCCTCCGTCTCTGTACCGTGCCCTGATGTGTCTCCCTACACGTGCAGGTCTCTGTCTCTGTCCCTGTCCCTGGCATGTCTCTACACGTGCAGGCCTCGCTCTGTACCTTGTCTAGTCCCAAGGCCCTGCCTTGGCCCAGCTCTGGGCTTCGGCCTATGCTCCGCTGCTAGACTGTCCCTGGCATGCTCTCCACATGTGCAGGTCTCTGCCTCATTCTTTGTCTTGTCCCTGTTGCTTCATGCGCTCTTGCACATTTCATACTAGGCTTTGCCATGCTGTCTTGCATGTGGCTCTGCCCTGTACCCTTTGCCTAGCCCTGCCTTGTGGACATGCCTGGTCACCTGTGCCTGCCTGGTGTGCCTCAGCTGTGCCGCCTCTAGCCATGCTCGCCTGTGTGCCCCAGCCGTGCCCCGTCCAGCGCTATAGTGGTCTGGCTGCGTGACCCAGCAGCGGTGCTGCCTCTAGTCATGCCCGCTTGCAACTGCCATCGTCGGTACCACCTGCCGGTGCTCCCAGCTGTGGTCTCTGTGCTCCCTTGCACTCACGCTGGTTCTCGAACTGTGCCTTTTCGTGCTACTCTTGCACAAAGCCTTTGTCTCTTTTGCTCTTCTCTGACCCCTAATTTACCTGCCTGATTCCATAACCTGCCAACTGCTGCCAGAGGTCCGGACTTAGATGACAGCGGCCTGATGTCCGGAGCTGATGTCTGTAGCCAGATACCTGGACCCTGTCGGTCGATGCCAGGATTTGGATTTCAATGCCACCGTACCTTGTGTCTCTCCCTGGCATGCCCCTTGGCATGCGCAGGCCACCGTCCTGTGAACCTGACCCGTCCCTGGCATGCTCCTCGGCATGCGCAGGTCTCTGTCCTGTGAACCTGATCCTGGCGTGTCCGTTGACACGCACCATGTCATTAACCTTGTCTTGTTTCCTTGCATGGAACCCTGGCTGACTTCTGGATGTCTGGATCCTGCCGATCACCCTCTGAGCTACAGGCCCTGATGCCCTGGTTGATCATGGACTGTTGTCCGGAGTCCGATGTCCGCATACCATCTGCACGTTCCATGCTTGGACCTCGGCGTGTCATTGCACGCACCCTGTTCTATGAACTCTGTGTGTTCACGTATGCTCCTGTTGCACCCTGAAGAGTTCCTCAAGTCTTGGACCTCAGCGTGCCCTTGCACACACCTTGTCTTATGTTCACATTTTGCACCTGTTGTACCTGAAGTCTTCCTTAATGAAGTTTCTTTGAATTAACGACTCATCTTGCCTTGTCTTGTTTCCCTGAGCTGGCCAACTGGTCCAGCTGCCAAGGTGGCTCACCCCCTTGGTCTTGCCCCTGACACTCCCTGTATTGGGGGTGGTTCTCATTAGGTCAGCTCGCCCTAGGTGGGTGGGTGCCACAGCCCAGAGGGTCCACTCTTTCTAAGAAGAACGACTCAGCGTAAGCTGACACTCGTCACACTGTGATACGGTACCCTTTCTCACCTATGTCCAATCATGTCTAATCCATACAGGGCCTGAGACCATCTGAGCCTGCCTCCTGTTATACAGACCTACGTTTTTAATGTGTAAACTATACTATACATACCTGTTATCCAGTGATATGGTACACTTTCTCACCTTTGTCCAATCACGTCTAATCCATACTGGGCCTGAGACCGTCTGAGCCTGCCTCCTGATATATAGACATAGGTTTTTAATGTGTAAACTATGCTACATATATACGTGTTACCCGGTGAAACTGTACCCTTTATCAACTTTCTAGAATCTTGTAGATTCCATACTAGGCCTGAGAACGGCTGCAGAGCTGTTAAGCAAGCTACAGCAACTGTGGTTTGGACACGTAATTTGTTGCATTTTTTCAGGAATGCCGGTTAGGCCTAATTCAGGAATTGCGGTTGACCTGCACTTAGTGAGAAATCATCCTTCGCGGGGAATAATTGGAATCACAGATCCCCATCACTAACAGTGTTCTGCTGGTTATCTGCACCTGTAAGCGACGAAAGCTGGTCCTTTCAGTGTAGCGCGCATGCAGCCCCGGACATGTAACTCCATGATAGACCATGATAGTGCCAGAGCCTCGCGTATCCCTCTAGAAAGCTTGACGCGAACCGCGGGGGCATGCCGGAGTCTCGTTCATTAACAGAATAAAGCTGACAAATTGCTAACACAACTACAAACGGACATACCACACCACTCACACAATCGACAAAGCTTTCAATATGTGCATCCTTTCTTGAGGTGGCATGGTTGTGGTTTCCTGGGTGGAGTCCAATTAAGCTGCAGGCTCCACTCCTGGTGGTGCCCTTTTGGACATTCCTTTAAGGTTCAGCTTTGCAATCATACTGCCCCCGGAAAGCAAACACTTTGCCTTCATGGACGCTGTTTGGAGGTTCGTGGGAATAACGCCGCCCGATCGCCAGTTGGCATAATTTATTGGTGGGAAGTCCGACGGTATATGATCGTGTTCGATTTCAGAATTTTTTTTTTCGGTTGGTATTTTACATTTTTATTCCAGCCTTTTTTGACTTCATAAGGGAATGACAAGCCTATATCTGTGTCTCCAACACCTCCTCCTTTTACTCCTCCACCTCTTTTCTTTTCAGACTTTACTTGTATGGCAGACAGCTGTAGCCTTTTCCTTCTGGCTCACACACATCGATGCTGGGGCCTCCGAGCCTCAGTTGGGTACAGAGCATTTACAGCTGCTACTTCCTCCGGATTCTGCTGCAGGAACGTCAGTGTCCCTACAAACTCGGAGACCGGAATCCGGACCATGCGCTCCAGCTAAGAGTGAGCCTTAACTCTGCTCATCCTCCAGCTCCCCTTCTCACGTCCACACACTTCCCCTTCCCTGCACAGAATGGCCTAACTTACCTCCTCCCGAGCACAGAGAGCAGCTCCTCAGCAGTCATGTTCAGAGGTCTCCCTGCTGGCGTGGAGTGGGAAATGTGTTGTGTGTTGTTTTAACTGCTAGAAAGATCCTTTGTTGCTCCCAAGCATGACATCACACTCCCTAGGAGGAAGGTATTTCCACTGTGGCGACTGTACTCCTGGGGACGCCACAAGTGCACTGATGCCCAGCCACTGCTAGATGATGCTGCTGGTACATTGACCCAGACCACTACATTCCCCTCACACTCTACACAGCCAGAATCTGACCCAGAGGAAACTCAGGTTCCCCTTCCCACATACTATACCACCTTACACGGTGACAAAGAGGAAGGTGCAGATGAAAGTGCAGGCTCCTTGAGCTGGTGGGGGGGCATACTCATGGGCGACGACACTGGCTCAGGGCCCCTCATAGTACGCAAAAGTGTCTCTTGCCGGTGGAGGGCCCACCTCCACCTGCCGTCAGACACACCGCCACACACCGCCGTACTATTAGAGGGGCCCTGTGCCACTGCCATTGCCAACGAGTGGGCCCCCCCTGCTTGCTCAGGATCACAGCATTTGCAAAGTTGAAATACTTACCTCTCCCTGCTCCACCGCCATGACGTCTTCTGCGTTTCCTGACAGTGATAGTCTGATCAGTGAGCACAATGACATCACGTCTGTACGCCCTCTGCCTAAACAGCCAAGTGCAGTGAGATGGACGATGGGGACGACGAGGAGTCCAGACTAGTACAGGGATTCCATAGCGAGGAGACTTATTTAATTGTTTTCAATGTTGGGACAGCAATTTTTGGGGAGCACTATACTCTGGAGAATGAGATATGGGGCCCACCATACCCTGGAGCATTCCAAAGGTGGTCATCAGACACTGGAGCAGCATTTACAGGGCACATTATACACTAGAGCATTAGAAATGGGGCCCATTATGTATGGAGCAATATTTTGGCCCATAAAACAGTGGAGCTTCATCCATGTGGACCAACATATACTGTAGCATTATGTGGAGCTCATCATATACTGTTTCAAACATTATATGGGACCAATGATTCTGTATGGAGAAATATATGGGCCTCATTACTCTGTATAGCGCACTATGCGGTGGCCATAATACTGTATGGAGTAATATACTGTCCGTTTTTGGAGCTATTAAAAATGGATATCAGTCATGAGATGTAAAAAGTAAAGTATTTTTCATTGTACTATGCCGCTATTTCTCTGCGGTATCCGAGCATCATGAGTTGTGGTATGTGTTAAAGGGGTGCTCTTTGGCCCAGGGCACATGAAAACCTGGAGCCAGCCCTACCCCCCACAAATTTAGCCAAATAACCCCCATTTTTCAGTGCATAACTAGTATTATGAAGTAAATTAAGGTTGAAAAGCTTCAGTAATCAGAATTGATGTTTTTGGCATTCAAAAGGGCACTGTAGGTGTGTTTCCTGTCCTCCACTCCCTGCCTACTTTGCTTCCCCATTAACTTGCATTGGGTTTCGTGTTTCAGTCGGCCTTCGACTTTTCACGATAATCGGCCGATTTCGTTCGATAATCGGCCGATTTCGTTAAACTCGACTTTTGCGAAAGTCGGGTTTCACGAAACCCGACTCGACCCAAAAAAAGGCAAAGTCGCTCATCTCTAACTTTCATGAATCTTGCCACCTCCATCATATCTAGAATAAGAACTAAACAAAATTGCAGCTTTTCCATGTAGGACTCTTTAGCCACGATTTTCTTTTGGTTCATGGTTCTCTGAAAGCCCTAGAAGTTTGACACATAGTGGTTATTTAAAATTTATTGGAATAGTGGTAGTGAAAATTTGGTCAGAAAAATGCAATAAAACAAGAGTCTGCTGGTAATACAGAGGCCTCATGAACAGCCTTGTCAGGACTAATGTGTGTGAAAAAAATTAGTGGAAAATGAGTCAAATTTATAAAAATACAACACAAACCAATAAAAGAAGTTAAAACAGCTAAGGTTTCATTGTGTTGAGAAATATTAACTGCTAACTGCATGGTAAATATGAATTTGTTAGTGTTTATCAGTTGATGTATGTTAGATTAAGTGACACATTGAGAATATTATGGACTTCACTAATATTCTTTTTATATTTTCAGCATAATAGATATGGCATATAAATTTGAGTTTTAGTCTCACTATCAGTGATAGAAGTTTCATATTTTTCAATTTATTTATTTAGTCAACTGTGACTAAAAATCATATTTACTTTGTTAAAGGTTAAAAGTTTATATTTGCAAAAGGACATTTGTTTCAATTTACTAGATATATTATTTGTCTTTACTATTATTTTCTTATCAGTTCTGCAGAGTGCTTCCATTTCTATTTCAGCTCTAAAAAGTCATAGAAACCTTCACCCCTTGTCAGTTTCAGTCATCCCTTTGCCCTTTGCTTTCATTGCTTTGGGAACATGATTTGTAACCTGATACATTCAGAGCGATAGTGACACACTGACAAGTGTCTGTTATTGCAGTGAATGCATCCTCATATACCACATCGTTATATTAGGAAATACCACAGAAATGTTTGCTTCAGCTAGGATATCTTTGTCTTGCTTTGCAAGCTTCTTTGGTAGAAGGTTTTACAAAAAATTATATATGATATATGGGTGGGACATTTATATGGATACACCTAAATAAAATGAGAATGGTTGGTGATATCAACTTCCTGTTTGCGGCACATTAGTATAACTTTTCAAGATGGTTGGTGACCATGGCGCCAATTTTGAAGTTGGTCATTTTGGATCCAACTTTATTTTTATCAATATGAAGAGGGTCATGTGACACATCAAACTTATTTAGAATTTCACAAGAAAAACAATGGTGTGCTTGGTTTTTACAAAACTCTCTCAAGAGTTATTTACAAGTTTATGACCACTTATAAAATGTGTTCAAAGTGCTACCCATTGTTTTGGATTGACAATGCAACCCTCTTCTCCTACTCAGAGAAGAGGTATACATCTGTTGTATTTGTGGTCCACAAATTGTGGCAATTCAGGCCTACATTCCACTGTATTTGCTGTCAGTTACCCTAGTTTTCTACACTATTTTGGGGTAAAAAAATATATACGTCACATATTGAACAGTCTGGTATCGCTGTCAGATGTCTGATGTATTTGTGTCCTACAAATTGTGGCAATTCAGGCCTACATTCTACTGTATTTTCTGTCTGTTACCCTATTTCTGTACACTATTTTGGGGTAATAAAAAAGACTGGTATCTCGGTAAAAATTCTTCTGTTTCAAGTTGTTAGGGCTGCCTCATGACTGTCTTAAATGCTCCAACTACAACCACCATCATCATCTTCTGCCTAGAGACAGTCACTGGGCAGACAGAAAGTCAGAGGTGCAGAGGGTGAATGCTTGGACGATGTTGTACTCTCTCTCTGGATTACGAAGGCGAAATCTTCTAGATTAAATCATGACTGGAAGAGCCAGAGCAAGAGCATGTGGAAGAGCACAGAACTCGCAACTACTGAAGCCTGGTGTTCCTGGGCTGGATTCTGACAATACGTCACCTACTAATACTGAACAGGTTGGACGATAACATCAAAAAGGAGCACCTACATTTTCTATAACAGAAGCTAGAGATTTTGACATTTCGGCTGCATTTCAAGAGGTGTCAATTGGAGAGCGTGGTGGTTGTAGATGTGACTTCTACACCAGAGCTGCTGCCTCTCAGCCACCCGAGGTGCAGCACCCCCAACCTTCTGCCTCTTCTCCATTATCCCGTAGAATGTAAGTCTGTAAGGACAAGGTCATCTCCCTTCTGTACCAGTCTGGCATTGTAAATTTGTTTACTGTAATCGATATCTCTTACTTTTTATGTAACCCCTTCTCATGTACAGAACCATGGAATTAATGGCGCTATATAAATAATAATAATAATAATAATAATAATAATAATAATAATAATAATAATACTATATCGGTGTTTTCACTAGACAATCCATCCAACATGTTATTGCGTAAAAATCTTGTTTTTCTGACATCTCTGTTCAGCTGTGCACAAACTATGTCAAATTGGTAGCTAGACCCCAGTGGGTCTTGCCACAGTGTAATGTTGACTAAAGTCCACAGGTGTTATCTAGATCCCTAATCTCACCTCTACTTTACCAGCATGATGAATTAATAGGAAAAGAACATGGTATTGATGGAGCTGTTGTTTTCTTGCCTAAGAAACTCAATAAGATCAATGAGATGGTTAGCCAGAAACGGAATGGAGAAATAGTAAAGTTGACAATTAGTTTCACATTTGAGTTAAAACACACTTCACCAATTTGCTTCTTGCTTTCACTTTTACAACATTATATTCCGAAGCCTTGAAAAAAAGATGAATACTGTATATTGTGAAGCAAATACGTATGAATAATTATTATCACCTTAATGATACATAAGTCAGAACATACACAACATATCAGAGGGGAAATAATTTACCACTGAAATTTTGAAGTATGAGATGTTATGAATGGGTCACCTAGGAGAAAAAAGCAAAACAAGCTAAGTCACAGAAAACCAGAGCGGTTGGTAACTATGCAGATTGCAGATCCCTGATCCTACCACACAACTAGCTGCAGCCGTGGAGCATACCTACGATGTTCCTAGACGCTTTGTCACAGCTGGAGGACTAAATAAGCCTGAAGCATGAAAAGGGGAAAACTAACTGCCCCAGAGCAGACCCCAAAGGAATAGATAGCCCCCACACATGTATTGATGGTGAAACAGGATGAAGGCACAAACACAGGCAGTAAAATAGGCTGAGCAAACGATGGGGCCCAAACTAACTAGAGAGGAAAGGAAAGACACTGTCTGCAACCTACAAAAAACCCTACAAAAATATTGTCCAACACTTCTGATAGCAAAATTAACCCTGAAGTCACTAGACTTCTCCCACTATATAAGCATTCTGACAGAGCAAAAAGAGACCAAACTAGTAAGGGACAAAAAGCAAATTGGCAAAATACTGATAAATAAGAGTGGAAATTCAGCACAGCCCCCAGCCGGGGCTGGCTGACCACACCAAAAAACTGAATAGACCAACAAAATCAAGTGTGAGCATTAGCAGAAAAACTTAGCTATAGATGACTGGAAAAGAGCTGAAAACCAAGAGCTGACAAGCCAGAAGGAATCACCAGCAACTGAATAGGGCATTGGCTGTCTTAAATCCAATCTGAGACTCCTGAGGTCCAATCGTCATCCTCATTCTCAGGTGGCAGATCTCCACCGATCAAATCAGCCTCACTACCTCCTGTTACCACCAGAGGGAGTCTGGAGGGAGAACTCACAACTGGTGAACCAGAGAATGAGCTCACAACAATGAGACTTTTGTAATCTTGTGGATTGATATGAGCCACAAAGTTCTTCAAAGTGAAACTGTTCTGGATGTAATGTACTATTTGCTCTTGAAAATTGGAAGAACATGCCTTCTATGATGCTTGCATTAAAGAACTGATTGGCCAGATATGTATGGCGTCAGGATGACTGGGCTGCGGGTACCTGTGCTGTACCGGGTCCGTAACTGTCAAGGCTGTGTCCCCTGTTTCCCTGGGGAAGGACTAGGGAAACAGACAGGCCCCATTACCCAGGTAGAGGGGGCATGTTTAGACAGGTAACCTGTCCAGAAACTGAGGAAAAAAATTGCAAAGCAGGAGTGAGTCCCCAGCTATGAGCATGTGAGCTGCAAGGGGGGCAATGCACTACGTACCCAAAGCACCGACGCTGTGAAGAACTGTAGCAGACAGACGGACCCGGTGACATAGAGGCAGGAGGCCAGAAAGAAGACACAACAGCAGAGATTTTTTGCGTGGACAAGCAGCGCAAAGGAGGCTGAGCAGCGTGCTCTGTCCTTAGAGCACTGGCACTGCAAAGGACTGTTCCCGTTGGCTCCCACCACTAAAAGCAGTACTGCCAGAGAACGAGGCACCTTGTACCCAGTGACCATTAGAGAGTGAGGCGCTGTGCGCTCCTTGACCGTGAGTACAGCACACGTGCACAGTAGAGAGAGACAGTTCATGCCACGTGTTCAGTGAGAATAATTAATAATTATAAAGCTCAGAGGAATGACAGAGGACGTTGGTATGGTCAGCAAGGTACTCCCTCAGCATTTTCCCAAACTTTGCACTCCTTTTGAGAAAACTCTCCCTGAACTTTTCCAGTGTTCCACTGCCTCTGCTGAATTGGAGCTGTGTCTCTCTCACCTGTACTCTTTGCTTGGCCAATGAACTGTGACCTCTGCTGCCAGCATTTTCATATGGGAATTTTTTTAATAATTCCGCAAGAAGGGCCCTCTTGTCCTCCAACATTTTAGTACACCTGTCTTCCTCTGGAATAAGAGATGTAAAGTTATCCTTGTAGCGTGGGTCTAGAAGTGTCGCCAATCAGTATTGCCCATCACCCAAAATTTTGAGAACGCGAGGGTGATGGGAAAGGCAGCGTAACATAAATTCAGCTATGCGTGCAAGACTGCTCACAGTCAATACTTCCGTGTCCTCACCAAGAGGACGACTGACTATGCTCTCCTCCTCCTTGTCCTCAGACCTCCACAACTTTTGACTAACCTCAGTAATATCATTGAAAAAACATGATTGAGAATACATTCTCTTAAATACACCATGTAGTTTTTATCTCCCCCACCTCAGTGTAGATTGTAAGTTGTCACAAGCAGGATTTTTTTTTAGGTTTAATTATTGTTATCGTTGTTACTTAGTGTAGATTGTAAGCTGTCACAAGCAGGGTTGTTTTATTTTGTTTTAATTATTTGATTATTGTTATTGTTGTTATTTAGGACTGTTGGGTTTGAAACTGTTAAACTGTGGATATGTTTGCGCTATATAAATAACTATAAATATTAATATTAGAACACAGAAGCAGAATGGAGGTATTAATTATCGTGTCATTGACACTCACCATCTTGGTGGATTCCTAAATGTTTTGGAGGATGGTACATATGTCTGACATCCATGCTCACTAGTGAGATCTTATGTGTGAAGTCAGAACTGACCAACAACCTTGTTGATGCTGGTAGACTAGTCACCAACTGCCCTCTTCTGCTCACAAATCCTTTCCAACATCTGCAGTGTAGAGTTCCAAAGCCTGGGGACATCACACACCAGTCGGTGAGCCAGAAGCTGCAAGCACTGCTGAAGCACGGCAAGGGCAGATGAAACTGCAGCTGACATTCTAAAATGGGTACGAAGAGCATTGTGCTTTTCCTAGCAGATCTGGCAGCTCCATGTCACTTTTCAGAAAACATTGATCAATGAGGTTAAGCTCATGAGCCAGGCACGGCACATGTGTGAGTTACCTCGCTACAGAGCAGCCACCAGGTTCCAGCCATTGTAACACACAACCATTTCTGGCTGTGGGTTCAGCGGTGTCAGCCACAGATCTTCCTGCTCTTTCAAAGCTGTCCACAACTCTTCATCATTGTGCGGTTTGTCACCTAAGCATATTAGCTTCAGCACAGCCTTTTGCCACTTGGATGAGGTAGTGCTGCAGTGTTTTCAGCTTGTGACTGATGTGCTACTTTTGGAGATGGAGGCTGAAGAGGAGGCGGAGGAGGAGGTGCAGGAGCTGTAGATTGTGGGGGCAACCCAGACTGACATAGGGCCCGCAATATTCTGGGTTGGTAGGACGTGCGCCATACCAAGGTCAGAGTGGGTCCTGGCTTCCACTATGTTAACTCCGTGTGCCCACAGTGAGATGTACTGTCCCTGACCATAAGCACTTGCCCACGTGTTTGTGGTTAGGTGGACTTTCCCAGTAACAGCATTTTGGAGGGCACAGCACATGGTCAAATAGTCCCGCATGCTCATGGCCTCGAGGTGATTCTCGACTCTGTCCTCTCTTTCAAGCTACTGTATACAGTATATATATATATATATATTGCTAAAAAAATAAAGGGAACATTTAAACAACAAACTATATTTCCAAGTAGATCAAACTTCTGTGAAATCAAACTGTCCACTTAGGAAGCAACACTGGTTTACAATCAATCATGAGAGCCGCAGATAACTACTGCGCATCCCCGAGATTCCCAGCCCCGCAGTGTGAATAAATCATAAACAACTGCGGGGCAGGATCTGTGGCCACGCGATATGAATGACAGGATGTGATCTGAGAGCACGGGCAGCGCTGACTGTGCATGCCCATGAAGATATAGTACAGCGCAGGAGCTGCATTTCAAAAGAAAACTGAGGAGGCGGCGCCAAATATGAAATTAGTGATGGATGCGAGGCGTCTGTCAGAAGGGGAAAGACCTGCCCCCCTGTCAAATTTCAGGTATTTTTGAACAATTTCATAAATGACTAGCTGAAGAGCCTGGCGTTGCCTGGGCATAGTAACCAACTGTGGTTAGTTATAACAAATTATAATGATTATATTGCACATAAAAACATTTCACATAATATATTCAACACTACAGATTTGCAACACAAATTAACTAAACGATTACCCAAGTATCCACTCCTGTGTGATGCTTTCTGCTGAGCTGTGTATCTAATCCTATCGTGTGTTACTGACTGCTCAGCCATGTATCTAATCCTATCCTGTGTGATACTGACTGCTAAGCAGTGTATCTAATCCTATCCTGTGTGATACTGACTGCTGAGCAGTGCATCTAACCCTATCCTGTGGTGGTGAGTATCCCATGTCAGGGCCCCACCTTAGCAACTGTACAGTATATACTGTTTGGCGCCATCGCTCTCATTTTTTAAGTCCCCCTTGTTCACATCTGGCAGCTGTCAATTTGCCTCCAACACTTTTTCTTTCACTTTTTCCCCATTATGTAGGGAGGGGCAAAATTGTTTTAAAACTTCGCCTCATGGCATAGCCTATGATGCTCTCGGGGTCCAGACGTGTGACTGTGCAAAATTTTGTGGCTGTAGCTACGACGGTGCAGATGCCAATACATACACTTTTTCCCCATTATGTAGATAGGGGTAAAATTGTTTGTTGAATTGGAATGCACAGGGTTAAAATTTTGCCTCACAACATAGCCTATGGTGCTCTTGGGGTCCAGATGTGTGACTGTGCAAAATTTTGAGCTGTAGCTACAACGGTGCAGATGCCAATACATACACTTTTTCCCCATTATGTAGATAGGGGCAAAATTGTTTGGTGAATTGGAACACGCGGGGTTAAAATTTTGCCTCACAACATAGCCTATGACGCTCTCGGGGTCCAGACGTGTGACTGTGCTAAATTTTGTGGCTGTAGCTGCGACGGTGCGGATGCTAATCCCGGACATACACACACACATACATACCCACATTGAGCTTTATATATTAGACTAGCTGAAGAGCCCGGCGATGCCCGGGCATAGTAACTAACTGTGGTTAGTTATAACAAATTATAATTATCCTCCATCCCATAGTCCCATGCCCATATACCCATCATACATATCCACGATCCCATAGGCCCGTGCCCATATACCCATCATACATATCCTCCATCCCATAGTCGAGTGCCCCTATACCCATCACACATCCTCCATCCCATAGTCCCATGCCCATATACCCATCATACATATTCGCCATCCCATAGTCGAGTGCCCATATACCCATCACACATCCTTCATCTCATAGTCCCATGCCCATATACCCATCATACATATCCTCCATCCCATAGTCCCATGCCCATATACCCATCATACATATCCGCCATCCCATAGTCCCATGCCCATAAACCCATCATACATATCCTCCATCCCATAGTCCAGTGCCCATATACCCATCACACATCCTCCATCCCATAGTTTTCAACCTTTGCCTGTAGGCTGGAATTAAATGAATTAGACAATGATCTGAAAAGCCCACTGCTGCTCTCCTCACTGCCCTGTAGGCCCCTTTTATGACTGTATAGCAGTGATCAAGCGTATTGTTCTCTCTCGTGAAGCAGTTTATATGTTGAGTAAATTTGGGGAGATCCAGGTTGAGTTTTCCTTTGTTAAAGTCCCCCATTACGATCACAAATGCTTCTGGAGATCCTTTCTCCCATTCTGATATTTTGCATGCTAATTCACCAATAGCAGCTTTAACAGATGCTTGAGGGGGAATATATACTGCAACCAGAACCATAGATGAAAACTCTCTTGGAGAGTAAAATGGTCTACAATTGAGTGCAAGGTACTCTAGATCTGGAGAGCAACCTTTTCCCAGTATGTTAACATCACAGCACCAGCTAGTGTTGATGTAGAGACATACCCCACCCCCCCTTTGCTTCAGGTAAACAAAGGGGGGGTGGGGTATGTCTCTACATCAACACTATCTATGGTTCTGGTTGCAGTATATATTCCCCCTCAAGCATCTGTTAAAGCTGCTATTGGTGAATTAGCATGCAAAATATCAGAATGGGAGAAAGGATCTCCAGAAGCATTTGTGATCGTAATGGGGGACTTTAACAAAGGAAAACTCAACCTGGATCTCCCCAAATTTACTCAACATATAAACTGCTTCACGAGAGAGAACAATACGCTTGATCACTGCTATACAGTCATAAAAGGGGCCTACAGGGCAGTGAGGAGAGCAGCAGTGGGCTTTTCAGATCATTGTCTAATTCATTTAATTCCAGCCTACAGGCAAAGGTTGAAAACATCCAAACCTACAGTTTATACAAAGAAGACATGGTCTGAGGAGGCAAAATTGCAACTACAAGCATGCTTTGAATGCACGGACTGGGAGGTATTCCAGGAAACATGCTCGGGTCTGGATGAATGGGTTGATGCAGTGTCCTCATATATCCGTTTTTGTGAAGACACGTTTATTCCATCCAAATCTGTCCACTTTCGGGGAAACAGCAAGCCGTGGTTTACAAATAAAGTCAGGTTGATCCGTAAGAGAAAAGAGGAGGCTTATAAAGCAGGCGATATTACTGAATTCAAGAAACTTAGGAACTCGCTATCTAAAGAGATCAAGTTAGCCAAACACGAGTATGCAAAGATTCTGGAGGAAAGGTTCTCATCAAAAGATAATAGATCTGCATGGAGAGGATTAAGAGAGGTCACCAATTATAAAAGCCACCCCACTATAGTGAACCCCAGCAGAAGTCTGGCAGCAGAGTTAAATGAATTCTACTGCAGATTTGAGGCAAGCTCTACACACAGTGGCTATTCATCTCTAAGCTCCTGAGTATGTTCATATAAAGATCATTCATTGTGCAACACCCAAGTAGTGATCTCCGAGGCAGAGGTGATACGCATCCTGAAGGGACTTAAGGTCAAAAAGGCACCTGGCCCTGATGGTGTATCTCCAATGTATCTGAAAGTATGTGCTACCCAGCTTGCCCCTATACTGACAAATATATACAATGTGTCACTGAAAGAGTGCGTTGTACCTCAGTGTTGGAAAAATTCCACAATTATCCCTGTCCCCAAGAAAGTGGGATCCTCTGAGTTGAACGACTATAGACCAGTAGCACTCACATCTGTAGCTATGAAAGTCTTCGAAAGAATTATGATGTCCCACCTGATAAAATTCACGCAGAAGCTATGGGACCCGCTTCAGTTTGCCTATAAGGAGAATCGTTCGGCAAACGACACTGTCAATCTGGCACTGAAGTACATTTTGGATCATACAGATGAACAGCACTCATATGTCCGGATTCTTTTCATGGACTTTAGCTCAGCGTTCAATACCATTGATCCGAATTTACTTCATAAGAAAATGGTAGCTCTTGGAGTCCCTCTTAACTTATGCTGGTGGATTTATAACTTCCTGACAGCCAGGATACAGAGTGTAAAAGTTGGACCATTCACTTTGGACACCTTGGTCACAAACATCGGGGCACCTCAGGGGTGTGTTTTGTCCCCGTTACTGTTTTCTCTCTATACGAATGATTGCATCTCTTCAGCAGACTCAGTAAAAATCTTGAAATTTGCCGATGATATGACACTGATTGGTCTCATCAGGGGAAATGCTGAAGACTTGTATCGGAGTGAGGTGGAAAGAATATGTGACTGGTGTAAAGCCAATAATCTTGTACTCAACACTAAAAAAACTGCTGAGATGGTTGTGGATTTTAGGAAAGATCAACATGAGATACTTCCAATCTACATCCATGACGAAGTGGTTCTTAGGGTCACAGAGACCAAATTCCTTGGTGTTATCATCTCTCATGATCTTAAATGGGGGAAAAACGTGGATGCTGTTATAAGAAAAGCACAACAGAGGATGTTCTTCCTGCGTCAGCTGAAAAGATATGGTTTGTCTAAGAATCTGCTGATCTTATTCTTTAATGCTGTCATCAGATCTGTGATTTGTTCCTCTCTGATAGTCTGGTATGGGGGAGCCACTGCGCATGACAAACTCCGCTTACAAAGGACTTTCAGAACAGCAGAGAGAATTATAGGTTCCCCCCTGCCTAAAATCCAGGATCTTTATGATAAGAGTATTCGATCCCACGCATTGAAAATTTCATCCGATCCCTCTCACCCGGGACACTCCTCATTCCAACTACTCCCTTCAGGACGTCGCTTCAGAGTCCCCAAATGCAGCACCAACCGCCATATGAACAGCTTCTATCCACTCTCTGTTCAACAATTAAATCGTCATGTGTAGACTATATACTGTATCTGTCTTGTTAGATGTTACTTGTTGTATCTGTTGTTATATATTATGTTGCCTCTTTGCCACAAAGAATTCCTTGTATATATGTAATATGTACTTGGCGATAATAAATTTGATTTTGATTTGATTTGATAGTTCCGTGCCCATATACCCATCATACATATCCTCCATCCCATAGTCCAGCGCCCATATACCCATTACACATCCTCCATCCCATAGTCAACCACTATGACATCATAATGAGCGGCAGGGCTTGCAACCTATGATGACATTAGCGTCGCCATGGCAACCATTATGACATCATAATGAGGGGCGGGGCTTGATGCACACACTTTTCCCCCATTATGTAGATAGGGGCAAAATTGTTTGGTGAATTGGAACGCGCGGGGTTAAAATTTCGCCTCACAACTAGTGTTGAGCGATACCATCCGATATTGAGAAATATCGGATCAGATTGGATCGGCCCGATACCCAAAAAGTATCGGTATCACCGATTCCGATATCAGAAGTCCCATTCAAGTCAATGGGACAGAAATATCGGAATTAAAAAACCCTTTCTTTACTTGCACATCCAGTTCGGAAGGGGGGAAGAGTGTGGGCAGTGCATGGGCGGACACTGTGAGTGTCTGTGCGGGCCTGCCGGGGGCTTGTGCCGGCTGCCGGGGGTCTGTACGGGCCTACCAGGGGCTTGTGCCAGCTGCCGGGGGTCTGTACGGGCCTGTCGGGGGCTTTTGCAGGCTGCCGGGGGTCTGTACGGGCCTGCTGGGGGGCTTGTGCCACCTACCGGAGGTCTGTACAGGCCTGCCGGGGGCTTTTGCAGGCTGCCGGTGATCTGTACGGGCCTGCCAGGGGCTTGTGCCAGCTGCCGGGGGTCTGTACGGGCCTGCTGGGGGCTTGTGCCAGCTGCCGGGGGTCTGTGCGGGCCTGCTGGGGGTCTTGTGTGTGTGCAGGCATCGTTCGATGGGACTACAAGTCCCATCGGGCGATGCCTGCTACAATGACAGTGATTGACACATTAGCCAATGATGGGACAGTAGTAGTCCCATCATCCGGCTAATGTGTTGAATGTAAAAAAAACAATATGTATATTTACATGCTACATACATACAACATGCATACTGCATACATACTACATATATACAACATTCATACATACTGCATACATACTACATATATACAACTTTCATACATTCTACATACGTACTACATATGTAGAACATTCATACAACATACATACATACTACATACTACATACATACTTCATATATACTACATTCATACATACTACATACATACTACATTCATACAACATACATACATACTACATACTACATTCATACAACATACATACATACATATTACATATATACTACATTCATACATACATACTACATACATACTACATATATACTACATTCATACAACATGCATACATACTACATACATACTACATACATACATACTACATACATACTACATTCATACAACATACATGCATACTACATACTACATTCATACAACATACATACGTACATACTACATACATACTACATATATACTGCATTCATACATACATACTACATACTACATGCATACTACATATATACTACATTCATACAACATGCATACATACTACATACATACAACATTCATACATTCATACATACTACATACATACTACATATACACTACATTCATACATACTACATACATACTACATATATACAACATTCATGCAACATACATACTACATACTTCATATATACTACATTCACATGACCCCCAACAGCCCCGCACATACCCCCGGCAGCCGGCACAGACCCCAGGCAGGCCCATACAGACCCCCGGCAGCCAGCACAAGCCCCCGGCAGGCCTGTACAGACCCCCGGCAGCCAGCACAAGCCCCCGGCAGGCCCGTACAGACCCCCGGCAGCCGGCACAGGCCCCCGGCAGGCCCGTACAGACTCCCAGCTGTCGGCACAAGCCCCCAGCAGGCCCATACAGACCCTCGGCTGTCGGCACAGACCGCGCATCATGATGCGCACAGACCGCGCATCATGATAACATCATTTCAGCAGCCAATCACAGCCACAACAGTGGCTCATTGCATTATGGAGACTTCCGATTCCGGTATCCGATATTGAAAAAATATCGGTACTCTGTATCGGAATTTCGATACAGCGAATATCGGCCGATACGCGATATTTGCAGTATCGGAATGCTCAACACTACTCACAACATAGCTTAGGACACTCTCGGGGTCCAGACGTGTGACTGTGCCAAATTTTGTGGCTGTAGCTGTGATGGTGCGGATACCAATCCCGGACATACATACACACACATACATACTTGCACACACTTGTGCTCTATATATTAGACTAGCTGAAGAGCCCGGCGCTGCCTGGGCATAGTAACAAACTGTGGTTAGTTATAACAAATTATAATTATCCTCCATCCCATAGTCCCGTGCCCATATGCCCATCATACATATCCACGATCCCATAGGCCCGTGCCCATATACCCATCATACATATCCTCCATCCCATAGTCGAGTGCCCATATACACATCATACATATTTGCCATCCCATAGTCGAGTGCCCATATACCCATCACACATCCTTCATCTCATAGTCCAATGCCCATATACCCATCATACATATCTGCCATCCCATAGTCCCGTGCCCATATACCCTTCATACATATCCTCCATTCCATAGTCCCGTGCCCATATACCCGTCATACATATCTTCCATCCCATAGTCCCATGCCCATATACCCATCACACATCCTCCATCCCATAGTCCTGGGCCCATATACCCATCATACATATCCTCCATCCCATAGTCCAGTGCCCATATACCATCATACATATCCTCCATCCCATAGTCAACCATTATGACATCATAATGAGCGGCGGGGCTTGCAACCAATGATGACATCAGCGTCACCATGGCAACCATTGTGACATCATAATGAGGGGCGGGGCTTGATACGCACACACTGTTTCCCCATTATGTAGATAGGGGCATTATGACATCATAATGAGGGGCGGGGCTTGACGCACACACTTTTTCCCCAGTATGTAGATAGGGGCAAAATTGTTTGGTGAATTGGAACGTGCGGGGTTAAAATTTCGCCTCACAACATAGTTTAGGACGCTCTCGGGGTCCAGACGTGTGACTGTGCCAAATTTTGTGGCTGTAGCTGCGATGGTGTGGATGCCTATCCCAGACATACACACACGCATACATACACACATACATACATACATACACTTGTGCTTTATATATTAGATTATTTCTGCGGTGGAACGGAAGCTAAGTAACAGAGCCACCTTGACAGAATGCAGCATTAGTGCTGCACAAGGTGGCTCTTTTACTTAAAAATGCCTGGGTGGGTGACAGGTTCCCTTTAAGTCCCACGATGGATCTAGCTCTGCTATATCTAGATGGCAGCTGCATGTGCTCAGTGTCTGCCTGAGAACTGCTGTGTCTGCCTGTTCATTCCACAAGAAAGGTTCACCCTACTCCCTTCCTTCTGGGACCACATCCACTGAATACCAGCAATGTGTCCCTCTATTTTGAGGAAAGTGACCAAGGTTCCAGCCATCACCTTTTGCAACCTTCAAGGCAAATGTTGTGTCTCAACTGCCAAGATAATTGAACAAGATGACGGGTCCCAAACTCTTCAATCGACCTTCCCCCAGGATGCCAACTCTTGGTATCTAATGGCTAGTGGGCTGGATAACATTTTTTCAGACTTGATCCTGGCTCACCTCTTTCTCTCTTCTGACTGGTCTAGACCCTGCAGTATGACCACCAGTTCATGGATCCTGGCTCTATTGTCCATTTTTGGCAAGAACCCCAGCAGTAAATGAGGCACGCTGGGTTCAGGCTTTTGTAGTTCTTAAAAAAATGGTTTGATCCAGACAACATTTTCCTGCCACTCCTGCGTTTGCCCTAACTTCCACCGGCTCCAATATTCCTTCCGTCACTCCCTTGGGAGTCTCGTACGGTTCTGCAATCTTTGTCATCCCCTAACCACGTTATATTGTATGGATGACTAATTGAATTCCGCAAAAAATGTTAACTCATTTTTGCAGTTATATGCCACAGAAATGTACCTTAGACCACTGAGTTCTGAATGGCTTAGAAATTTAACCCAGCAAAATTGATACACAAGTGAAATTTTCACGTGCACTCATCCCTATTTAGTAACCTTTTGGATTGACCGACAGCACTCTAATTGTTTAATAATAAAATTATTCATCAAAAACACTTTGCATAATAATTGTGCATACTGTGCTTACTTTGCACTGGCAGTAGATGTTATTCATCAGGTTATTCAGTATGTGCTCATAGTATTTAAACTTCTCACATTTAATCACAATTTAAAGATTTCATAGAGTTAAATTATCACAAATCATTTCATATGCCAGTAGCATATCTTTTAAATAATGTGTTATGTGTTTTTACTAGTGTTTTATGGGTCTTGTTTAAATGTGAGTTCTCATTTAGAAATATGAAATAGAGGTGTCATTTTTAAGTCATTTGCAAATGATATTTGTAACATCTCATTTACTATTTACAGCTAAAACTCATGAATTATTTTTGCATTTATCACTGACTTTCATAAAGTTGTACAAAACCTCCGTATATTATTATGTATGAGGTAACACAATACTTATAATAAGTTGCACCTAATGCATTAGCAAGGGACATCATTCGCAACACAAAATGACTGTATAAATTAGATGTCCTATTAGCGCCGTGCATAACAAATTTTACATCATTATATCCACACAGATAAATGGTAGGAGATATACATTAACCTTGATAATTCATTCTAATTTTTGTGAAGGATGAATCAAGGAACAGTGTTTAATGACTATGTGACAAATAGAGTTAACACTGTCCTAATTATGTAAAATTCTGCATGAAATGATCTAACAAATAAATAAAAAGGTGTTGCTGTAACATTATATATGTAAAGAAAATGAATAGCTAATAAAGAACACTTAAGTTGTATACACTGCACAGCATGTCTACATATTCACATGGGCAATACCTTCGAAATGCAACTTCACATTTGTCCTACTGGGATATTAATTGGAGTGGTTAATGTAAAGTATCCAGACTCCGCTAGTTGTTATTACAGGTGCACTAACAGCTCGGCGTTCCATTGAATTAATCGCAGATGCAGTGGTACAGCCATTTCATCAACGTGCCCCTGGAACTATTTTTCAACATGAAAAAGCTAGGTTGCAAGTTGCTAACTTTACTGTAATGTGCTTCCATGGCCTGCAGGGTCTTTAGACTTGTATCTCATGGACCACATCCGCCATGACCATGGTCAGAAATTGAAAAGGGAACTGTAAGCAGCGTATTGTTATCACATGTGTGCCAACTGCATTCAGCAAGGCAGAATAATACTCAGACAAACATTAATATCCTCATTGACAGAAGCCAAGGCTTGGAAGTGCTTGTATTTTTGTGCATGGCTCATACTCAAGAACTTTCTGAAAATTTTGTTTCCACTGTATCATAATTTGCATATTATAAACATCTATCTTATGATTTCCATAATTTCACAAGTTTTTCATCTTGGTTTTGCAAGTTCAATGTTGAGTACTGTGCAAATACTCTACTAAAGTGGGAGCAAAAAAAAATCATTATAGACATGGCAGTATAGTTATGAGGTCACTTCACATATCAGACATAGAGACATAGCTTATTATACTTGGTTACCTAACACCATAATAACATAATAATCTGCAGCACTTTCCAGGCAAAATCATCACTGTCTCCATTGGGACTCTCAATTTCTATAACCTATCTGTACAGTATGTCTTTGGCGAATGGGAGGAAAGCCACACAAACATGGGGAGATCATACAAACTCCTTATAGATGTTGTCCTTAGTGTGCTTTGACCCCAGCACTGCAAAGCAACTGTGCTAATCCTTGAGCCACGATGCTGTCCAATAATAGCCAAGCAATTTTCAATTGAAATTACTCAATATATTGAGATAGTTTTGAAACATTATGTTCAAATTAATCTACAATCATCATCCATTCATATGGAGCAAGTATGTTTAAGAAAACTTATTCCATACATAAACTGACTCATGTTTGTTACAAAAAAAGCAGAAAAATAATCCAGTGGGTACAATCTTTTAAAAAAAAAATAATTTGTATGAGAAAAATACCAAACATAGACTTAAATACATACACATGTGATGTGGATCTGTTAGTGCTCACCTGGCAGCTATAAAATGGATACCACAAATAGGCTTGGCTCTAGCTACTCCATTTCCCAGAGTCCTGGGATTCATCTGACCTTCATCCTTTGACCCCAGTACAGGGATCTGAACTTACACATATCCCCAGGGTGAGGACCACAGAGTCAACTTCTGTTCTGTGGTGCAAGCTGGCAAGTAGAATATTCAGATAGCCGGTTCAAAACCAAGATGGTCACAAAGGTTGAAAATTGAAGGCAAGAAAAACATCAAGTAACAAGCCTGGATTAATGAAAAAAGCAACTAATACTAACAAGGAGCAGAATACAAACATCATGCCAGTAAAATACTAAGCCTTTAATTCAATTTAATTGGATCAGTTTCCATCAGCAAGTTGGAAGCTTTAGTAGGGTGTGGTGATCTCCAATTGAGAGAAGCAAGAAGCTAATAACTACAGCTGGACAGCACACATGCCCATACTGCCAGACTGGACAGCACTGCAGATCCCATCCACTCTAACCTTAGTGACTGGACAAAATCTGTGCTCTCCAGAGCTTCTGCTTCTGACATCTCTATCACCAGTGATAACTGCAAGGTGAATATGGCAGATCCTGGCAACAGAAGCAGAAGCTGCAGGAGCAGGACCTTTTGGAGTTATGACAAAATAATTATTTTTGCACTAAAAATCCAAACCATTGCTCATCCTCCTAGCATAAAGGGTTGTGCAGGTACTGTGCGTGGACTATGCCAGGCTGTGCGGGACTGTGCTGGGCTTTGCAGGTACTGTGTGGGGACTATGCCAGGCTGTGTGGGACTGTGCTGGCCTGTGCGGGACTGTGCTGGGCTGTGCAGATACTGTGCGGGGACCATGCCGGGCTGTGCGGGACTGTGCTGGGCTTTGCAGGTACTGTGCGGGGACTATGCCGGGCTGTGTGGGACTGTGCTGGCCTGTGCGGGACTGTGCTGGACTGTGAGGGGACTGTGCGGGGACTATCCCGGGCTGTGTGGGACTGTGCTGGATTGTGCAGGGACTGTGCTGTGCTGTGCAGGGACTGTGCCAGGCTATGCGGGACTGTGCTGGGCTATGCGGGGACTGTGCGGGCTGTGCCAAATATTGCAAAGCGAATAGGGAAATACTCACCAGGATTCGAGTACCATGAGTACCGCATTACTCGCCGAGTACCGAATCCTAACGAGTATACTCGCTCATCCCTAGTGATCTTCATTTTAGATATGGAAGAGAATAGTGCATGCTGCAATTTTTCCACACAGATATTCGGCCCTTGTGAAATTTGGTTAAAGTGCTGTCAGATTTTTAATGGGGCAGCACACGTCTGTCCATTGAATACACTCATCTGAACAAGCTCTTGAACTGATGGAAGGAGTACTTAAAAAACTTGGGAGGCAATGAAGGGTCTAAGGGTGTGTGCACACGTTGCGGATTCTGCTGCGGAATTTTCAGAGCGGATTTTTTGCTGATTAGCCTGCGGTTTTCCCCTGCGGTTTGACACCTCTCATGGAGCACGTGCCAAACCCCTGCAGAATCCGCACAAATAAGTGACATGCTGAGGATTTGAAACTGCAGCAAACCCGAGCGGAAAACTCCGCACCGTGGGCACTGCGGTTTTCATTTTACATAGATTAAAAGGGTATTGTACAACTCAGCAGAAACTGCTGCAGATCCACAGGGCCAAATCCGCTGCGGATCCGCAGCAGAATCCGCAACGTGTGCACACACCCTAATAGAATACTGTAGAGATCAAAGACTAATAAGCATCATCCAACAGAATGAGGCATGTGTGAACAGTGGCTAGCCTTTGTAACATACAAACCAAAAGTGCAGCAGCATGTTGTGTGCAAACATTGACTATTGAATATAAAAGATTTGATCTCCACTATTGTCATATTCAATACACTTATAAAATTCAGGTACATTGCACAAAAATGGGTGCAAACAGCATACAATCAGGATGTTGCTGCACTTTTGGATTTGTATTTGATTTGTACAATATATTGTATCCTAGTTTCGCCTTAAAATAAGCAGTGATTGGAAAATGTATGCAAAACTTCAAATATTCCCTACTTTTCTGTTAAATATAACTAAATGATAAAAAATTAATTATAATAAATACATTCAGTGCATTCACAACTATATTAGTCTTTCAAAAATGTTTTTTTCCATTCTTATGAATACAAATTTTGTAAAGTATCCTTAATTATTTATATTTCATTCTTTCATTTTATTAAAATTTGCAGCAGGGCAAATAATTTAAGACACATAAAACTCAAGTCGTCTCTGGTTCTTATTGTTCCTTCTATTTAGAAATAAAATGAATAAGATTGCTACATTGCAAAAATCAGTATTCTAGCATTGGTATCCTTAGAGAAAGGTGTTATAAAGTCTAGAGGCCCTCAGCAGAGAATGCAAGAAATAACTGAGGGGTCATGCTATTCAACAAATAAAAATATGTCACCTGCAAAAGGTTTCTATTATGTCTGTATTATGAAAGCCAAAGATTCATAGTTCAAGAAAGCCTCAGGCAAGATGAACTGGCGCACAATCTTTCATGTATACTATCTGCAAAAAAACAAAATCATCATTCTTCATTGATATTATAGAATTTCCTCTTATAATGTGAAGCATGGTGTCTCGAGCCATTATACACTGGGTGCAGAATTATTAAGCAAATGAGTATTTTGATAACATCATCCTTTTTATACATGCTGTCCTACTCCAAGCTGTATAGGCTTGAAAGCCAACTGCCAATTATGTAAATCAGGTGATTTGCATCTCTGTAATGAGGAGGGGTGTGGTCTAATGACATCAACACCCTATATAAGGTGTGCTTAATTATTAGGCAACTTCCGTTCCTTTGGCAAAATGAGTCCGAAGAAAGATTTGACGGACTCTGAAAAGTCAAAAATTGCGACATGTCTTGCAGAGGGATGCAGCAGTCTTGAAATTGCCAAACTTTTGAAGCGTGATCACCGAACAATCAAGCGTTTCATGGCAAATATCCAACAGGGTCGCAAGAAGCGTGTTGATAAAAAAAAGGCGCAAAATAACTGCCCATGAATTGAGGAAAATCAAGCGTGAAGCTGCCAAGATGCCATTTGCAACCAGTTTTGCCATATTTCAGAGCTGCAACATTACTGGAGTATCAAAAAGCTTAAGGTGTGTCATACTCAGGGACATGGCCAAGCTAAGGAAGGCTGAAAAACGACCACCTTTCAACAAGAAACATAAGATAAAATATCAAGACTGGGCCAAGAAATATCTTAAGACTGATTTTTCTAAGGTTTTATGGACTGATGAAATGAGAGCGACTCTTGATTGGCCAGATGGATGGGCCCAAGGCTGGATCAGTAAAGGGCAGAGAGCTCCACTCCGACTCAGATGCCAGCAAGGTGGAGGTGGGGTACTGGTATGGGCTTGTATCATCAAAGATGAACTTGTGGGACCTTTTCGGGTTGAGGATGGAGTGAAGCTCAACTCCCAGACCTACTGGCAGTTTCTGGAAGACACCTTCTTCAAGCAGTGGTACAGGAAGAAGTCGGTATCGTTCAAGATAAACATGATTTTCATGCAGGACAATGCTCCATCACATACATCCAAATACTCCACAGTGTGGCTGATCAGTAAAGGTCTAAAAGAGGAAAAAATAATGACATGGCCCCCTTGTTCACTTGATCTGAACCCCATAGAGAACCTGTGGTCCCTCTTAAAATGTGAGATCTACAGGGAGTCAAAACATTACACCTCTCCGAACAGTGTCTGGGAGGCTGTGGTGGCTGCGGCACGCAATGTTGATCGTAAACAGATCAAGCAACTGACAGAATCTATGGATGGAATGCTTTTGAGTGTCATCGTAAAGAAAGTTGGCTATGTTGGTCACTGATATTTTTGGTTTTGTTTTTGAATGTCAGAAGTGTTTATTTCTAAATTTTGTGTTGCTCTATTGGTTTACCTGGTGAAAAAAAACAAGTGAGATGGGTATATATTTGTTTTTTATTAAGTTGCCTAATAATTCTCCACTGTAATAGTTACCTGCACAAACAGATATCCTCCTAAGATAGCAATACAAAATAATATTGTAATCTAGCCTCATGAAGGGGCCTTTTGATCCTTGAAAGCTTGCTTGCAAATATAATTTCTGTGGTTAGCCAATAAAGGTATCACTGCTTGAATACTTTTCTCAATTTTTTGGGGGGGGCATAAGTATTTACATCTCCTAAGATAGCCAAATCTAAAAAAAAACACTCCAACTTCCAAAAATATTAAGCTTTGATATCTTTGAGTCTTTTGGGTTGATTGAGAACATAGTTGTTATTCAATAATAATAAGAATCCTCTCAAATACAACTTGCCTAATAATTCTGCACATGGTGTATTGTTTGCTGCATTGCCTTCCGCTTTATAGAATGCTTAAAGTAATAAATGACAAAAAAATTACATCTAAGCTCAGCAAATACTTATTTTTCCTGTTTTTTTCTATTATTAGTAAATTACATTTGTTTAAGTAACAGATATTTATCTGATTTTACAAAGAGAAAATAGGCAATGACCCAAATATTTTGAAGGGAAATAATTATATTAGAGCATATAACTGCATAATAAAATTAAAAATAAATTAAAACCAACCCAGAAGCAATTCATTATTGAGAAAATATGTGTTAAAGGGATTCTGTCACCTCATTTTTGACCTATGAGATGCGGCCACTGACATCAGGGGCTTATCTACAGCATTCAGTAATGCTGTAGATAAGCCCCCGATGTAACCTGAAAGATAAGAAAAACGAGTTATATTATACTCATCCGGGGGGGCGGTCCGGTCCGATGGTTGTCACAGGTCCGGGTCTGGCACCTCCCATCTTCTAGCGATGACGTACTCCTTCTTGCTTCTGTCACGCTCCTGCGCAGGTGTAATTTTCTGCCCTGTTGAGGGCAGAGAGAGCACTGCAGTGCACAGGTGCCAGGAAAGGTGAGAGAGGTCCAGCGCCTGCGCACTGCAGTACTTTACTCTGCACTTTAATCCTGACATCCATCTAGCGGTAGTGGGGAGTGCAAGGGAAGACATGCAGGGGAACAGGTGGATGAAGGCTGCTCCGCGCTCACATAGAACTTCTACGGGTTCAAGCTAGACCCATAGAAGCACTATCTGAGCCCAAAACGGCCATCTCCACCTGTTCCCTTGCATGTCTCTCTCTGCACACTGCATTACTGCTAGATGGATGTCTGGATTACCTTTGAAATAAAGGACTTTTAATTCACAGATGAAACTGGTGATTACTGCCTTTCATATTCTCTTTTCTGGATACTTACTGCAACTTTTCAGCAACTGTCAGAGTCTGCTTGTACAGTATAAGACTGTTGCAACACTGGTGACTATCCATATCCTCCCTTTGGTGTGTTAAAGGTCAGCACAGAATGACTGTTCAAACTAAATACCAACGCTCTTTGCAGCACGGCAGGGAAAATCATTTAAATACATCTTCTCATCATGCTGTTTTTCCTCAATCTCAACCCTCCTCCACTCTTTTTTGATTTTCAGCTTAGGCTTTATAGAGCCAAAGAAGGGTGGAAATAGGTGGAAAACCATCAATTGGGAATATGTACTTAAATAATTGGCCAATCCATGATGCACCAAGGACCTGTACTTGGTTTGAACAGTCATCCTGTGCTGACAGTCACTATAAATGGATGATAAATAGAAATAACAACTAGCCTGTTTAAAAACATGTTGCACTGTCTCATATTTTATGTCTCTAAAATTGTAAAAGATGACAAATTATTCCATTTTGTGAGCAGATGGCTGCAATTACTTTGTTTTGACCTATTGCTGTATATGGAAGAAATCATTGCTTTGTGGAGCAGGAACAGTTTTCTTGTTTATTTGTAAAGTCAATAAGCAAAGAGAAAGCACCAAAGCCCAGACACTATATTCAATGAAAATACATAGCGTAGCACCAGTCCAGGAATAGACAACATACAGCTCATGTTTGTCAACCTATGACTTTTTTAAGAAAACATACTTCTTTTAGCAGTAGAAAATATTTAAAAAAATAAAAAAATAGGGAAAGAAAAGTTTTGTTTCTGCTTTGGGGGAGGATGCAGATGTCAACAGTCACAGAGATTGATTGCTGACTTTTAGCAAAAAGGCCGAACAACCCCATTAATGTTGTACATAGCACACTTTTCAATCCATTAATGACTTTATATTGTTATGTTCAATAGAGAACTCCTGTTTTGTTTCCTTATTTGAAAGAATAATTTTTGGATGGATTATGAAAAATTGTTCTTTTATCAAAGTGGTAAGTTCTGGATACTCCATTATCAAGGATAACTTTTTCAATCAACTGCATCAAAATTACACTTTTTACATTTGCATCGCATATGTGTATATACAACAGCAAGGCACTCATATGCCCCAAAACAGGAATAATTTTTGGACCTTTTTACAATATAAGCCTGAATCTGCTGTCTGAAACCATTTACCATCTGTTTTCCCCAATAGCAGACACTGACACAAGAGGGCTCCTATGCAAATACAGTATATGTGTCTTTGCAGTCTAATAGGTCATCACTATGCAAAATTCCACATGCTTTGGGAGTGATAATGGGCCCTGTACAGCTGCATTAATTGCACCAATGGTATTTCTGCCTTGAGTTTTCCCCTAGCCATGTAGGGTTATTTATTTACTTTACTCTCTTATATAGCACCATTAATTCCTCTGAGCTTTTCAGACATCATCACTAGAGTTGAGCGAAAGGGGTCGGTCAAATTGATAAGTCGCCGACTTTCGCTAAAGTCGGGTTTCGCCGATCGAAACCCGACCATAGCATGAGGTCGGCCATGAGGTCGCCGACCCACGCGCCAAAATCGCGTTTCCCATGATGCTTCCAGCGCCTTTTCTCAGCCAATCATCAAGGACACACACTGTGGGCAACGCGATGACATCGGCAGCAGCCACCACCATCTTAGAGAAGGGCATTCGTGTGATTGGCTTGCTTTGTGTGGCGTCACAGTGGCTATAAAAGCCCTGACCACCGACCGCCATTTTACTTCTGCTGATCTTAGCATAGGGAGAGATTGCTGCTGCTGATTCTCAATAGGGAGAGTGTTACGAAACAAAGAAAAAAAAACTGTGCTTCTTCTGAAAGCGATTTCAACTGTACAGTTAGTGTGCTGGGACAGGGGAGGATTTTTGTGCATGCAGCAGCGCTGGTGGTTATTAGGCTGCCTTATAAGGCTACCTGACAGCTGCATTGCTGTGTGCACACTGCTGTGAAGACTGCTTTTTTAAAAGCAAAAAAACTTTTATTCTGATTTTCTGCACAGTTACAGAGTGTTAATTTTTTCACACACCGTATAGAGGTATACGCTCCTCACACACTACTTTGTACCGGCTGGTATCACGGACACATACATGCTATCTGTGTGTGACTCCGTAAAAAAATAGATGGAGATTTAAAATTTTCCATACATACACCGTATAGAGCTGTACGCTCCTCACACACTACCGTGTACCGGCTGTTATCACGGACAAATACATGCTATCTGTGTGTGACTCTGTAAAAAAATAGATGTAGATTTTAATTTTTCCATACATACACCGTATAGAGCTGTCCGCTTCTGATACAGTACTGTATATCTGCTGGTTGGATTACGGTCAAATACATTCTGGGAGAGCATCTGTGACTAAGGAAATATATACAGAGATTTAAATTTTTACCTACACCTTATACAGCTGTATGCTCCTCATACAGTACCATATATCTGCTGGTATTTTTGTTACATTTTCACAAACATGAGGAAGTATGGTGGAAGAGGACACGAACGTGGGAAGGGGGACAGCTGGTACTGATGGTGGTGGCGGTGGTGCATCTGCTGGATATGCCAAAAGCACAATAGCAGCTAAGGCAGGAGGTGTTGAGCCTGCGTCTTGATCTGGCACAAGAAGGCCTCTAAGGTTCCCTTTTCTGGGACTAGGAAAACCGCTTTAAAAGCCGGAGCATCAGGAAATGGTTTTGGCTTACATTGCTGAAACCGCCACCAGCTCTATTGCCTCCTCTTCTGAACTTTCAAAACCTGGAAGCACTGAGTCGTTAGTGCAGGCTTCTGGTCAGGAACAACACCTTTCCTTGTGTCCTTCACCCCCACCAAAAGTGAAGGATGCAGCAGCCCACACTTCATATTACTCCATGGATCTGTTTTCACATACCATGCCTGGGTTATCCAGTCAAATCCTAAATTTCCCAGTCCAAGATGAATCTGACATGGAGTGCACTGATGCACAGCCACTGCTAGATGATTCTGCTGGTACACTGACCCAGAGCACTACATTGCCCTCGCATTCTACTGAGCCAGAATCTGACCCTGATGAAACTCAGGTGCCCCTTCCTGCATACTATACCTCCTTACACAATGACACAGAGGAAGGTGCAGATGAAATTGAAGAGGAGATGATGGATGACCCAGTTGTTGACTCAGATCGGCATCCATTAGGGGAAGAGGGTGCCGCTGGCAATAGCTCAGATGAGGAGAAGGATACGCAGCAGGCATCGACATCGCAGCAGCAGTTATCTGGTAGGCCTGTAGCTGTTCAAAAACGTGGAACAAAAACCAAAAGAGGTGCAGGACAGCTTTGCCACATGGTCAAATTAGCACAGTGTGCAAGCCCTGAAAATTATAAACCATAGTAGGAAGAGTGCAGTGTGGAACTTCTTTGTCCAAAATCCTACTGATGAGGCAAAGGTTATCTGTAAGAAGTGTGGAAGGACCTTTAGCCGAGGGAAAAATCTCAGAAATTTGAATACCAGTTGCATGCTTAGACATTTAACCACCATGCACTTGCAAGCGTGGGCAGACTACAGAACTTCAGGTACCACATGTGCACCTGCTCCGACTGAAGGTAGCCAGCAACGCTCCATCGCTTCCCCCACTGTAAGCCCATCGCCACCGGTAAGCACACCACCAGCAATAAAAGTTGAGGTGTCGTCGCAAGGCCAAAGTCGCTAGGGAATCACAATGGTTTTGCAACACAACACTGAATCACCAACCCCCTCTCAGTCCATCCGGTCCACCGCTAGTTCCCCCATATGCAGCTCTCAAGTCCAGCTCACCCTACCAAAGACTCTGAGTAGGACAAGAAAGTACTCATCCTCTCATCCGCGTACACTGGCTTTGAACGCCTACATTGCCAAACTGATCTCTCTTCCGTTTGGTTGAAAGTGAAGCTTTCCGAGAGCTCATGGCCTAAGCTGTCCCACGCTATGACCTACCCAGTCAGCACATCTTTTCTCAAAAAGCCATCCCTGCCCTCCACCTGCATGTGAAAGACCGCATTGTCCATGCACTCAAACAATCAGTGAGTGGAAAGGTGTACCTCACAACAGATGCATGGTCCAGTAGGCATGGCCAGGGCCGTTACGTGTCCATCACTGCACACTGGGTTAATGTGGTGGATGCAGGCTCCACAGGGGACAGTGGCGGTGGAACAGGGCTGCCTAGCCCACGGTATAGGAAACAGTTGGCTGTAGGCGTTCGACCCTCCTCCTCCTCCAGAAGCAAAAGCTCGTCCACAGAGCGCAGTCGCACGAGCACTCCATTCCCAGCTGCCAGTGTTGCACACGAGGTGTCCCACTATCGAACAGCTAGTGGTAAGCGGCAGCAGGCTGTTTTAAAGATGATGTATTTGGGCGAAAACAGACACACAGCGGAGGTACTGGCCGACTACTTGCATCGACAAACTGAGTCATGGCTGGGCAGTATACATCTTGAGCCAGGCAAGGTAGTCAGTGATAATGGCCAGAATTTTGTGGCAGCCATAGTCCTTGCAAAACTCATACCCATACCTGTTATGAACTCATTTTCTGCTCCACCAGTTGAGAGTTTCCCTTCCATTCTCCCTCTGGTGGTGACAGGAGGTAGTGAGGTTGGTTTAAGTGGTAGTGATGTGCCACCTGATGAGGAAGATAATGATTGGATCTCTGGAGAATCAGACTGGCTATAGGACAGCCGACGCCCTATCCTAGTGCTGGTGATTCAGTCTGCTTCTCAGGTCCTGGACTTCGGCTCACTTCCAGTCTTCTCAAGTTAAGTTTGTTTTTTGCTTATGTTCACACTTGGGCTTGTTGGTCAATTCAGTTTCTTGTGTAATCAGCCTGCCCCTGCTGGGGCTATGCTGAAGTTCCACTCATATTTATCAGTATTTGCCAATCTGCTTTTTGTCCCTTATTAGCTTGTCTCTTTTTGCTCTGTCTCAGAATATTTCAGAGTGCTGATATAGGTTTTGAAGTCTAGTGACTTCAGGGTTAATTTTTCTATCAGAAGTGTTGGACAATATTTTTGTAGGTTTTTTTGGCAGATTGCAGACAGGGTCTTTCCTTTCCTGTCCTTTTTAGTTAGCCGGGCCCCATCGTTTGCTCAGCCTATTTTCCTGCCTTTGTTTGTATTTTCATCTTGTTTCACCGTCAATACATGTGGGGGGCTGTCTTTCCTTCGGGGTCTGCTCTGGGGCAGTTAGTTTTTCTCTTTTCCTGCTTTAGGCTTATGTAGCTCTCCGGTTGTGACAAGGCGTCTAGGACCATCGTAGGAATGCTCCACGACTGCTGCTAGTTGTGCGGTTAAGATTAGGGATCTGCAATCTGCATAGTTACCAACTTCTCTGGTTTTCTGAGACTTAGCTTGTTGTCTTTTTTTTTTCCCTCCTCGGTGACTCATTCATAACACATACCTTGCCTGGCTCACACTTTGAACCTGGTGGTGCAGTGCTTCCTAAACAATTATCCTGAGTTAACAGCCCTGCTCCAAAAGGTGCAAAGTCTGTGCTCGCACATCCGTCGCTCGCCCGTACACTCCAGTCATATGCAGAAGCTGCAGGGAATGCTTCACCTCCCCAAGCACAGCCTAATCATAGACGTTGCAACAAGGTGGAACTCCACCCTTCACATGTTTGAGAGGCTGTGCGAACAGAGGCAGGCTGTAATGCATTTGTGGGAGGATACACGGGCAGGCAGTTTGAGGGCAGACATGCAGTTGTCGGGTGTGCAGTGGTCAAAGCGGAAAGACCTCTGTAAAGTCCTTCAGTGTTTTGAGGAATGCACAAGGCTGGTAAGCACAGATGATGCCATCATAAGCATGAGCATCCCACTTATGCGTCTGCTCATGCAAAGCTTGATGCACATTTAGGATCAGGCATCTGCAGCGGAGGAGGAACAGGAGGAGAAGGAGGAGGAAAGCCTTGATGACAGTCAGCCATTGTCTGGTCAGTGAACTGACCTGGACGAGGTGGAGGAAGAAGAGGAGGAGGAGGATGAGGGGATGATTATTTTGGGGAGGAGGATGCTTCTCTGGGGGCAAGAGAAAATGTTGGCGTGGCTCGGTCAGGTACAGGGTTTGTGCGTGACAAGAGGGATGTGGATTTGCCAGAAAGTGCTCCTCCATCCACCACTGCCAGTGCATCATTGACACCTGGAACAATGGCCAACATGTGTGATTATGTTTTGCGGATCCTAAAAAGGGACCCCCACATTGCCAAAATGATGAAGAATGACGACTACAGGCTGGTCAGCATCCTCGATCCACGGTATAAAGGCAAATTACACATCATGCCACAGGATACCCTAATGATAATATTGGCGAACAAACAAGCAACTCAGGTGAACCGTTTGTTTGAGGCTTTCCCAGAACACAGCAGCAGTGCTGGTTCTCCCACGAGCCCGAGTGGGCAAAATGGAAGAGATGTTCATGGTGCACTCAGCTGAAGTGGTGTTGGAGACAGGGGTTTCATGACCATGTTGTGGAATGATTTCTCAAGTACCGCTCACACGACTGGTAATGCTGCATCGATTGCAAGTGACAGGAGACAGCAGTTGTCACTATGGTTACAAACTACTTCTCCTCCCATATCGATGTTCTCCCTCAAGGTCAATCCCCTTTGACTATTGGGCCTGTAAACTGGATACCTGGCCTGAATTGGCACAATATGCCATACAGGAGCTCGCTTGCCCTGCTGCTAGTGTGCTATCTGAAAGAGTCTTCAGTGCTGCTGGATCAATCCTGACAGATAAAAGGACCCGTCTATCTACCCAAAATGTTGATGATCTAACCTTCATTAAAAAGTACCATGCATGGGTTTCAAAGGATTTTGTCCCACCTTCTCCTGATGACACATAGGTTGCCAGAAATTTGGCTCGCCTTTGTCCTCCTCTTCCTCGGACTTGTCAAATTCCTCCATTTGCAGCTGCTGAATGTACAGCCTACATATCAACATATGCCATCTTTTAAACCTCCCTAGCTGGGCTGCCCACCACCTAAAGGACTGGGGTCACCACCTAGCACACCCAGGCAAGTGCCGTTGCTCCGAACAGGTGGGTAGGCCCACTCTTCGCCGACGGCACTGGCACAGGGCCCCTCATAGTACAATACAGTGTCTCTAATGGTGAGGGGGCCCACTCGCCGTCAGACACACCGGCATACTATGAGGGACCCTGTGCCTGTACCATTGTCCACGTGTGGTCCCCCCGCTTGCTCATGGCCACAGCACTTGCAAGTTGCAATACTTACCTCTCCCTGCTCCACCACTGTGTAGTCTGGGCTGTTAAATCCTTCACAGGGATGGCCACTACAAAATTTGGTGAACTGATCGATGATGGTTAAGATGTTGCTATGGCCTGTCCTGCTGGCCTCTACCTTAAGATGATCAATGGCTACCATTTGTAATGGACGTCAACTCACAATCGTATACAGTGGTGCTTTATGATCAGCTTTCACAGTTTTCCCAGTCACAGACATGTGACATTCCTGCCACCATTTTTCAATGTCTCCTCTCATGGCAATCCAATAGAATTGCCTATGGCCTGTAGCTTCTGTCTTTTGCACTCCAAAGTTACCAGACACATCATGATAGGCAGTGAGGACCATGTCTACAGCTCTCCCTGTGATCACAATTTGATGGAGACGAGTAACGGTGATGGGATCCACGCTACTGCGATACAGCAATCTTTTCTTCACAAATGACCGTTTTTGCTGTCTCCACAGACAAAGTAATTGAGGGACAGCATCGCCTCTGCGGAAATCTACTGGAAGATTTTCCGGTGATCAGTAATTCCCAAATTTCTGCAAACACTCGACTTTCTGTCTGTACTTGTATCCATCTAGTTTCTAGTAGCGGAGAGTCTGGACTGGCTTACTGAGACTGAAATATATACGAAGATTTAAAAGTACCCCAACAATGTATACTGGTGGACGCTTCGAATACATTTCCCTTTTTCTACTTTTTATATTCTAGTGTAATCCATACTGAGCCTGTGAGTGTCTGTGTCTGACTCCGGAAATATAGACGGAAATTTACAATTACCCCTTGTGAGAATCATGTGGGAATAGTGGATGAAGGCAGGTATATCTCACCCAGATTCCTTTCCTATGTGGCCTAGTCTGGTCAGTATCACACCTGCTTACTAATGAATAATGGGAGGCGGATATAAAAGGATGCCAGGTGGTTGTGTGAGTGTCTCAGCCTGGGAACACAGAGAGCCTGTCTGTGTGAGAGACACATGTGAGTGGAAGCAGTGCCCACTGCAACTGTGGTTTGGCTGGACGGGAGAAGCCCGCCAGTTGGTAGTTAGGTTGTCCATTGTTTAGTTAGTGCCGGACAGGCAAGGATTTGTTTTATGTTTTATTTCCTTTTTGCATTGCTTTCACCGTTAATAAACCTGACCCAGGGTCAGTTATACACGAATCCCAGCTCTGCGCCTGAGTTTCCTGCTGAACGCACGTGACCTTTGACCCCAGCAAAGGCGATCCCGGAGTGTTTTATCACATTGTGGTGGAGAACGCGGGCATCACGTTACAAGCATGAGCATGGAGGACGTGGTGAAAGCGCTGGTACAGTCCACCGCCGTCCAGCAAGAAGCTAATCGGGTGATGATGGCCCAGCTGAAGGAGTTGGTGGACATGACAGCTACCGATCGTTCGCTTCTCCAGCAGGTGGCGCAGCGCCTGGCAAGCCTACATGAGGTTAACCTGGAAGCCGAGTCGAGAGTGATTCATGTGAGTCGGTACTGGCAGAAGATGACAACCGAAGATGACGTCGAGGCATACCTGACCACGTTTGAACGGACGGCGGTACGAGAAAAATGGCCAAAGGCACGATGGGCCGGCCTGATTGCCCCGTTTCTTTCCGGTGAGGCCCAAAAGGCTTATTATGACTTAGAGTCTGAAGCTGCGCAGGACTTTGACAAACTGAAAGCCGAGATCTTGGCCCGGCTGGGAGTGACGACCGCTGTCCGTGCACAGAGAGTGCATCAATGGACTTATCAGCTGGATAAACCACCGCGGTCACAGATGTTCGACCTGATCCACGTGACGAAGAAGTGGCTACAACCCGTGGTGCTGACAGCGCCAGAGATAATTCAGAGAGTCGTCATGGACAAGTACCTGAGAGCTCTACCGCCAGCCCTGAGGAAGTGGGTAAGCCATGGAAATCCTACGACGGCAGATCAACTGGTGGATCTGGTTGAACGTTACTCCATGGCGGAAGGACTCCGAGACGACGTTACCCCACCTCGTTCTTCATCATCTCCACGTGGAACCGGTAAGACTGTTCCAGGGAGTAGGGGAGATGGAAAAATCCCAAAGACAGTGGGGGAGGAAAATGGGACTGCCCGCACTGCGAGGCCGAGAGTAACGAACTATGGTCTAAGCAAGGGGCCCGTTAGGTGTTTCCGCTGCCAAGAGATGGGACATATTGCTGCGAACTGTCCGGTCACTACTGAACCCATGCAGTGCGACGTCACAGACTCTAAAAACCACATGTCTATGGTTGCACGGGTAGTGAGTGTGAATGCCGGTCAAATGGATGTGGAAAAACACTTGTGTGATTTAACTGTTGATGGCAAAAATGTGGTGGCATTGTTAGACTCGGGAAGTGTGGTGACTCTGGTGAAGGCCAGTCTGGTGTCAGCCCTGACTGGACCATCAGACAAATTTTCTGTAACGTGTGTGCATGGAGACACCTGTTCGAACCTCAGCACGGTCATATGCATTACTACTTCCTATGGGTCTGTGCAACATAAAGTGGGACTCGTCCCGGCGTTATTGCATGATGTTATCCTGGGCCAGGATTTCCCCCACTTCTGGCAATTGTGGGAGAATCAGTTGATGCCCTTGGGTAATCGTGTACATGATTCTTCTCCCAGGGCGCGTGGGGGTCCCGAACCCCTGGAAGAGGTCTCCCCGGAAGACTCGGGGGAAGAGTCTGCGGGAAATGACCTGCAGTTCCCGTTTTCAGTCATGGCGGGTGATACGGAGGAGACCGGGGAAGAGGAGGAGGCTGACAGCCGTCCAACTCCCCGTTTGCCGGATTTAGAAGTTCAGAAAGATGACTTCCAAAGTGAGCAAATAAAGGATCCTACCCTTTCTCAGGCTAGGACAAATGTAAAAGTGATAAATGGGGTACCCGTAGAACCTGGCTCTAGGCTGGCATATCCTTACATGGTTCTGGAGAATGATTTACTCTATCAGGTAGAGAAAAAGGGGGAAGATACAGTGCAACTATTAGTCATGCCAAAACCCTACCGGCGGCAGGTGCTGGACCTGGCCCACGGACATGTGATGGGAGGTCACCTGGGAGTCCAGAAAACCACCGAAAGGATATTACACTGTTTTGTTTGGCCAGGCATGCATCACGATATTCGAGTATATTGTGAGTCTTGTCCTGACTGCCAAGCCTCTGCACCTAAGCCCCGGTTCTGTAGCCCTTTGGTACCCCTACCTATTATTGAAGTCCCGTTTGAGAGGATTGGGATGGATTTAGTTGGGCCCCTTCCACGGTCTGCATGTGGACACCAACATATCCTGGTCATCTTGGATTATGCCACTCGTTACCCGGAGGCCATCCCTTTGCGTAACACGGCCACCAAGACGATTGCCAAGGAACTGGTGCATGTGTTTAGTCGGGTCGGTATACCAAAACAGATACTCAGCGACCAGGGGATCCCCTTTATGTCCAGGGTAAAGAAGGAGCTCTGCCGATTGTTACAAATCGAACCGTTACGCACATCCGTGTATCACCCTCAAACAGACGGGTTGGTCGAACGGTTCAATAAAACTCTGAAGCAGATGCTGAGAAAGGTGATAGACAAGGATGGGAAGAACTGGGACTATTTACTTCCGTATTTGCTTTTTGCCATCAGGGAAGTACCCCAGTCTTCCAAGGGATTCTCGCCGTTCGAGTTATTGTACGCCCGACGTCCTCGCGGACTGTTAGACGTTGCAAAAGAAACCTGGGAGGTCAAGTCACACCGTTTAAAACGGTGATAGATCACGTCACACAAATCCAGGACCGTATTGCGGCTGTTATGCCTATAGTCAAAGAACACATGATGCAGGCTCAAGGAGCCCAAAAAAGAATCTATGATAGGGGCGCCAAGATCCGTACGTTTGCACCCGGAGATAGGGTGTTGATCCTGGTCCCCACGGTGGACAGTAAGTTCCTGGCAAAGTGGCAGGGCCCCTTTGAGATTAAGGAAAGAGTTGGTGAAGTAAACTACAAAGTATACAAGGCAGGTAAACGGAAACCTGAACAGATTTATCATGTAAATCTGATAAAACCCTGGAAAGATCGGTCTGCCTTGTCAGCGGAGCTGGCCCGTCCTGTCTGCTCGCATACCGTACTGGAGGTACGGGTTGCAGAGACTCTCTCGGAGCGGCAAAAGACGGAAGTCAGGCAGTTTCTACTTCACAACCAAAAGTTTTTCTCAGAAAAACCCGGGCAGACTATGCTAATGAAACATGACATCGTAACGGAACCTGGTGTCACAGTTCACGTAAAGCCCTACCGAATCCCGGAAGCGTGCCGTGAAGCCGTTTCCTGAGAAGTGAAGGCAATGTTAGAGTTAGGAGTCATTGAGGAATCGCACAGTGCGTGATCCAGCCCAATTGTGCTAATTCCTAATCCGGACGGCACCATCCGGTTCTGCAATGACTTCAGGAAACTGAATGCGGTCTCAAAATTTGTTGCCTACCCCATGCCCCGGGTCGACGAGTTAATAGATCGGTTAGGAAAAGCCCGGTATATTACGACCCTAGACCTAACAGAGGGGTATTGGCAGATCCCTCTGGTGGAGGCTGCCAGAGAAAAGACAGCATTTGCTACGCTGGAAGGTTTATTTCAGTATGTGTATATGCCGTTTGGACTGCACGGGGCACCGGCGACCTTCCAGAGACTGATGGATCGAGTCTTGAGGCCACATAGGCGGTATGCTTTGGCCTATTTGGATGACATTGTCATTTACAGCTTGGACTGGGAGACTCATCTCCAGAAAGTACAAGCTGTGATTGACGACCTGTGGGAGGCAGGTCTAACCGCGAACCCCAAGAAATGTCACATCGGGCTAGAAGAAGCCCGGTATTTGGGGTATGTAATTGGGAGGGGTGTTGTTAAACCCCAGGTTGATAAGATTCAGGAGGTTCAGGACTGAACACAACCTGTCAACAAGAAGCAGGTGCAAGCCTTCCTGGGGATCGCCGGCTATTATCGCCGGTTCATACCCAATTTTGCAGCCATCGCTACCCCCCTGACAGATCTTACAAAAGGGAAAGACTCCGTCATGATTAAATGGAGTTTAGCGGCTGAAGAAGCCTTCCATAGCCTAAAATGGGCACTTTGCTCTCAGCCCGTACTGGTGACTCCGGACTTCCGCAGCGAGTTTGTGGTACAAACGGATGCCTCTGATACCGGTATCGGGGCAGTACTCTCACAAGTGAGGGACGGAGTGGAACACCCAGTCCTCTATCTCAGCAGGAAGCTGAATAAACACGAGCAAAGGTATGCAGTCGTAGAAAAAGAGTGCCTCGCCATTAAGTGGGCTCTGGAGGCCCTCAAATATTACCTGGTGGGCCGAAAGTTCAGGCTGATCACGGACCATGCCCCTCTCAAGTGGATGCACTTGAACAAGGAAAGGAATAGCCGGGTGACCCGGTGGTTCCTTGCCCTGCAGGCCTACACTTTTACGGTGGAGCACCGCCCAGGGGTACAGATGTGGGGGTGCACGCATCACAGAAGCAAAGCGTCACGAAGATAAGCGTCGGGATACAGCAGTTATTACATGGCACAGAACTAAAATCCATCTTCTCTCTTCATACAGGTAAAAATTCCCTCTGCTTGCTGTCTTCTGCAACATATTCAAATGGTACAACTTCCCACCTCTGATTGCTGTCTCATCTGCTGCAATAGACTCTAATGGTAAAAATTCCCTCTGCTTGCTGTCTTCTGCAACATATTCAAATGGTACAACTTCCCACCTCTGATTGCTGTCTCATCTGCTGCAATAGACTCTAATGGTAAAAATTCCCTCTGCTTGCTGTCTTCTGCAACATATTCAAATGGTACAACTTCCCACCTCTGATTGCTGTCTCATCTGCTGCAATAGACTCTAATGGTAAAAATTCCCTCTGCTTGCTGTCTTCTGCAACATATTCAAATGGTACAACTTCCCACCTCTGATTGCTGTCTCATCTGCTGCAATAGACTCTAATGGTAAAAATTCCCTCTGCTTGCTGTCTTCTGCAACATATTCAAATGGTACAACTTCCCACCTCTGATTGCTGTCTCATCTGCTGCAATAGACTCTAATGGTAAAAATTCCCTCTGCTTGCTGTCTTCTGCAACATATTCAAATGGTACAACTTCCCACCTCTGATTGCTGTCTCATCTGCTGCAATAGACTCTAATGGTAAAAATTCCCTCTGCTTGCTGTCTGCTGTGTCATCTGCTGCTTTACCATCTAGAAACATAGTTTAATGTGTCTGCTAATTCTTTGTTATAAATCATTTGGTGCATTGTACTTAAAACTCACTGTTGTATTTCCATGACTGGGATCAGTGTAGATCTTATCTGGTGGAGGTATTAAAATAGATGTTGCCAGGCTGAATGTCTTTGATCATCCCAAAAAAAAAAAAAAAAAAAAAAACCCTGGTGTGCTGACCCCAGCTGCCAAATTATCCTCAACCAGTTCCCACAATCCATCTCTTCAGACCCTGCAGTCTGGACTATAAATTTAGAACCATCCATAGGGGTGCACGCATGTGGGGGTGCACGCATCACAGAAGCAAAGCGTCACGAAGATAAGTGTCGGGATACAGCAGTTATTACATGGCAGTTAGTCAGGGCAGGAGTCAGGTAACCCACACTCTGCTGTTTCTTTTAACCATGTGCTTTATTCCTATCCTCCTATGTTCTCTTGCAATCCACTTTCACCGACCAATCCCCCCTCCATCACGACTCATATACATCAGCTCCTCTCTCTTTGCTTCTCCCATGTACAGCTCCCATGCACTTCTCACCTTCTTAAAAAGCCTCAGCCCATCTTGCCCAAACACACTGCACATAAAATCTTCATACAATTCCAAAAACTACTTGCTCTTTATCTTCCTGCTCCTACTGATTTCAGGGGACATCTCCCCCAACCCCGGTCCACCATCCCCCAACCTCAACCCCTACCCTACCTCACATCGAAACCTTAATAATCTTACTAATATCACTTGCACTCCTTCATCTCCTTCTTTCAATTGTGCCCTTTGGAATCCACGGTCTGTATGCAACAAGCTTCCTTTCCTACACAATTACTTTCTGAAAAACTCTCTGAATTTGTTGGCCCTCACGGAAACCTGGATTCAGGATTCTGACACTGTCTCTCCTGCTGCCATTTCCCATGGTGGCTTACAATTCTCCCATTCCCCGAGACCGACAAATAGACCTGGTGGTGGAGTCGGCATACTCCTGTCCCCACAATGCACTTTCCAGGTCATCCCCTCAGTTCCATCACTCTCATTCCCTTCTTTTGAAGTCCACACCATCAGGCTCTTTCGTCCCCTCACCCTCAGAGTAGCGGTCATATACCGGCCCCCAGGCTCACCCACCCACTTCCTGGACCATTTCTCTGCCTGGCTGCCGCACTTCATGTCCTCAGAACTACCAACCCTTATCCTGGGAGACTTCAACATCCCCATTAACAGCCCCACTTCCACATCTGCATCCCAGCTTCTATCACTAACCACTTCTCTAGGCTTCTCTCAGCTCTCAACCTCTGAAACACACAAAGACGGTAACACCCTGGACCTGGTTTTCGCCCGGCTCTGCTCAATCTCCTACCTAGATAACTCACCGCTTCCCCTCTCTGACCACAACATTCTCTCCTTTACACTCACAAATCCTCGCTCACCCCAGCACCCTCCTACCTACCATTCAGTCAGAAATCTACAAGCCATTAACCCTCATACACTTTCAGACTCCCTACACTCATCATTGTCCCCAATCTCTTCTTTGTCCTGTCCTGATCTGGCTGTACATCACTTCAATGACACTCTTAGAAGCACCCTTGACCAAGTAGCACCCCTCACCCTCAGAACCTCCAAACACAGAGTGAAACAGCCCTGGCTCACATCGCAAACCCAATTTCTCCAGCGATGCTCTAGGTGTGCTGAACGCTTATGGAGGAAAACACACACACCAGAAGACTTCATACACTTCAAATTTATGTTAAGGACATATAACTCTGCCCTTCACCTCGCCAAACAGACCTACTTCACCACCCTGATCTCCTCACTATCCAACAACCCCAAGAAACTTTTTGACACCTTTCACTCCCTCCTCAGGCCAAAAGCACAAGCCCCTATCACAGACATTTGCGCTGATGACCTGGCCTCCCACTTTATAGAGAAAATAGACAATATCCGTCAGGAAATCCGCTCCCAATCACCAAGTTCAGTGACTCCCATCCCTCCCTGCATTTCCCCTGGCTCACTCTCCACATTTGCTCCCATCACAGAAGAAGAAGTCTCCAGGCTCCTCTCCTCTTCTCGTCCAACTACATGCACAACCGACCCCATTCCCTCACATCTCCTCCAGTCTCTCTCCCCAGTCGTCACAACTCACCTAACTACAATCTTTAATCTCTCCCTCTCCTCTGGCATTTTCCCCTCCTCCTTCAAACACTCTATCATTACTCCATTACTAAAGAAACCCACCCTTGACCCATCCTGCACAAACAACTACAGACCAGTCTCCAATCTCCCCTTCATCTCTAAACTCTTGGAGCGCCTGATATACTCACGCCTTACCCGTTACCTCTCCACTCACTCCCTCCTAGACCCTTCACAGTCCGGTTTCCGCCCCCTACATTCGACAGAAACTGCACTCATCAAAGTGACCAATGACCTTCTGACAGCAAAACGTAATGGTGACCATTCTCTGCTCATTCTTCTCGACCTTTCTGCAGCTTTCGACACTGTTGACCATCCTCTCCTACTCTCTAGGCTCCAGTCACTAGGCATTAAGGACACTGCTCTTTCCTGGTTCTCCTCCTATCTTTCCGACCGCTCCTTCAGTGTTCTGTTTTCTGGCTCCACTTCATCTCCTCTTCCTCTCACTGTTGGGGTACCTCAGGGCTCAGTCCTTGGCCCCCTTCTCTTCTCTCTCTATACAGCCCCAATTGGACAGACCATAAGCAGATTTGGCTTTCAGTACCATCTTTATGCTGATGATACACAACTGTACACATCATCCCCTGACCTTACCTCTGCTGTACTACAGAACGCCACTGACTGTCTGTCTGCAGTCTCCAACATCATGTCTGCTCTCTATCTGAAACTCAACCTCTCCAAAACTGAACTTCTTCTGCTCCCACCATCTACTAACCTCCCTAAATCTGACATTTCCCTCTCTGTGGGTGGCACCATAATAACACCCCGACAGCAGGTGCGCTGTCTGGGTGTTATGTTCGACTCCGATCTCTCCTTCACCTCCCATATACAATCTCTTGCCCGCTCATGCCGCTTACACCTAAAGAACATCTCTAGAATCCGCCCTTTTCTCACCATGGAAACAACAAAAACTCTCACTGTCGCCCTGATCCACTCCCGCCTAGACTACTGTAATGCTCTATTAATTGGCCTCCCTCTCACTCGACTCTCCCCTCTCCAGTCTATCCTTAATGCAGCAGCCAGGGTTGTCCATCTGGCTAATCGTTTCTCAGACGCGTCCGCTCTTCGCCAGTCGTTACACTGGCTGCCAATTCATTACAGGGTACAATTCATAGTACTTGTTCTCACCCACAAAGCTCTCCACAGTGCGGCACCCCCTTACATCTCCTCCCTCATTTCTGTCTATCGGCCTAACCGACCGCTGCGCTCTGCAAATGACTTTTGACTAACCTCTGCCCTAATCCGTACCTCCCACTCCCGACTCCAAGACTTCTCCCGTGCCTCGCCAATCCTCTGGAATGCTCTACCCCAAAATATTAGGACCATCCACAATTTGCATAGTTTTAGGCGCTCGCTCAAAACACATTTGTTCAGAGCGGCCTATCACATTCAGTAATCAAAGTCATGTTTGTGTGTGTGTAGCCCATTCACTATCTCCATCTAACCCCCACCCCCTGAAGATGGCTGGACCGTCATTGTAAATACATCATTGTAAATACAAACCTGTGCTTTGTATCCCCCCACCTCATTGTAGATTGTAAGCTCCACGAGCAGGGTCGTCTTATTTCGCTTTAATTATTGTATTGTTAACGTTGTTACTTATGACTGTTGTGTTTGAAACTGTTCAACTGTAAAGCGCTGCGGAATATGTTGGCGCTATATAAATAAAGATTATTATTATTATTATTATTATTATTACAGATGGGGAATGCAGATGCCCTGTCCCGAGTGCACTGTTTGGGGGGTGTCATTGCTCGACCGGAGTGGTCTGAGCAGAGGGGGGGGATATGTGAGAATCATGTGGGAATAGTGGATGAGGGCAGGTATATCTCGCCCAGATTCCTTTCCTATGTGGCCTAGTCTGGTCAGTATCACACCTGCTTACTAATGAATAATGGGAGGCGGATATAAAAGGATGCCAGGTGGTTGTGTGAGTGTCTCAGCCTGGGAACACAGAGAGCCTGTCTGTGTGAGAGACACACGTGAGTGGAAGCAGTGCCCACTGCAACTGTGGTTTGGCTGGATGGGAGAAGCCCGCCAGTTGGTAGTTAGGTTGTCCATTGTTTAGTTAGTGCCGGACAGGCAAGGATTTGTTTTATGTTTTATTTCCTTTTGCATTGCTTTCACCGTTAATAAACCTGACCCAGGGTCAGTTATACACGAATCCCAGCTCTGCGCCTGAGTTTCATGCTGAACGCACGTGACCTTTGACCCCAGCAAAGGCGATCCCGGAGTGTTTTATCACACCCCTAGACTGGATACATTAGGTATCTACTGATACAGTACCTTTGTTCTAAATTTTTTATTACGGTATAACCCATACTGTGTGAGCGTGTGGATTCCTCCTTTTATATATATACTCAGATAAAAATTGTACCCTATACTATATACAGCTTCTATCTTGTTATACAGTACCTTTGTTCGACACTTAGTATTACGGTCAAATCCATACTGAGTGAGCGTCTGAGGGTGACTACGGGAATATCTATACGGAGATTTAAATTGTACCCTATAATAGATATACCTGTTATCTTGTTATCAGTACCTTTTTTCAACATTTTGTATTATGGTAATTTCCAGACTGAGTGAGTGTCTGAGGGTAACTCTGGAAATATATACCGAGATTTCACATTTGCCCAACACTGTATACAGCTCTACACTTCTGATACAGTCCCCTTTTTTGCTATTTTGATTCTGGTGTAATCCATAGTGACCCTGTGATCGTCTGTCTGTTACTCCGGAAATATAGTTGATTACACCAACACTGTATACAGCTGTATGCTTGTGATACATTACCCATTTACTGCTTTTTATATTCTTGTCTAATCCATACTGGGCCTGAGAGCGTTGCTGTTTTGTTACAGCCTATGTAGGTTCATTCAGTTAACGCTCCTACATAGGCTGGTTACAGTGTGCATGTGCGTGCGAATGCCCTTGTGTGTGTGTTTACGTACCAGTTTAGTAATGAGTGTGTCTGGATGACCTAAACCTAGGTCATGGAGTCAATGACAGCTCCTGACACCAAGCCCTAATCCTATTACCCTGATGTTACTGCATCAGAATGAAAAAGAAGGGGTTTAACTAAGAAATCACAAAACTTATTTCAAATATCTTTATTTGGCTCAAAAAATCCTTCATTGCTTTACAAAAAACGCATTCAAAACCGTTGCAACAACACGTGGCAAAACGTTTGTTTTGGCTGCAGAGTTTTTTCTGCCAAGAGATGCAGAAACCTTGCAGAAATGTCTGCAAGCACACAATCAATGTGCACACATACCCTAAGGCTGAAGTCACACTAGCGATTTTAAAATCGTTCCAATTTTGTTTCTGCAAAGTAGACACAATAGTGTAATGAAAGTGTCATGCATTTTTCATGAGAGTATAATACAATTTTTAACACCTAGCATCCAATTTACTTCCTAAGGCAGGTTTTACACATCCTGACATTTCTGGTCCCAGAAAAAATGGTACCGGAGATGTAAGTGACATATAAAATTAGCACAGTGTGTGCAGCTTACTGTACATGTATTTAATTATTATAAGATTATTTTTTTGAAAAAAAATGGTCTGGGCTCTCATATAATTTTCTTAACCAGCAGAAGGAAAGCCGATGGCTAGAAAGCAATGTTTATGGCATGGGTAGAGTGTAATACCCATGGAGCTTCCCAGGCTATTAATATCAGCTCACAGTTGTATACTTAGCCTTTACTAACTATGAAAATGGGGGACCACCCCAAAATATTTTTAGATCCCCTATAATTAATAACCAGCAAAGGCTAAGCAGCTGCAGGCTGATGATAATTAACCTAGGAAGTGGCCATTGATACTGGGTCCCCAGGCTAAAAACATCAGCTCTCAGATGCCCCAGAAAAGGCACATCTATAAGATGCTCCAATTCTGGCACTTAGCCTCGCTCTTCCCACTTGCCATGAAGTGGTGGCAATTGAGGTGATAATTGGGGAGATGATATCACCTTTGTATTGTCAGGTGACATCAAGCCCTGAGGTTAAAAGGCATTTATAAGACACCCCCATTGCTAAACCCATATTCATAATGTATAAAAATACAGACAGAAAAAAAGTCTTTTAATTGAAAGAATGACACTGACTCCTTTAATAAATCTTAATTAAACCATACTTACTGCATCTCCCATTCCACAGATGCCATTGTTTCCTGCAAGATAATTAAAATAAGAAACAACAATATTCCTCACCTTTCCAATGTAAAAATAATAATTCATCTGTTCCGCCATGGGTCTAGCTCTGTTACATCTAGATGGCAGGCTGCATGGTTGCATTCTCACGGTGATCTGCTGTGAAGTCACTGAGCTTGAACTGCAGTGAACTCAGTGACTTTATTCCACAGTGCTGAGGTCATCGCAGTTCAGCCCAGCTGGAAACACAGTCTCAGTGACCATAGGTAACCTCGATGACATTACTGCCGGTAACTGAGGTTGCACTTGCAGTAGTTCATTCATCAGTGTTTCTCAGTCTGTATGGTCGCCTTTTGGCACCATCTAGGTTGAAAACTATTAATCCTCAGGCATGGATTATGGTGTGGGGCATAACAACAAACAGGTGAGGGACATTGTTGTTTTCATTTTTGTTTTATTACAGAAGACGAGGGATTCCTTGGAATTAGGCGTGAGATGAATATAACTGTGTTTGTTATTTTTAAATTAAAAAGTAAAAGTGTGTTTAGTTTTAATTCTATTAACAAACTGTATTCTTTATTCACTATATAACTATAGGATTAGTAATGGATAGGCATCTTATAGATGCCTCTCCGTTAGTAATCCGTAGGCTTGATGTCACCTGAAATTACAAAGGTGACATCAACCCCACAAATATGAACCCGATTTGCCACTGCTACAGGGCAAGTGGAAAGAGCCGGGCAAAGCACCAGAATTGGCGCATTGAATAAATGCGTCTTTTCTGAGCAGCTGCGGACTGCTATTTTTAGGCTGGGGGGTCTATATCAATGACCTCTTACTAGCCTGAGAATACCATCCCTCAGCTGTGAGCTTTAGCAAGGATGGTTGTCAAAAATTGGGGAACCCCATGCTGTTTTTTAATTATTTATTTAAATAATTAAAAATACCCCTCTATTCTTGATAACCAGCCTTGCTGAATCTGACAGCTGAGGATTGAAGCCCTCAGCTGTGAGTTTTGCCTGGTGGGTTATCAAAAATACAGGGTAGCTCACGCCATTTTTTTCATTCACTCATTTATTTATGCAGGAGCCGACTGATGAATACTCCCATCAGCCATCACTACTGTCACTGCTATTAGTGGCAGCAAGTGTAGGCTGATGGGAGTAATAGTCACAAAAACAACCGCCTACTTTTGTTGCTCTCACTTGAATACAACTCTCATCATTCTCCCCTGCTCATGTTGATCACAGGCAGAGCAGCGGAGAATGATGAGAGACGTCTTACTGTACCACTGTTTCCTTGGCACCCACTGTGTGGTAATGATTCAGTACACGGGTGGCACATGGTAGCCACAAGTGTGCGACATGTATTATACACACGTACACTGACATCTACAGTAACGTTTTGACTTCAGCACGAACCCCCTGAAGTGTATTATAGTGTGTCCCTTTTTAATAGCCAGTAAAGGCTAAGTATACAGTTGTGAGCTGATATTAATAGCCTGGGAGAGCTTCATGGGTATTACCTCCTTCCCATGCTATACATATACGCCCCCAACCATCGGCTTTCCCACTGCTGGTTAAGAAAATTACACGGGAGCACACACATATAAAAATAATATTTTAGTAATTAAATACATGTAAAGTAAGCTGCACACACACAATATACTAATTGTATATGTCACTGACATCTACATATCTATCTATTCTATGTGTAGATACTGTGTGTAATCCATCTCTTCCATGCTGTCCCGATGTGGTTTTACAGTACACGGCAGCTGAATTGCCAACTTTAATTCTATCTATGTAATATATATACATACAGTATATGTGTGTCACTGACATCTATAAATCTATTCTATGTATACATATATCTATTCTATTGTAACCTGTCAGGCTGTGATTTTACTGTACGGGGTCAGATGAATTGCCGGCTTTTTTTTTCTATCTATCTATCTATCTATCTATCTATCTATCTATCTATCTATCTATCTATCTATCTATCTATCTACAGGGTGGGCCATCTATATGGATCCACCTAAATAAAATGGGAATGGTTGGTGATATCACCTTCCTGTTTGTGGCACATTAGTATATGGGAGGGGAAAACTTTTCAGAATGGGTGGTGACCATGGCGGTCATTCTGAAGTCAGACATTTTTGGATCAAACTTTATTTTTTCCAGTGGAAAGAGGGTAATGTCATACATCAATCGTATTGAGAATTCCACAAAAAAAAACAATGGTGTGCTTGGTTTTAACATAATTTTATTCATAATTTTATTAAGTTTATGACCAATTATAAAATGTGTTCAAAGTGCTGCCCATTGTGTTGGATTGTCAATGCAACCCTCTTCTCCCACTCTTGACACACTGATAGCAACACCGCAGAAGAAATGCTAGCACAGGCTTCCAGTATATCCAGATGCTGCACATCTCGTATCTTCACAGCATAGACAATTGCCTTCTGATGACCCCAAAGATAAAAGTCTAAGGGGGTCAGATCGGGAGACCTTGGTGGCCATTCAACTGTCCCACAATGACCAATCCACTTTATCACCAACCATTCCCATTTAATTTAAGTGTATATATAGGTGTATCCATATAGATGGCCTATCCTGTATATCTATCATCTACTTTAAAATACTATAGTGGCAACGCAATTATTTTCCCTCACTTTTACCAAATTTTAGTGACTTTTTCTGATTTTAGAAAAAATGCTTGTGTTACCAATCACGAATCCGAATGTGCCATATTTGTGTCAAATGTAGATTTGGCGATCGTTTTTCCGAACATATTCGCTCAGCTCTGCATCCGAGCACCCAGATACTCAAGTGATATCCAAGCTTCATCGAGCACGGTCGCTCATCCCTCGTTACCATACAGTGTACTACACTACCATTACATATTTTTATGGCATTTTCTTTGTATCTCTATGGATGAGCTGTCATGTCCTCTCACTGTATGTTTTCACCACAAAATGGCTGCTTCACTCCCTGTTTCTGCTATTATACAGGATATTATAGTCCCTCCTAATTGGATATGCTTTGCCATGTGATAGCTGCAAGGCATGTTCTGTAAGCATTTTCTGTCTAATGAAGTCTTCTGCAGTGTGTAAAGTGTAAGTACTTTAGGCAATTCAAATGAAAAGAGCAATAAATTGTTCAAATTTGTCAAATTCAGAAAAATCCTAAACATTTGGCACAAGTTTGTTTTGCAATGAATTGATTTGCTCATCTCTACAGGGGGTATCATTTTTATAAAGGGGATCCACCTTGCCAGGTGGGGATTTAGGACCTTCCTCTCTGCGCGTTGTGTGTGGGTCTCTGCTGTATATAACTATGCTGCGACCCTGTATTCGTGATGGTTTCACTAACCTGTACGGCTGTCAGCGTGAGCCTATTCCACGGGTACCATTCTCTTCACCGTCGGCCCCGGGCTCCTTATCCGCTGACGTGCCCTCAGGTGTTCAATGTGCAAGGGAATTTACAATCCCCTGTACTTTCAGATTCGGCTATCAGGGTGTACAGCTCCTGTCAGCCTAGGACTCTGATGTGCCTTTTCTCTTTATTAGCGCTTCACTCAGGGGTCTGTTATATGCAGTATTTTAGCTCCATAGAGTCTCTCAGTCTTTGCTCTTGTACTTTCCCTCTTCACAGATCAGCTCCCTGTCTTCATCTCACAGGATCTTCCAGAAAGATCTCTTTTCCTCACGTCCTCATGTTTAACTGACATTTTTCCACACAGCTCACAGCTGCTTCGTTTCCATGACAATCCCCTCAGCTGATTTCTAGCTGACTCACCAATCCCCTCTGCTGGCCAGAATTTATAAGGCATCTCCCTTTTCTGACCTGCAGCAGGAAATTGTGATTAAATCTATACTGCCTGGCATGGCGTCCCTTTCTGCCTCCAAGCATGACTTTACCCATTAGAGGGAGGTAATGTCACTGTGACAACGGGACTCTGGGGTGTCACATCCCCCCCAGTTAAGTTCAGTACTCCCGGACTGAGGAAAATATAACAAGAATTGTTAACAACAACAATTAATGCAAATCTACATAGTCTTAAAAATGTAAAAATTATCAAAAACCAGACAAGAAAAAGAAAGCAATAGCACAGTTACTGTAGCGACCAGTCCTTACGCTGCTGTCCAGGAATTGTCTTTGTGCTTGTACCTGGAGTTTGGTTGGTGGGAACCGCCGTAACCCACTTTGTGTGTCTTCCTTGGGCGTGGCTATAGGGCACTCTGTAGAGGGGCCTGTTTTTCGGCCACGCCGGCGGCTTAATTCCTATGCCTTTTTGGAGTAACTATTTACAAATACAGTTCTGACCACACATAGTCCTGTGGCCCAATTGTCCTTTAACTGGTTATTGCGAATACTTAAAAACGTTCTTACAGTAAGTCTCTGTAGGCTCTCATGCTTAACGGTTACTACTATACATTCTTATTACTTTATTTACACTACGTAATCTCTGTAATGGGCAGGGGTCTGACCTCTAGTACTACGAGTGGATCTACATAGTATAGGTATTTCTGATGACCTGACCTGTTCTTTGATGTCTACTGTGGGTGCATTAGTCACTACGCTATAAGTAGACTTGTGTAAGATAGGTATTCTAGACTGCCCTCTCTCTACTCCTAGACTCACCATGAGATTGTCAGATTCGCCGTTAGCAGGGGACAGATTTCCGAATTCTTCTGCAGATGTGGTATCTGTTACTGGAGCCATTTCATTTAGAGTCTCTTCTCCATCTGGTGCAGTAGGCTGATGAAAGGTTAGTACTGGTACTACTATTGCCTGATTTACTTGTGTCCACGTCTGAGGAAATTCTCGAAGTATAGTATGGATCTTTTCTTCCACCTCTACTCTGGGTTGTGGAGTGTCTTGGACATCTTTCTTGTCCTTCAATTGATCAGGGCACATCTTTAGATGATCTCTTGAGACTGTTCCGATGGTTTCTCCTCCATCTTTGCTGATGATACAAACTTTGGTGTTATTAAAGTCTGAAGGTATCATGGTGTATGGCTCTGCTTCCCACTGGTCATCTAGTTTGTGAACACGTCTCTTTCTTTTAAGTACTTGCTCTCCTGGTGTCAAGGGAACTGCAGAGGAGTGTTGGTTGTAATTTCTTTCATGTCTCTGTCTTGCTTGGGACAAACTTTTCTCCACACATACTTGTACTTTGCGGTATTGTTGCTGCTGCTCTGTATCCCAGTCTGCATCTGGTGATGTTGTCTCTGGTGTTAAGACTCCCATGTCTAAATCAATGGGTAACTTGCCAGGTCTTGCTCTCATCAAGTAGGCTGGAGTGGAATTGGTGGAGTTTACCGGTATATGATTATATAGATCTACCAGATCTGGCAACTTCTCTGGCCACTGGTTTCATTCTTCCAGAGGTAAGGTCTTCAATAAGTCAATTACCACCTGGTTCATCTTCTCACACATGCCATTTGTCTGTGTATGGTACGGTGTCGTTCTGATTTTCTTGCAACCGTACATGTTACAGAACTCCTGGAACACTTCTGCCTCAAAGGCTGGACCTTGGTCGGTGAGCACTTGCTCAGGGTATCCATGCGGTCGACAAAAGTGTTGCTGAAATGCCTTGGCTGCTGTCTTCGCTGTTTGGTCTTTAACAGGCACAACTACCAAGAACCTTGAGTAATGGACCACGATGGTCAGAGCATAGGTGTAGCCATTCCTACTCGGCGTTAACTTCACAATAATCCAAGGCTACCAGTTCAAGCGGCTGTTTTGTGATGATTGGCTGTAATGGGGCTCGCTGGCTGTTTCGGTCTTTTCTGCGCAGGTTGCATGGGACACATTCTCGGCACCACTTCTCAATGGAACTCCTCATGCCAACCCAGTAGAATCTTTCACGAAGTAGAATTTCCAACTTCTTCCAGCCGAAGTGTCCTGCTCCATTGTGGTACGTCTCTAAGACCATTGGCGCATCCCTCTTCGGGATTACCACCTGCCAGACCAGTTTGTATGTGCGCGAGTTGATGTTCCTCCGACACAGTTTACCGTCGTAGATGAACAGCTTGCCTCTCTCCTTCCATAGTTGCTGTGCTTCCTGTGGGTCATCTGGACCAGGGTGTGCATCAGCTTGTGCCAGCCACTCCTTTACTAGACAAACAGCTGGATCGCTTTCTTGTGTCTCTGCCCACTCATGATGGGGTAATGGATTCAACGTTACCTCTCGTATGACAAAGCGCTTATTCCTCACTCCTTGAGAGTGCTGGGCTGCAATTGGACAGTGGAAGGCTGGTAACTCGATTTCTTCGAGTTCTTTTCGATCTTCTCCCCCGTCTGGTGAACTAGGCATCCTGGACAACGCATCCGCATTAGCGTTCTTATGTCCTGCTCTGTACTTGATGGTGAACTCATAGTTGGACAACCGGGCCATCCATTGCTGCTCAAGTGCCCCGAGATTTGCCGTTTCAAGATGGGTTAGCGGATTATTGTCCGTGTAGATGGTGAATTTTGAGGAAGCCAAGTAGTGCTTGAAGTGCTCTGTTACTGCCCAGACTATGGCGAAGAACTCCAGCTTAAAGGAACTGTAGTTGTCGGGGTTCCTCTCAGTGGGACAAAGCTTCCTGCTGGCGTAGGCAATCACTCTCTCTCTGCCTTTCTGCACTTGTGACAGCACTGCTCCCAATCCCAAGTTGCTGGCGTCAGTGTAAAGTATAAATGGTTGGTCATAGTCAGGGTAGGAGAGGACCTCATCTCCTGTGAGGGCCAATTTCAACTTGGTGAAGGACTCCTCTATCCTTTTGTTCCACTCGAACAGAAGATTTTTGTTCTTGGCCTTCTTGGATTGGCCCACTAGAAGATCTTGCAGCGGTGCTGCTATATTGGTGAAGTTCTTGATAAATCTTTGGTAGTAGCCTGCTAACCCAAGAAATTGCCTCACTTCATGGATAGTGCTGGGTCTTTTCCAGTCCCAGATAATGGTGACTTTGTCAGGATCGGGTGCCACACATTCTGCGCTCACCACATGGCCTAGGTACTGCACCTTGGGTTTCAAAAGGTGACATTTGGACGGTTTTATTTTCAGGCCAAAGTTTGACAGGGCTTCGAATACCTCGGCTAGGTGCTTCAAATGGTCTTCATAGGTTTTGGAGAAGACTATGATGTCATCCAGGTACAGCAGAACAGTTTCAAAGTTTTTATGTCCAAGGCAGCATTCCATTAACCGTTGAAATGTTCCTGGTGCATTGCTGAGCCCGAACGGCATGTAGTTAAACTCGCAGAGGCCCATTGGTGTTGTAAACACCGCCTTCTCTTTGTCTGCCTCTGCCACTGGAACCTGACAATACCCACTGGTGAGATCTAAGGTAGAGAAATAATTAGTGGTTCTCAGTGCAGCTAGTGATTCCTCAATTCTAGGCAATCGGTACGCGTCTTTATGTGTAATGCTGTTAATCCGTCTGTAGTCTACACACATTCTCATAGTACCATCTTTCTTCTTAACGAGGACTAATGGAGCTGCCCATGGGCTACAACTATCTCTGATTACCCCAGCCTCCTTCATTTCTCATAACATACTCTTGGCACATTGGTAGTGTGCTGGGGGTACAGGTCGGTGTCTCTCTTTAATGGATGGATGATCTCCGGTGGGAATATGATGTTGAACCCCTTTTGACTGCCCAAAATCTAGAGGATGCTTGCTGAAGACCCGTTCAAATTCTCGAGCCACCCGGTAAGCCCCATGCTTTTGGTGTGAAGGAGTGGAGTCAGTGCCTACGTGTAGCTGCTGACACCAATCTTCCTTTTGCCCTTCAGAGCCTTTCTCTTCTGCCTTGTCAGACGGAAGCATGGGTTCTAGTGTCTCGATTGCATTGTTACTGACGGTGAACAATTTAGCAAGGGTGGCATACCGGGGGTAACTGGACCTCTCTCTCCCCACAATTTAAGATGTGCACTGGTACTCTCCCCTTGCGGACATCAACTACCCCTCTGACTGTCAGGATAGTGGGCCTACTATCAGAATACATGGGTTCTACCAAGGCTTGGTAATCTTGACCCATTAAGCCTATTGCTACCCGACACCAAATTAACATTTCACTTCTGGGAGGTACTGCAATGGGGAAAGGATCACTTACTCTGACACTGCTGACTTATCCACCAGACAGCTCTACTTGTTGTCTCTGCATCAGGGCTCTGATCTCCTTTCGCAGGACCCGCTGCTGACTGGAGCTGGCGGTCTCTGCTACCTGTTGTAACAAAACAATAATTTCTCCAAGACAATTTTCAATTACATTAGTGCCTAAAGTGATCATAGGATGGCATTCTCGTTTGTCAATATCAACTATAATCAAACCTTGCAATTGCAATTCTACTCGGTCAATCTTAATGGTCACTGTTGTGAGTTTATTCTCACCAGTTGTGAGTTCCGCTTCTGGACTCCCTCTGGTGGTGACGGGAGGTGGTGCGGCTGGTTTGATTGGTGGAGATCTGCCACCTAAGAATGAAGATGACGATTGGATCTCAGGATTCTCAGATTGGATTTAAGACAGCCGACGCCCTATTCAGTTGCAGATCATTCCTTCTGGCTTGTCAGTTCTTGGTTTTCTGCTCTGTTCCAGTCATCTAAAGCTAAGTTTTTCTGCTAATGTTCGCACTTGATTTTGTTGGTCTATTCAGTTTTTTGTGTGGTCTGCCAGCCCCCAGCCGGGGCCGGAGCTGAATTTCCACTCTTATTTATCAGTATTTTGGCAATTGGCTTTTTGTCCCTTACTAGATCGGTCTCTTTTTGCTCTGTCTCATAATATTTCAGAGTGCTGATATAGTGGGAGAAGTCTAGTGACTTCAGGGTTAATTTTGCTATCAGAAGTGTTGGACATTATTTTTGTAGGGTTTTTTGCAGGTTGCAGATAGTGTCTTCCCTTTCCTTTCCTGTCTAGTTAGTTTGGGCCCCATCATTTGCTCAGCCTATTTTCCTGCCTGTGTTTGTGCCTTCATCTTGTTTCACCATCAATACATATGTGGGGGCTATCTGTTCCTTTGGGGTCTGCTCTGGGGCAGTTAGTTTTGCCTTTTCTTGCTTTAGGCTTATGTAGTCCTCCTTGTACCCAACTTGGCTAGGCTCGCTAAATCCTGTTCGTGACGCCAGTTGGAGCGCCCCACAGAGCCTGGGGGTACTTGGTACCGAGCCCGTCGACTTCCATGGGGGACGGTGTGATGGCAGTGGCGACCCGGTCCGTGGCCCAGAGACATCCAGTAATAAAAATAGGGGAAAGTTGTGTGGTGTTTATGTGGTAAAAATGAAAATAAAGCTATTAGATGGTGAAATACGTGTTGCCACCTGTGGTATTCTAGTCAGAGGTGACCAGCACTGTGATGTTGCTTCTCTGGGATGGATGTTGGCGCAGCTATGATGTTGTAGCCCTCCACAGGTAGGGCTGTAGTCCCAGGGCAAAGTGGCTGTAAATGTTGGGGTGCAGATAAATGAGAGAAAGACACAGAGAGGTGCAGTTTCTTTACCTTTTACTGGTAATAGGTTGCAGTCCAGAGTACCACATACAGGTGATTGAATGAGTCCGGCTCACCTGGAGGCATTCAGGGGATCCACCTTGCCTGGTGGGGATTTAGGACCTTCCTCTCTGCGCGTTGTGTGTGGGTCTCTGCTGTATGTAACTATGCTGCGACCCTCTATTTGTGATGGTTACACTAACCTGTATGGCTGTCAGCGTGAGCCTATTCGATGGGTACTGTTCTCTTCACCGTCGGCCCCGGGCTCCTTATCCGCTGACGTGCCCTCAGGTGTTCAATGTGCAAGGGAATTTACAATCCCCTGTACTTTCAGATTCGGCTATCAGGGTGTACAGCTCCTGTCAGCCTAGGACTCTGATGTCCCTTTTCTCTTTATTAGCGCTTCACTCAGGGGTCTGCTATATGAAGTATTTTAGCTTCCCTAGAGTCTCACAGTCTCTGCTCTTGTCCTTTCCCTCTTCACAGATCAGCTCCCTGTCTTCATCTCACAGGATCTTCCAGAAAGATCTCTTTTCCTCACGTCCCCACATTTAAATAACTTTTTTCCTCACAGCTCACAGCTGCTTCGTTTCCATGACAACCTCCTCAGTTGATTTCTAGCTGACTCACCAACCCCCTCTGCTGGCCAGAATTTATAAGGCATCTCCCTTTTCTGACCTGCAGCAGGAAATTGTGATTTAATCTATGCTACCTGGCATGGGGGTCCTTTTTGCCTCCAAGCATGACTTTACCTATTAGAGGGAGGTAATGTCACTGTGACAACCGGACTCTGGGGTGTCACAAATGCATACTGTTATAAACTGTAAACAAGTAAAGAAATTCATTAAAGGGGTTTTCCAGAAATAGAAAAACAAAGCTTATTTAAAGACGGACCTTTGTTTGAATTTTCTTTTTTTTTTTTCATAAATCTATAGTACACGTGAAAATAAGCAATTTTGTAGCATTATTTTATTTAAGAAAACATTTCCTTTCTCCTTCTGGACTGATAATTCATTTTCATGTTCTCAATTCAAGGGTAAAATTTATCTTTAATGAAGACAGACTTTTCCATTCCTGTGGAGACAGGAGATGGTAGTTAGTACTCATAAAATTCTATGGAGAAATGTATCTCTTGTTTATCAGAAGAATTTGTATCAGAATGTCTGTCTGCCTCTAACGTCTCTTTCTACCTCCCTCTTCCATTCACCATAACATTTTTAAAGAAAGAATGTCATCTCCTATTTAAATGATTAAACAATTATACACTGAATAAATATTTTACTAGAGCTGAGTGGATCAGGCCAAAATCACTGAAACCCTGGGTTTCCTCAAACTTGGCCTTGAATTGTAGTTCTGAGTAACTATGCGGAAGGCTATGATGTTATGCGCAGAGCTGTTTCACATCTCATTAGAGGGAGGTTACAACATATGCAGGATAACATTAAAATAAGAGATGCGGCAAATACCGGACAGTTGATAGGGAGGAGCAGAGTAGCCAGAAATGAGAGGTAAGGTTACTATAAGCGTTTATTTTAACCTTTTAATCCCTTAACCCCCCGGCCATTTTCCATTTGTGCATTTTTGATTCTTGCTCCCCTTCTTCCCAGAGCCATAACTTTTTTATTTTTCTGTCAAACCGGCCATCTGAGGGCTTGTTTTTTTGCGGGACAAGGTGTACTCTTGAACAACACTATTGGTTTTAACATAATGTGTACTAGAAAATAGGAAAAAATTTCCAAGTGTGGTAAAATTGCAAAAAAAAGTGCAATACACACTTTTTTTTTACCTGCTTTACCTGTTAAAACTGACCTGCCATTTTGATTCTCCAGGCCATTATGAGTGCATAGACATTAAATATGTCTAGGCTCTTTTTTATTTAAGTAGTGACAAAAAATCCAAACTGTCAAAAAAAAAAGTGGCACTATTTTCTGAGACTCATAGCGTCTCCATTTTTCGTGATTTGGGGCTGGGTGAGGACTTATCTTTTGTGCACTGAACTGAAGTTTTTATTGATAATATTTTGGTGTATATACGATCTTTTCATTGCCCATTATTGCATTTTATTGTAATGCAGCGGTGACCAAAAAAACATAATTCTAGCGGTTTGAATTTTTTTCTTGTTATGTTGTTGTTTACTGATCTGGTAAATTCTTTTTTTATATTGATAGATTGAGGGATTCTCAAAGCGGCAATACCAAATATGAGTATGTTTTTTTTTTGTGTTCTTTTCAGCAGAGCAAAAGGGAGTGATAAGAACTTTTACATTTTTTACTATTCTTAAAAATATTTTTCTTTTACTTTTTGCATGCTTTAATAGTGTCCATGGGAGACTAGAAGCTGCTGTTGTCTGATCGGCACTGCTACATACAGGCGATGATCAGCAGTGGTTGGCACTCATTGCAAACTGGCTATGTCAAACAAAGAGGTCTGCTGGAGAACTGTGGTTCACGTGACATGGTCACTGATGGGCGGGATTTCCGGAACGAGTTAACCCATTACTTGCCAAATTAGCAATTTTCATTTTTTTTTTAAATGACAGATTTTTAATGATTTGGGTCCTAATAAATCAGAAGCATAATTTGCCAAATTTTTACAAGTACGGATTTTTCAGAAAAGGGCGTCCCAATTTTGGGACATTGGCAAAAGTGATAGCAAAAACTCAGAAAAGATAGAACTTATTCAACTTTATTTTTTTGCATTTTTTTGTTTACAAACTATTATGCAAACAATATGTTTATGCACTTTTTTCAAAATATTATATTACAAAATACTCCAAATAACTCAGTTAGGGGAATGGAATACAGCAGAACACTTAGCATGAAGGGGAACATCACACTGTTTGCAAATTCTGGTTGTTTTTTACTTACACATAAAGCACACCTTCTTTGTGTAGCAATTGGCTCTATCAAATGATTACCAGGATCAAATCTGACGTCAATACTAACTCGGCCACCTAATAGTTTACTCCGTTGAGGTCCACATCGCTTTGGGGTTGATTGTGTGCTTTTGCTCAGATAGGCCAATGCAATCCTCCTCCTTACATTTAGCAGTGGCACACTTTCTTCTGGATTTGCCTTTTGATATGCCCTCCAGGTGTTAGCAACGGCAATGTCTATCATTTGAGTGAAAAGGGGCCACCACCACTCTTTGGAACGGATTCTGACACGGTACAGGGAGATTTGTTTGTCCAATAAATCAACTCCCCCCATGTGGGAATTATATTCCTGAACCATCAGCGGCATTGAGATTTGGACATGTTTTTTCTGTTTTTGAGAGTACCAACGAGCTGTTGACAAAGGCTCTATTGTGCTGAAGTTCATGCCAAATGTGACAACCTTATTATCCTTCCATTTCACCACAACGATATACAATATTTGCATTATCCAACCGGTAATCACAAAATCCTCTTTCCTTTTGTTTTTCAATCTCCTTGCTTGGCATAAGAGGACACTGTTTTGTGCGATTTTCTATCATAGTGCCAGTAGGTTGGATGTTTTTGTTTTTCAGCATCACCAGAGCATTAATACTTGTAAAGAAATAGTCAAAAAATAACTTGTAACTGAATGACTGGGAATTAGGAATTACATTTGTAAGTTGTGAAATTACTCTCAAGCCTAACGGTCCTTCCTCTTTGTCAGACTTACCACAGTATGGCACAAATTTGTAGAGGTAGCCATTGGAATTGCACAGACACCAAATTTTGTAGCCGAATTTTATTGGCTTACCTGGCATGTACATTTTTGTAGGGTGTTTGCCATAGTAGCAGACCATCATTTCATCCAAGGAAAGTTCCTGGTGGAATACACCAAATTTCAGGAATTCTTTCCCCAGTACTTCAAAGAATAAACTAACTTTGTACATCTTGTCAGACTTGTCAATTTTAGAATTGTCATTTAGGTGTATATATTTTTTAATTTCTCTACAATGGTTCTTTGACATTGCTTTGTACACCAATGGAACTCCCACATATTGAGCTTGTTCCCAGTACATGTCCTCTTTGGGGAGAGAATGATATCCAGACAGTAATAATATTATTATTATTATTTATTATTATAGCGCCATTTATTCCATGGCGCTTTACATGTGAGGAGGGGTATACATAATACATACAAGTATAGTTATCTTAAACAATACAAGTCACGACTGGTACAGGATGAGAGAGGACCCTGCCCGCAAGGGCTCACAATCTACAACGGGATGGGTGAGGTTACAGTAGGCAAGGGTAGAGCTGGTCATGCAGCGGTTTGGTGGATCGGTGGTTACTGCAAGTTGTAGGCTTGTCGGAAGAGGTAGGTCTTCAAGTTCTTTTTGAAGGTTTCCATGGTAGGCGAGAGTCTGATATGTTGTGGTAGAGAGTTCCAGAGTAGAGGGGATGCGCGGGAGAAATCTTGTATGCGATTGTGGGAAGAGGAGATAAGAGGGGAGTACAGAAGGAGATCTTGTGAGGACTGGAAGTTTCGTGCAGGTAAGTACCGGGAGACTAGGTCACAGATGTACGGAGGACTCAGGTTGTGGATGGCTTTGTATGTCATGGTTAGGGTTTTGAACTGGAGTCTTTGGGTAATGGGGAGCCAGTGCAGGGATTGACAGAGGGGAGAGGCCGGGGAATAGCAGGGGGACAGGTGGATTAGTCGGGCAGCAGAGTTAAGAATAGATTGGAGGGGTGCGAGAGTATTAGAGGGGAGGCCACAGAGCAGGAGGTTGCAGTAGTCAAGGCGGGAGATGATGAGGGCATGGACTAGGGTTTTTGCAGATTCTTGGTTGAGGAATGTACGGATCCGCTAAATATTTTTGAATTGAAGTCGGCAGGAAGCGGAAAGGGCTTGGATATGTGGTTTGAAAGAGAGATCAGTGTCAAGGTTAACCCCGAGGCAGCGAGCTTGTGGGACTGGAGAGAGTGGGCAGCCATTTACTTTAATGGATAGGTCTGTTGGGGGGGCATGTGAGATGGGCGAAAGATGATTAATAATATGCCTAAGAAAACTTGTAATTCTTCCTCACTGATGGAAAAGGAGGGTTTATTTTTTTGGTTTGCATATACAGTCATGGCCAAAAGTATTGACACCCCTGCAATTCTGTCAGATAATACTCAGTTTCTTCCTGAAAATGATTGCAAACACAAATTCTTTGCTATTATTATCTTAATTTAATTTGTCTTAAATGAAAAAACACAAAAAGAATTGTCCTAAAGCCAAATTGGATATTATTCCACACCAAACATAAAAAAGAGGGTGGACAAAAGTATTGGCACTGTTCGAAAAATCATGTGATGCTTCTCTAATTTGTGTAATTAACAGCCCCTATAACTTACCTGTGGCACCTAACAGGTGTTGGCAATAACTAAATCACACTTGCAGCCAGTTGACATGGATTAAAGTTGACTCAACCTCTGTCCTGTGTCCTTGTGTGTACCACATTGAGCATGGAGAAAAGAAAGAAGACCAAAGAACTGTCTGAGGACTTGAGAAACCAAATTGTGAGGAAGCATGAGCAATCTCATGGCTACAAGTCCATCTCCAAAGACCTGAATGTTCCTGTGTCTACCGTGCACAGTGTCATCAAGAAGTTTAAAGCCCATGGCACTGTGGCTAACCTCCCTAGATGTGGCCGGAAAAGAAAAACTGACAAGAGATTTCAACGCAAGATTGTGCAGATGTTGGATAAAGAACCTCCACTAACATCCAAACAAGTTCAAGCTGCCCTGCAGTCCGAGGGTACAACGGTGTCAACCCATACTATCCATCGGCATCTGAATTAAAAGGGACTGTATGGTAGGAGACCCAGGAAGACTCCACTTCTTACCCCGAGACATAAAAAAGCCAGGCTGGAGTTTGCCAAAACTTACCTGAAAAAGCCTAAAACATTTTGGAAGAATGTTCTCTGGTCAGATGAGACAAAAGTAGAGCTTTTAGGGCAAAAGCATCAACATAGAGTTTACAGGAGAAAAAAGAGGCATTCAAAGAAAAGTACACGGTCCCTACAGTCAAACATGGCAGAGGTTCCCTGATGTTTTGGGGTTGCTTTGCTGCCTCTGGCACTGGACTGCTTGACCGTGTGCATGGCATTATGAAGACAGGAGACTACCAACAAATTTTGCAGCATAATTTAGGGCTCAGTGTGAGAAATCTGGGTCTACCTCAGAGGTCATGGGTGTTCCAGCAGGACAATAACCCAAAACACACTTCAAAAAGCACTAGAAAATGGTTTGAGAGAAAGCACTGGAGACTTCTAAGGTGGCCAGCAATGAGTCCAGACCTGAATCCCATAGAACACCTGTGGAGAGATCTAAAAATGGCAGTTTGGAGAAGGCACCCTTCAAATATCAGGGACCTGGAGTAGTTTGCCAAAGAAGAATGGTCTAAAATTCCAGCAGAGCATTGTAAGAAACTCATTGATGGTTACCGGAAGTGGTTGGTCGCAGTTATTTTGGCTAAAGGTTGTGCAACCAAGTATTAGGCTGAGGGTGCCAATACTTTTGTCCGGCCCATTTTTGGAGTTTTGTGTGAAATGATCAATGTTTTGCTTTTTGCTTCATTCTCTTTTGTGTTTTTTTCATTTAAGACAAATTAAATGAAGATAATAATACCAAAGAATTTGTGTTTGCAATCATTTTCAGGAAGAAACTGAATATTATCTGACAGAATTGCAGGGGTGTCAATACTTTTGGCCATGACTGTAGCATGCTTTGGGTCAAAATAATATCCATAACATCATGGGAAAAAAACTCTTCAAATACTTCAACTTCATTTTTATTTTCTAAAAGGTCACAAATGTTGCTTATTTCGGACGTAACCTGGTCCGCACTGCTTTCATATGTTGGTTGACATTTTTTTCCATTTTGGAGTTGCTGCATATTGTAATATTTCTCTTGCATTTTGTTTTCTTGCTCGCAACTGGTTTTGAAGTTTGATTCCTTGGTCATTTTCTGCTACTGGTACTTGAAGTTCCTGCTGAGGTGGATGGTAAATTCTCAGTTGATGCCACCTCAGGAGCCTCTTCAATTTCTGTTGAAGTGTGCAATACCTCCAAAGTTCCTGCTACATCATTCAATTCATGAGCAAGAAGCTCATTTTCCTGAAAATATTCCTCATCAGTTGCCTCATCAGGGTCAGAGGGGAACAATCACTACTTCAACATCAGAAACTTCCTCTTCTTGGTCATCTAATTCCTCAAGATAACCTAGTATTTCATCAACAGTAAGTCCTTTTTTATATCGATATGCCATGTTCTTACTGCTGATACAACAAAAACAAAAATTAGTATAGTAACATTTAGAAAACTATAGATAAAAATATATTATTATTTTAAATATATATAAATATATTTCACATTTCACTATCCATTCATAAAACAAGCTAAATAAACAATTGTGATGAATAAAAACAAAAAATACCAACCTTATATACTGTGATGTGATCGTAAACAATGTCTGACAAGCCAGACAGGGTCTGTTCTCCTGAGTGTCTCCTGTACAGCTGAGATATCAGGTTTCACAAAGCATATATAGTCATAAAGTTACTGGGGAAGGGGAGTGGAGGGGTGAGGGATTTCCAGACTATCTGGTAAGAAGGAAGAAATTAAACTAAAAGACCTCTGCCTGCCATATCAGTTGTAAATGACTTAGGGTTATGTATAAAAGCTAGTGAATCAAACAAAAATTTCCATGTAAAAAAAAAACATTGAAAATAGATTTCTCTTGAATATAACTCTGGCCTTGGTAAATCTACATCAATGCCATTGCATTATATACCTTCCTTCAAGTATGAACAATAGTTCTAATAACTTTGTGATCACAGAACTGTGATTTTAAATAATAATTTCAGCTTATGATCCAAATTTTGAAAAAACCTCGAAAATAGGTGCTTTGAAAGCTCTCTGAGTGGAAGAATATTCAATTAAAAATGACAATGACATGATTTCCTGTTTTGAACACATTCATTTTACAAACACAACACAAAAAATTGGACCTAATTATAAAATCTTAGTTGCTTGAAGCAAAAGATTAGGCATCCCAAAAAAAGGACATTGGTAGATAATGGGTTTTAAATGCCGCTGTCAGAGATTGACAGCAGCATTTAACATGTTAACAGCCGCTGGTGGATCGCGATTCCACCTGCGACTGTTAAAAGCATATGTCAGCTGTTCAAAACAGCTGACATGTGCTGGGAAAGATGTGGGCTCAGTGGCGGAGCCCACATCAAAGGGAGGGATTCCTAAGTGGGCGTACTATTACACCCAACATCTGAAAGGGGTTAATGGATCTTTATAGCTAAGAAAATTGATAGTCAATGTCTGCCTTTTTTTATGAATTCATTCAGAAGTGAATTACAAAAATCTCCATTTTGGTGAATGTGATTATTTTTAATATGGAAGTAGAAGTCGATATTTTCCAAATATATTTTTCTCATCTCTTAATTTTATCCAACAATTGATCAAACAAGAAGGTGAATGATGCACATTTCCTTGCATTTTACAAAGTGGCTTTTCTCCATGTTTACTATTAATTTATAAAACCAAAATTAAATGGATGCTTATTTGCTAATGCCAAACAGCTGTCCTCCTTATTCGCATAGTGAAAACCAAAGCTCTATTTATAATCCTTCAAAGGTGCTCTCAGTATTCACATCGTGCAACCCCAAACTTCTCTGTGCTCCCATAGTGCAACCTGAAGCTATTCCTCTGTATTCACACAGTGTAACTTTAAGCTCTTACTCTGTGTTCCCAGAGCCTTATTCCATTACTAATTATTTTCACAGTACATTCTAAAGGTAGTCCTCAGTATTCCGACAATGCAGCCTGAAGGTATTTTTCTGTATTGCCACAATGTAGCTTGGAGCTACTCATTTGTATTTCCACAGTGTTGCCTTAAACTATTAATCTGCATTCCCACAATATAGCCTGAAACTGTTCTATATTCAAATAATTTTCTTTATGGTTATGCTTACACTGTGTCTTTTTCCAGTAATCAAAAATATGCTGTTTTCACGCTGAAGACAACTGAATAATCTCTCCTTTTTGTAGCATTTTATAATTATGAAGCTTTATGATGTATTTTTACTCCTACATTTTTTGTCACCTTTTTCAGCATCTTTTCAAAGCTTTTTATTTGCATTATTTGATATGCATAAAGATATGAAGAAAACATTAATTTTCTCCAGGCAAAGCACACCTACAAAATAATTAATAAATGCATGGGCATCTCCCAGGCATCTTTTTACCTTCCCATTGAAATTGATTTGTATTGTAAAGTACTGAGTGGTTCAAAACACCTGTTTGGAAAATTCCTGAAAAATACATACTGTACTTCTTTTATACTCTTGACATATTTGAATGCCTGAAGCATTTAAAAGATGCTCAACAGCCTGAACAAAATAACAGCAAGTTGTTCCAACATTTGTGAGCTCTTTTTCCAGTGTCCTTATGAATAGATCCACTTAAAAATGAACCAAAAAAGACAAAGCATAACTATATGCTAGCATTCCACTTTAGTTAGTAGCGTCTGACTCATGTTTAGACATCGTGCCTTCGGCCAGCATGCCTTGTTCACAAAACCTCCTCTATCATTCCACAGTGTGGTAGCAAAACATTTTGACAGCCATGATTAGTTCACAGTTTTGTTTCTACTCTGGAAGGTTAGGGGAGGCTGAGTAAATACAGAGTGGAAGGGGATGAGCTCTCATATATTTTACACCTGGATTGTGGAACCTTAGCATACGTGCACATGATATCTTTTAGACTCTGGTGTACCTGCATATTTTATAAGTGGAAGATGCTTTAGGAAAATACCAATGGTGTTTTTCCTGAAGGGTCTTTTGTGATGTCTTTTCAGGCATATTTTACAGCAGTTTTACCTTATTGTCTTTTTTTAAATTCCTTATAAAGTATTGGTGGCTAGGCAGGAGTGAGAGGTTCATTTTATTAAGGATGTAACTCTTAGATTAACAGAATGGAGGTAACAGAATGAAGAACATAAGAAGGGCTGTAGATAGTGATGAAGGAGGAGATTCACTACACTACAAAACTGTGGAAAGTTTGGTGGGTGAGAATGATAAGTTTATATTGTACTCTGTAGTTGATGAGCAGTGTTGCAGCAGCTAAAGAAAAAATGCTTGTAGTTGCTGCATTCAGAATACACTGGAGAGAGTTTTAGTAAGAGGGAGAGCAAGTAGTAGAGTGTTGCAGTAGTCCAGATGAGAATGAATCAGAGCAACCATAAGAGATTTTGTTATGTCAAAAGTCAAAAAAGGTTGGATTCTTGAGATATTGTGAGGCACAAATTGTCATGATCCAGACCAGGTTTTCAGTCCTGTCCTCCCTTTTATCTGCTCTGGTTATGCAGGGGTTAACTTTCTTAGCCTAAGTCTGGTCTCAGGTTTGGTATTTATCTCTGCTGTGTCCTGCAGACCATGTCAGTTATAGTTTCTGCCTACAGCATGTGTAGCTGACCCCGTTTGCCCTGATATGTTCTGCTGCTTACTTACTGAACCCGTGTCTCTTTATCCCCTCTTCCCGACTCAGTGTTTCCCTTTCATGTATTGACTCCCTGGTTTTGACTTGACTTGGATCCTGACTTGTTGTTCTGTCTTTGGAATATCTTCTCCTGACCGTTACTGACCCATTTGGCTTGTTTGTGACTCTGTGTTTGCCTATTCCTTTTGTACTGCGGTACAGTCTTATTTTGACCCAGCTTGTTTGACTATTCTGCTGCAACCTGGTGGTGGCCTTGCTGCTGCATGGCAGGTCTGGACTTGCTGTGTGCAGTCCTCCCTTCACGCTATTGCCATCTAGAGGAGCTTGCATTTACCTGCACTGCAGCAGTGTTACATTATAACTGACCTCCCTCCTTCCAATGGCAAAACTGTAGTCTGGGTGGTGGTGGACAGATTCAGTAAACAGGTGCATTTTGTACCTTTGGCAAGCCTGCCTAATGGTGAAACACTATCGAGGTTGTTTGTTGAACATGTGGTGCGATTGCATGGTTCACACTTGAGTGTTGTTTCTGAAAGAGGGGTACAATTTGTATCCAAATTCTGGAGGGCTTTTTGAAAAAGGTTAGGTATTAGTTTGGCCTTTTCCTCGGCCTATCATCCCTAACCAACAGTCAGACAGAAAGAACCAGTCAGTCTCTTGAACAAATTTTGTGGTGTCTTGTCACATCCTAGCAGGATGATTGGTGCTCTTTGTTGCCAGTGGTGGAGTTTGCATTTAATAACCAGATCAATTAGTCCACGGGCACCTCTCCGTTCTTCTATGGTTTTCACCCCCATTTTGGTGAATTCTCTAGGCTGAATTCAGGGTGTCATGGGGCTGATTCGGCTATTCAGCAGTTGCAGAAGGTTTGGAGGGAGATGCAGTGAAACATTGGAGAGGCTCAAGGCAAAAATAAACATTTTTGCTGACAATCGACGGTCTTCAGGGCTGGTATTTTTATTAAGGGATAAGGTATGGTTGTCTACTAAGAATATACGGTTGAAGGTTCCTTCTGTTAAGCTGGTTCCCAAGTTTATTGGCCCTTACAAGATCATAGAGGTTGTCAACCCAGTTGCCTTTAACTTGCACCTTCCTCTGTCACTTCAGATCTGCAATATGTTCCATAAGTCCCTCCTGAAGTCATTTGTGTCTCCCTTTGTTGGGTCTCCATCCCTTCCGCCACCTGTCTCTGTGAATGGTTAGACGAAGTATGAAGTGGAGCAGATTGTGGATTCTTGCATGGTTAGCCGTTCAGCATTTGGTTCATTGGAGGGCTTACGGTCCTGAGGAGTGAATGTGGGTCCTGGCGTGGTCTGTCCATGCAGATCGATTTGATTGGACATTTTATTCACGTTACCCTGGGAAACATGGTGGTCCGGTGGCCCCCCTTTGAGAGGAGGGTACTGTCATGTTACAAACCGGTTTTGATTCCTGTCCTCCCCTTTTTCCAGTATAGTCATGCCAGTTGTTAACTTTCTCAGCCTAAGTCAGGTCTCAGGTTTGCTACTTATATCCACTGTGTCCTGCAGACCATGTCAGTTATAGTTTCTGCCTATGGCGTGCGTAGCTGACCCCGTTTGCCCTGACTTGTGATGCTGCTTGCTTACTGAACCCGTATCTGTTTATGCCCTCTTCCCTTCCTGACTCAGTGCTTCCCTTCCGTGTATTGACTCCCTGGTTTTGACTTGTGTATAGGAAGTAAAAGACCTAAGGCTGAATAAAAGCAGGGAGGGCAAGAGAAGAGGAAGAAGAGCTGACACATGATACACTGTAAGATAGGTAGAAGGAGAATAAAGAGAGCACAGTGTCCTTGAGAAAAATAGAGCTGAGTGCATTGAGGAGGAGTTGGTGATTCACGGTGTCAAAAGCAGAACGATCCAGGAGAATAAGAAAGAAGTAGTGAGTATTAGAAGTAGGCAATTAAACTTTTAGTAAGGGAAATTTCTACAGAATGTAAATAATGGAAACCAAATTTTAATGATTTGAGAAGTGAGTTATTTAAAGGATGGAGGACTGGACAAGAGTTCATCAAGTGTTCTAGGAATTTGAAGTGAATGAATTATGAACTGGTCTATAGTTAAAACAGCACTTAATGTCACAGGTTATTTATTTATAGTAAATTGGTTATAACAGTTTGCTTGAAGGAGGAGAGAAAAGAGCTGGACCAAAAAGAGTGATTAAATAATTTAGTTGGGTAGTTAGTAGCATCCAGGGAGAGGGATTACAAAGGCTGTGAGGGAATAGGCTTACTTTTGTGGTAGGACGATATGAGGTAAGGAGCTAGATAACTTATTTTTCCATGGCCAGTTCAAACACTGAAAGTGAATTTGATGAAGTGCAAGAGGGAAAAGGATCCATGCTATTAGAGAATAGGGAGAAAAGGTTCTGTCAAATATAGCCAATTTTGTCTTTAAAATACTGTAAGTTATTAAATTATTAATACCGAGGTTAGTGATAGAGACCTGCAATTAAGGACTGATGAGGGAGTGAAAAGTGTCATAGTGTCATTTTGGAATGTTGAGAATGTTGGAATCTAAGGTGATAAGGATGTTGAATTAAACTTTTTTTTAGCAAGGTGTAATATAAAGTTATATGTTTTGAGCTTTAACTGGATGAAGTGTGATGTCTAATGTGATTTCCTCCACACACATTCAGGTTACCTTGTGCAATACTGGCAAAAGCGTTTTTGCAGCATGTGCCAGTGTGCCAGTATTGCTGCTGTCTTTGCTGGGATGTTCTGTTTGCAGTGGGTACAGCTTCATCAAAGGCACTTACCAATGTCAAAGATAATTGTAAATTTTTCATAATTTGTTGTGCATTGACAGAATGTAGATTTCTGTCTGTGTGGTATGTTGGGGTGTTCTGAATGGCAAATTTTGACAAATAAGGAAAGAAGGAAGTAGTCAGATAGTGAAATAGGGAAGTAGGTAAAGTCATACACTGAGCAAAGTGAAAAGACCAGATCCAGTGGATTTCTGTATTCATATAAAGAAGAGTTAGTAAACTGTGACAGGCCAGAAGAAGCTAGTGCAAATGGGGACAGTAACTTGTCAAAGGAAATGTTAAATTCCATCCATTATGATTTAGCAGTTTTGCAGCCAGTTTTGGAGAGAATATGTTATTACTTATGAAACATGTGTCTTAGCAAAAACAGCCCATACCCATCTCATCGAACTTATTTAGTCCTTTTCCAATCCAAAATGTCTTTAGACCAATCTCTCCATGGAATTCATTAAAGATCTCTTACCCTGAGAAGGAAAGACTTGATATTTGTGCAGTAGGGGTAGATATAGCAAACAATGTATTTTTTGTCCTTTGTCTAGGTTGCCTATCAAAATTTAATTAAGTTGTTTATTAAACACATTGTGTATCTAAATGCTATTCCAGAAATTGCAGTTTCCAAAAGAGGAATTCAGGTTGTTTCTAAATTCGTGAGGGTATTCTGTATTAAGATTAATGTTCAGTTGTCCTTTTCATCATCAAGTCACCCACAGACTATTGGTCAGCCTGACCATTCTAATAAAACACTTCAGCAATATATGCGGTGCTATGACTCTAATCACCAGTCTGGCTGGGTGGAGCACTTAGTAGTAGCTAAGTTAGTCATTAAAAATATACATCAATACTTTATTAAAACATCTTTGTTTTTCTGTAACTTTAAGTATCACCCTTATTTCTGTTCCTTTTTAACCTCTAAAGTTGATACTCTGGTCTGACATCAGAGAACACCTGAGAAAGGCACAGATCTCTTCCACTAAAAAGAGGTTATATATTGGCCTAGCTTTGCTATACTAAGCCTTTTGAGATTAGTCCCTTCTTCTATTATATTTAATATATTTCCTCCTCCTGGAAATATTAGCTGATTAACCCATTCTTTATATAAATCTGTTATGTAAATATACAAAAAAACAGTTTAATTACCTAAAATTATTTTCTTTTTAAGAAATAATTTAATGCATCTCAACTTATTTGTTACAAACTAAACAACTTTTTCTATTGAAAGGTTTAACCTATTATTACAGCCATTGAACAAGTACCCCATTCCTTCTCCAGATCTAAAGATCTTTGCAGAAGAAAAATGTTCTGGATCTATTATTATTTGAACTGTTTTCAACTGAAGGGGTTAAACCTTTCATTAAAAAAAATTAGTTTGTATCAAATAAAGTGGGATGCATTAACCCCATCACAACCTTCGACATACCCAGTAAGTCTTGGTTAGCTAGTTCTTACCGACCTTGGATGTGCTTAGTACATCCAGAAGATTTTGCGTGCGCGAGCGACCGCCACCCGGTGTCATCTGATTCTGACAGCTGACATCCAGTACTCAGTGCAGGAGTGGTTCCCACACAGCTTCCATCACTTAAATCCACAAAATACTATGATCGTTTGCAATCTTAGCATTTATCAGGAGTGTAGAGGGACGGAGCCCCCTTTCTACTCCGATCAGCACTTCACAGGGTCTCGATCGATTCCATGATGACCTGGTGTTATCATGATGCCATCTGGGTCACCAGGCAATGGCAAGCACCTATGTCTATGCGCAGAGCATGATTTAAGGGGCTTGATTCAGTGCAGCACTGATAGTTATAATCCATTGCAATGCTCCTGCATTGCAATGGATTATAACATTGCTCAGGCTGCTGAAAGTGAAGTCCCTTACTTGGACAAAGTAAAAAAAAGTAAAAAAAAGTGGTAAAAATATTTTATATATTTTTATATATATTACAGTCATATGTAAAAGTTTGGGCACCCCTATGAATGTTAACCTTTTTTCTTTATAACAATTTTGTTTTTTGCAACAGCTATTTTAGTTTCATATATCTAATAACTGATGGACTCAGTTATATTTCTGGATTCAAATGAGGTTTATTGTACTAACAGAAAATGGGCAATCTGCATTTTAATAAAATTTGACCAGTGCAAAAGTATGGGCCCCTCAACATAAAAGTGACATTAATATTTCGTAGATCCTCCTTTTGCAAAAATAACAGTCTCTAGTCGCTTCCTGTAGCTATTAATGAGTTCCTGGATCCTGAATGAATGTATTTGTGACCATTCCTGCTTACAAAACAATTCCAGTTCAGTTAAGTTTGATGGTCGCCGAGCATACACAGCCCACTTCAAATCATACCACAGATGTTCAATGATATTCAGGTCTGGGGACTGGGATGGCCATTCCAGAACATTGTAATTGTTCCACTGCATGAATGCCTGAGTAGATTTGGAGTGGTGTTTTGGATCATTGTCTTGCTGAATTATCCATCCCCTGCGTAACTTCAACTTCGTCACTGATTCTTGCACATTATTGTCAAGAATCTGCTGATACTAAGTTGAATCCATGCGACCCTCAACTTTAACAAGATTCCCGGTGCCGGCATTGGCCACACAGCCCCAAAGCATGATGGAACCTCCACCAAATTTTACTGTGGATAGCAAGTGTTTTTCTTGGAATGCTGTGTTTTTTAGCCTCCATGCATAATGCCTTTTTGTATGACCAAACAACTCAATCTTTGTTTCATCAGTCCACAGGACCTTCTTCCAAAATGTAACTGGCTTGTCCAAATGTGCTTTTGCATACCTCAGGCGACTCTGTTTGTGGCGTGCTTGCAGAAACGGCTTCTTTCGCATCACTCTCCCATACAGCTTCTCCTTGTGCAAAGTGCGCTGTATTGTTGACCGATGCACAGTGACATCATCTGCAGCAAGATGATGCTGCAGGTCTTTGGAGGTGGTCTGTGGATTGTCCTTGACTGTTCTCACCATTCTTCTTCTCTGCCTTTCTGATATTTTTCTTGGCCTGCCACTTCTTGGCTTAACAAGAACTGTACCTGTGTTCTTCCATTTCCTTACTATGTTCCTCACAGTGGAAACTGACAGGTTAAATCTCTGAGACAACTTTTTGTATCCTTCCCCTGAAAAGCTATGTTGAATAATCTTTGTTTTCAGATCATTTGAGAGTTGTTTTGAGGAGCCCATGATGCCACTCTTCATAGGAGAACTACTTGCAAGTGGCCACCTTAAATACCTTTTCTCATGATTTGATACACCTGGCTATGAAGTTCAAAGCTCAATGAGGTTACAAAACCAATTTAGTGCTTCAGGAAGTCAGTAAAAAGTAGTTAGGAGTAGAGTTGAGCGAAACGGGTCAAAAAATTTCAAAAGTCGCCGACTTTTGGCAAAGTCAGGTTTCAAGAAATGAAACCCGACCCTAGGATGAGGTCGGCCACGCCAAAGTCGCGTTTTAAAAGTTTGTTTTGCGCTCTTTTTCAGACAATCAGGATCCATGGACACTGTGGGCAATGTGATGACATAGGCAGGGGTCACCACCATCTTTCAGAAGGGCATGCAAGTGATTGGCTTGCTTTGGTGGGCGTCACAGGGGTTATAAAAGGGCGTGCACGCCGACCGCCATCTTACTTCTGCCGATCTTAGCATAGGGAGAGGTTGCTGCTGCTGATTCTGTAGGGAGAGCGTTAGGCAGGGAAGAAGAAAAAAAAACTGCTTCTGCTGCTAGCGATTTTGCCTGTACAACACACCAGTCACTGTGTGTGCAGTGCAAGGGGAGGCTATATTGTGGTGGATCAGTGATGTTGGTTGTTAGGCTGCCTTCTAAGGCTTCCTGACAGCTGCATTGCTGTTTACCCACTGCTCTGCAAACTGCTTTTTTAAAAGCAATCCCAATTTTTTTTTTGTCCTGCTGAGGTACTGAGCGTGCATTTTTTCACACCATACAGCCGTGTACGCTCCTCACACAGTACCCTGTAACGGCTGTTATCACAGCCACAGTGAAGCTATCTGTGTGTCACTCTGTGAGAATAAGTCGAGGACATGTTCTGTTCTTACAGACCTGCACCTACTAGTTTTGTCTAGCTTTCAAACAGTTAAATATATTTGCTGTTTGATCACATTCAAAACTATAGAGAGACAGCGTGTGTCAGTCCGTATACTTAAAAACACGGAGCTTGACAATTTTACGTACACCGGACAGCCGTGTATGTGCACGCTCCTCTCAGTACCATGTAACGGCTGTTATCACGGCCACAGTGAAGCTATCTGTGTGTCACTCTGTGAGAATAAGTCGAGGACATGTTCCGTTCTTACAGACCTGCACCTACTAGCTTTGTCTAGCTTTCAAACAGTTAAATATATTTGCTGTTTGATCACATTCAAAAATATAGAGAGACAGCGTGTGTCAGTCCGTATACTTAAAAAACACGGAGCTTGACAATTTTACGTACACCGGACAGGGTGTACGTGCACGCTCCTCTCAGTACCGTGTAACGGCTGTTATCACGGCCACAGTGAAGCTATCTGTGTGTCACTGTGGAAGGATAAGTGGAGGACTTGTTCCGTTCTTACAGACCTACACTCTAGGGAGATTCCTATTCTGCCCAATTCTACATACACCTTGTAGTTTGTGATACACTAGCCAATTTCTGCCTGTGACATAGCGCTCTGATATTCAGTGGGCCTCACACAATCCAAAAGTGTCCAGTGTCCACTAGTGTGTGCAGAAATTCAAAATCTCCCTTATCCTGTAGTCACTTTTTTCACACCTGTGCCATCGAGCCTGTGACATAGTGCTCTGATATTCAGTGGGCCTCACACAATCCAGAAGTGTCCAGTGTCCACTAGTGTGTGCAGAAATTCAAAATCTCCCTTATCCTGTAGTCACTTTTTTCACACCTGTGCCATCGAGCCTGTGACATAGCGCTCTGATATTCAGTGGGCCTCACACAATCCAAAAGTGTCCAGTGTCCACTAGTGTGTGCAGAAATTCAAAATCTCCCTTATCCTGTAGTCACTTTTTTCACACCTGTGCCATTGAGCCTGTGACATAGCGCTCTGATATTCAGTGGGCCTCACACAATCCAAAAGTGTCCAGTGTCCACTAGTGTGTGCAGAAATTCAAAATCTCCCTTATCCTGTAGTCACTTTTTTCACACCTGTGCCATCGAGCCTGTGACATAGCACTCTGATATTCAGTGGGCCTCACACAATCCAAAAGTGTCCAGTGTCCACTAGTGTGTGCAGAAATTCAAAATCTCCCTTATCCTGTAGTCACTTTTTTCACACCTGTGCCATCGAGCCTGTGACATAGCGCTGTGATATTCAGCAGACCTCACACAATCCATAAGTGTCCAGTGTCCACAAGTGTGTGTGCAGAAATTCAAAATCTCCCCTGTCCTATAGACACCTTGTACCTTGTTTTACATTACTATATAGTTTGTTGGATTTTGTCTACATTTCTACAAAAAATGAGGAAGGCTGGTGGAAGAGGCCGTGGAATTGGGCGGGGGTTGGCAGCTGGTAATGATGGTGTTGGTGGTGGATCTGATGGTAGTGGCAAGAGCAAAATAGGACCGAATGCAGGAGGTGTTGAGCCTGCGTCATCGTCTGGCTCCATAAGGCTTCGAAGGCTTAGTTTTCTAGGAGTTGGCAAACCGCTTTTAAAGCCAGAGCATCAGGAAAAAGTTTTGTGTTACATTGCTGACTCAGCCTCCAGCTCTATCGCCTCCTCTTCTGAAGTTGTAAAAAGTAAAAGCACTGAGTCGTCATTGGAGGCTCATGTTCATGAACCACACCTTTCCTTGTGTCCTTCACCCCAACCAAGATTGAAGGATGACGCAGGCCATACTACTGATTACTCCATGGAGCTGTTTTCACATACCATGCCTGGATTATCAAGTGAAATGGTGAATTACCCAGGCCAAGATCAATCTGACATGGAGTGCACTGATGCACAGCTGCTAATAGATGATTCTGCTGGTACATTCACTCAGAGCACTACATTGTCCTCGCAGTGCACTGAGCCAGATTCTGACCCTGATGAGACTCAGGTGCCCCTTCCCGCACACTATACCACCATACACAATGACACAGAGGAAGGTGCACATGACATTGAAGAGGAGGTGATGGATGACCCAGTTGTTGACCCAGACTGGCATCCTTTGGGGGAAGAGGGTGCTGCTTCCAATAGCTCAGATGAGGAGCATCCACAGCAGACATCGACATCGCAACAGCTGTTATCTGGCAGGCCCGGAGCACTCCAAAGGCAGGTTCTAAAAATCAAAAGAGTTGCTGGACAGCTTGTCCAGAGGGTCAAAAGATCACAGCGTGCTAGGCCGCAAAATGTCTGCCAAAGTAGGAAGAGTGCAGTGTGGCACTTTTTTGACCAAAATCCTCATGATCAGGCCAAGGTTATCTGTAAGAAGTGCGCAAAGACCTTTAGCCGAGGGAAAAATCTGAAAAATTTGAATACCAGTTGCATGCTTAGACATTTAACCACCATGGACTTGCAAGCGTGGACACAACACCAAACCTCAAGTGCCACATGTGCAACTGATCACAAAGAAGGTAGTCAGCAACGCTACATTGTTTCCCCCACTGTAAGCACACCGGTTAGCACAGCAGCAAATGTTGAGGTGTCGTTGCAAGGCCACAGCAGTCAGGGAATCCCACTGTTATATCAACGAAATACTGAATCTAGGCCATCAGAAAGAACACCAACTCCATCACCATCATCAACCCTCTCTCAGTCCGCCCTGTCCACCGCTACTTCCACCATATGCAGCTCTCAAGTCCAGCTCACCCACCCAGACACTATGACTAGGTCAAGAAAGTACTCAGTCTCTCATCCGCGTACACTGGGTTTGAACGCCCACATTGCCAAACTAATCTCGTTTGAGATAATGCCCTTTCGGTTGGTGGAAAGCGCAGCTTTCCGTGAACTCATGGCCTATGCAGTACCACGCTATGACCTACCCAGTCGCCACTTCTTCTCTCGCAAATCCATCCCAGCCCTCCACCATCATGTAAAAGACCGCATTGTCCATGCACTCAAGCAGTCAGTGAGTGGAAAGGTGCACCTCACAACTGATGCATGGTCCAGTCGGCATGGCCAGGGCCGTTACGTGTCCATCACTGCGCACTAGGTTAATGTGGTGGATGCAGGGTCCACAGGGGACAGCGGTGGTGGGACAGTGCTGCCTAGCCCACGGTATAGGAAACAGTTGGCTGAAGGCGTTCGACCCTCCTCCTCCTCCTCCAGAAGCGAAAGCTCGTCCACAGAGCGCAGTCTTACGAGCACTCCATCTGCAGCTGCCACTGTTGCACACGAGGTGTCCCCCTATCGAGCAGCTAGTGGAAAGCGTCAGCAGGCTGTGTTGCAGATGATGTGTTTGGGCAACAGACACACCGCCGAGGTGCTGGCCGAGTACTTGAAGTGACAAACTGAGTCATGGCTGGGCAGTGTACATCTTGAGGCAGGCAAGGTAGCTAGTGATAACGGCCGTAATTTTGTGGCAGCCATAGCCCTTTCAAAACTCAGCCACATACCTTGCTTGGCTCACACCTTGAACCTGGTGGTGCAGTGCTTCCTCAAAAATTATCCGGAGTTAACAGCCCTGCTCCAGAAGGTGCGAAGACTGTGCGCGCACATCTGTCGGTCGCCTGTACACTCCGTTCGTATGCAGAAGCTGCAGCGATTGCTCCACCTTCCCAACCACCGCCTCATTATCGACATTGCAACAAGGTGGAACTCCACCCTGCACATGGTGGAGCGGCTGTGCGAGCAGAGGCAGGCCATAATGCATTTGTGGGAGGATACACGGCCAGGCACTTTGAGAGCAGACATGGAGTTGACAGGTGTGCAGTGGTCGAAGCTGAAAGACCTCTGTAAATTCCTTCAGTGTTTTGAGGAATGCACACGGCTGGTAAGCGCAGACGACGCCATCCTAAGCATGAGCATCCCACTTATGCATCTGCTCATGCAAACTTTGACGCACCTTAAGGAGCAGGCGTCTGCAGCCAATGTTGATGAGGAGGAAGAGGAGGAGGGAATCCTTGATGACATTCAGCCATTGTCTGCTCAGGGACCTCTCCTGGACGAGGTGGAGGAAGAAGAGGAGGAGGAGGATGATGATGATGGGGATGATTACTTAGGGGAGGAGGATGCATCTCATGGGGCAAGTGAAAATGTTGGCGTGGCAATGTCTGGTACAGGGTTTGTGCGTGACTGGAGGGATGTGGATTTGCCAGAAAGTGCTCCTCCAACCAGCACTCGCAGTGCATCATTGACACCGGGAACATTGGCCCACATATCAGATTATGCCTTGCAGATCCTAAAAAGGGACCCCCGCATTGCCAAAATGATGAACGATGACGACTACTGGTTGGCCAGCATCCTGGATCCACGCTATAAAGGCAAATTACAAAACATCATGCCACAGGAGAACCTTGACCTAATATTGGCTAATAAACAAGCAACTCTGGTAAATCGGTTGCTTGAGGCATTCCCAGCACACAGCAGCGGTGATGGTTCTCACACGAGCCGTACGGGCCGGGGGCAGCTTGGCAGAGGTGTTCATGGTGCACACAGCAGAAGTGGCGTTGGAGACAGGGGTTTCATGACAATGTTGTGGACTGATTTTTCAAGTACCGCTCACAAAACTGGTAATACTGCATCGATGGAAAGTGACAGGAGACAGCAGTTGTCAACTATGGTTACAAACTACTTTTCCTCCCATATCGATGTTCTCCCACACAGGTCATTCCCCTTTGACTATTGGGCCGCTAAACTGGACACCTGGCCTGAATTGGCCCAATATGCCTTACAGGAGCTCGCTTGCCCAGCTGCAAGTGTGCTATCGGAAAGAGTCTTCAGTGCAGCTGGATCAATCCTGACAGAAAAAAGGACCCGTCTGTCAACCCAAAATGTGGATGATCTAACCTTCATTAAAATGAACCATGCATGGGTTTCCAAGGATTTTGTCCCACCTTCCCCTGATGACACATAGGGTGACAGAAAAATGGCTTGCTTTGGTCCACCTCTTCCTGGGACTTGACCTATTTCGCCTTTTGCATCAGCTGAATGTCCAACATCAACATATGCCACTTTCTAAAACTCCCTAAATGTGCTGCCTCCCCCCCATGGCCGGGGTCACCACCTAGCGCACAACACCATGCGAGTGCCGTTGCCCTGGACAGGTGGGTAGGCCGACTCTTGGGCGCGGGCACTGGCACAGGGTCCCTCATAGTGCAATCAAGTGTCTCTGACGGTGGTGGTGCACACCCGCCGTCAGACACACCGCAGTACTATGAGGGGACCAGTTCCAGTACCGACGCCCACGAGTGGGCCCCCCTTGCTTGGGCAGGGCCCCAGCATTTGCAATCTTTACCTCTCCCTGCTCCTCCGCTGTATAGTCTGGGCCGTCACATCCATACTGTGCCTGACACCGTCTGAGCCTGCCTCCTGATGTATAGACATATATTTTGAATGTGTACGCTATCCATACATGTTATCCGGGGATACGGTACCCTTTCTCACCTTTGTGCAATCACTTGCAAGCCATACTGGGCCTAACACCATCTGAGCCTGCCTCCTGATGTATTGACATATATTTTGAATGTGTACGCTATCCATACATGTTATCCGGGGATACGGTACCCTTTTTCACCTTTGTGCAATCACGTGTAATTCATACTGGGCGTGAGAACGGCTGGCGAGCTGTTAAGCAAGCTACAGCACCTGTGGTTTGCACACGTAAGTTTTTCATTTTTTCAGGAATGACGGTTAGCCCTAATTCCGGAACTGCGGTTGACCTGCACTTATTGGGAAATCATCGTTTGCGGGTAATAATTGTAATCAGTGATCCCCATCACTAACGTTGTTCAGCGGGTTATCTGCACCTGTAAGCGACAAACGCTGGCCTTTTCAGTGTAGCGCACATGCAGCCACGGACATGTAAGGGCATGACACACCAGTTATTGGCCAATCTCATGTGCCAGAGCCTTACGTGTCCCTCTAGTAAGCCGGACTCGGACCGTGGTGCATGACGGAGTCTCGTTCGTTAACGGAATTAAGCTTGCAATGTGTGCATCTTTTCTGTAGCTGGCATGGTTGAGGTTTCCCAGGTGGAGTCGAATTTAACCGTAGGCTCCACTCCTGGTGGTCCCCTTCTGGACATTCCTTTAAGGTTCAGCTTTGCAACCATACTGCCCACGTAAAACAAACACTTTGCCTTCATGAACGCTGTTTGGAGGGTCATGACTCGTGGGAATAACGCCGCCCAATCAGTTAACCTGCTAGAGAGATCCTTTGTTGCTCCCAAGCATGACATCACACTCCCTAGGAGGAAGGTAATGCCACTGTGGCGACCGTACTCCTGGGGGCGTCACAAGTGCACTGATGCCCAGCCACTGCTCGATGAATCTGCTGGTACATTGACCCAGACCACTACATTCCCCTCGCACGCTACACGGCCTGAATCTGACCCTGATGAAACTCAGGTTACCCTTCCCATATACAGTTCCATCTTACACGGTGACAAAGAGGAAGCTGCAGATGAAAGTGCAGGTTCGGCCCACCTGCCATCAGACACACCACCGTACTATCAGGGGCCCTGTGCCAGTGCCATCGCCAACGAGTGGGCCCCCCCTGCTTGCTCAGGATCACAGCACTTGCAAGGTTGAAATACTGTGCAGTGAGATGGAAGATGGGGACGACGAGGAGTCCAGACTAGTACAGGGATTCCCTAGCGAGGAGACTTATTTGATTGTTTTCAATGTTGGGACAGCAATTTTTGGGGAGCACTATACTCTGGAGAATGAGAGGTGGGGCCCACCATACACTGGAACATTCCAAAGGTGGACATCAGACACTGGAGCAGCATTTACAGGGCCCATTATACACTAGAGCATTAGAAATGGGGCCCATTATGTTTGGAGCATTATTTGGGCCCATAAGACAGTGGAGCTTCATCCATGGGGACCAACATATACTGTAGCATTATGTGGAGCTCATCATATACTGTTTCAAACATTATATAGGACCAATGATTCTGTATGGAGAAATAGACGGGCCTCGTCATGAGATGTAAAAAGTGAAGTATTTTTCATTGTACTATACCGCTATTTCTCTGCCGTATCGGAGCATGATGAGTTGTGGTATGTGTTAAAGGGGCGCTCTTTCGCCCAGCGCACATGAAAACCTGGAGCCAGCCCTACCCCCTCACAACTTTAGCCAAATAACCCCCATTTTTCAGTGCGTAACGTGTATTATGAAGTTAATTAAGGTTGACAAGCTTAAGTAAGAAGAATTGATGCTTTTGGCATTCAAATGGGCACTGTAGGTGTGTTTCCTGTCCTCCTCTCACTGCCGACTTTTATTCCCCATTGACTTACATTGGGTTTCATGATTCGGGACGACCCCGACTTTTCCCTATAATCGGCCGATCTTGCTCGATCCGACTTTTGGAAAAGTCGGGTTTCACGAAACGAAACTCGACCCTAAAAAACCAAAAGTCGCTCAACTTTAGTTAGGAGTGTTCAAATCAAGAAAATGATAAAGGTGCCCATACTTTTGCACCGGTCAAATTTTGTTTAAATGCAGATTGCACATTTTCTGTGAAACTGAAATAGCTGTTGCAAAAACCAAAATTGTTATAAAGAAAAAAGGTTAACATTAATAGGGGTGCCCAAACTTTTACATATGACTGTATATACTAGCTGAAGAGCCCGGCGCTGCCCGGGCATAGTAACTAACTACAGTTAGTTCTAGCAAATTATAATTATTATATCTATATATATATAAAGCTGAGTGTAAAGCTCCGCCCACTCCACATAGCCACATTCATTATAATATCCCACATGATCCCATCAGCCAGAGCTACCGGACTACTACCCCTAATATCCCACATCGTCCCATCAGCCAGAGTCACCAGACTACTAATATCCCACAGCATCCCGTCAAAGCCACCGGTCTACTACCACCAAATATGCCACATCATCCCATCAGCCAGAGCCACCGGACAACTACCACTAATATCCCACATCATCCTGTCAGATCCACTGGACGGCTACCCCTAATATCCCACATCATCCCGTCAGCTAGATCCACCGGACAACTACCACTAATATCCCACATCATCCCGTCACAGCCACCGGACTACTACCCCTAATATTCCACATCATCTTGTCAGCCAGAGCCACCGGACTACTACCTCTAATGTCCCACATCATCTCATCAGCCAGAGCCACTGGACTACTACCCCTAATATCCCACATCATCCCATCAGCCAGAGCCACCGGACTACTACCCCTAATATTCCACATCATCCAGTCAGCCAGAGCCACCGGAATACTACCCCTAATAGCCCACATCATCCCGTCAGCCTGGGGTCAGAACCAAAGCGCTGAGTGGAACGGTCCTAACTTCCTTACCAGGGATCCTTTTAACCCCTTCCTGACATCCGACGTACTATCCCATCCACGGTACCCGGGCCCGTATGACCGTGGACGGGATAGTAAGTCTACCACGATCAGTGGCGCCCACGTGGTGAGCGCCGCTGATCGCGGCCGGGTGTCAGCTGATTATCACAGCTGACACCCGGCACTATGTGTCAGGGGCGGTCACGGACCGCCCCCGACACGTTAACCCCTTGCACACCGCGATCAAACATGATCGCGGTGTACCGGGAGTTAAAGGGAAGCATCGGCAGGGAGGGGGCTCCCTCCGTGCTTCCCTGAGCCCCCCACGGCAGCGCAATGTGCAGCGCTGCTGCGGGGGGCTCCTATCCTCCAGGCCCCTGAATCCAAGATGGCGACGGGGGCCTTCGGGGACCTGAGGAAGCTGGCTTCCTCAGTGCCTGCAAAGCGCAGGCAAGAGGAAGTCTGCTTCAATGCCTGTGACAGATTGCTGATCTGTCACAGTGATCTGTGATGTGACAGATCAGCGATCTGTCACAGGACAGTGATGTCCCACCTGGGACTATGTAATAAAGTAAAAAAAAAATTTAAAAAAAATGTAAAAATAAATTTAAAAAAATCGCCAAATAAATTAGTAAAAAAAAAAAAAATATTCCCCAATAAATTCATTTTTTGAAAATAATAAAAAAAAAAAACAATAAAAGTACACATATTAGGCATCGCCGCGTCCGTAATGACCCGCCCTATAAAACTGTCCCATTATTTAACCCTTTTAGCGAACCCCTTAAAAAATAAAAATAAAAAACGAAGCAAAAAATAATGATTTATTATCATACCGCCAAACAAAAAGTGTAATAACGCGCGATCAAAAAGACGCATATAAATATCCATGGTACCGCTGAAAACGTAATCTTGTCCCGCAAAAAACGAGCCACCACACAGCATCATCAGCGAAAAAATAAAAAAGTTATAGCTCACAGAATAAAGCGATGCAAAAATAATTATTTTTTATATAAAATAGTTTTCATTGCATAAAACCGACAAAAACATAAAAAAACGACCTAAATGAGGTATCGCTGTAACCGTACTGACCCGAAGAATAAAACCGCTTTATCAATTTTACCGCACACGGAACGGTGTAAACGCACCCCCCCAAAAGAAATTCATGAAATGCTGGTTTTTGTTCATTCTGCGTCCCAAAAATAGGAATAAAAAGCGATCAAAAAATGTCACGTGCCCGAAAATGGTACCAATAAAAACGGCAGCTCGTCCCGCAAAAAATAAGACCTCACATGACTCAGTGGGTCAAAATACGGAAAAATTATAGCTCTCAAAATGTGGTGATGCAAAAACTATTTTACAATAAAAAGCGTCTTTTAGCGTGTGACAGCCGCCAAACATAAAAACCGCCATAAATAGTAAGTCAAACCCCCCGTTATCACCCCCTTAGTTAGGGAAAAATAATAAAACTAAAAAAAAAGTATTTATCTCCATTTTCCCGTTAGGGTAAGGCTGTGTGCACACGCTGCGGATTAGGTGCGGATTCATCCGCGCGGATTTTGTAAAATCCGCAGGTGAAACCGCAGGTCAAAAGACCTGTGGTTTTACCTGCAGATTGCTCTGCGGTTTTGTCCTGCGGTTTTTCATCTCCTCAATAGAGGAGATGGCAAACCGCAGGAGAATCCGCAGAAAGAATTGACATGTCAATTCTTTCTGCGGATTGAAATCCGCAGATAATCCGAGCGGAAAATTCCGCACCGTCTGCACTGCGGTTTTTGATTCCCATAGGGAATCATGGTACTGGGGTCCAAAGCAGCCAAAACCGCTGCGGAACCGCAGCAAAATCCGCAGCGTGTGCACACAGCCTTAGGGTTAGGGCTAGGGTTAGGGCTAGGGCTAGGGTTAGGGCTAGGGTTAGGGTTAGGGTTAGGGCTAGGGCTAGGGTTAGGGCTAGGGTTAGGGCTCAGATTAGGGTTAGGGGTGTGTTGGGGTTAGGGTTGGAGTTATAATTGGGGGTTTCCACTGTTTGGGCACATCAGGGGATCTCCAAATGCAACATGGCGTCTGATCTCAATTCCAGCCAATTCTGAGTTGAAAAAGTCAAATGGTGCTCATTCCCTTCCAAGCTCTGCCATGCGCCCAAACAGTGTTTTACCCCCACATGTAGGGTATCAGCCTACTCAGGACAAATTGCAAAACAATTTTTGGGGTCCAATTTCTCCTGTTACCCTTAGGAAAATAAAAAATTGGGGGCAAAAATATCATTTTTGTGGAAAAAAATGATTTTTTTATTTTCACGTCCGAGTGTTATAAACTTCTGTGAAGCACTTGGGGGTTCAAAGTGCTCACCACACATCTAGATAAGTTCCGTGGGGGATCTAGTGTCCAAAATGGGGTCACTTGTGGGGAGTTTCAATAGTTTAGGTACATCAGGGGCTCTCCAAACGCACATGACACCCGCAGACCATTCCATCAAAGTCTGCATTCCAAAACGTCACTGCTTCCCTTCCGAGCCCCGACGTGTGTCCATACAGTAGTTTTCTCCCACATATGGGGTGTCAGCGTACTCAGGCCAAATTGGACAACAACTTTTGGGGTCCAATTTCTCCTGTTACCCTTGGGAAAATGAAAAAATTGGGGACTAATTGATCATGTTTCTGGAAAAAATACGATTTTTTTATTTTCATTCCCTGGCATTATAAACTTCTGTGAAGCCCTTGGGGGTTCAAAGTGCTCACCTCACATCTAGATAATTTCCTTAGTGGGTCTAGTTTTCAAAATGGGGTCATTTGTGGGGGGTTTCCACTGTTTAGGTACATTAGGGGCTCTCCAAAGGCAACATGACACCCGCAGACCATTCCATCAAAGTCTGCATACCAAAACGTCACTACTTCCCTTCCGATCCCCGACGTGTGCCCATACAGTAGTTTTCACCCACATATGGGGTATCAGCATACTCAGGACAAATTGGACAACAACTTTTGGGGTCCAATTTCTCCTGGTACCCTTGGGAAAATAAAAAATTGGGGACTAATTGATCATGTTTCTGGAAAAAATATGATTTTTTTTATTTTCATTCCCTGGCATTATAAACTTCTGTGAAGCCCTTGGGGGTTCAAAGTGCTCACCTCACATCTAGATAAGTTCCTTAGTGGGTCTAGTTTTCAAAATGGTGTCATTTGTGGGGGGTTTCCACTGTTTAGGTACATTAGGGGCTCTCCAAAGGCAACATGACACCCGCAGACCATTCCATCAAAGTCTGCATTCCAAAACGTCACTACTTCCCTTCCGAGCCCCGACGTGTGCCCATACAATAGTTTTCTCCCACATATGGGGTATCAGCATACTCAGGACAAATTGGACAACAACTTTTGGGGTCCAATTTCTCCTGGTACCCTTGGGAAAATAAAAAAATGGTGACTAAAAGATCATGTTTGTGGAAAAAATACGAATTATTTATTTTCACGCCCGGGCATTATAAACTTCTGTGAAGCACTGGGGGGTCAAAGTGCTCACCACACATCTAGATAAGTTCCTTAGGGGGTCTAGTTTCCAAAATGGTGTCATTTGTGGGGGGTTTCCACTGTTTTGGTACATCAGGAGTTTTCCAAACGCGACATGGTGTCCGATCTCAATTCCAGCCAAAAACGTCAAATGGCGCTGCTTCCCTTCCGAGCTCTGCCATGCGCCCAAATAGTGGTTTACCCCCACATGTGGGGTATCAGCGTACTCAGAACAAATTGCACAATAACTTTTACGGTCCTGTTACCCTTGGAAAAATAAGAATTGAGGGTGAAAAGATCATTTTTGTGGAAAAATATGATTTTTTAATTGTATGGCTTTATGTTATAAACTTCTGTGAAGCCCATGGGGGTTCAAAGTTCTCACCACACATCTAGATAAGTTCCTTAGGGGGTCTAGTTTCCAAAATGGTGTCATTTGTGGGGGATTTCCACTGTTTTGGTACATCAGGGGTTTTCCAAACGCGACATGGTGTCCGATCTCAATTCCAGCCAAAAACGTCAAATGGCGCTGCTTCCCTTCCGAGCTCTGCCATGCGCCCAAATAGTGGTTTACCCCCACATGTGGGGTATCAGCGTACTCAGGACAAATTGCACAATAACATTTATGGTCCTGTTACCCTTGGAAAAATAAGAATTGAGGGTGAAAAGATCATTTTTGTGGAAAAAATATGATTTTTTAATTGTATGGCTGTATGTTATAAACTTCTGTGAAGCCCATGGGGGTTCAAAGTTCTCACCACACATCTAGATAAGTTCCTTAGGGGGTCTAGTTTCCAAAATGGTGTCATTTGTGGGGGGTTTCCACTGTTTTGGTACATCAGGGGTTTTCCAAACGCGACATGGTGTCCGATCTCAATTCCAGCCAAAAACGTCAAATTGCATTGCTTCCCTTCCGAGCTCTGCCATGCGCCCAAATAGTGGTTTACCCCCACATGTGGGGTATCAGCGTACTCAGGACAAATTGCACAATAACTTTTAGGGTCCTGTTACCCTTGGGAAAATAAAAATTGGGGTGAAAAGATCATTTTTGTGGAAAAAATATGATTTTTTAATTGTACCGCTGTACGTTATAAACTTCTGTAAAGCCCTTGTGGGTTCAAAGTTCTCACCACATATCTAGATAAGTTCCTTGGGGGGTCTAGTTTCCAAAATGGGGTCACTTGTAGGGGGTTTCCACTGTTTAGGTACATCAGGGACTCTCCAAACGTGACATGGCGTCCGATCTGAATTCCAGCCAATTTTGCATTGAAAAAGTCAAACGGCGCTCCTTCCATTCTGAGCTCTGCCATGCGCCGAAACAGTCGTTCCCCCCCACAAATCAGGTATCAGCATACTCAGGACAAATTGCACAATAACTTTTGCAGTCCAATTTCTCCTGCTACCCTTGGTAAAATAAAAAAAATTGAACCTGAAATATTTTTTTTGTGAAAAAAAGTTAGATGTTCATTTCTTTTTAAATATTCAAAAAAATTCCTGTGACGCACCTAATGGGTTAATAAACTTCTTGAATGTGGTTTTGAGCACCATAAGGGGTTCAGTTTTTAGAATGGTGTCAATTTTGGGTATTTTCTATCATATAGACCCCTCAAAGTGGCTTCAAATGTGATGTGGTCCTAAAAATAAAATGGTGTTGTAAAAATGAGAAATCGCTGGTCAACTTTTAACCCTTATAACTTCCTAACAAAAAAAAATTTTGGTTCCAAAATTGTGCTGATGTAAAGTAAACATGTGGGAAATATTACTTATCAAGTTTTTTGTGTGCCGTATCTCTGTGATTTAAGGGCATAAAAATTCAAATTTGGAAAATTGCGAAATTTTCAAAATTTTTGCCAAATTTCCATTTTTTTCACAAATAAACGCAAGTTATTTGAATGAAATTTTACCACTAACATGAAGTACAATATGTCACGAGAAAACAATGTCAGAATCACCGGGATCAATGGAAGCGTTCCAGAGTTATGACCTCATAAAAGTACAGTGGTCAGAATTGTAAAAATTGGCCCGGTCATGAACGTGCAAACCACCCTTGGGGGTGAAGGGGTTAAGAGAGGACTAGGGTGAGAATCAGAGCGCTGAGGGATTTACCCTAACCCATACCAGAGATCCCTTTAAGAGA